>NC_053490.1:465340884-466540884 GCF_905171775.1 Rana temporaria | reverse complement strand
CGCAGCGCAACTCGTGCAGTAAGGAACCAAGCTGTGAAGCCTCAAGGCTTCACTTCCTGATTCCCTTACTGAAGATGCCGGCGCCTGCACCCGGAACTGAGGGACAGATCGGGTGAGGACATTGCGGGCGCCCTGGTCAGAGAACTGTCCTAATATTAAAAGTGAGCAGCTGCAGTATTTGTAGCTGCTGACTTTAAAAACATTTTTTTTTTCGCCAGAACTCAGCTTTAAGTACCAAACCATACAAATAATATAAATATATGGGACAAAGTGTAATTGCACATCGAAATAAAACATGTACTTGTGATCTAACCTGTAATCTTGCTTCAAGAGTCTGTACCATTAGAAGATGATTTTCATGATATTGACTTTCAGTGATTTTCTCATCTCTGGCATCAACCTGAAATAATAATAAAAAAAAAAAAAAATGATTTTTGTACTCGTCAAAATGTATATGTTTTTATTTTATGCAGTCCAGTCCAGCCCAGAATAACCCCTCCAAATACCAGCGTGCTTCTATTTTGTAGCAAAGCAGTACCAAGAACATGACCATAATCACATAGGGGTGGGCCCTGTGTTTAACGTACTTCAACAAAAGGATTTTAGGATGAGTACAAAAAATATTTTTTTTCTCCCATTCATTGATGGACACAGGAAGACTTTAGCCTTCAGGACATACAAAAGCAGTCCAATTTAGGGGTGGGCAACACAGCAAACAAACGCTGACAAGCCCATAAAAGTGACAATGAACTGTTGAAAAAAATAAATTAAACCCAAAGATGACATCAGATGAGGCTGTAACATCCAATTGGCAGAACTAGAGAATGCCTGAACAGGAGACCATGTAGCAGCCCTGCAAACCTGAAGAATAGTAGCTTGATGCTGAAAAAGCTCAGGAAGCACTTATAGATCTAGCAAAGTGTGCCTTGAGAGAGAGAGAGAGAGAGAGAGCTGGAAGCTGATCCTTGAGACCATATGCTTGAAAAATATTATGCTCGAGTCACCTAGAGAAGAAGAAGTCAGTGCACACTTATGGGAGCTATCCAGAATTACAATAAGGGAAATGAGTCTTCCTGAAAAAAGCAAGACTATTACAACCCAAGCCTCATACAGTCAGTGGAGGAAAATTTGGTGAACTGGGGCCGAACAGTAGGATGGATGGAGCTATATTCCTGGTTGAGGTGATAGGTAGAAATTCAAAGGTGGGACTTTAATTGAGGCATGCACCCCAGGAGATTAACAATGACAATTGAATATGGCAGGTAACTGATCCAGTAGAACTAAACATATAACATGAAAGCATTGCATGACAACAATTAACAGTCAGTTATTTAATAATGTAAAAATATAACAGATACAATAATAACACAATAACCCTGGTACAATAGTCAAAGAATTTGACATTGCATAAATTCCAACAATTCATAGTATCAATAATAAAGATAAAACAACATGATTAGTTCATACTAGAAACAATAAAAAGAAGCCAATTCATTGGAGCGCGTCTCCATAGTATATAAATATATCTTGATTATGCAATATCAAATTCTTTGACTATTGTACCAGGGTTATCATGTTATTATTGTATCTTTACTCCAAACCACTGCCCATTGGAAACCAGCGTAGAGAATATTTCTATCCCAATGCATACCTCTAGCGTGGATCATTCTTACTTTTGGGGGAAGGGGGTGTTAGGGTAAAGACTTCATCTGGAATCCGATTATTGCAGTCCTAGCTTTCTGAACAATTTGGAGGAAAATCTCCTGCTAAGGTAGTTTTTACGCATATGTGTTGTAGGACAAGTAGATGGTAAGAGATGATGGGATATCTTCATCATTATGTGGAACTTTATTTTCGTAAAAGCAAAACAAATAAAATAATAGTTAAAAAAATAAAAAATAAATCATTATATATATATTGTAGAACCGTCAACACTAATGGATGCCACCCCTTGGTGGAGAATACAAAATGAAGACACACAGAACCATCCCTAAGGCTGGGTACACACTGGTGCACTGTGTGAGATCACATATGATTCACCCCACACTGCTGTGCAAATCACATGCAATGGCTGTGCGATGCAAATTCAGCCATACAGATTACAGTATATGGCTGAATTTGCATCGCATTCGAAATGATATCGAGCGGGACCCTTTTTTGGTCCACACCAGAATAGGATCGCATGGGTGTTTACACCCAATGCGATCCGATTCATGTCCGAATCTATTGGGATATGCAAACCAATCTGGGGGTGTAATTAACTTTGTATTGACACTCCCAGCTGTTCATATAAGGCAGTGTGAACTGCCTGCAAGTCAGGTGTGATGTGGGAACAAACCGTGGATTCGCAGGGCTTCCTACATCGCACCAATGTGAACCGAGCCTCAATCGCAAACCTCTTCAGGCATACACCAGAACAACCTTATGCAGCTCTTGGATTCATGATTCTACTTGTGCTAGTAAGCTGGAATTCCAGTTTTAGTATTCAACATTTCGTTTACATACACTAAAGTCAGTATTTGTGTGATAGTGCCCCCTGGGCTTTGAGGGTCCAGAAGGGCACCTACTCAAACCGCTTGCCAATCGTATATTGTACATATACAATAGCAAGGTGGCTCTCCTGCGCTAAATCACGTACCTAGTATGCGATTCAGCACTTCTGCGCCACCGGGCGGCCTGCTTCCGCAGTGATTAGACACAGTGGGAGCTGAATGGCGGCTCGATGTTGCTTCAGTGCACTGACAGAATGGTGGTCTGCCTATGTAAACAAGGCACATTGCCATTCTGTCACTAGAGAAGACACGGATCCTGTGTCTCTGATAAGCAGAGGCACCAATCCATGCCTTCTCCTAGTACAAACACTTCCACCCCAGTAGAGCTGCACAATTAATAGTTTAAAAATCGTGATCTCGATTCAACTCCCCTGACGATCTCCAATGCAGAGTTGCAGATTCTTTCATATAACAAGTGGAGAGATTTAATCTGCTCACTGGCTGTCAAAAGAAAAAATCTGGGCAGTCTGCCAAGTACTTAACAGGAAACATTCTAACTAATGCTTCCTTCTTAGATCAAAGGGATAAACTTCTGTGTGTGTAAAGAAAAAAATCCAGGCAGTCTGCCAAACTTGTAACAACATGAAACATTGGGCCAAATCCTCAAAAGGGATACGCAGGCGGAACTGCTGTTCAGCCTGCGTATCCCTGTGCCTATCTTTGGAACTGATCCTCAGAAGGATTTTTCCAAAGATAGGCAGAAGATCCGACATCTGTAAGAGACTTACACTGTCGGATCTTAGGATGCAGTACCGCATCCGCCGCTGGGGGCATTTCGAGTCGAAATGCAGCTTTGCGTATGCAAATGAGGACTTACGGAGATCCACAAAGCTTTTCAGCTTTGTGTTTTCTGCGTAAGTTTATGTTTGCATACGTAAAATTAGTTCTGCTTTTACAAAGTGTAAACTAGTAACACCTTGTAAAAACAGATCTTTTTTTCGATCGCCGCGTTTTTTTTTTAAATTTTTAAATTTTTTTCCCAGCGCGTAACTTTTTTTTTACCCGACGCAACTTTATTGTCCCGTCGCAATCCACAAAGCCCGACGTAATGTAATTTCACGCGCTGCCCGTCGGGAAAATGATGTCACAAGCATGCGCAGTACGGCCGGCGCGGGAGCGCGCCTCATTTAAATTGTCATCGCCCCCTGCAGAAGAGGACCGCCTTGCGCCGGAGACATTTAAGTTACACGGCCTGAAATTTCTAGGTAAGTGCTTTGTGGATCAGGCACTTAGGTAGAAATTTTAAGTCAGTGTAACTTAAATGGGAAAAAATAAGTTAGGCAGGATTTTTGAGGATTTGGCCCATTGTAACTAACTTCCTTTTTGGAACAAATGTCTGTGTAAATGCAGGAAGTTTAACCACTTAAAAGTCCAAATCTTTTTCTGACACTTGTTAAAAATATTTTTTTGCTAGAAAATGACTTGGAACCCCCAAACATTATATATATTTTAGCAGAGATCCTATGGAATAAAATGGCAATTGCTGCAATATTTTATGTCACACTGTATTTGCCTAGCGGTCTTTTAAATGCAATTTTTTGGGCAAAAATACACTTCAATGAATAAAAAAAAAAAAAAAAAAAGAAACAATGAAGTAAGACAATTTTTTTTTGTTTTAATGTGAAAGATGATGTTACGCCACGAGAATCGTGATCTATCTTCTAAGCAAAAAAAATTGTGATTCTCATTTTAGTCAGAATCGTGCAGCTCTACACCACAGTAGTAAAGCCCATGTCAGGCACACACTTAACACTTTGATCGCCCCTGATGTTAGCCCCTTCCCTTCCAATGTCATTTGTAAAAGTGCATATTTTTTTTAGCACTGATCACTGTATTGGTGTCACTGGTCCCCAAAAAGTTAGTGTCCCGACTGCCCCAATATCGCAGTCCCGCTATAAGTCACTGATCGTCGCCATCATTGGTAAAATATATATATATATATATATCCCATAGTTTGTAGACGCTATAACTTTTGCGCAAACAAATCAATATACACTTATTGGGATTTTTGTTAGCAAAGATATGGAGCAGAATACATGTTGGCCTAAATGTATGAAGAAATTCAATTTTTTTTTTTTTTTTCATTGGATTTGCTTTATAACAAAGTAAAAAAAAAATGTTTCTTTCAAAATTGAAAAATGATGTTTAGCTATGGAAAGACTGTTGAACATGATCTTTCCTTTAATCGAACACAGGGACGATAAAACATTCTTAATATTTTGTACAGAATTTTCAATTCAAGCTTTTATTAAGCATTGACAGAAGCAGGCAAATTTTTTTTACTGGTATCTTTGATCTACATTTTTATTTTTTTCAGTAATACATACCACTTTCTTTTCTTCTTAGAGAAAGACATTTCACCTTATGTAATATTTACATTGGCTGTTGAACTAAACGCTTACTTCACCACACGTGTTGTAACTGTACCCATTATCTACCAATCCTGCACATTGTTTCCGTGTTTGTCTTTCACACTACACTAGATACATGACAGCAGCAGTTACTGCAGAGGATAATGCTTACTGTGGAGATACTATCTACAGAACACTGTGCAATATACCCTGCCCACAGGCAAATCTGTTAAACTAAGTGGTGGAAAGGTAATGCGATATTGTGATAAACCAAGACAAGGGGCCAGATTCTCGTAGAACTCCGGCGGCGTAACGTATGGTGTTTACGTTACACCGCCGCAAGTTTTCAGCGTAAGTGCCTGATTCACAAAACACTTACCTGTAAACTTGCGGCGGTGTATCGTAAAGATGTCCGGCGCAAGCCCGCCTAATTCAAATGGGGCGTGTACCATTTAAATTAGGCGCGCTCCCGCGCCGAACGTTCTGCGCATGCTCCGTTCGCAATTTTCCTGACGTGCTTTGCGCGAAATTACGGCGCCCCAAAGTGTTTGTGAATGGCGACGTGCGTAACGTACTTACGGCGAAAATTTTTTTTTTAACATGGCTGGTGTAAAGTTGAGCAATCTTTTTCATTGCTTAACTTTACACCAGCCATGTTAAAGTATGGCCGTCGTTCCCGCTTCGAATTTAAAAAAAATTGCGACGGGAAAAAAATGACGTTACGCACGCGAGTAGGTTCGTGGATCGCCGTAAATGCTAATTTGCATACCCGACGCTGGAAAACGACGCAAACTCCACCCAGCAGCGGCCGAAGTATTGCAGCCTAAGATCCGAAGGCGTACGAAGCCGTAAGCCTGTCGGATCTTAGCCAAAAGCAGTCGTATCTTGTTTGTGAATCACAAACTAAGATACGACGCGGCAAATTTGAAAATACGCCGGAGTATCAGCAGATACTCCGGCGTATTTGTTCTGTGAATCTGGCCCAATGTTCTTTAGAAGGAAATGGCATCCCAAAAAGTATACCCATTGAAAATATTATAGGACTCAGGGGCCAATTGTAAAAGTAAAATTGTCACAAGCCTGAGTAAATAAATGGATAGAGGCATTATATTCTAGACCAGAAGCTCAAGTACGAGTAAATGAGATAGAAAATATATAAAGTCTTGCTACCTAAAAGCATACGTAAATCAAAAATGCTCTAATCAACCCCAAATTAGTGAAACATAGGAATATTAAGTGCAAGATAGCCAAATAAATCAAAAGTGGCTAAATAGAAATGCTGAAAAATCCGTAGACATTAAATAAATGAAACTGTAATGTCCAAAAATGAAGTAATAAAAAATAAAATAAAAAATTAAGTCCATCCATATGCATAGACAAAATAAAAAACTGTCCACCCGTGCAAACTTCTTAAAGTGGAGTTTCCATCCTAAAATTTTTTTTTTTTTTTTAATTATTGTGCTCATTAGACCTAAAAAAAAAATATATATATATATTTTTTACTCATCTGGAAATGCCTGTTGCTATGCGGTCCCACAAAATCTGCCTTTGGATTCTAGGATTCTAGGATTCTGACATCATCTCTCTCTAATGCTCCTGGAAAATGTGTGTCATCATTTCCCAGGATGCAGTGCGCTACCCAATTATCACTCCCCATCCAAGACTTCCAGGAAGTAAGTGCTTGTGGGCTTCACAATGCCCACAAGCAAAATGACAACGGCGTGGACATAGTTTTATAAACTTTCTTTTTTGAATATCTACGCGGATCGGCGGCGGATTGTAAAATAGTAAGTGACCGGATTTATATTATAAAAACGCATGAAGAAAGGACATACATTTAAAAAATGCTAATTTTGGTTGGAACCCCGCTTTAACATCGATTGGTGAATACAGGTTTACCAGAAAAACATGATCCCCCACGACAGAGGATAAGCAAAAGCATGCAATTATGACAGCCTGTGTTCCAAGCGCCTCAAACCTGCTTCACCGCTGATCAGATTCCTCTCATGGTCACACCAGGGGGGGTAGTGAGAGCACACACAAAGGGGGGGTAGTGAGAGCACACACACCAGGGGGGGTAGTGAGAGCACACACACCAGGGGGGGTAGTGAGAGCACACACACCAGGGGGGGTAGTGAGAGCACACACACCAGGGGGGGGTAGAGAGAGCACACACACCAGGGGGGGTAGTGAGAGCACACACACCAGGGGGGGTAGTGAGAGCACACACCAGGGGGGGGTAGTGAGAGCACACACCAGGGGGGGGGTAGTGAGAGCACACACCAGGGGGGGGGTAGTGAGAGCACACACCAGGGGGGGGTAGTGAGAGCACACACCAGGGGGGGGGGGGGAGAGCACACACCAGGGGGGGGTAGTGAGAGCACACACCAGGGGGGGGTAGTGAGAGCACACACCAGGGGGGGAGTAGTGAGAGCACACACCAGGGAGGGTAGGGAGAGCACACACCAGGGGGGTAGGGAGAGCACACACCAGGGGGGGTAGGGAGAGCACACACCAGGGGGGGGCGGGGGGGGTAGGGAGAGCACACACCAGGGGGGGAGGGAGAGCACACAAAGGGGGGGCGGGGGGTAGGGAGAGCACACACACCAGGGCGATCTTCCTACTTTTCAGCAAACACCTGGCACTTCTATGCTATACTGTATGCATGGTGCCTGCAAGCTAAGCCAATGAATCATTAGGTGATTTTTACCTTCAGCCTCAGGCACACTCGTTTGGCAGGCAGCCTCTGCTCACAGCTACTGTCGGTGTCCCAAGTTCTCCAGGCAGGCACGATCTCGGAGCTCAGCGAATCCCGATTCCCGCCCACTCAATAGCAGCAGAAGCCGAGAGGCTCTACCCCTGGGATGGTCCTTAGCCTTGTTAGAGAGCAGCAGGGAAACTGCTGATGAGCGAGGTACAGTAGGGGGAGGTGCAGGTGGCGGAAATGCGGACAGTGGACAGCAAGTGAAATTTTTCCGTAATGCAGCCGGGGACAAGAGCACGGCGGGACAGGCAGCAAGTATGCCCAATGCGGGCTAGGGGGGCAGCAGCTGCTTTGGGCCCCCAACAGTGACAGGGCCCAGGGCACTTGGCCCATTTGCCCTGCGGTAAAAACGGCCCTGCACAGGAGAGTCGCTGCTTCCACTTTTATGCTTGACAAAGCCCTCCAGGTTTTGCAAGCTGGTTCAATTTCTTAGCTCAGTTTCTTTTTCCACGAGTAAATGGGAGCCCGTTGTGACCATTTGGGACACGACAGGGATGTCCACTCTCTTCATTGTTGTTCGTGCTATCTCTAGAACCCTTCCTCACAATGATCCAGGCAAATCAAGACATCCAGGGCAAGAACATATGATATCTGCATTTGCAGATAATATTATGAATGAATGAATGAAAAACTTATAAAGCGCGGCGCATGCGAACTGAATCGCTTCTGGGCGCTAGTTGTTCGTGTCTCATGACATCAAAAGAGCAGAGTTTTGATCTGTCTTCTGAAAGTCAGGTGGTTTTCCTCCAACCGAATGCTGGTTGGTAAAGCGTTCCATAGTCTAGGACCCTGAAAAGCAAACCTTCTTTCTCCTTTGGACTTGTATTTGGTTTTTGGTACCTGTTATACCTGAAGAGTTCCACATGTACTGGCACTTTAAGGCTGGCTCCACCCAGCAGTGATGACAAGGGTCAAGGGGCATAGTAGCCATCTTAGAGAGACCACATGTAGAAAGCAGAGATATGTAATGTCCTGAGATGCATGTTGCAGTGTACCTCCTGTACTGAATAAACATCCATTGTTCCAGCCCAGAGTCTTGTGTCCCTCACAACACAGAGGATATAACAGTGGCGACGAGAATGGGATTTACAAAGTGTCTATCAGTCTGAGAGAGAGACAAAGACATTGTGGATTGTCACCTGGATAAAAGCAATCACAGATCCCAGCAGGAAAATGTCATTAATCGGGACATTAAGTGAGTTTGATGGAGAACAGACATCCTGGAGTTCCTGGGTTGAGAGACTGGAACAGTATTTCAGTGCAAATGCCATCACAGACAACAGGCAAGTAGCAGTGTTTCTGACAGTGGTTGGGGCCAAGACATATGACACTCTTAGAGATCTGCTTTCCCCTGTAAAACCAGCAGCTAAGACATTGGCAGAGCTGCTGACACTGCTAGAGGATCACTTCCAGCCTAAACCATTAGAAATTGCAGAAAGATTTCGCTTCTATCAGAGGCAGCAACAGACAGGTGAAGAGATTAAAGCTTATGTGCTCGCCCTTCGCAGACTAGCCTCGACCTGTTCTTTTGGGGACTACCTACCTACTGCACTGAGAGATAAGTTTGTTATGGGACTGAATTGTGAGTCAACACAAAAGAGACTGTTAACAGAGAAAGACCTTACCCTTACAAAGGCAATTGAAATAGCTTCAGTGATGGAAATGGCTGTGAAAGATACAGAGGAATTGAACCCCCAGAGCAGAAGGGAAGAGGTGAAGCAGGAAGTTTTCAGAACAGCAGTCAAGCCAACTGCTGCAAACTGGAAATACAGACCCCCACCAAGCCGAGAGTCAGCTTGCCACCGTTGTGGGAATACAGACCATGATTACAAAGTCTGCCGGTTTAAGGATCAGACCTGTCATAATTGCGGTAGGACCGGCCATCTGAAACGAGTTTGCCGTAGCAAGAAGGTGCAAGATAAACAACCTCTGAACCCCAAGACTAAGACATATATGGTGGGAAGATATACTGAGTCAGAGGATGAGCAAGTGCTCCACAGGTTAGACATACATCATATGCATTCAGCACCCTCCGCAATGACTGTAGATGTAACCGTTGAGGGAAAGAAACTCAAGATGGATGTAGACACAGGAGCAGCAGTTTCAGTTATCACCCAGAAACAATGGAGACAACTTCAGACCCGAAAAACTGTCCGCCCAACACCAATCAAACTGCAGACATACTCAAAGCAGATACTCCACCCACTGGGTTACGCAAAAGTACAGGTATTGTACAAGGGTCAGACAAAGAGACTGCCATTATATATCCTAGAAAATGGGGGACCCCCTCTCTTTGGGAGAGACTGGATTGCTCACTTTGGGATGCCAGACATCGCCATAAGTCCCTGTAACACCGTTACCATTCCATTAGGAGATAATGAGGGATGGGTGGTGTCCCTGAAGCAGCGGTTCCCAAAGATTTTTGATGACCAGTTGGGAAAAATAAAGCATGACTGTGTGAGACTCAAGCTGAAACCCAACGCTCAGCCTAAGTTCTTCAAAGCTCGGACAGTGCCTTTCGCACTCCGAGCAGGTGTGGAAGCAGAACTAAGTCGGCTGGAGGAACAAGGTGTCATCTCAAAGGTAGAGCACAGCGAGTGGGCATCACCAGTTGTACCGGTAAAGAAATCGAATGGGGACTTGCGCATTTGTGGTGATTTCCGCATGGCACTGAACTCTCAACTGGAAATAGACCAGTATCCCCTACCCAGAGTAGATGACATTTTTGCCTCTCTTGCAGGAGGTCAAAAGTTCACCAAGCTTGATCTCAAACAAGATTTTGGTCGGTGGATCGCAGAACGCAATTCGAATTGTGAGGTTCTATCTTGTCGCAAAGATATTGCGGAGCCTTCCCATGGATGCACTTATGTGTCAGGCAGAGTGCTTTAAATGCAATTCTGTCTTTTACTGGCAGCCAGTGAAGGGTTCTCAACGAAGGTGAGATTGATTCCCATTTTTTTTCCCAGTCACCAGTCTGGCGGCCGTATTCTGAACGACTTGCAGACGGGAGATTTGGTACTTTGGGAGTCCAAGGTACAGGGCGTTAGCATAGTCCAGTCTGGAATTCACGATTGTTCCCACCACGACTGCTACGTCTTCTTTGGGGATAAATGGAATAAGTCTGCGTAGTAGGCGCAACAGATGGTGCGCTCCGCTGACTACTGACCCTATTTGTGCGTCCATTGTCATGAAGGTGTCGAAGATGACCCCGAGACTTTTGACTTTGGAGCTAGGGGTGATGATTTGGCCCAGAATGGGCAGGGGTGTCCAGGTTGTTGCCAGTTGACTCTTTCGGCTGGCGTGAAACATAAGGAGTTCTGTTTTTGAACTGTTGAGTTTAAGATAACTCTTTGTCATCCAGTTTTCTATCAAAGAGAGACATTTCTCTAAACTGGGATGATGATCCTTTTTGTTGCAGATGCGAAAATACAGTTGCGTATCGTCTGCATAAGAGTGATAGAGTAGTTCTTGGCTACTGATAATATCAAAGAGAGGGCGAAGATAGATGTTGAAAAGCACCGGTGACAGGGGGGATCCTTGGGGGACTCCACATGACACCGTGCGCTTTTCCGACGTGAAAGAACCCAATTTAACTGTTTGTGATCGGTTTTCAAGAAAGGAAGAAAACCATGGTAAATCACCTTCTGCTACCTTGGCTAGTCGCATCAGTAACAGTTTGTGGTCTACCGTGTCAAAGGCTGCGCTTAGGTCCAGCAGAACCAGGAGACAAGATTCTCCTTCGTCTGCGGCCTCGAGGGCATCGTCCCATATTTTGAGTAAGGCCGTTTCTGTCCCGTGTCCGGGACGGAAGCCTGATTGTAATGGATCCAGTAGATTGTGGGTATCTAGATGCTGTTGCAGCTGTTGTACCACTACTTTCTCCATTATCTTGGAGAGAACATTTAGGCCTGTTATGGGACGGCGGTGAGTTGGGTCCTTGGGATCCAGGTTAGGTTTTTTCAAGATGGGCTGGATTGTGCCCTCTTTCAACAGGGATGGCACTGTGCCTTCCTTAAATGACTGGTTTATAAGCTGTGTGATGGGTGGTGCCAGGATGTCGGCACATTCCTTCAGCAGTTTGGTGGGGATGATATCATTGGGCGATGTGCTGTTCCGCAAAGCACCAATGATATTTTTTGTGGTATCGATGGAGATCGGTTCCAGAGTGAACTTTGTTGATTGTAGAGCGTTTCTGTGGGTGTTTTGTGGTTGATTGACGGTGGGGTTGAGGGGGGTATTGTTTTGCAAGATGCTTTCCCGGATTCTTTCAATTTTGTTGATGAAGAAATCCGATAGTTCATTACAGAACTCTTGGGTGTCTGAGTTGGGGACTTCAAGACATCCTGGATTCATGGTCTGGGTGACCATCTTGAAGAGTTCGCGGGGGCGGTTTAGGGCGCTGTTAATCGCCATAGAAAAATGATGTTTCTTGGCTTTGAAGATTTCTTTATGATATCGTGTTGTTATTGCCTTGTAGATGATGAGGTTATCCTCTGCAGGGCTTCTTTTCCAGGCGGCTTCCGCCCTTCTGCGCTCTTGCTTCAGAAGCGACAGCTGGTTGTTGAACCAGCCAGACTTTCTTTTTCGGATGCAGGCTTTGCGTTTCGGTGCTACTAAATCGGCTGACTGTAGCAGGGCTGCGTTTATGGCATCCAGTGTATCTGCGGCTGTTTGATGTGGATGGATTGTTTTGATTCTGTTTCCCAAGGTAGATTTAAAGCGTTCCGAATGGAGCTTCTTCTGAGATCTAGCCCAGTGTATTGTCACCGGCTTGGGTGCTTTTATCACTGGGGGAATTTTGGAGATTATGAAATTGATTGCATGGTGGTCTGTCCATGGCAAAGGTTCATTTTCTAAAATGCTTATTTTCAGATTTTGTCTGAAAATTAGGTCGAGTGTGTGACCTGAAGCATGTGTTGGCCCGCGTATAAGTTGCTGTAGCCCTAATCCCTCCAGGTGATCGATGCAGGCGTCTGCAATGGGATCCTGTGAGGAGTTGGCCCACAGATTAAAGTCCCCGAGCAGCAAAAGGTGTTTGCTGTTAAGGGTATAAGTGGATATAAACTCCGTTAAAGATGGCAAAAACTGCGATTTTGGCCCAGGTGGCCTATAGCAGAGGAGAATGTGAACAGTCTCCTGGGGGGAAGTTTGAAGTTGAAGAGTAAGGGTTTCCATGAATGGAAGAGGATTTTGAAGGGCTGGCTTAGTGATTGTAATGTGATTCTTGTGGATCACCGCCAGGCCTCCTCCTCTTTGCCCTATTCTGTTTTCCGTTATAATGCGATAGTTTTCTGGCACCAATTCTCCGAGAATGGTGTTGCAGTCGTCTGAGAGCCAGCTTTCTGTAATAAAGAGGCAGTCTAGATCGTTTTGTAGTAAGAAATCGTGGATTTCTAATCGGTGTTTTACTGCCGATCTTGTGTTGATCAAAGCACATGATATGTGCTTGAGCTGGGTTAAATAGTTTACATTTTTGATGGTCGATCGTCGATCGAATCTCAAAAGTTGCTCTATTTTTAAGGCCTTTTTGGTGACGGCTGGTAATGCTGTTGCAAATTGTCTCAGACCCCGAATAGAGTCCGCAGAGTATCGCAGATTAGCCATTGTCGCCAGTCACATTGTCGTCAGTCTTTCCTAATTGCGGCGGCCGCGAATGAGGCCTGGTCTGGCGCGGATGCGGGAAGAGCCGCGAGACGCCGGACGTGATGGGTGGAAGACTGTCCAAGTGAGCCGTCACTCGTTGAGTCTTCTCTCCCCGATTGGTCCAGAGGAAGGCGAAAAACCCCAGGCGTGCTGTGCCAATCTGCAGCGATCGGGGGAAAAAATTCCTTCCTGACCCCTTAACGGCGATCGGTGCAACCCTGGATCAATTGACTAGGGGGGTGTGGGGGGTCTTAGTCCTGTTTTTTTGAGCTGTGTCTGCAGCACCTGAGAGCTGGGAGGACCCTGCCTGGCTGCACTATCCCTGGGGAGAGCCGACTCGTTTGAGAGCGTCCTGCTCTCACTATCCCTGGGGTGAGCAGACTAAGATGAGAGCGTCTGCTGCACCGCTGAATCTAAATAGCAAGAGTTCCAACTTTATTAGCTGCAAGCTTGTTCTGGATCAGTGATTGAAAAAAAAATAATGAAGACTCCTGTCTTACCTTCTGTTTCAAACTCCTAGTTTTTAACTCCGGCACTTTTGATCAAAGAATGCACTTCTGATCAGAGAGTCCACATGTGAAGCCACCATCATTGGGAGCCATCATGGATTATGTTCCATGTACCTAATCCAAGAGAGACACTGCCTAATAATTTAATGGAACTGAAAAGATATGGGGAGATCTCAAACTTGTGTCCTCTTAGGGGAGAGTAGGACCCTTAAACTCCTGTACTTTTTTAAATGGAAACAGAAGGGCTTGAAATATCTAGGCATAAACGTATCTGCATCAGCAATGGATTTATATCCGAATAATTATCTACCTCTCCTCAATAAAATCAAGCTTGATCTAAATAGTTATCCTGCCGATAGGCATTCCTGACTGGGCAGGATAAATGTGATTAAAATGGTGACTCTTCTGAGGGGGGGGGGGTCTCTTGAAGGGATGGGAGCACAAATTAAATTAACTTATCCCTGAGGCAATAAAGCATAACGTTATAGATTATGTACATTCTACCTCAATAGACATGAGGTTAAAATAAATGAATTACAAACTGTTAACCAGGTAGTATTATGTCCCAGCCAAATTACATAAGATCAATTCAACACTGCCTTCTGATTGTTGGAGAGAATGTGAGGGCGCGGAATTGTATGTCCATATTTGGTGGCATTGCCCAATGATTCAGCTATACTGGAAAAAAAGTCTTAAACATAAAGGGGTTGTAAAGGAAAAACATTTTTTTCATAATGAGCATCCTTTACCTGCAGACATTCCTCTTTTCACTTCCTCATTGTTTGTTTTTGCTCAGAAGTTGCTCTATTTCTTCTCTGTTCTGTTCACTTCCTGCTTGTTTGATTGTTACTCACCACAGTGAAGGAATGCTTTACTGCGGTGGTCAGTGACGTGCTCGCCCCCTCCTGGGAACTACATCTGTGCGGCAGGACGCTCTCTATGTGTTAGAGACTTCAAGGAGGTGTGAATTACTGGGCGTGCCGCAATGCATACTGGGAAATGTAGTTCTTACATGAACGAGCGCCGCAAACCAGGACGTGAATGAGAGAACAGAAACTAGAACGCCGGAGGTGCTATAGATGAAGGAATTTAATAGGTCATTACTCGTTTTTTAACAGAATCATTACACTATTCTGTCTGTCTACCTTACAGACATTAATTTTTTTTTTCCTTTACAACTCCTTTAAGATGATTAGTAAGTCTGAAATTGGGCAAGACCTTGGCAATGCTTACTTCATGCTACAAACGAGACAAGAAAAAAAATACAAAAAGCCCATCATTACATTTTTGCTGAATGCAGAAAAATATTGATCCCAAAATATTGGAAATCAAGGAAAATACCAACTATGTTGGAATGGCTTAGAGAGGTAGACATAACAAGATTAAAGTGGTTGTAGACCCTTGTACAACCACTTTTCCCTACAGGTAAGCCTATAATAAGGCTTACCTTTAGGTACTGGAAATATCTCCTAAACCTCTACGGTTTAGGAGAGTCACCATATACGCTGGCGCCGACATAATCAGCGCATGCGCACTGAAGAAAGTTCACGATCCGTGACGTTTCTATAGTGCTTGTGACGTCACGCGACTCCGGCCAATAGCAGAGCCGGAGTCCACGGCCCCCTGAAGGAAGTAGGGGTTGAAGATAAATGCGATTAGAGAGAGGGGACAACACTGACATCACAGGCTTATTCTGCAGGCAAGTGGCACATAATGGGCTAGTATGTGATGCATACTAGTCCATTATGCTTTTACCTTGCAGGGAACAAAGAGGAAGTAAAACCCATCAGGGTTTACTTCCTCTTTAACCACTTAAGACCCGGACCTTTAGGCAGCTAAAGGACCCGGCCAGTTTTTGCGATTCGGCACTGCGCCGCTTTAACTGACAATTGCGCGGTCGTGCGACGTGGCTCCCAAACAAAATTGGCATCCTTTTTTCCCACAAATAGAGCTTTCCTTTGGTGGTATTTGATCACCTCTGCGGTTTTTATTTTTTGCGCTATAAACAAATAAAAATTCTATATTTTTTACTTTTTTCTATAATAAATATCCCCCAAAAATATATAAAACATTATTTTTTTTCCTCAGTTTAGGCCGATACGTATTCTTCTACCTATTTTTGGTAAAAAAAAAATCGCAATAAGCATTTATCGATTGGTTTGCGCAAAATTTATAGCGTTTACAAAAAAGGGGATAGTTTTATTGCATTTTTATTAATTATTATTTTTTTTACAACTAATGGCGGCGATCAGCGATTTTTTTCGTGACTGCGACATTATGGCGGACACTTCGGACAATTTTTACACATTTTTGGGACCATTGTCATTTTCACAGCAAAAAATGCATTTAAAATGCATTGTTTACTGTGAAAATGACAGTTGCAGTTTGGGAGTTAACCACAAGGGGGCGCTGAAGGGGTTATGTGTGACCTCATGTGTGTTTACAACTGTAAGGGGGTGTGGCTGTAGGTGTGATGTCATCGATTGTGATTCCCTATAAAAGGGAACACACGATCGATGACGCCGCCACAGAGAAGAACGAGGAAGCTGTGTTTACACACGGCTCTCCCCGTTCTTTAGCTCCGGGGACCGATCATGGGAATCCAGCGGCGATCGGGTCCGCGAGTCCCGCGGTCACGGTCCAGGAGCTTTGGACCGGGTCGTGTGCACGTGCCCACGGTGCGACCCCGCGGCTCGGCTTAAAGAGCCACGTACATGTACGTGGATGTGCCCAGCTGTGCCATTCTGCCAACGTATATCATCGGTAGGGGGTCCTTAAGTGGTTAATGGAAAAGTTGATAAATTGACAAAATTATTCTTGTTCGAAATTCTATGGAATTTGAAAAAGTTGGTTTGAGTTTAACCGCTTGCCAACCATCTGTAGTCGTTTTACGGCAACAGGTCAGCTCTCCTGCGCAATTCGCCGTAGCTGTACGGCAGCTTTTGCAGGCGAGATAGCTCATTGTCCGCCGGCGACTCGCAATCACATATAACAGAGGGAGGATGAGGAACTGCCTTTGTAAACAAGGCGATTCCCCATTCTGACAGGTCAGGGATCTACTGTTCCCAGTGATCGGGAACAGTGATCATGTCCCTAGCAGCCCATCCCCCCTACTGTTAGAACACATTTAACTCCTTTGATCTCCCCTTAGTGTTAACCCCTTTACTGCCAGTGACATTTACATAGTAATCAGTGACTATTTATAGCACTGATCGCTATAAAAATGTCAATGGTCCCAAAAAAGTGCCAAAAGTGTCAGATCTGTCCGCCGCAATGTCGCAGTCCCACTAAAAATTGCAGATCACCGCCCCCAGTAAAACAAATACAAATTTCATAAATCTATCCCCTATTTTGTAGATGCTATAACTTTTGCGCAGACCAATCAATAAACGCCTATTTCAATTTTTTTACCAAAAAATATCTAGACGAATATATATATAATCGGCCTAAACTAATGAATACATTTGTGTTTTTTTTAATGTAAATATATATATTTTAGTTGTCACTGTTTATTTATAGCGCAAAAAAAACGTAAAAAAAACGTAGAGGTTATCAAATACCACCAAAATAAATCTTTATTTGGGCAGCACAGTGGTGTAGTGGTTAGCACTTTCACCCAACAGCAACAAGGGTCGCCGGTTCGAATCCTGACTACATCATCTTCCTGGAGTTTGCATGTTCTTCCTGTGCCTGTGTGGGTTTCCTCTGGGAACACCGGTTTCCTCCTAAACTCGAAAGACATACTGGTAGGTTAATCGGGTCCTGTCTAAATTGGCCCTAGTAGGTGTATGCATGAATGTGTGTTCAGGGACTTTAGGTTGTAAGCTCCTTGAGGGTAGGGACTGATGTGAATGTACAATGTATATGTAAAGCGCTGCGTAAATTGAAGACGCTATATAAGTACCTGAAATAAAAATAAAATAAATATTTGTAGGGACAAAAGGACGTCAATTTTGTTTGGGTACAACGTTGTACGGCCGCACAATTGTCAGTTAAAGCAACGCAGTGCTGTATCGCAAAAATGGCCTGGTCAGTAAGTGGGCAAATCCTTCCGGGGCTGAAGTGGTTAAACAGTCTTTGATTTACATAGGATATGTGGGTAATGAAAATGTATTGGAGAAGGGAAGAGATGGTGTGGTGGAGGAAAAAAAATAGAAAGTAGATGGGAAATGGAATGAGCCCTATTTATTTGGGCGCTTTTAGTTACCCCAAACACCCATACTGGGAATGAATGAGTAATTATGAAAGAAGGAGGAATATAAGGGGATGGGAATGGTATAGGAAGGTAAGGGTGGGAACGGGGAGGTACAATCCTCCCAAGTTTTTGCCCCCTAAATTATCACAGCTGGATATTATCACAATGTTTACAGAGAGGAGGAGGGAGAGAAGGGGAAGAAGGGCTGCACAGGTTGAGAATGCCCAAATTGGGTCACCACGAGAGAGGGAAGTAGAACCAGGGAGGTGTACATTTCCAAAGTTTCTCCCTCACACATGGTTTTTGGCACAAAAAGTTTCCTTTTTCTTGTCGATGTTGTTACATCACAAACACCTCGTTTTTTTTTTTTTTTACGGGAAAGACTATCTATACATTTTTGTATATGAATGTGGGGGCCCCCCACCTCTTGCCGCCTCCATGGGGAAGAAACTCGATACATATTGACATTTAAGAGATACACTAACCAACATTTGTAAAAAGTGTATTTATGTTGTGTCATGTTTGAGATGTTAGTCTATTGGAAAAATACTGTATTGGCTTTTTTAAAGTAATATATTATGTATTGTAATTGTTTTTTCTTAAATTGAATAAAAAAAATTTAAACACTAGCCTGGGTAACTGGAAAAAAAAATAGCATGCGATTAACAAAGCGATATTAAAAGTAGCATTAAAAAAAAAAAAAAAAAAAAAGCATGTTATACTTACCTGCTTTGTGCAGAGCAGCCCCGATCCTCCCCTTAACTGATGGCACGACTGACTCCTCCTCTTCTCTGAGTGACACCCTTGCATGCTCGCTACTGAGCTGCCTGTGTGTGTCCATAAGACAATCCCCAATGACGGAAAGCTCCCTCAAACTCAACGGATCCAAAACGGAGCTACTCACCCTTCATGCAAATAGGAAATCTATCTCCAGGACCACATGGACACCACCCACTATCCTCGGACAAACCATCGCGCCAAGCAATAAAGTCAAAAGTCTCGGAGTCATCTTTGACGCAGACATGACGATGGATGCACAAATAGGATCAGTCGTCAGCGGTTCTCATCATCTGCTCCGCATGCTACGTAGACTCATCCCCTTCATCCCGGAACAGGACATAGCAGTAGTGGTGGGAACTATCATCAACTCACGACTCGACTACGCAAATTCACTCTACTTAGGACTACCGAAATACCAGATTTCACGTCTACAAGTCGTCCAAAACACGGCAGCCAGACTGGTAACTGGTAAAAAGCCGTGGGAACCAATTTCCCCGGCCTTGAGGTCCCTCCACTGGCTGCCCGTACAGGACCGGGTGACATTCAAGACACTCTGCCTCACCCACAAATGTACACAGGGTAAAGCTCCTCAATATTTAAGCGAGAAAATAAAACCCTACGTCACCAAGCGCGTGCTCCGATCAACCAATCAAAACCTTCTCCAAATCCCCAAATCTCACTACAAATCTAAGGGAGAACGTAGATTCTCGGTCCAAGGACCACGGCTCTGGAATGCTCTACCCACGACCATCCGCTTGGAAGAAAACCATCGGGTTTTTAGGAAAAAACTGAAGACCCACCTCTTCTGAAAGACCTGTACAACTCTGGATGCCAAGCGCCTTGAGGCGATTAAGTTCGCATTTGTTGCGCTATATAAGTTTCTCACTCACTCACTCTGTGACCACTAGATCGCGATTAGGCTCATGCAAGTATTGGGGGGTGGGGGTACGGAGGAAGCTACATACTGCATAACTTTAGCCTTTAGCACCACTTTAAACAGAGGTTTCCTTCAGCAAAAACTGCATAAGAAAGCTGTAATTAGGTTCAGATTTAAGCAGTTAACCACTTGCCTATATCACATTCCACTCCCTGTAAAAGTAATCGTGTGGCTGTAGAGCAATGCGAATCTCTTTTTACCTAAAAGCCAATCCCCAGCCATAAAAATTGATACCAGAATCATGGCTGAGTGAGTGAGTAACTTATATAGCGCTAACAAATGCGAACTGAATCGTCTCAAGGCGCTTTTGTCCAACTTTTTTTTTTACCCTGAAGGCCCAATGGTTTTCTTTCATGTGGATGTTCGTGGGTAGAGGGTTCCATAGCCGTGGTCCTTGGACTGCGAATCTTCATTCTCCTTTAAATTTGTAGCGGGACTTGGGGATGTGGAGGAGATTTTGATTTGTTGATCGGAGAGCCCGATTGGGGGTGTAGTGTTTTATTTTCCCGCATAAATATTGAGGCGCGTTTATTTGTGTGCATTTGTGGGTGAGGCAGAGGGTCTTGAATGTAATCCGATCCTTTATGGATAGCCAATGTAGAGTCCTCAAGGCCGGGGTGATTGATTCCCATGTTTTTTTCCCTGTTATCAGTTTTGCGGCTGTGTTCTGGACGACTTGTAAACGAGAAATTTGGTATTTGGGTAGTCCTAGGTAGAGGCAGTTTGCACAGTTGAGTCGGGAATTGAGTGTTCCAACTACTGCTGCTGTGTCCTCTTCCGGGATGAATGGGATGAGTCTATGCAGCAAGCGAAGTGCGATCCACTGACTACTGATCCTATTTGGGCGTCCACAGTCATGTCTGAGTCAAAGATGACTCCGAGGCTTTTGACTTTGGTGCTTGGGGTGATGGTTTGTCCAAGAATGGTGGGTGGGGTCAAAGTCGTCCTGGAATTTGTCTTTCGGTTTGCGTGTAGAAAGAGAAGTTCTGTTTTGGATCCATTGAGTTTGAGGGAGAGCTCTGTCATCCAATTATCTATCAATGTAAGGCATTTTTCTAGTCCGTGATATTGGTCTTTTTTGTTAGTGATGCGAAAATAAAGTTGAGTGTCATCAGCGTAGGAGTGGTAAAGCAGGTCCTGTTTGCTGATGATTTTGCAGGTATATTTTTTTTTTGGGCCCTCCCAAATCCACTTGTCAACTATTTTCAGGCAGTGTAGGCTCAAGGGGAAGCTGCTTTGGGCACCACAACAATGACTGGGCTCGAGGCAGCTGCCACTTTGGCCTTGCCTTAACCACTTAAGGACCGCCGCACGAAGATATAAGTCGGCAGAATGGCACGGCTGGGCACAGGGACGTATATATACGTCCTTTAAGAGCCCAGCCGTGGGTCGCGAGCGTGCCGCCAGCGGCACACTCGCGACCCGGTCTGAAGCTTCGTGACCGCGCCCGCGGTACCCGATCGCCACGCGATCGGGTCACAGGAGCTGAAGAACGGGGAGAGGTGTGTGTAAACACACCTTCCCCGTTCTTCTGTGTGGTAATGTCAGTGATCGTCTGTTCCCTGGTATAGGGAACGACGATCACTGACATCACAGGTCCACCCCCACCCCCCTACAGTTAGAAACACACATGAGGTCACAATTAACCCCTACAGCACCCCCTAGTGGTTAACTTCTTCACTACCATTGTCATTTTCACAGTAATCAGTGCATATTTATAGCACTTTTCGCTGTGAAAATGACAATGGTCCCAAAAATGTGTCAAAAGTGTCCACTATAATGTTGCAGTCATGAAAAAAAAAAAAAAAAAATCGCTGATCGCCGCCATTACTAGTAAAAAAAAAAAAAGATTAATAAAAACGCCATAAAACTATCCTCTATTTTGTAAACGCTATAAATTTTGCGCAAACCAATCGATAAACGCGTATTGCGATTTTTTTACCAAAAGTAGGTAGAAGAATACGTATCGGCCTAAACTGAGGACATTTTTTTTTATATCTTTTTTGGGGATATGTATTATAGCAAAAGGTAAAAAATATTGCATTTTTTTCAAAATTGTCGCTCTATTTTTGTTTATAGCGCAAAAAATAAAAACCGCAGAGGCGAGCAAATACCACCGAAAGAAAGCTCTATTTGTGGGAAAAAAAGGACGCCAATTTTGTTTGGGAGCCACGTTGCACGACCGCACAATTGTCAGTTAAAGCGACGCAGTGCCGAATCGCAAAAAGGGGCAAGGTCCTTAACCTGCATATTGGTCCGGGTCTTAAGTGGTTAAAGACTGCCAAGGGGGCAGGGCTAGGACTCAGTGGGGAGGAGATCTAAAGAGGAGATCCAAATTCACAGCATACACTTTTATAACATTAGCATTGTAATAGCAATACAAACAATCCAGTAAAATTTTACAGTACTTGGAAAAAAAATCTCTTTTAATGGTGTAAATATTGCCTGTCTGTTGACATCCCTTTCCACAACTTCTTGGATTCTCTGCATACTTTGTAGCCTCTCCTCATTCATGTGGTTTACTATTGTTACCTATGAACAAATATCCCATGGTCTGCAAACAGTAATGATGTCATATGTGGTATTTCCGGTATTAACCGTGCCTTCTGAAACTCCTCTCAGCACCTCTTTAACCCAGGCAGTTGGCTTTGTAAAATATGTGACACAGCAGTGCATATTCACAGGACACAGGGATGGTGTGTCACAGAAGTTAAAGCGGGAGTTCACCCATTTATAATTTTTTTTTTTTTCTCCCCTTAGCTTCCTGCTCGTTCGGTCTAGGGGAATCGGCTATTTGTATTAAAATATGATCCGTACTTACCCGTTTTCGAGCTGCATCTTCTTCCGTCGCTTCCGGGTATGGGTCTTCGGGAGCGGGCGTTCCTTCTTGATTGACAGCCTTCCGAGAGGCTTCCGACGGTCGCATCCATCGCGTCACTCGTAGCCGAAAGAAGCCGAACGTCGGTGCGGCTCTATACTGCGCCTGCGCACCGACGTTCGGCTTCTTTCGGAAAATCGTGACGCGATGGATGCGACCGTCGGAAGCCTCTCGGAAGATTGTCAATTAAGAAGGAACGCCCAGTCCCGCAGCCCATACCCGGAAGCGACGGAGAGGATGCATCTCGTAAACGGGTAAGTACTACACATATTTTAAAATAAATAGCCGATTCCCCTAGTAAAAACGAGCAGGAATCTAAGGGGGAAAAGTGCCCTCTAAGGGTGAACCCCCGCTTTAATGAAGTAAATATATGGGATTCTTCAAAAAAGTTGGTTTTAAAACTTCATGAACATTTCAATCATTAGTAGTAGGCTAGAGATAATTAAAATTCAATGTGGAAATTAATATAATGCCGCGTACACACGATAATTTTTCGGGTTAAATAAAAAAACTAAGTTTTTCAGGCTCTAGAAAAAACAATGTTTTTTTCAACTTAATCATTAAAACTACGTTGCCTACACACGATCGTGAAAAAAAATGCTCTAGCAAAGCGCGGTGACGTACAACACGTACGACGGCACTATAAAGGGGAAGTTCCATTCGGATGGCGCCAACCTTTGGGCTGCTTTAGCTGATTTCGTGTTAGTAAAAGACGATTCGTGCTTTTCTGTCTGTTACAGCGTAATGAATGTGCTTACTCCATTACGAACTGTAGTTTTACCAGAATGATCGCTCCCGTATCATAACTTGCGCGGGTTTTTCACGTCGTTAAAGCCCACACACGATCATTTTTTACAACCCGAAAAACGACATTGTTTAAAACGTGAAAAAATAGAGCATGTTCGAAAAAAAAAAAATTTGTCGTTTTTCAGAACCCGAAAAATGCTCTGAAGCCCACACACGATCGTTTTAACTACTTGCCGACCAGCCGCCGTCATTCTATGGGGGCAGGTTGGCTCTCCTGGGCGAGAGCCCGTAGTATAACGTCGGCTCTTTGAGCGGCCACTAGGGGCGCGTGCGCGCCCCCCGCTCGCTCCCGACTCCCGTGCGTGTGCCCGGCGGGCTCGATCGCCGCCGGGCACCCGCGATTGCTCGTTACAGAGCGGGGACTGGGAGCTGTGTGTGTAAACACACAGCTCTCGGTCCTGTCAGCGGGGGAAATGCTGATCTTCTGTTCATACAATGTATGAACAGAAGATCAGTGTTTCCCCTAGTAAGGCCACCCCCCCCACAGTAAGAACACACCCAGGGACATACTTAACCCCTTCCCCGCCCCCTAGTGTTAACCCCTTCACTGCCAGTGGCATTTTTATAGTAATCCAATGCATTTTTATAGCACTGATTGCTATAAAAATGCCAATGGTCCCAAAAATGTGTCAAAAGTGTCCGAAGTGTCCGCCATAATGTCGCAGTAATGAAAAAAAATCGCTGATCGCCGCCATTACTAGTAAAAAAAATATATTAATAAAAATGCCATAGAAATACCCCCTATTTTGTAAACGCTATAACTTTTGCGCAAACCAATCAATAAACGCTTATTGCGATTTTTTTTTACGAAAAATATGTAGAAGAATACGTATCGCCCTAAACTGAGGAAAAAAAAAGGTTTTTTATATATTTTTGGGGGATATTTATTATAGCAAAAAGTAAAAAATATTCATTTTTTTCAAAATTGTCGCTCTATTTTTGTTTATAGCGCAAAAAATAAAAACCGCAGAGGTGATCAAATACCACCAAAAGAAAGCTCTATTTGTGGAGAAAAAAGGACGCCAATTTTGTTTGGGAGCCACGTCGCACGACCGCGCAATTGTCAGTTAAAGCGGCGCAGTCCCGAATCGCAAAAAGTGCTCTGGTCTTTGACCAGCAATATGGTCCGGGGGTTAAGTGGTTAAATTACATTTTCAAAAAAACTTTGTTTTTTACAACCCGAAAAATGATCGTGTGTACGCGGCATCAGATTTCAAATTTTGACCACAGATACATTTTAAAGCTTTTTAAAGTGCACGTTAAGCCAAAAACTTTTATTTCAGTCTGTGTTGCTGTTAGAGAGTTTGTCTCGCCTATTGTCTCGTCAAAAAAAAATTGTTAGCAGAACAGGAAGTGACAGTAAATCTTTCCAACAGAGCCCCAGATAGAAATGGAACCCCCGTCAGGTTTTTACTGTTTTTTCAGTTTTTCCAAAATGTAAAATATTTTGAACACAAGCGTCTTTATAATTTTTTAAGAAATACACCACAATATTGTAAAACAGAGTTAAACCTTAAAATTTTTAGTTTTGTACTTACAGGATAGCCAATTTCAGCACAGTCTGTGAGCCTAAACGTCTGTTGGCCAGCAGGATGTAATGGATCATTTTCGAACAGTAGCAGAATCTGATCAGATCCATTGCCGACAAAATCGTCTACCAATGTTCTTCCAACATGCTGCCATGTTGTAGTTATCTGTGAATCAAACATATGCAGTTTTTCATTTCTGTCTGTGCATCTCAGTAAAGCTGGTCATACATACAAGTTCCCATATACCTTCAATTAGAACATGTATTTTAGAAACATAGAGCAACACCACTCTCAAGCAGCTGTATATAAGATACTGTACGTTAAGTCTTTACACCAGTCACAGCATAGCAGTAAATAGATGGATTGATGTCACAGTATTGCAATTTCTGCACATTAATGTAATGTTGACTGACATTTCAAGTGTAGGCGTACTACTACCTCGTTTACCCGAAAATAAGCCTGGGTCTTATATTCATTTTACCAACAAAAAACACAGTAGGGCTTATTTTTGGAGTAGGGCTTATATTGCAGCTCTCCTGGAAAATAACGCTAGGTCTTATTTTCAGGGGAAAGGCGGTACTTGTATCCCTTGGCTGTTGTAGTGGAGCAGTTCACAGAAGCAGAAGAATAACTTTTCATACATAGCTTTTGTGCTACAGCAGGATGTGGATGTAAAGTGGTCCTCCATTATAGATTCCTTTCTAAAAATGCTGGTTGCTTGTCTGTCAGTGCCCCCGATCCATGTCTTCTGGGGTCCCTCGGCGGCTGTCTCTGGTCCTCCCCGCAATTAGTCACCACAGTCATGCGAGAGCTCGCATGGTGGTCACTAATTGCGGACGCGCTCCTGTGATACAGCGAGCGGCCATAGCCGCTCACTGTATCACTCGGCGCGCCACGTCACTGGATGTGATTGACAGCAGCGCCAGCCAATGGCTGCGCTGCTCTCAATCCATCCGCTCTAGCCAATCAGCAGCCAGGCTGAGCAGCGAAGAGGATATCGGGACCGCGCGGGACATTCAAGGGGTCAGGTAAGTATAACGGGGGCTCGGGGGGCGGCAGCAGCAGATGTTTTTTCACCTTAATGCATCCTAGAGCGAGAGGGCAGAACAGCGGTGAATCGGGGCAGGCGGTGAGAAATTATGTAATTTCTCAGCTCACCCGCCACACCTCTTTCAGTGCAGCTTTTGCAGCCCGGCTGCAAACAGGGCATGGAGCGGCACCGATCCGCGGTTCAGGGGTTGGGACTACAGCACCCTGCACGGACTGTGGTCTAGGCTGTAAGGTATGTGTCAGATACAATATTTCTGTATGAGTAAAAGGGGTATTACGCAGCATTGCATTTTTTATATTGTTCTGCACACTTTTGACCAAGTTTCTTTCATACAAAAATAAAAGGGGAATAACTGATTTCAGGGCCTCTGGTGTAAGTTTAAAGAGGGATTTCTCAGCTTAGCTAAAAGATACCGATGTCTCTGAGGGCTTGTGGTAAAATGTTTTAATCCAGAATCTCTAGGCTGGGTGCGGGTTCACTTAAAATATTAGCACTGTATCTAATGAATCTGTAGAACAGGGCTGCATGTGAATAATGTCACAGAAATGATTACCGTATATGGATAGGCACTAGGAGGATGCAGAATTTGCTTTAAAGAATAAACTTTCTGGGCCATTCATTGCCTCTTATTTGCATTAAGATAAAAAAAAAAAAAAAAAAAAAAAATTTAATAAACGTGCTTTAACTTTTGACTTTAGACCACAAAACATATGCACCCAGGGAATATCCAGGCAAGAGTTTTAGAATTACATTGTCCTGTTTTTTAAATTGTGCATATCTCGTACAAGAAAAGAAAACAGACATTTTGGACACTGGGGTTGATTTACTGAAGGCAAATAGGCTGTTCACTTTCCAAGAATTTTTCCCAAAGCTTAGAGAACGTGCTGAAATTTCACTTGATAAAGAGTATCCAATTAAGTGCAAGTAAAAAAAAAAATACAGTGGAACCTCGGATTACGAGCATTGTCTGTTCCAGGAGAATGCTCGTAATCCAAAGTACTCGCATATCAAAGCGAGTTTCCCCATTGAAGTCAATGGAAACAATTTTTTTTTTACCGCATTGACTTCAATGGCATGCAATACCACATGCGGCCAGAGGCGGGGGCGCTGGAGCAGTGTTGCCAACCGTCCGTATTTTTACGGACAGTTTGTAAAAACGGGCACTTTTTTCCCCCGTTCGTAAATGTCCGTAGTTGCAAGAATGTGCCAGTAAAAATAGCCGAGATCGCTTCGGCTTGGAACTGTGCATGGAGATTGGAGGCAGGGGGTGATGGTGGCACCGCAGAGGGGGATGGAGGCAGGGGGAGATTGGAGGCAGGGGGTGATTGGAGGCAGGGGGTGATTGTGGCACCGCAGAGGGGGATGGTGGCACTGCAGAGGGTGGGGGATGGAGACACGGGTTGTTGGTGGCACCGCAGAGGGGGGTGAAGGCAGGGGGTGTTGGTGGCAGAGGGGGATGGAGGCAGGGGGTGATGTGACTAAATCATTTGCCCTTATTATATCGAAAACAAAAATATGTTTTTTTATCTTAATATCTATCTTAAATCACATTGCTATTTGCCTAGCGTACTTGTTTGTAGCCTAAATACTGAAATTTGCACCTAAAAATGTAATTTAGTAACTTTTGTGAAATGCCAGTAAAAACGTGGCTGTGCCAGTAAATTTCGAGTGTCGTGCCAGTAAATTTCAATCTGGTAGGTTGGCAACACTGCGCCGGAGAGCCTAGGAAACGGCTGAAAAGGCCAGAGGACACTACGGCTGACCTCGGAAAGACCTTGTTCTTGAGATTTGCCAAGGTCAGCCGAGCTGTCCTCAGGTCTTTTTATGCATTTCTGTATGGCGAAGTTTGGCTCTGCTCCGGTGCCCCCCCCCCCCACCTCAGGCCAAATGCGGTACTGCAGGCCCCATAGCTTTCAAAAAGCTTGATTACGGAGTTACTCGTAAACCAAGGTTCCACTGTACAGCATTACACATAATCGGAAAAAGGAAGTCAGCCAAGCATATTACCTCACTCAATAAGCTTTGTGGAGCATTCACTGAAAAGTGAACAGTCTTTATGGATTTAGTATGATCAACTCCTATGAAATATATACAAATAATTACCTGCAGCTCGTCCCTCCGTATCGCACAAACTTCCCCAGAAGCAAATGATAAAATGCACAACGTATGAGCTTGGCTTGTATATGCAACCTGTAACATTGACAGATTTTCAGTTGGAATCTGCAAGACCCGTTTAGGAACTCCATTTTCGAACCAGATCAATTGTTTACGGCTGGCCCCTACAGAAGACGTCTCATACGTGCCATCCACACACTGCATAGTACAGACCTCAAGGCAGTGTAATACACTTGTATACACATGTGGGACAAGGCAAGATCCTGACATGACTTTCTGCTTTTCAATGTTGTACAAAACAAACTCACTTCCATGAAGAGTTCTGTCAGGGTGAGAAGTTCTTGGTAAGTTATCTCCATCCCCTCTCACATCTGTTGCTCCCAAAATATAAGTACCATCTTCAACAGTTCCAGCCCAGTGGATTGCAGAAAAATTACCAGGGGCTGTTAATATTTCTGCTGTCAAAGATGAAATATAAAAGATTTTCTCATTTTGTCTCCAAAGAACAATTGGACCATCAATCAGGTGCAGGTCTTCTATAGATTCATTGTCTACTTTGAATTTCAGACATGGTTCCACCTCATTTGAACCGAGTACCTGCAGCAAAACCAGCCTTGATGAGCTGCTTTGCCTTCTTTTGCATGTCTTTAGCAAAACATAAGGGTGTTTTATACCAGTTCTAACATCTGTGACACAGTGTGCGCATACAAAAACAATAGAGGATTTATGGGTTTGAATGCTGTACTGTCCAAAAGATGTTTCAATAAAATTTTCTGATTCCACATGAAATCTTTTTCTTGAAAATTGTAAAACATTTTGTTCCTTGCCATTGGAAGTTTCTTTTAGTTGTGAAATTTGAAAGATGATGATTTCCCCATTGTAGGCCAATACTTGTTTAGGATGTTTAATTGTTTCCATTGATCAAATACTCAGTCTACATTTGGAGAAGTTAGCAGTAATCTGAAAGAAAAAGACAGTTAATTTCAAATGTGAAAGAGACGGAATATTGATAGTCATCTGTTCGCCTATAAGTAGTACTCATATGTCTGAGGTTTAGAACCACTTGCCGACCGCCACCAGTACATATACGTCGGCAGAATGGCACGGCTACGCAAAGCCACGTACAGGTACATTGCTTTGAATTTGCCGCCGATGTCCCGCGATCGGGTCATGGAGAGGCAGAATCGGGAGATGTCAGTGTAAACAAGGCATTTCCCTGTTCTGCCTAGTGACAGGACACTAATCTACTGCTCCCTGTCATCGGGAGCAGTGATCAGTGTCGTGTCACTCGTAGCCCAGCCCCCCCACAGTTAGAATCACTCCCTTGGACACACTTAACCCCTTCCTCGCCCCCTAGTGGTTAACCCCTTCCCTGCCATTGTCATTTACAGTGTAATCAGTGAATTTTTATAGCACTAATCGCTGTATAAATGGCAACGATTAGAAAATAGTGACCGATGTGTGCGCCATAATGTCGCAGTCCTTATCAAATTCACAGATCGCCGCCATTACTAGTAAAAAAAAATATTATAAATGCCATAAATCTATCCCCTATTTTGTAGATGCTATAACTTTTGCGCAAACCAATCAATATACACTTATTGCGATTTTTTTTACCAAAAATATGTAGAATACATATTGGCCTAAACCGGAGGAAAACATTTTTCTGTATAAATGCCAATGGTCCCAAAATAGTGTCAAAAGTGTCCGATGTGTCCGCCATATGTCGCAGTCACGATATAAAAAAAAAATTATAATAAAAATGCCATACCAAAAATATATAGAAGATCACACTAAACTGAGAAAGAAATTCTTTTTTTTTATATATTTTTGGGGGATTTTTTGGGGATATTTATTATAGCAAAAAGTAAAAAAAATATTGATTTTTTTGTACTCACCGTAAAATCCTTTTCTCTGAGTCCATGGACGGACACAGCTCCTTAAATCTTGACAAGTGGGTTAGGTTCCCTGTTTACAGGAGAGGACTAGGCAGAAACATGTTAAATAGTTAAATACATGTTACATTAACAGAGTTGAACAGCTCCGCCCAGGGGGTGGTCCCTCCAGACATAACCCTCCTCACTGCAGCATACAGCCTCAGTTCGTAACAAGCAGTACAGTAAAAAGAAGGGGTGAACAAAATGCTAAACTAAAGCTAGAATGGGACTTTAAATGAGGCAAAGGAGGGGTGAGTGCTGTGTCCGTCCATGGACTCAGAGAAAAGGATTTTACGGTTGAGTACAAAAAATCCTATTTTCTCTTATCGTCCATGGACAGACACAGCTCCTTAAGTCTTGACAAGTGGGATGTCCCCAAGCAGTGTCAAAACGAGGGGTGGGAACAGAATCAGTAAAACCAATTTTAATTTCACCCCAAAACAAGCAGAGCTCCTCAACGGAGGAGGTGCAACTTTAAACAGCCGCCTGCAAAAATTAGTGGACCATGTAAATTCTGTAAAAAAACGTGAATGGACGACCAAGTCGCCGCCTCGCATACCTTTGAGACCGACGCATGATGTAGGAGAAAAACAACAGGAAGCACCAATTGCCCTGGTCGAAAGTGCCGTGACCGGAAAGGGGGCCCACCCTTTAAGAGCATAGGCCTGTATGACAGCCTACCTGATCCACTGAGAAATGGTGGTCGACGAGACCGCCAGGCCCTTTTGTGGACCAGACACTGACACAAAAGAGTCAGATCTCTGAAACGGAGCCGAAGCAGGGTGGTACATCCGCAAAGCGCGTACCACGCCTAAAGTATGAAAGGTAACCTCCGTAGGACGACCTGGCCGAGGACAGAAGGATGAAAGAACAATGTCCTTATTCCGGCGAAAGGCCGAAACCACCTTCGGAAGAAAGGAAGGTCGCGGGTGCACCACCACCTAATCTTTATGGAGGATCAAGCATGGCGGCTTGCAAGACAAGACCGCCAACTCCGAAACCCCTCTAACAGGGGTAAAGGCCACTAAAGGGGCCACCTTCTGAGATAGAGTCAAGAGAGAATCTCTCTAATGTTACCAAAAGGAAGGTTCCAGAAAAACCGAGAGCACCAGAGTCAAAACTCCTGGGGGGAGAGATGGGCCAAGAGGGGAAAGTATATGACAAACCCCCTGCACAAACAAGGGACCCACCAGGGAATGGCCGCAAAAAGGCCACTGAAAGAACACAGCCAAGGCTAAAATCTGCCTCCAAATGGTGCTTTAATCAATTTTTAGATCCACTCCAAGCTGTAAAAACAGCAGGACCCTGGACAACGAGTACGTCCGTGGACATCACTCCATCTCTTCGCACAAAGAGATGTAAGCCTGACAGGCGCAACGGTAGATCCTCCGGAAGAAGACTACCGTGCCCTCAGCATTGTTGAGATGACCGAGTCGGACAGACCCCGGTCTCTTAAAGTCTGGCTTCCCATAGCTATGTGGAGCAAGTCAGTGACTATACAACAGGATGAAGTATGGAACCTTGAGACAGAGGTCACTAGATCACTAGACCTGGCCACTAGCTTTGACACCCCTGCGGTGGAGACGAGCGGCCAGGAGATCCATGCCCTGTGAGGCTCAACTGCAAGGGGGCCCAGCACAAAGACCAGACACCCTGGTCCAGCATCTGGCGACTCCAGTAGCCCGTCTGCTAGTATACCTGAAGGTAGACCGAAGTCACTGCCGTGGCGTTGTCCGGCTGAAACCAGATCGGACGACCTTGCAACCTCCTCGACCACGAGGAGAAACATAGCCTGATCGCCTAAAATAGGACAAAGAACTGGTAGACAGGGTCCACAGCACCAGGTGATCCCAGGCGGTTACCCACCCAGGCACTAGCCAGGCCCGACCCTGGGTAACTACCGAGACCAGACGAGAGCAGGCACATACAGGGAGGTGTGGCTGCAGATCCACGCAAGTCCAGCGACTTAAAGCCGACGGGACCCCCCCAGGCCCACAACCCTTAAGGCTGGCATCCTTCATAAAAACCGACCACTGGAAGGAACAAACAACTTCCCGGACTGAAGAGCCGGGGATTTCTGTCACCAACTCAGAAAGACTGACTAGGTGGCGCACCAGAATTTGATGATTTCAGAGACAAGCGATTTGTAACACCTGGACAGTATTTCCCCCGGAAAACCCGACTGTGGAACTGGGAAAACAGTACCGCCTCGAAGGAGGCTACCCACAGCCCCCGGACCAGCAGGTGCCCGGAGAGAAGACCAATTGCATGATGCCAATACCTTCCCCGCAGACTGAGGTGTCTGCAATTTCTGCAGGAGAAGAAGGACCTTCGCCTAGATACTCCAAGGCTGAGTCGGAACCTAGCACACCCAGGATTTGAACCCTCGGTCGCACACCTGGAAGGCGGTCTTGCTGCCACTAAGCTACACCTCTGGCCCAAATGTTTAACCCCTGCCCAAATCTTCGGAGGGTCTGAATGGGAATAACACATCCACTAGGTCTGAGACAGAAGCTGCTCTCAGAAGAAAGTCATCCAAGTAGCCCATGAGGCAAAACCTCGCTGTCCCAACCAAGTTAGGATAAACGCAAGCTCCTAGCTGGAAACCCATGGTGCTGACGCCAGCTCAAAAGGTAGGGCCACGGGCTGAGAGAGACCCTCTCTCATCATGAAGCACAGAAAAAACGAGGGGTGGGAACAGAATCAGTAAAACCAATTTTAATTTCACCCCAAATCAAGCAGAGCTCCTCAACGGAGGAGGTGTAACTTTAAACAGCTGCCTGCAAAAACTAGCGGACCATGTAAATTCTGTAAAAAAACGTGAATGGACGACCAAGTTGCCGCCTCGCATACATGTGAGACCGACGCATGATGTCGGAGAAAAAAAACAGGAAGCACCAATTGCCCTGGTCGAAAGTGCCGTGACCGGAAAGGGGGCCCACCCTTTAAGAGCATAGGCCTGGATAGTATTTCCCCCGGAAAACCCGACTGTGGAACTGGGCAAACAGTACCGCCTCGAAGGAGGCTACCCACAGGCCCCGGACCAGCAGGTGCCCGGAGAGAAAACCAATTGCGTGATGCCAATACCTTCCCCGCAGACTGAGGTGTCTGCAATTTCTCCAGGAGAAGAAGGACCTTCGCCTAGATACTCCAACGCTGAGTCGGAACCTAGCATGCCCAGGATTTGAACCCTCGGTCGCACACCTGGAAGGCGGTCTTGCTGCCACTAAGCTACACCTCTGGCCCAAATGTTTAACCCCCGCCCAAATCTTCGGAGGGTCTGAATGGGAATAACACATCCACTAGGTCTGAGACAGAAGCTGCTCTCAGAAGAAAGTCATCCAAGTAGCCCATGAGGCAAAACCTCGCTGTCCCAACCAAGTTAGGATAAGCGCAAGCTCCTAGCTGGAAACCCATGGTGCTGACGCCAGCTCAAAAGGTAGGGCCACAGGCTGAAAGAGACCCTCTCTCATCATGAAGCACAGAAAAAACACTGTGACTTGCGCAAAACGGGACATGCATGTATGCGTCCCTGATGTCCGAGGACGCCAGGACGTCCCCCGGATGAAGCGCAGCTACCAACGAACGAATGGATTCCATGCGGAACTACCCGACGTTCACAAAGGTATTCAGGGCCTGAGGCCGATAGAAGACCCCAAACCTCTCGTCCTGCAGGGAAGGTAAAATTATCCCGCAGGTTAGCAAGTCCCACACTGCCCAAGGCAGACCGACGGGCCGGGAGAGGAAGACACGAGGAAGGAACTTTTTTCTGTGGATAGGAGGAAACCCTATCTAGTACTCCGAAGAGACCACCTCGCAGACCCACTGGTTGAAGAGCAGGGAGGTTCACCGAATTGTGAACCTGCAAGCCACCCCCCCCCCACCTAGAGACAGGGAGGGAAGGCTACATACAGTGGCAGGATTTGGGTGCCGGCGTGATCGGCTTACGCACCCAGGGACGGATTAGACCCCCAGCTGGGCCTTTGACAGCCTGGGAGGGTTGCCCATAAATAATACACACACATAGTGTGTGTGAATATTATGTAGGTGTATGCACACATGCCCTTGGAGGAAACCGGGGTACCCGGAGGAAACCCACGCAGACACAGGGAGCGACAATGCAAGCTCCAGGAAGATTGGTGTCAGTGTCCGTGCTGCCAAGTAATGGAGTTAACCACTACACTACCAAACAGAAGACCTGGATAACAAGGGAGCAGCATTCAACGAAACATCACAGACCTATATGAGGCTCTGGACCAGCTGGTCCGCTTGCCTAATAACTTTGGGGGAGAGTCGGCGCACCTTCACTGTCTGGTGCAAAATGCTCACTCCGTGAGTGACTGAGACCCCAGAGTAGCGGCCACAATAGGCCGCAAGTCAGACCCCAGCATGGTAAACCTGGAATACTTCAGATCTGCTATCAGTCAGATCCATACAAGCGGGGCCTCCCGCAACAGGGAGAATGGTCACCTATACATGACACCCGGAGGGTCCACCACCGGAGAAGAAGCCCACCTCTTGAAAGGGCTCTCCTCAAAAGGGGCACTGAACTGCCCGGCGGCGAAGGACTACAAAAGCCCTCAGCGGCTTTCCTCATTCCGCATCCAAGAAATTATCAAAGAAGGGCACAGAAGGAAAAAACCTACACAGAACGGTCTGAATTGTGAACCAAAAAAGACAGAGCCCTCGGCGGAAACCCAGCTGAAGAGAGTCCCGTACAGCAGTGAGAAGCGCACCCATAATGCCTTATCTTGCACGACCCAAGTATCTGGTCCACGGCTCCATTACAGAGCATTCCCCAGGGAATAACAGGGGGGAGGGAGCACCCTTTTAACCCCCGCCCATCCGCAGTCCGCCCCCACCCTGGCACAAAAGTGTCCAGGACCAACAATAAAGCCTCTGTGGAATACCAGGTGGTAACACCTGCTGCCATCACCAGCATGTTGGGGAAGGACCCAGATACTGACTCCATATACTGACATCACTATAAGGAAAAACACCCAGGGCCCAGTTCAGACCTGAACAAAAACCCACCACTCCTGCTGCGTTGACCGGGGGGGGGGGGGGGGGGGGGTTACACAGGGGACTCACCACACCCGAGGAGCCTGCTCAGCACCGCTGCCCGTTTCCAGCACACAGCTGTGTGAGGAGAAAGCCGTGAGGTAGCTGTGAGGTAATCTGCGGTGGTGCGGTGTGAGGCGAACGGCGCCGCATGAACCAGCCCTAGAGGCCGAGGACTCAGGCAAGATGGCCGCCGAGCACAGCATATGGAGCCTGACGCGCCCACAAGAAAATGGCCTACCGCAATATTATGCTGCATCACAGCGTGGCTACAACAAAATGGCCGCCAATGGGATTTTCAATAGGAATTAAAAATCACCCAAAAAATGTCGCCAGAGCCGCCAGAATGGCGGCAAAATGCCGCAATTTAAACGGTGAAAGCCTAAAAAGGCTGCACAGCACCACAAAAACCTCCAGAAAAAAGGACCCCAGCATTAAAAGAAAAACACATAGGCACAGTCCCTCAGCAAGGTGCCCCCACCCCGAAGCAATGAAACAGCAGAGGGAAAAAGGGAGCAGGGAAGGAAGAATATCCAAACCCCAGGAATGCTCAGCCATACCACCCCACCTACTGTACTTACCCATCCACGCGACGACTTCGCTGACGCATTCCAGACAGGCGTACAATGGAGGTAGCTGTCGGCCCGGTCCGAGTGAGGCAACACCACAGCCCAGTCATGTGCGGACCTCGGAGCAAAGCTCACTGGCCACCCCAGGAGTGATGGGGCATGTCGTGGCAGCCAGCCTCTTTGCAAAGGTGTGCTCATGCTCGCTGGCTGGACTGAGAAGACTACAAGGATCTATAATATCCAGCCTGTCTCTCAGCCGACAGAAGTCAAAAATAAAATAAAAAAAACTTTTTCCTCAGGGCGCTGGGCCCAAAGGGAGCCATACGTCCTTCTCCTTTGCTAAGCAGAAAGAAACTGAGGCTGCATGCTGCAGTGAGGAGGGTAATGTCTGGAAGGACCACCCCCTGGGCGGGCTGATCAACTCTGATAATGTAACATGTTTCTGCCTAGTCCTCTCCTGTAAACAGGGAACCTAACCCACTTGTCAAGATTTAAGGATCTGTGTCCGTCTATGGAGGATAAGAGAAACATAGTTTTTTTTTTTTCAAAATTGTCGCTCTTTTTTTGTTTATAGCGCAAAAAATAAAAACTGTGGAGGTGATCAAATACCACCAAAAGAAAGCTCTATTTGTGGGAAAAAAAGGACGTCAACTTTGTTTGGGAGTCACGTCGTATCGACCGTGCAATTGTCAGTTAAAACAACGCAGTGCCGAATCGCAAATAATGGGCTGGTCATTGGGCAGCCAAATCCTCCGGGGCTGAAGTGGTCGTATACACCCAGTAGTACCTAAGAGTACTTTCACACTCGCATTGCTGCGGGTGTCGGCGGCAAAAAGCCGCTAAAATTTTTTAGCGGCGCTTTACTGTAATTTTTGCGTCGCTTTTAACCTCAAAAAAGGGTTAAAATTGCCCGCAAAGCGTCATTTTGCCGGCAGTGCTGCCCATTGATTTCAATGGGCAGGGGTGCTTTAGGAGCAGTGTATTCACTGCTCCCAATGCGCTGCAAAGAAGCTGTTGGCAGGACTTTTTCTAAAGCCCTGCCAGCACACCGCTCCAGTGCGAAAGCCCGAGGGTTTTCAAACTGAAGTGAAAAGAGAGGCTTTCAGGGCGATTTGCAGGCGCTATTTTAACGCTATAGCGCCTCAGTGTGAAAGGGGTTTAAAGGTAAGCCTATAGGAAGGCTTACGTATAGGTACTGTAAATGTATCCTAAACGTGCGCTGTTTAGGAGATATTTACCTTGAAGTGCGCTGTCATCGGGGAATGCGCTGTGAGGAAACGGCCCTCCTTGCCCTTTAATCCTCACTAGCAAGTGCCGTGACTGACATCTCCCGCGCGCATGTGCGGGAGTGAGGTCACAGGACTCCGGCCAGTCACAGAGCCGGAGTCCGCAGCCCCAGAAGGAAGAGGAGCAAAGATGGATGCAGCCACCAGCGGGGGCATTGTGAGCTTCGTTTTGCAGGTAAGTGGCACATAATGGGCTAGCATGCGATGCATGCATACTAGCCCATTATGCTTTTACTTTGCTTTACTGCTTTAAAATTTGTTTCTATGCACCAAAGAGCCCTCGGGTGAACTCTGATTTGTTGTTGAAAATGGCATACAGCATGTATAGTTCTGCACCACACCCCTGGGCTTGGATGCAGTGTGAAGGGGCACATAGAAGACAGTCATTTCCGGGTGCCCTTACACTGAGCAGTTTTAATGCAGAAAGATGCAGGCCTCGCCTCCAGTGTAAATGAGCCCTCATCAGTGCCTTTATCTTTATTAAAGTGTAAGTGTAAACCCAATTCATGAAATTTGAGCTGGGCACATATATCTGCAGTGTTTTCTTATCTCTCTTTATCCACTTAAGCCCCGGACCATTATGCAGCTAAAGGACCAGGCCCCTTTTTTGCGATTTGGCACTGCATCGCTTTAACTGACAATTGCGCGGTCGTGCGACGTGGCTTCCAAACCAAATTTACGTCCTTTTTTCTCCACAAATAGAGCTTTCTTTTGGGGGGGGTATTTGATCACCTCTGCGGTTTTTTTTTTTTTCGATATAAACCAAAATAGAGCGAAAAAAATGCAATATTGTTTACTTTTTGCTATAATAAATATCCCCAAAAAATGTATAAAAAAAAATATTTTCCTCAGTTTACGCCGATACGTATTCTACATATTTTTGGTAAAAAAAAAAAAAAAAAATCGCAATAAGCGTTTATTGATTTCTTTGTGCAAAAGTTATAGCGTCTACAAAATAGGGGAAAGATTTATGGCATTTTTAATAATATTTTTTTTTTTTTACTACTAATGGCTGCGACATTATGGCGGACATATCGGACACTTTTGACACATTGGACACTTGACACATTTTTGGGACCATTCTCATTTTTACAGCGACCAGTGCTATAAAATGCACTGGTGAAAACGACCCTGGCAGTGAAGGGGTTAACCTGTAGGGGGCGTTGTAGGGGTTAAGTGTGCACTAGTATGTGATTATTACTGTGGGGGGGGGGGCGTGCATGCTGGGTTCTTAAAGGGGATATATATACAGTGCCTTGCGAAAGTATTCGGCCCCCTTGAACTTTGCGACCTTTTGCCACATTTCAGGCTTCAAACATAAAGATATAAAACTGTAATTTTTTTTGAAGAATCAACAACAAGTGCGACACAAACATGAAGTGGAACGAAATTTATTGGATATTTCAAACTTTAACAAATAAAAAACTGAAAAATTTGGCGTGAACAATTATTCAGCCCCTTTACTTTCAGTGCAGCAAACTCTCTCCAGAAGTTCAGTGAGGATCTCTGAATGATCCAATGCTGACCTAAATGGCTAATGATGATAAATAGAATCCACCTGTGTGTAATCAAGTCTCCGTATAAATGCACCTGCACTGTGATAGTCTCAGAGGTCCGTTTAAAAAGCAGAGAGCATCATGAAGAACAAGGAACACACCAAGCAGGTCCGAGATACTGTTGTGTTTAACCACTTGCTTACTGGGCACATATACCCCCCTCCTGCCCAGGTGAAATTTCAGCTTCCGGCACTGTGTCGCTTTAACTGACAATTGCGCGGTCGTGCGACGTGGCTCCCAAACAAAATGTATGTCCTTTTTTCACCACAAGTAGAGCTTTGTTTTGGTGGTATTTGATCACCTCTGCGGTTTTTATTTTTTGCGCTATAAACAAAAAAGAACGACAATTTTGAAAAAAAAATACAATATGTTTTACTTGTTGCTATAATAAATATCCCAATTTAAAAAAAAATAAAAAATTTCAGTCTAGGCCGATACGTATTCTTCTACATATTTTTGGTAAAAAAAAAAAAAAAATCGCAATAAGCGATTTGTTTGCGCAAAAGTTATAGCGCCTACAAAATAGGGGACAGAATTTTTTTTTATTATTTTTTTTTTACTAGTAATGGCGGCGATCTGCGATTTTTATTGGGACTGCGACATTATGGCGGACACATCAGACACTTTTGACACATTTTTGGCACCATTCACATTTATACTGCAATCAGTGCTATAAATATGCACTAATTACTGTATAAATGTGACTGGCATTGAAGGGGTTAACACTGGGGGGTGAGGAAGGGGTTAAATGTGTACCCTATATAGTGTTCTAACTGTGTGGGGGAAGGGGGGTGACCGATCTGTGTCCCTATGTACAAGAGACACAGATCGGTCTCCTCTCTCCCTGACAGCACCGCTGTCATTGTGAGAGCCGGCAATGGGAAATAATCTCATATGTTTACATATGAGATCATCTCTCATTGGCCACACAGATCGCCTACCAAACGGCCACTCCGACTGGCCGTTCACGGCGATCTGTGATTGGTTGTGTCCAAGGGATACGGCCAGCACAGAAGTTTCCCGATGCGCGCGCGGGGAACGAGGAAAGGGGCGGCTGTAAAAAGACGGCGTCCCAGAGAAGTAGAGCCACCCTGCGGCCGTATATAGTCGTACGGCCGTAGGGAAGTGGTTAAAGCCGGATTTGGATACAAAAAGATTTCCCAAGCTTTAAACATCCCAAGGAGCACTGTGCAAGCGATAATATTGAAATGGAAGGAGTATCAGACCACTGCAAATCTACGAAGACCTGGCCATCCCTCTAAACGTTCAGCTCATACAAGGAGAAGACTGATCAGAAATGCAGCCAAGAGGCCCATGATCACTCTGGATGAACTGCAGAGATCTACAGCTGAGGTGGGAGACTCTGTCCATAGGACAACAATCAGTCGTATATTGCACAAATCTGGCCTTTATGGAAGAGTGGCAAGAAGAAAGCCATTTCTTAAAGATATCCATAGAAAGTGTAGTTTAAAGTTTGCCACAAGCCACCTGGGAGACACACCAAACATGTGGAAGAAGGTGCTCTGCTCAAATAAAACCAAAATCGAACTTTTTGGCAACAATGCAAAACTTTATGTTTGGCGTAAAAGCAACACAGCTCATCACCCTGAACACACCATCCCCACTGTCAAACATGGTGGTGGCAGCATCATGGTTTGGGTCTGCTTTTCTTCAGCAGGGACAGGGAAGATGGTTAAAATTGATGGATGGAGCCAAATACAGGACCATTCTGGAAGAAAACCTGATGGAGTCTGCAAAAGACCTGAGACTGGGACGGAGATTTGTCTTCCAACAAGACAATGATCCAAAACATAAAGCAAAATCTACAATGGAATGGTTCACAAATAAACATCCAGGTGTTAGAATGGCCAAGTCAAAGTCCAGACCTGAATCCAAATCAAGAATCTGTGGAAAGAACTGAAAACTGCTGTTCACAAACGCTCTCCATCCAACCTCACTGAGCTCGAGCGGTTTTGCAAGGAGGAATGGGCAAAAATGTCAGTCTCTCGATGTGCAAAACTGATGGAGACATACCCCAAGCGACTTGCAGCTGTAATCACAGCAAAAGGTGGCGCTACAAAGTATTAACTTAAAGTGGTTGTAAACCCACTATTTGGACTTTTACCTACAGGTAAGCCTATAATAAGGCTTACCTGTAGGTAAGGAGAATATCTCCTAAACCTGCACGGTTTAGGAGATATTACCCCCGCAATGCGGGCGGCGCATGCGCAGGGGGGAATCCACGGCTGAAGGACCGGCATCCGCCGGACCCTGCCGCTTTTAAATCTCCCGCGCGCACGCGCGGGAGTGACGTCATCGCCGCTCCAGCCAATCACAGCGCTGGAGCGGCGATACCCGGAAGACACGCCGGAGCAAGATGACATCCTGCTCGGCGTGGACCAGGTAAGTGGTACACACCTCGTTCCGAGGTAAGTATTTCATAATAGGCTAGTATGCGGTGCATACTAGCCTATTATGCCTTTTGCATTGCAGGTTTGGGGGAAAAAAAAAAAAGTTTATGCGGTTTACAACCGCTTTAAGGGGGCTGAATAATTTTGCACGCCCAATTTTTCAGTTTTTTTTTAAAGTTTGAAATATCCAATAAATTTCGTTCCACTTCATGATTGTGTCCCACTTGTTGATTCTTCAAAAAAATTACAGTTTTATATCTTTATGTTTGAAGCCTGAAATGGGGCAAAAGGTCGCAAAGTTCAAGGGGGCCGAATACTTTCGCCAAAGGCACAGTATATACGCCCTTGTGCCCAGCTGTGCCATTCTGTCAACGTATATCGTCGTGCGGTGGTCCACAAGCGGTTAAAGAGCCAAGTCCTGTAGCTCTCTCCTAACCCGTTCCTCTGTCATCAGCCTGATCACTCATGACAAATTCTAGGACACATCAGATAAAAGCAGCCTGACATTTCTGTCCGGGGAGGTTGCTACAAATAGATTAGCAGGGAGCTGGCCCTGTTACAAAACACCTCTGAGAGTCTCTGCCAATGATGAGAGGGGTTGTGTACCTTTCCTCCAATCAGCAATGTTGGCTATCTTGGCTGTATGTCCAGACATCACACTCTGAGTTAAACAGGAAGAGAAAATCTCCTAACACGATCTGAACTTTCTGAACAGTATATAAATGTGAAGGCAGCAGCTATACATGTAGAACTTATGTATGGAGATTTGGTTCATCTCTGTGTATCATCTGAGGCTGTTCACTTCACTGGGTGTATGTGTGGTTTACATCCACTTTAAATCAACTAAACACATTTTTTTCCATTTTGGCAGGAGTAAGGGAGGGTTATAACCCCTGTCAATTTTTTTTTAGCCATCTGTGTCCCTTTGGGGAGTTTTCTCATTACTTTATGTCCTGTAGCCAAAGATGAAGTGAGAGGAAATCCCCCCTAAAATGAAAGAATTCCTGGGTGTCACCAGCAGTGTATTTTGGTTTTGTACTGCCATAGGAAAGACTAAAACCCGGGCCCCCCCCCCCCCCCCCCCCATCTTAAAGCGGAAGTTCACCCGAATTTTTTTTTTAACATTAGATTCATGCTCATTTTGTCTAGGGGAATCGGCTAGTTTTTTTTTAAAACGAAGCAGTACTTACCGTTTTAGAGAGCGATCTCTTCCGGGTATGGTCTTCGGGACTGGGCGTTTCTATGACAGTCTTCCGACGGTCACATCTATCGCGTCACGAGTAGCCGAACGTCGGTGCGGCTCTATACGGCACCTGAGCACCGACGTTCGGCTACTTTCGGAAAATCGTGACGCGATAGATGCGAGCGTCGGAAGCCTGTCAATCAAATAGGATCGCCCAGTCCCGCAGCCCATACCCGGAAGCGGCGGAGAAGATCGCGCTCTAAAACGGTAAGTACTGCTTGGTTTTTAAAGACTACCAGATTCCCCTTCACAAAATGAGCCTCAATCTAAGGTTAAAAATGTACATTTCCGGGTAGAGTTGCCACCTCATCCCTTTAAAAAGGAACACATATGAATTACACAGGTTCTGAGGCTAATTTATTGCAGGTAAGGCACCAAATAAGTCTAATTACCACCTTAATTAGCCACAGAACCTGTGTAATTAATATGTGTTCTGTTTTAAAGGGATGAGGTGGCAACCCTATTTCCGGGTGAACCTCCACTTTAATTTGTCCCACTCTAGCTATACCTCTTCTGTACCGTTCTCATGTCAGGGTACGATGGGGGCGCTGCAGACACTGGTAGATACACCCTTAGTCACCAGTGCTTGCATTGGAAGATCGCCCCTCCATTACTGGTGACAACCCAAAAGTTGGGATTTCCTTTCACTTTCAGTGATAACACAGGGTGACTCTTGATAATGGGGTTCAAACAGCAATAAAAACCTGACTGGTGTGCTAACCCCTCTTTCTGTCCAAAACTAAAGCAAACGTTTATCCTCAAGTTATGGTGCTGCAGCTGAGCAGAGCCCACACAGGCCCCATACCACTGTGCTCATGTGTGGGCTCTACTCTGCACATAGATCTGTGTGGGCTCTGCAGCTGGCCAATCACATTGATTGCTGGTATGAGCAGCTCGTCCACGTGTCCCCTCACAGCCACCCTCCGCGTGCTGTTGAGCGAACTTCCCGCCACGGACGCCGCGCTGCACGCTGGGAAGCCCACACCGAGCTCCGCTCACCTCAGCCCGCGCCACCGTCCGTCCAGTCCTCCGCTGACGTCACCCCGAAGCTGAGTGAGCGGACAGGGGGGGAGGAGCCGCCAATAGTGGGCGGGAACGTGAGATCGGCGTGACGTCTGGACGGCCGGAAGGGATGTGAGAAGATCGGTCGGTACAGAGTTCGAGAAGAGGATGGCGGAGGTGAGTGCGGGGCATTGAGAGGACACAGCCTGTCATTGTGTGCTGTCTGTTTTCAGCAGTCATGTGATCTCACATTGTCTCCTAGGTGACAGCTGTCACCTCCATCCTCTGTACATGTATGGTGGTTGTGTGTATGACAGGTCCTCTTCACTGTACTCCTATATGGAGTGTGTATGACAGGTCCTCCTCCTCACTGTGCTCTATATGGAGTGTGTATGACAGGTCCTCCTCCTCACTGTGCTCTATATGGAGTGTGTATGACAGGTCCTCCTCGCTGTGCTCTATATGGAGTGTGTATGACAGGTCCTCCTCGCTGTGCTCTATATGGAGTGTGTATGACAGGTCCTCCTCGCTGTGCTCTATATGGAGTGTGTATGACAGGTCCTCCTCCCTGTGCTCTATATGGAGTGTGTATGACAGGTCCTCCTCCCTGTGCTCTATATGGAGTGTGTATGACAGGTCCTCCTCCTCGCTGTGCTCTATATGGAGTGTGTATGACAGGTCCTCCTCCTCACTGTGCTCCTATATGGAGTGTGTATGACAGGTCCTCCTCACTGTGCTCCTATATGGAGTGTGTATGACAGGTCCTCCTCACTGTGCTCCTATATGGAGTGTGTATGACAGGTCCTCCTCACTGTGCTCCTATATGGAGTGTGTATGACAGGTCCTCCTCACTGTGCTCCTATATGGAGTGTGTATGACAGGTCCTCCTCACTGTGCTCTATATGGAGTGTGTATGACAGGTCCTCCTCACTGTGCTCCTATATGGAGTGTGTATGACAGGTCCTCCTCACTGTGCTCTATATGGAGTGTGTATGACAGGTCCTCCTCACTGTGCTCCTATATGGAGTGTGTATGACAGGTCCTCCTCACTGTGCTCCTATATGGAGTGTGTATGACAGGTCCTCCTCACTGTGCTCTATATGGAGTGTGTATGACAGGTCCTCCTCACTGTGCTCCTATATGGAGTGTGTATGACAGGTCCTCCTCACTGTGCTCTATATGGAGTGTGTATGACAGGTCCTCCTCACTGTGCTCCTATATGGAGTGTGTATGACAGGTCCTCCTCACTGTGCTCTATATGGAGTGTGTATGACAGGTCCTCCTCACTGTGCTCCTATATGGAGTGTGTATGACAGGTCCTCCTCCTCGCTGTGCTCCTATATGGAGTGTGTATGACAGGTCCTCCTCCTCGCTGTGCTCTATATGGAGTGTGTATGACAGGTCCTCCTCCTCGCTGTGCTCTATATGGAGTGTGTATGACAGGTCCTCCTCCTCGCTGTGCTCTATATGGAGTGTGTATGACAGGTCCTCCTCCTCGCTGTGCTCTATATGGAGTGTGTATGACAGGTCCCCCTCCTCGCTGTGCTCTATATGGAGTGTGTATGACAGGTCCTCTTCACTGTACTCCTATATGGAGTGTGTATGACAGGTCCTCCTCTTCACTGTACTCCTATATGGAGTGTGTATGACAGGTCCTCCTCGCTGTGCTCTATATGGAGTGTGTATGACAGGTCCTCCTCCTCGCTGTGCTCCTATATGGAGTGTGTATGACAGGTCCTCTTCACTGCGCTCTATATGAAGTGTGTATGACAGGTCCTCCTCGCTGTGCTCTATATGGAGTGTGTATGACAGGTCCTCTTCACTGCGCTCTATATGAAGTGTGTATGACAGATCCTCCTCCTCGCTGTGCTCTATGTTTGTTTTCTCTGTGGAGTGGAGATTTGTTATCGCTCTGTGCCCATTCCCTGGGACCTGTGTATGAGGCCCCCTCCTTTCCGCATGCTTTTCCCACATCTTGTTCAAAACGCACTGCAGTTGCGATCTGCGGTGGGTATCCGTGTGAACAACACCCCAAACGCAGGTTGTAAACGCAGTCTGATTGCCTTCAGCGGATCGCATGGTACTTCTGGTTGCAGTGACTTTCCAATAGTAGCGCATGCAGTACTTTTGCTGCGATTCAGACTATCCACAATGAATGGACTCAAATTGTACCATGTGGGCATTGCACAGGAACGCACAACGCCATTCCTGGTGTGACTGGATTTGCAGGGTTCCTGCATCACACCAGTGTGAACCGAGCCTAAAGCCCAACTCCAACCAATTCCCCCCCCCCCCCCCTATGTAGTGAGGCTGTGCCCGCACCACATGGGTTAACTAATGGTTTTGTCTAGGGGTGCTCCCCCCCACATACATCGATGGACTGTTCCTAACATGAGTGTGATGATGTCAGGAACAGTCCACTGCACAAGATTGCGAGGGGGTTGCAGCTGAATGTCCTGAACACAATTTTTTTGATTACCAAAAAATGCTTCTAAACTCAACTGCCTATAAACGACTCGGTGTACATGTACTGATAAGATAACATAGAGGAGAGTTCAGGGGCAGCTGAAAAAATAAAATTGCTGCGTGTACAAGAAGCCTTAAGCTGGCCATACACTGTACGATTTTTTCATTTGTATAATGTATGGCCAGGCTTCTCCTCCCTTCTACGCAATCCAGGATTTTCTTTTATTTGGACATCTTGTTTTTCGGGCCCTTCGTGGTCCAGTTTAGGTAGACGCTCGGAGACTGTTTGGCTGTTCACGCTTTTGTTAGTCACTGCAGTGTTTTCTGTTGAAGGTCTATATTTCTTTGTATCTGGAAAATCTGTTTATAAAATGTATTGCGGAAATGCGCAAGTCACCAACAACGGTGCTCTCTTACTCTCATTAAAACCAATGGTTTGGCATTGTTTATGCCCACTGATGCCAGGGCTTTGTGTACGTATGCTTGCCACTGTCCCCCTCCCTTGGTCTGAAGGACCGTAAACTGACCCTTCGCTTTAGAATGTTTGGAGACCTTATTCAAGTAATTAGCGTTTGCAGAATATGCCCACATAGGAGGTAGCACGGGGGAGAAGACGATGCAGGGAACTGGTTATTAGACTCTTCTTTTTGTTTTTTTGTGGGTATAGCCCCACTGCAAGAGATCATTTTTATGTTTCTCGAAGTAGGGCTTTAAAGGAGTTGTAAAGGAAAAAAATCTTTTGCCTAAAATGAATGTCTGCAAGGTAGACAGACAGAATAGTGTAATGATTCTGTTAAAAATCGAGTAAATACCTATTAAATTCCTTCATCTATATCACCTCCGGCGTTCTAGTTTCTGTTCTCTCATTCACTTCCTGGTTTGCGGCGCTCGTTCATGTAAGAACTACATTTCCCAGTATGCATTGCGGCACGCCCAGTAATTCACACCTCCTTGAAGTCTCTAACACATAGAGAGCGTCCTGCCACACAGATGTAGTTCCCAGGAGGGGGTGAGCACGTCACTGACCACCGCAGTAAAGCCTCCCTTCACGGTGGTCAGTAAAATCAGACAAACAGGAAGAGAACAGAACTGAGAAGAAATAGAGCAACTTCTGAGCAAAAACAAACCATGAGGAAGAGAAAAGAGGAATGTCTGCAGGTAAAGGATGCTTATTATGAACTGTTTTTTCCTTTACAAGCCCTTTAATACTTACTGTCCAAAACTGCCAGACTTCACTGTGTTGAAGAATCTTCAGCATCTGACACTTCTGGATGTGTCGGACATCTGGCCCCTCCCAGTCAGTGCATGCCGTGCTTCTATCTGCTGGCCCCATGTTATTGCTACTGAATCAGGGGTAGGTGAATGAAACCATAACATGGGGGGGGGGGGGCAGGTACCTGACATATGGTATCTAGAAGGGTCAGGTGCTGAAGATTTGTTTCCTGCCACTGCAATTTTTCAGCTGCGCAAACTGTCGGGCTACAGATGACATAACTCCTCCCACACATGTTCACTGGGGTTACTTTGTCCTGGAATCGTGGCTCTTTCTCTTTACAGATGCAGGGAATGTACTCTGAGCTTGTAGCGTGGCAGTTGGTTTACAGTTAATATATAATCAGGAAGTGGAAGACTTCTGTTTTTGGCAGAAAATACTTTCAGAGTCTCTGCCTACCTGCTAGAATGATTTAACCATTTTTTATACAGACAACATTTTTTTTATCTAGTGACATGACATATATGTTAACCACTTAAGGACCGGACCAATATGCTGCTAAATGACCCAAGGGGTTTTTACAATTTGGCACTGCGTCGCTTTAACAGACCATTGCACGGTCGTGCGACGTGGCTCCCAAACAAAATTGGCGTCCTTTTTCCCCCCCACAACTAGAGCTTTCTTTTGGTGGTATTTGATCACCTCTGCGGTTTTTATTTTTTGCGCTATAAACAAAAATAGAGCGACAATTTTGAAAAAAATGCAATATTTTTTACTTTTTGCTATAATATCCACCAAAAATATATAAAAAAAATGTTTTTCTCAGTTTAGGCCGATACGTATTCTTCTACCTATTTTTGGTAAAAAAAAATCGCAATAAGCGTTTATCGATTGGTTTGCGCAAAATTTATAGCGTTTACAAAATAGGGGATAGTTTTTTTTTTTTTTTTACTACTAATGGCGGCGATCAGTGATTTTTTTCGTGACTGCGACATTATGGCGGACACTTCGGACAATTTTGACACATTTTTGGGACCATTGTCATTTTCACAGCAAAAAATGCATTTAAATTGCATTGTTTATTGTGAAAATGACAGTTGCAGTTTGGGAGTTAACCACAGGGGGTGCTGTAGGAGTTAGGGTTCACCTAGTGTGTGTTTACAACTGTAGGGGGGTGTGGCTGTAGGACTGACGTCATCAATCGAGTCTCCCTATAAAAGGGATCACTCGATCGATGCAGCCACCACAGTGAAGCACGGGGAAGCCGTGTTTACATACGGCTCTCCCCGTTCTTCATCTCCGGGGAGAGATCGCGATGGGGCAGCTATAAATAGCCACGCCGTCGTCCCGGATCGCTCCCCGTGGGAATCCGACCGCCGCATGTAGCGGGGGGGGGGGTCCCGATCGGACCCCCGACCCACGTCTAGGCAGGGACGTACAGGTACGCCAATGTGCCTGTACGTGCCGTTCTGCCGACGTACATATACATGCGGTGGTCTCGGTCTGGAAGTGGTTAATAGTAACCTTTCCCGAAGGATGCCATTGTGGGCGTCTCAATCCTTAAATTGTAATTACTTGACTTTCACACCAGCAGTCTTCCTTCAATACTGTCATTGACCAAAAACAAGTTTGCTGAAAAGGACTTCTGACTTTACTGTGATCCTCTTGATCTGCGCGACTTTGATGATTTAGAAATTTTATAGCTGGTGCAATGGCGTAACGGGCAGCATTTTCAGATGGAGATGGCACTGCCCCATATTTCTTATAGGAAAAATGTAGGTAAATCAATGGGGACTCTGTTTTTGTTCAGAGATTATGTTTCTCTGTTTAAAGAAACAGAAAGTATCAGGAGGTAAATGTAATATGTTAATAATACTTAAAGGTTATCTATGGACCAAACTTTTCCTTCAAATGGGGAAGGGTAGAACCTATGCGAATAAAAAGCTGGCAGGGGTCCTAGCATCCCCCTACTGGAAAAAAAAATGCATTTTTACTTCTTTTTATGTTGCTGTTGGAGATATTTCCTTCACTTTAGTCCCTAAGCCCTCCCCCTAGAAAACGTGGACTATAGGTGGTCATCTTTAAAGCGGAGTTCCGGCCACAATTTCACTTTTTAAATATAAATACCCCTGTAATACACAAGCTTAATGTATTCTAGTAAAGTTAGTCTGTAAACTAAGGTCCGTTTTGTTAGGTTGTTACAGCATTTAGACACTTTATAAAATAGAAATTGACTGGGGCCATCTTAAGTGTGGGCATCATGAAGCCAGACTGTATGACTTCCTGGATTTCAGCCTTGCAGATCTCGCACTTGCTCAGTGCTGCACAAGCAGTGTAATGGACAGTACAGGTGCTGAAACCTGATCTGAAACCTAAGTCACATGATTCTTCGAGACTGGGGAGTGCACAGACTCCTGGAAAGTTACACCCACTACATTCCCAGGAGTCTGTGCGGTGTAGGTTAGGAAGCTTAAAGCGGGGGTTCACCCTATCGACGGGAAAAAAACATTTTTTTTTTCTTTTACCTTAAAATCAGGCATTGTAGCGCGAGCTACAGTATGCCTGTCCCGTTTTTTTTAGCCCCATACTCACCTTGTAGTCGTCCATCGAAGATACCGGGGAATGGGCGTGCCTATGGAGACGGAGGATGATTGACGGCCGGCTCTGGCGCGTCACGCTTCTCCGGAAATAGCCGAAATAGGCTTGGTCTTCACGACGCGTGCGCATAGCCTGTGCGCAGGCGCCGTGAAGAGCCGAGACCTACTCCGGCTGTCTTCGGAGAGAGTGACGTGCCAGGGCCGGCCGTCAATCATCCTCCCTCTCCATAGGCACGCCCATTCCCCGCGGGAGCCGAAATCTACGATGGACGACTATAAGGTGAGTACGGGGTTAAAAAAATCGGGACAGGCATACTGTAGCTCGCGCTACAATGCCTGTCTCGATGGTAAAATGTGTCGGGGGGGGGGGGGTGAATTACCGCTTTAAGCACCTAGGTGCAGGAAGTGGGAAGATTAACTATTCTGCCTAGCAACAACATTTTGAAGGCATCTAAAAAAAAAAAAAAAATGTCTTAAAGGACTAATGATATTTTTTTAAAACTACTGATGTAATGTTATATTTATGGGTGCAACTCCACTTTAAGCAAAATATGACTCAAAAATGTAAAAACCGCTGACAAGTAGGGTTTCTATAACTGAAGTGACTCTTCTGTCCTAAACCCTTCTTCCTGCCTGTTAGCAGTAATGCTGCACATGTGTGTCTCAGTTTATATTCATGGCACTGCGCTATGATGATGTGAATCCCGTGCGCATGCACAGAGTGACATTCTTTGCAGTCCTGCCATTCAAGCGGTTAAATAGAGCAAACCTGGAAGGAAAGATGGAAGTGCCTGTTATTAGTGGGCACACTGACAGTGCATCACTGGAGGGTATCATTTGACAGGCAGATCTACCATAATGTGCCAGTATGCAGTGCATATGTGCATGTTATGGAATAAATCCCCCGGGGGCCCACTGAGAATGTTTTGGGGGTTTAATCCTGCTTTTAAAGGAGAACTTTCTGCTTTGCTGCAATCAGTACCATAGACTCCTATAGCTCTGACTACTTAAATTCAAATAATGCACATGGACCAGAGGTGACCAGCTCATAGCCGGGCTCTCTTGGCAATGTGTTTGGGAGACTACGGCACAGAGGTAAGTATACCGTAATTCACACTTTTACACTTATTTCCTGCAGTGCTTTCCAAAAATAATTCCTGGTCATAGTCTATAAAGGAATCCTTAAAACACTTTCACAACCAGGTGGAGCCTTTTACAGATAATGAGGGCTACCATCTTGCTGTAGCCTGAGCTCACCATACACATCAGATACAAACACTTCACTGAGTGTACAAATGTACGGAGCCTTTCAGCTGAATCCCCTTTCCATAAAACAAACCATCAGTGTTTGATTAATTATGTTTACTGGCTTGTCACTATAGACCAGGGGTCTCCAAACTTTTTTAAGCAAAGGGCCAGTTTACTGTCCTTTAGGCTTAAAGTGGTTGTAAACCCTCTGGCGGAACTTACACCTACAGGTAAGCCTAGATTGAGGCTTACCTGTACAGTGGGAATCTATGGATAGACCTTAAAAGAGCAGTGTGTGACAGACAGCCCAGAAATCTCAAAGAACTGGAAGACTTTTGTAAGGAAGAATGGGCAATACCTCAAACAAGAATTGAAAGACTCTTGGCTGGCTACAAAAAGCGTTTACAAGCCGTGATACTTGCCAAAGGGGGCAGTACAAGATATTAACTCTGCAGGGTGCCTAAACTTTTGCAGACGCCATTTTTTTGTTTTCTGTCATTTTGAAAGTGTAAATGATGGAAATAAAATCTAACTTTTTTTGACATATTATAAGAATGTCTTATTTGTAATTTGATGCCTTTTGGAGATTTTTCCATCTTTGCTTGGCTTCGTTATGCACATTAATACAAATTTTTACCTGGGGTGCCCAAACTTTCAATCCCCACTGTAGGTGCTTGCAATATCTCTTGCAATTTCACCGAGCGACGCCACCTTCTGCACATTCGCCGTCTTGAAAGGGCATGCTGTGCCGTTTCAAGCCGGGGTCATGCCGTTAAAGGCCATCACGTGACTCCGGCCAGTCACAGAGCTGGAGTTCGCTGCCCCCGCAAGAAGAGGGGTGAAGATGGACGCTCGGTGCCATGGAGGAAGACTGCGACATTGCGGGCTTCTACTGCAGGAAAGTGACACATAATGGGCTACTATGCAATGCATAGTAGCCCATTATGCTTTACCTTTGCAGGGAGACATAGAGGAAGTAAACCCATCAGGGTCTTCCTCTTTTAAGGGTGGGGTAGAAAATGCTCCAACATCAGTGCTTCATCATTGATTTTAATGGGAGAAATAGTTCCCTATTGTTGACATAAATGGAAGAATAATTCTACATTTATGATGTCAGTAGGGGGAATAGTACCCCATCATTGGTGTCAGTTGGTGAAATGGTGCCCCAAGGGCTAGATAAAGGCAAGCAAGGGGCCACATCCAGCCCCTGGGCCTCAGTTTGGAGACCGCTGCTATAGACATATGCATTTATATTTTTTATGCGTAGTTAAAGGTAAATACAACAATATAATTTCCGTTCTAAACTGGCAATGACAGATCCATGGGCAGTACACATTTATTATTGTAAAGTGACAGCGAGGAATGACGAGGCTCTGTGTTCTAATTAAAGTGTTTGAATAGGAATGCAGTTATGTGATGGCCTCCTAACAATTAAAACGAATTAATATGTGCATAGTGTAACAGTGCCTTTAAAATGTTATAAAAAGCAGATCAGTAATTGTTGCCCTATTTTCTCTTCTGTTAGCCTGTCATATTGATGAGGGCAAGGCATTGGTCATATGGCCAGTGTGGAAGAGGTGATTGGCTGGCTTATGTTATCATTGCTTTGCCATAAAACTCTTCTAGGCAGAGACGGGAGTTCCTGTTTTCTTAGGCCGGATAAGTATTATACAGGCACCATTTCATAAAGCTGAAATCCCAGATAAAGCAAATATTGTCTAACTACAGGAGGCGCGTGTATTTTTATTGGATTTTATGCTTTGTGTATTTCACCAGGTCTGTGCATCCAGCGTGACACGGTCTTTGCAGGAGCTTTTTTTAAAGCCGTAGTAAAGGCTGGAAAAAAAAAAAAAAATATCCCTGCAGGGTAAAGACTGGGGGGTTCATTTACTATAACTGGAGTGTGCAAAATCTGGTGCAGTTGTGCATGGTAGCCAATCCACTTCCGTTCCTAACATGCTACACCCTAAATATGGGTATACCTTACGAAATGTGAACTTATCCTTTTAATCATACAGTACAGAACACTGGCAAGGTATCGCTAGACCCTGAGTTATAGGCTCACACCTTAGGCTTCTTTCACACTATGGATTGTATGTCCGTTTTATAATATCCGTATTACACCTATTAACGGACGTTTATTAACGGATTTAATAACGGATACATACGGATAAATATTTTACCATTCTTCCTTTATTGAAAACGGATAATGTTTATCCGTATATATCCGTATACATCCGTTATATCATTCCTTTCTAACGTCCGTTAATAAAAAACATTTCACCCTTTCTTGAAGTCCAGCTCCAGAAGTCTTTACTGAGCATGCTCAGTAAAATTGACGTCCGTTAACATAACGGACATTTATGGAGACATTTACTAACGTCCGTGCGCCATAGACTTCAATGTTAAAATATAACGGACGTTAATATATCCGTTACTTGCAACGGACAAAAAATGGACAAAAAATAGTGCAAGACCCGTCACATATTCCGTTATAACTAACGTCCGTACGTTATAACGGACTATTACGGATCTTTACGGAACATAAAAAAATCCCGTTACATGCGGCGGTCGGATTCCCTCGGGGAGCGACCTGGGACGAGGGCGCGGCTATTCGTTTATAGCCGCTCCGTCGCGATCGCTCCCTGGAGCTGAAGAACGGGGAGAGCTGTATATAAACGCGGCTTCCCCGTGCTTCACTATAGCGCTGCATCGATCGAGTCATCCCTTTTATATGGAGACTCGATCGATGACTTCAGTCCTACAGCCACACCCCCCTACAGTTGTAAACACACACTAGGCGAACACTAAATCCTACAGCGCCCCCTGTGGTTAACTCCCAAACTGCAACTGTCATTTTCACAATAAACAATGCAATTTAAATGCATTTTTTGCTGTGAAAATGACAATGGTCCCAAAATTGTCCGAAGTGTCCGCCATAATGTCGCAGTCACGAAAAAAATCGCTGATCGCCGCCATTAGTAGTAAAACCTTTTTTTTTATAAAAATGCAATAAAACTATCCCCTATTTTGTAAACGCTATAAATTTTGCGCAAACCAATCGATAAACGCTTATTGCGTTTTTTTTACCCAAAATAGGTAGAAGAATACGTATCAGCCTAAACTGAGAAAAAAAAATGTTTTATATATGTTTTTGGGGGATATTTATTATAGCAAAAAGTAAAAAATATTGAATTTTTTTCAAAATTGTCGCTCTATTTTTGTTTATAGCGCAAAAAATAAAAACCGCAGAGGTGATCAAATACCACCAAAAGAAAGCTCTATTTGTGGGGGAAAAAAGGACGCCAATTTTGTTTGGGAGCCACGTCGCACGACCGCGCAATTGTCTGTTAAAGCGACGCAGTGCCGAATTGTAAAAACCCCTTGGGTCATGTAGCAGCATATTGGTCCGGTCCTTAAGTGGTTAAAAATAACCAAAACTAGTGGGTTCAGCTGAGTGTTTGTTTTTTTTGTTTGTTTTTTTTTTTCAAATGCAGAAAAACGCTATTGCAAAAACGTTGAGAAACCCACTGCAAAGCTACTGGTATTTTTATAACATTATTTTAACGTTCAGTGTGCATGGGGCCTTACTGTGGTTGTGCAATGGATTTTTAGTTTTAATTTACAACAAATTTGTAATATTACAATAAGATTTGTAAATGTAGGTGAAGGTTGCTGGTTTCATTGTTCCCTAATGTACTGTATTTGAATACAACGGTGCTTATTTAGCACAAGTCATGTTGTGTTATCTGTCAAGTGACATGTGGCAAGCATACCAGAATAACGATGTGATACAGACACTGTCCAGGTCCCCCAGTACATTCCAACCCTTATCATAGTTTTCAATAGAACTGGATTTTCTGCCTGTATTGGTAGGTAAACGTATGCATGGTCCCAACATGTTTATGTACATAAAGCACATTTATTTAATGTGAATGTACAATTATTTTTACTGATTTGTATAGATCTACATATAGAAGAGACCAAAATGATGTACATAATGGTATCAACAAGTATTACATGTTTTAAAATATATTTTTAACAGTTTGTAAATATATGTGGCAGCCTTATTTGTGTCTCCCCAATGCTGGTGTTCTGTCAGATTAGGTGACCCGTCAGAATGTGTAACAGAAGTGACGTTTCGTCGCCGCCTTCTTGCTAAACCCTGCACTCCTCCACAGTAAGGATCGGTTCACACTAGTGCGATGCGGGAACCCTGCGAATCCACTGCGGGTTCCTCGCGCAGCAGTTCAAGCTGCCATATGCAAACTGCTGGGGAGTGTCATACAACATTAACGACGCCCCCCATTTCAGCTTGCATATAGCACTGCGATATGACAGTTCGGATATGAATCGCATCACATAGGTGTGAACACCCATGCGATCCGATTCTGGTGCGGACCAAAAAAAAGGTCCTGTGCATGTTTGGTCCAAATGCGGTGCGCTATCAACCATACTATCTGTATGGCTAAAATGGTATTGCCTGGACATCGCAAGTGATTTGCATGCGATCTCGCACTGTGCACCAGTGTGAACTAGGGCCGAAACAATTATTCGACAACTAATCGATTATGAAATTAATCGATTACAATTTTCAGAATCGATTAATCGGCCAGTAACATAATGGGGTTAAAAAAAAAAAAATAGCCCTTTATAGTACAAAAAAGCAAATCGCTTCTGTAAATATTACTTTCACTGTCCCACAGTAAAAAAAATAACCCCTTACAACAACCCCTAGCTATTTTTTTTTGGTTCAATATACTTTAATGGAGAAGCTGCAGAAAAGCATGTAATGTGTTTTTGCGGCAATTTGTGTTTTGTAATCTGCCCAACAACAAATTGGCCCAAAAAAAATGCTATACATTTTTTTTTTTAAGGCTATTATCCGATTAATTGATTAATCTAAACAATAATCGGCCAACTAATCGATTATGAAAATAATCGTTAGTTGCAGCCCTAGTGTGAACCCAGTTCAAAGAAAACACGGAGAAGGGGGCAAGCGGACATCTTGTTACACCCACCGGAGTTTTGCCTTTTACACTTATTTATAACAGTTAACTGAGATTATATAGTGAAATTCAGTACTTAGAACGCCATCTGACTGTTTAGATCAGGGGTCTCAAACTCAAATTACCTGAGGGCCACAAGACAAGTTTCCATATCCCATGGGGGGCCGCATGCAAACTTTTAAACTTCAAAAACAGTACTGGTGTCAGCGAATGCATTATTAACCCTGACCACTACACTGCACACTGACCACTACACTACACACTGACCACTCGCCATCAGGGTACAGCACCACAGGGCACAGCACACATGAGTGCACAGCGCACATCAGGGTACAAAGCCCAGCACATCAGGGTACAGGGCACTTTGGAGCACAGCACATAGGGGTACAGCACAACAGGCCACATCAGGGTGCACGGCACATCAGGGCAGGGCATATCAGGACAGGGCACATGGCACAGTGCAGGACATGGCACATCAGGGCACAGCACATCAGGACAGGGCACATGGCACATCAGGGTACATGGGGCACATCAGGGTACATGGGGCACATCAGGGTACATATGGCACATCAGGGTACATGGGCCACATGGCACATCAGGGTACATGGGGCACAATCACAGCACATCACTGGCTGCCCATACAGGACCGGGTGACATTCAAGACTCTCTGCCTCACCCACAAATGTATACAGGGTAAAGCTCCTCAATACTTAAGCGAGAAAATAAAACCCTATGTCACCCAGCGCGTGGTCCGATCAACCAACCAAAACCTTCTCCAAATCCCTAAATCCCGATACAAATCGAAGGGAGAACGTAGATTCTCGGTCCAAGGACCACGGCTCTGGAATGCTCTACCCACGACTATCCGCTTGGAAGAAAACCATCGGGTTTTTAGGAAAAAACTGAAGACCCACCTCTTCTGAAAGACCTGTACAACTCTGGATGCCAGCGCCTTGAGGCGATTAAGTTCGCATTTGTTTGCGCTATATAAGTTTCTCACTCACTCACTCACATGGGGCACACCAGGGCACATGGGGCACATACGAGCACACCAGGGCACAATCAGGGAACATGGGGCACATGAGAGCACATCAGGGCACAGCACATCAGGACAGGGCACATGGCACATCAGGGTACAGGACATGGCACATCAGGGCACAGCACAGGTACCCTGATGTGCTGGGCTTTGTACCCTGATGTGCTGTTTCATGTGCCCTGTACCCGGATGTGCTTGGCTTTGTACCCTGATGTGCTGTTTCATGTGCCCTGTACCCTGATGTGCCATGTGCCCTGTCCTGATGTGCTGTGCCCTGTGTCATGTCCTGTACTTTGATGTGCCCTGTCCTGATGTGCTGTGCCCCATGTGCCCTGATGTGCTCTCATGTGCCCCATGTTCCCTGGTGTGCCCCATGTTCCCTGGTGTGCCCCATGTTCCCTGATTGTGCTCTCATGTGCCCCATGGCACATCAGGGTACATGGGCCACATCAGGGCACAATCAGAGCACATGGGGCACAATCAGGGCACATGGGGCACAATCAGGGCACATGGGGCACATCAGGGAACATGGGGCACATGAGAGCACATCAGGGCACATGGGGCACAGCACATCAGGACAGGGCATATCAGGGTACAGGGCACAGGGTACCCTGATGTACAGAGCCCAGCACATCAGGGTACATGCGGCACATGAGAGCACACCAGGGCACAGGTCAGCATTTACTTGTTGTTTTCTTCAAAGGCAGAGTAGCGCAGGAAGCGTCTGTCATAAGTTCACTTGCCTCTCATGTCACGCTGCTACTCCCCGGCAGCCCCCCCCCCCCTCTCTTCTTGTCCATCTCAGATGATGTCACAAGCAAATGGGGATGGACGAGAAGAGAGGAGGGGCCGCCGGGGAGTAGCAGTGTGACATGAGAGACAAGTGAACTTATGACAGACGCTTCCTGCGCTACTCTTCATGCACCTCGATCTACACTTCCGCGGCACCCGCGGGCCATTTAAAACCGGTCCGCGGGCCGCAAATGGCCCGCGGGCCGGTACTTTGAGACCCCTGGTTTAGATGTTGAATTTTAAAAGCCGTGGCAAGCCTGCTCATCTCGCAGGTTTGCTGATCTGACAGAAGGTGGCTGCTTTTAAAATTCAATATCAAACATTCAGACGGAGTTCTAAATACTGTATTTCACCAAGTTATAAATAAGTGTAAAATGCAAAACTCTGGTGGGTGTAACAAGATGTCCGCTTGCCCCTTCTCAGTGTATCTTTACTGTGGAGGAGTGCGGGGGGGTAACAGGATGGCGGCGACGGAACGTCACTTTCGCTACACATACTCTGCAATGTTATAGTGGTCCTAAAGGCTCAAGGTTTTTTACCTTTTATGCATTCTATGTGTGCAGCTCCCCCCTCAGCCCAATCTAGATCCAGCAATCTAGAGTCTCTCCCGGGTCTCTTGCTCCTCATTGGTTGAGATGCAGCAGGAGCCTTTGGCTCCCATTACTGTCAAGCACAGCCAGTGAGGGCTGAACCACGCTCTGTGTCTTAGGCCCCTTTCACACGAGGCGGACTCGGACCCATCTGTCCGCAGATCTCCACTGAGCCGACGGATGACAAGCTCCTCTCTGCTCACTGAGCGGGGAGGGGATTGTCGGGCACCGCTGTGTCCCTATGGTGCGATCTGATGAAAACGGACAGCATGTCCATTTTCATCAGATCTTACCCGATCCGCCATGGACGGATGGGGACGTGTCCCCATACATCTGTTTTTATCGGGTCGGATGTCAGCGGACATGTCTCCACTGACATCCGACGCTCCGTATGGAAGCAAGGAGCGGCCATTCAGGTCCGCCGTCAAAACTGACAGGCGGACCTGAACGGTCCGTCCGTGTGAATGAGGCCTTATGGACACAGAGAGCCAGCCCAGAAAAGCAGCTGGCACTCAGCAAGAGAGAGGGGCCCAGAGTTGGGCTGAAGTTGGGATCCGCACACGTGCCTTGACCGCCACCCGGCTCAGCTCAGAACCTGAGCCGGCCGCTCCTGCCACAGTCCAGTGCTCCAGTGAGCGAGGAGAGGGTAGAGAGCGGCGACTGACAGTCAGCTGCTATCTGTTTAGGGAGCCCTAAGATCCAAGCAATCAGCAGTGTTTGATCGCTCGGTTCTCAGAGCCGTCGGGGGACAGATGCAGCATTGGTCTGATTCTGTGTCCAGCTAGCCAAAACCTTTTCCTCAAGGTTTGGAGTGAGGGATGGTTAGAATGTTTATATTCATGAAGGAGATTCATCTTCACTTTCTATTAGCAAGTAAGAGGCAATATTCACAAAATGAGCTAAACTCCTGCTTTTAGTCCCTATTGGAAGATATTCCTTGTACTCTTGTTCTTTCTGAACTGGGGACACCAATCAACAAATTGGGGTGGGAGCTCCCAAATGGGGTCAAAACTATCAGTAAAAGCCTGACAGAGGTTCCAATGCTTTCAAACTCTCTTCAATGTGAGAACAGTTTTGGCTGGCCTGAGAGTTGCACTTTAAGCCATTGGACAGAATCATTGTAGTGAGTCTTCTACCTTGGCTTTACTGGATCAACTATACAGCTTATCACTTAAAATAGAACTCCACTCACTCAAAAAGTGCAGATTTGCTGTGTTATAGGGAACATTTAGAAGCCCCTCCCCCTTCTAAATATGTAGTGCCCACGAAAAAAAATGGCCTTTTCGTCTGGAATTCCTCCTGGGAATAAAAGGAATGAACGTCAAGTGTGTGAGGGTTCCTAGGCACGCTGCCATCTTGGTGGAGGGAGGGCTTTGTTTCCTCATGTCAGAACCTCCACAGTGAGCAGCACCAAATCCCACCACATAATATTCCTGAGTCTTGCAGTCAGGGAACAGTGATCTCCCCCTGCAGATACACAGCTATGACGTACAGATGTTTGGGGGTTCTAAGTAATTTTCTAGCAAAAAATACTGATTTGAACTTGTAAGCAACAAGTGTCAGAAAAAGGTATAGTCTTTAAGTGGTTAAACTGCCCTCATTTACAGACCGAAGTTCATTCCTTTGATCTAAGTGCCGGTTCACACAGGGGCAACATGACTTCCAGCGAGACTTTGCAAGACGACTTCAGCGGGACTTGGAGCGACTTACAACGTGACTTCAAGTTGCCTCCAGGACAGGCGACTTTGCCAGTGGCCAATCAAACAATAATCGGCTCTGTGGGAGGGAGGGGTTTGCCTGAGAAAACAATTTTCTCTTTTTGTAAAGTTGCTTCAGTTAAGACAGTGATCCGACTTTGGAGGCAACTTCCATTGAAATCAATGGGTAAAAGTTGCCTACAAGTCGGATTAAAGTAGTACAGGAACCTTTTCTGAAGTCGGAGCGACTTCAGTAGTGTGTATTAAGACAGCTCCATTCACTTTAATGTCTCATGACTTGAGGCGACACAAGTTGGATCCCAAGTCGCGGTAGTGTGAACCGCCACTTAAAGAACAAAATGTTACAATGTTTCTCTTTATCTGGCCTGAGCTATGTTGCGATAAACTTGGCATGCTGCCTATGTTTTTTGTTTTGACAGCTGTAAGCAGATAACTCTCTGCACTGAATGGAGGAAATGCTGTGTTAAGATTTTGAGGGGAGGTTCGAATTGCGATCTCGATTCTTTAACGATTAATCGTGCAGCTCTAGAATGCAGTACACCAGAACGCTTAGTTTATGTATTGTGGTGCACTGTGGTGCATTGGGCTCTTCTGCACAATGCTTGGGTGCCATTTACTGCTTGAACACACCATTGATGAACACACACTGGAAAGATGCGCTGCTATGCCTTGCGGCAACATAAATTTTAGCGCGGGTTACCACAACACACAAGTATGGATAGATGTCTAGTTTTAGAGCTATTAAACAAAAGTTTTTTTTTTTTTTTTTTGGTCATACATCCAGAGCTCTCCTGTGATCCAGAGTTGGCTTATAGCGGGCTATGTCAGCTGATGTGGCTGAGACACTCCAGTCTCTGGAAGGATCCCGACCATATTATCGGTATCCACCCAGCTGCCTGGTTGAGAGCTGGCTCCAGTCCTCAGCTTGTGTCTGGGAGCATTAGCCAGCTGCCCCCGCCCCCCTCTCCAGCCTGGCACTCCACTTAGCATGGGAGGTGCTGAGTATTCAGTGATGACTGACGAACTCCAGTCAGTGATCAGCGGTCATGTGATTGCTCAGTTCTTGGTCTTATAGCCAATGTGGGGCAGCTGCAGCATCACACCAATGCTGCATCATTAACCACTTACATACAGCGTTATTGTGAAATGACGGCGGCAGGAACCCCTCGCCGATCCGGGTGGACATCATATGACGTCCTGTATTTCCGGCGATCTAGGGCCGGTGCAGGTGCCTGGTGGCCGCGATTGCCACCGGGTGCCCGCGATTGTCGGTAATCACGGCAGGAGTGTGGATCTGTGTGTGTAAAAATACAGATCTACCTCCTGTCAGCGGTGAGGAGACCAATGTGTGTTCCCAGTACAGAGGAACACACATCGGTCTCCTCCCCTTGAGAGTCCCCTCCCTTCTACAGTTAGAACACACCCTATGGAACATATTAACCCCTTCAACGCCCCCTAGTGGTTAACCCCTTCCCTGCCAGTCACATTTACACAGTAATCAATGCATATTTATAGCATTAATCGCTGTATAAATGTGATTGTCCCAAAAACGTGTCAAAAGTGTCCGATGTGTTCGCCGCAATGTCACGGTCACAGTAAAAAATCGCAAATCGCTGCCAATACTAGTAAAAAAATTTATAAAATAAAAATGCCATAAATCACCTATTTTGTAGACGCTATAACTTTTGCGCAAAGCAATCAATATACGATTATTGCGTTTTTTTTGTTTTTTTTTACCAAAAATATGTAGAAGAATACGTATCGTATTTTTTTTTTAAATTGTGATATTTATTAACCACTTGCCCACCGGGTTAATTCTGGCACTTCTCTCCTTCATGTGAAAATCACAATTTTTTTGCTAGAAAATTAATCAGAACCCCCAAACATTATATATTTTTTTTTAGCAGACATATACTTTTTGTCACACCGTATTTGCGCAGCGGTCTTACAAGCGCACTTTTTTTGGATAAAAATCACTTTTTTTGAATTAAAAAATAAGACAACAATACATTTTGCCCAATTTTTTTATATATTGTGAAAGATAATGTTACGCCGAGTAAAATGATACCCAACATATCACGCTTAAAAATTGCGCCCGCTCGTGGCATGGCGTCAAACTTTTACCCTTAAAAATCTCGATAGGCGACGTTTAAAAAATTCTACAGGTTGCATTTTTTGAGTTGCAGAGTAGATCTAGGGCTAGAATTATTGCTCTCACTCTAACGATCGCGGAGATACCTCACTTGTGTGGTTTGAATACCGTTTTCATATGCGGGCGCTACTCGCGTATGCTTCTGCGCGCGAGCTCGTCGGGACGGGGTGCTTTAAATTTTTTTTTTGGGGTTTTCTTATTTATTTTTATTTAGTTTTATAATTTTTTACACTGAAAAAAAATAAAAAAATAATTTAATTGATAATAATTGATCACTTTTATTCCTATTACAAGGAATGTAAACATCCCTTGTAATAGAAAAAAGCATGACAGGTCCTCTTAAATATGAGATCTGGGGTCAAAAAGACCTCAGATCTCATAATTAGACTTAATGCAAAAAAATAAATAAATAAAAAAAAAAAAATGTAATTTTTCCAAATGACAAAAAAAAAAAATGTTTCTTTAAGAGGCTGGGCGGGGCTGACGTTTTGACGTCGCTTCCGCCCAGCAGAGCTATGAGGACGGGTGAAGGAGATTTCTCCTTCAGTCCCGTCCCCGCTCAGCTGCCGGACACATCCGATCCCCTCCGCCGCTACCGACGGCTCCGGTAAGCGGCGGAGGGCGCGGGAGAGCGGCGGGAGGGGGGGGGCCCTCTCCCGCCACCGATAACGGCGATCTTGCGGCGAATCCGCCGCGGAGACCGCCGTTATCCTGTACACCACCGCCCCCTGAAAAGATGAATATCTCGGTTGTGGCAGCAGCTGCTGCCGTTATCGAGATATTCAACTTTAAAAAGAGGACGTCTTTTTGACATGGGGCGGTGGTCAAGAGGTTAAATAAAAAAAGTAAAAAATATTGTGTTTTTTTTTTTTTTTTAAATTGTCGCACTTCTTTTGTTTATAGCGCAAAAAATAAAAACCGCTGAGATGATCAAATACCACCAAACGAAAGCTCTATTTGTGGGGGGAAAAAAACATAAAGATTTAGTTTGGGTACAGTGTTGCATGTCTGCGCAATTGTCATTCAAAGTGCCACAGCGCTGAAAACTAAAAATTGGTCTGGGCAGGAAGGGGGTGAAAATGCCCAGTATGGAAGGGGTTAAGGTGAGTATGGGGTGTGTGTGTGTGTGTGTTTGTTTGTTTGTTTGTTGTGTGTGTGTGTGTGTTTTTTTTTTTATATATATATATATATATATATATATATATATATATATATATATATATATATATATATATATATATATATATATATATATATATATATATATATATATATATATATATATATATATATAAACCCTATACCTCTCCTTTTTAACTGCCAGATGAACTATCTTTGTATAAACATAATGATATTCCGAACCCTTTTCCCCTGTGTGTCATACAGGTTTCTTGCATGCTTCACAATTCAGAACCCCTTTTTTATTCAAGAGCTGTGATCGTAGTGGTGTCCTGATTGACGTCTGTTAAAGTGATAGTAAACCTTGGAAAAAAAACTGCAAGACAATAGCATAATGTGCTAGTATGCATCGCATACTAGCACATTATGAAATACTTACCTTAGAACGAAGCTTCGCAGCTCGCCCGGTCAACACCGCTGAGGGGGCTGAAATGTTTCCTCTGCGCTTCTTTCGGGATTGCTGCGAGTGGCCAGAGCCGCAATGTCACTCCGTTTCGGCAAGTTCCAGCCACGGGTTCCTGGACCTGCATTGCGCATGCGCCACTGACTTCAGAGGCTGCATGCAAGGTCAAGGTCTTTTTATCTACAGGTAAGCCTCATTATTGGTTTACCTGTAGGTAAAAATCCGCTGAAAAAAGCACCGGCTTCACTGCCTGGTTCCCTACGGCGCATGCGCGAGTCGCGCTACGCCTGCTGATTGGCTCCCGCTGTGTACTGGGACCCGATTGTTCCCAGAACACAACTGGGGGGCGGAAGGGAGGTGACGTCATGCCCACAGTCTGCCCGGGACTGCCCGGGTCTTTAGACAGGTATCTGCACCCCCTCCCCCTGAAAGGTGTCAAATGTGACACCGGAGGGGGGAGGGTTCCGATCAGCGGGAGTTCCACTTTAGGGTGGAGCTCCGCTTTAAGTATCCAACTTAGAAGGCAGCTGGGAACTTTATCTCCTTTATATGCCTAGTTGTTGGGGGTTATTGATGGCTGCGTCATTTTTGATACAATCTAAAGTAGTTTTTCTCAACCTCAACCTATTTTTAGTCAAGGCATCCTTATCAATTATACACAATTTCAAGGCACCACATCAAAGCACTAAACTAAAAGTATGTAATAAACATGGACACATGGAGGACGCCCAACATTAGAGGTGATTTACCTTTTCACCTTTTCACACTGGTGCTGACTAACATTGCATTGGAATGTCTGCAGCAAGTCCAAGATTCTAATGCTGCACAATTTTAAGCCTGTGGTTTTGTATAACAAAGAAGGCAGTCTTGTTCACCCATCCCCCTCCATCTGGCTTGTTGACAATCTATGGGCAATTTTTTGCCATTTTTTCAAGGCACCCTAGTTGAAATAGTTTGACATGGATTTCCAAGGATGACCTTTAGTCTACACTTTGGAAACTCGGAACACCTAACACATTGGTTGTAATCTACTATAATATAAATAACAAACTAGAATGAATAGTACATGGTAAGATAAGATGCTTTGATTTTGATTTTGATATTGGAGCTAATATACCCCTAATTGTCTAGCCTTCTGTATATGAAGACTTGTACCTCCTAAGCAATGATCCATTTATTGGTTAATTGAGTTGCTCTGCCCATTTTATTTCATGTTGATATAGTTTAATATTTTTGCTATGGCTGTGAAATATAGTTTGCTTAAACTGTACAGGGCTTAATTTCAATTTTTGTACTGCTGATCTATAGGGACTGATGTTATGGTAATATAACACATGTAAACAACACAGAGCTCTTGCCGTGATGGCAATCTGAATATAAGAAATTCAAAGACAAGTAATTTCTGCTACCACATGGGAGATCTTCTCTAGACTTCACCGCGTAATGATCCTTGTAGGTAAACGGACCTTGCGTGGTCCATTGGTAAGATTCAAGGTTTTCACATTAATTGGGTCCACAGAGATGACCTGTATGAATCCAGGTTTTTTTTTTTTTGAGGAGTAGGAAACATGCAATAAATGGGCATCTAATCCTATCTTGACGCGTTTCGCAGAATAGATGCTGACTCATAAATCCTATTGTATAAAATGTGCCAAGTGGGATTTGATGCCTGTTTTGCAGTATTCTTTCTGCTCATCAATAAACCTCTCTATGCGTGTTACCTCTCTGGACCCAATTTGTATGGCTGTCTTTTTTTTATATGAAAGTTGGATATTTATCTAGCTGAGGAATAGAGTAGAAAAAAAAAACATCTCTTGTTTTTGGTTATCATGAATCCAAAAAATACAAATCATTAGTCAGAAACTATTTTTATGAAAGTGAAAATTTTCAGCCAATGGTTCTTTCTGCTGCCTCTGTGTCTTCTGAGGAGGAAGAACGCTGCTGCTTTTGGGCTCATTGCCGGGTCCAAATCGTGCTCGGGTAAGTGTAAATGGGGCCCCGGTGCAGTTTTTTTAGAGCCAGCAGTTGGCTTTTTAGTGATAACAACCGATGCGGCTAAAATTGTTCGGCTGTTATTCTAAAGGAGCAGGAGGAGCCCTCCCGCGGCTCTCCCTTCCCATTGGGAGGCCTGAGCGACCAGCCGACACGTCCGCCAGCTTGCCGGAGACCCGAATGAAGCCAGAATTGGAATCTCCTATCTAGTAACCTGAAAGTGATGACTTGCCGTCACTTCCAGCTTACTCAGCTGCCAATGGCGCTGATTTAAAAAATCCCCTAGTATTCCAAACTGCAGATTTTGCAGTTTTGAATACTTTTAAATGCAAAGGAGGGGTTTGGGGGTTTTATAGAGCCCAGATTACTTAATAAAGTGTAATGGATGTTTACATTCCTTGGGACAGCAATAAAAATGAGCACATTTTATCTAATTTTTTTAAAGAGACGTGTAAAAAATAAAATGTAATTAAAATAAATTATACATTTTTTTATTTTTTTTTTAAAGCGCCCTGTCCCTCAGAGGCCACGTGCAGAATTGAAGGCATACGCAAGTCACGCCCGCAAATGTAAACAGTGTTCAAACCACACATGTAAGGCATCGCCACGATCATCGGAGCGAGAACAAAAATGCTAGCGCTAGACCTCCTCTGTAACTGTAAACATGCAACCTGTGAAATTTTTAAAGCATCACCTATGGAGATTTTTAAGAACCGTAGTTTGTCGCCATTCTACGAGTTTGCGCAATTTCAAAGCATTACATGTTGGGTATCTATTTACTTGGCCATAAAATTATCCTTCACATTATACAAGGAAAGTGGGCTAACTTTACTGTTTTTTTTTTCTTTCTTAATTCATGAAAGTGTATTTTCTCCCCAAAAAATAAGTTTGAAAGACCGCTGTGCAAATACCGCGTGACATAAAAAATTTGCAACGATCACCATTTTATTCTCTAGGGTCTTGGAAAAAAATGTATGTATGTATGTATGTATGTATGTTTCCCAGAAGACAGCGGGGGATGAGAAGGGGCGTGACTCCCGCGGGAGTCAATGCCTGGAAGTGGGTGCAAATACCTTTTTTTTTAATACAGGTATCTGCACCCCCTCTCCCCTGAAAGGTGCCAAATGTGACACCGGAGGGGGGGAGGGTTCCGAAAAGCAGAGGTTCACTTTTTTGTGTGGACCTCCAATTTAAGATTGATGTAGTATCTGCTAAAAGGTTAAACACCTGCCTTTAAAAACAATTTAAAGTTCTGCTATGTGAATGGTAACATGAAACAAAGATTAAATAGGTTGTATCCCAAATTGTTGGCTGCAAAAGTGGAAATCTACTTTAAGGTCCCCGTCCTCAGTGAATGGAGCTTCTTTTAAAGCTGATGCTTATGGGATGAGATTGTCCTGTGATAACCAGGTTTGTTCGGGTTACCTAATCTATGCAGTGTTTGTATATTGTGGGCTGCTTCTGACTGATTTCACACAGGGGCCAAAGTCTTCCTTCTGTGAAATGGAAAGGAAACCTCTCCTAACAGAAAGTTGGAGACTTGCCTTTGCTAACCTGTCCTGTGCTGTTTCAGGTAACCTGAAAAGACTAGTTGCTTCACTGTCATGCTTAAAGTGATTCTAAGCCTTCATTTTTATATATATATATATATATATATATATATATATATATATATATATATATATATATTGCGCTTCTGAGTCCAGCATTCGGGGTCCATAGACCGCGTCATTGGATTTGATTGACAGCATCGGGAGCCAATGGCTGCACTGCTATCAAACTATCCAATCAAGAGCTGGGACCCTGTGCAGAGAGGGACAGCGTGTCTCCACTGAGGTAAATACAGGATCAGGTAAGTAAAATGAGGGGGCTGGGAGGCCGGTCCATGGCAGATGATTTTTGCATAGGATGCATTAAGGCGAAAAAACACGAGGGTTTTCAACCCCTTTAATTTCTTGCCTTGGTACTTTGAGTCTCTAATATGGAATATGACGGTAAGGTGTTTTGACTTGGTGTCACTAAATGCTTCTCATTTTAGTAAATCTCACATCCAGCATAGTGTGCAGAGTCACTGCAGTGTCCTACAATTAAACAATGTGTTCCACATATTTTTATTTCATTATAAAAACTGTTGTGTGCACCCCCTGACACAGCCTCCTTCTTCTCCTCCAACTTCCCTTATGTAGTTACAAGTACAGCATGTCTATAGCGGTCCTGTGCACTTCTCTGCTCAAACTACATTTCCCAGATCTCATGGTGGCTTGGGATCCTACTGTGCATTTCAACAATTGGAATTCTTCTGTGCTATTACAGGAGAGCAATGGTTGTGTCGCACATATTAATGTAGTCCTTTTGCGGGAGGATGGCTACCATCCCATGCAAAGTGGTAATTTTGTATTATAAAAGTAGCCACTAGGGGTGCAACGGATCAAAAAACTCACGGATCGGATCGATCCTCTGATCAGGAGTCACGGATCGGATCAGCAAAAAAAAAAAAGGGTCAGTTTTTTCATTGGTCCAAAAAAAAAAAATTTATATATATATATATATATATATATATATATATATATATATATATATATATATATATATATATATATATATATATATATAATAAAATAATATATATTTTTTTTTTTTGGACCAATTAAAAAAAAGAAACTTCTTTTTTTTTTTTTTTTTTTTTTTTTTTTTGCTGATCCGAAAAAAGAGCACAATAGCAATTCACAGGGGTGGATTAAAGAGGAAGCAGGTGAGGCTGTTTGGGACTTAAAGTACAATCTTGATGTTTTTACAGCAATATATATATATATATATATATATATATATATATATATATATATATATATATATATAAATTTTTTTTTTTTGCTGTAAAAACATCAAGATTGTACTTTAAGTCCCAAACAGCCTCACCTGCTTCCTCTTTAATCCACCCCCCTGTGAATTGCTATTGTGCTATTTTTTTCCCCCTTTCCCCCCCCCCCCTCCTCTCACACCAGTGCTTCACTGCTAACATTCCCATTCAGCTTGCTAGAGCCCAGTGCACAGCGTGACACGCCTCCCCGGGGAGGCGGGGAGGCGTGTCACGCTGGGCTCTGGCAAGCAGACTGGCCGCCGCTCCGGAGCTAGGCCGAAGCCGGGGACTTTCCTAGGCCTAGGCTCCGGAGCGCTCCGCGGATCGCGGGGTGTGCCGATCCGAACGGGGTGGCCCGTTCGGATCAAGGATCGGTGACGATCCGTTACACCCCTAGTAGCCACCCTAATTAACCACTTCAGCCCCGGAAGAATTTACCCCCTTCCTTACCAGAGCACTTTTTGCGATTTTACCCCCTTCCTTACCAGAGCACTTTTTGCGATTCGGCACTGCGTTGATTTAACTGACATTTGCGCGGTCGTGCAACGTTGTACCCAAACAAAATTGATGTCATTTTTTCCCCCCACAAATAGAGATTTATTTTGGTGTTATTTGATCACCTCTGCGGTTTTTATTTTTTGCGCTATAAACAAAAATAGAGCGAACATTTTTAAAAAAAATTATATTTTTTTACTTTTTGCTATCTACTTTTTAATATCCCCAAAACAATCTATAAAAATAAAAATTTTCCTCAGTTTAGGCCGATACGTATTCTACATATTTTTGGTAAAAAAATCGCAATAAGCGTATATTGGTTGGTTTGCTCAAAAGTTATAGCGTCTACGAAATAGGGGATAGATTTATTGCATTTTTATTTATTATTGTTTTTTTTTTACTAGTAATGGCGGCGATCTGCGTTTTTTTTTTCATTGTGACCGTGACATTGTGACGGACATATCGGACACTTTTGACACATTTTTGGGACCATTCACATTTATACAGCGATTAGTGCTATAAAACTGCACTGATTACTGTATAAATGTGACTGGCAAGGAAGGAGTTAACACTGGGGGTGCTGAAGGGGTTAAATATGTTCCCTAGGGAGTGATTCTAACTGTAGGGGGAGGGGGACTCACAAGGGGAGGAGACCGATCTGTGTTCCTCTGTAAAACGCACATCGGTCTCCTCATCTCTTGACAGGATGTGAATCTGTGTGTTTACACAGATCCACGGTCCTGCTGTGATTGCGGGCAATCGCGGGTGCCTGGCGGACATCGCGGCCGCTGGGCACGCGCATAGGGTCCTGAGCGATGCCGTGACCCGGAAGCCCAGGATGTCATATGACGTCCACCCAGGATGGGAGATCCCATCTGTGGACGTCATTTGACAATGAGCAGGTAGGAAAGTGGTTAAAGGAGTACAGTAATATGAATTTGGAGGGGGGGGGGGGTTCGTACATACATACTTACCTCAGTGTTGCCCAGCTGTCACATGTAGGTATTGAAGCTGGGTAGACGTTATTTTTCGTATAACCAGCGGGTTGACCAAAAAAAAAAACCTGAAAGATTCCCACCTTAACCCAAATGATGTTGATGCAGGGATCTTCCTCATTGAGACATTGTATTCTGACAGGGAGGCTCCCCCACTCCCCCCTAAAGTAAGTGCACTACTGTGTGAACCACAAGAGAAGTATGAACACAAACACTTTGACCATGCTTCTCTTTTTAAGAAAGTTCAAGCTAAGAATGACTTTAGAAGGGTCACAGATGACTACCATTGAAGGTACAGAATTATTTATTTTCTCTTAGGCCCCGTACTCACGACCAAACATGTCTGCTGAAACTGGTCCGCAGACCAATTTCAGCAGACATGTTCCGTCGTGTGTACAGCCGCGCGGACAGGATTCCAGCAAACAATTGTCTGACAGACCGTTTCTGAGCAGACAACTGTTTCCCGGACTTGCTTTAAAACAGTCCGCTGGAAACCTGTCCGCCCGGACATGTACGGTCGTCTGTACAGACCTACCGTACATGTCCTGCCGCCCGCCATCCCTCACATGCGTCGAATGACTTCGACGCATGCGTGGAAGCATTTTCAAGGCAGGCCGCCCACGCCGGCGCGTCATTGTCGCGGCGACACCGCGTCATCGACGCGTCGACACCGCGGACACGCCCCGCGTATTGTTTACGCGCAGTCTTCTGTTCGATGGTGTGTATAGCCATCGGACAGAAGTCCCCGGGCAGTCCCCGGCCAGACATGTCCGATGGAAACGGTCTGCAGACCGTTTTCATCGGACATGTCCTGCCGTGAGTACTCGGCCTTAGAGTGTCACTAAACCCACATCATAAATCAAAATTTTTTATTCATTTTTTTAACAATAAATGTTGTATTACATGCTGTTACTACTCACTCGGTCACTATGAGATTCTATTTCTGTATTCTGCAAAAAAACTGGTTGATCTTGCTGCTTTCTATCTCTACCTCTCCATGTCCCCAATTCAGCTAGTGATTTTGCAGCTGCTGGTGGCAACTCTGCACATGCTCAGTTTTCAGTGAGTTTCTATGCTGAGCTGCTGCCATAACCCTGGGAATTTAAAGAGGGGGTTCACCCTAATAAAACAATTTTTTTTTCTAGCATTAAATTAGGCATAGTAGCGCGAGCTACAGTATGCCTGTATTTATTTTTTTAGCCCCGTACTCACTGTGCAATCGTATAGATAAGATTCCGACTCCCTGCGGGGAATGGGCGTTCCTATCCAGAGGGAGCATGATTGACGGCTGGCTATGGCGCGTCATGCTTCTCCGGAAATAGCCGAAATAGGACTTGGCGCTTCACGGCGCCTGCGCATAGTCTGTGCGCAGGCGCCGTATAGCGCCGTGAAGATCCGAGACCTACTCCGGCTATCTTCGGGGAGCGTGACGTGCCATAGCCGGCCGTCAATCATCCTCCCTCTGGATAGGAACGCCCATTCCCCGCGGGGAGTCGGAATCTTATCTATACGATTGCACAGTGAGTACGGGGCTAAAAAAATAAATACAGGCATACTGTAGCTCGCGCTACTATGCCTAATTTAATGCTAAAATGTTGGTAATGAGGGTGAACCACCGCTTTAACGTTGCATTACATAACTTTAGGTGGTTGGCAAGTGGTTAATTAAAATACAGTGCCATCATCCACATACAAAAATAGAAGGGACAATGTAAATGAAACAGTGTGTGTTTAGTACCACTTTAACTTTGTGGGTCCAGTAACACTTAAATTTGGCTTTCTTGCAATCCACACTTGTTCCAGGTCATTGGCTCATTAGTATTGGGGTAACAAAATGGCTGGTTAAATAACATTTCCAAAGGGGGGTTAGCCCTGCAGCCTCTCCTCCCGCAGATAATTTAACCACTTCAATACCACACGCTGTCATATGACGTCCACAAAGGGGATCTCTTATCCCGGGTGGATGTCATATGACGTCCTGTAGTTTGTGCGGTGATATCTGAATGATGCCTGCACCCAGAGGCATCATTCAGATATCATTTTGTTCTGGCGGCAATCCTGCGCACAATAAGAACGATCATTCCGCCGCTTGATCGTTCTTGTAGGCGGCGGGAGGGGACCTCCGACCCCACGTATGTAAACATCGTTCAAACGACACATGTGAGGTGTCGCCGCGTACATTAGAGCATGTGCAACAATTCTAGCACCAGACCTCCTCTGTAACTCTAAACTGGTAACCTGTAAAAAAAATTAAAGTGTCGCCTATGGAGATTATGAAGTAACAAAGTTTGGCGCCATTCCATGAGTGTGCGCAATTTTAAAGCATGACATGTTAGGTGTATATTTACTTGGCGTAACATCATCTTTCATATTTTACAAAAAAATTGGGCTAACTTCACTGTTTTGTTATTTTTTAATTCATGAAACCATTTAAAAAAAATTAAAAAAAATTATTGCGCAAATACCGTGCAAGATAAAAAGTTGCAATGTCCGCCATTTTATTCCCTAGGGTGTTTGGGGGTTCTGAGTAAATTTCTAGCAAAAGAATGATGATTTGTACATGTAGGAGAGAAGTGCCAGAATAGGCCCAGTATGGAGGTGGGTTTTAAAGCCCGGTATTGAAGTGGTTAAAGGCTGTGTGGATCATGAATACCGTATTTATCTGCGTATAACACTAACTTTTCCCCCCTGTAAATAGGGGTCAAATCACGGCTGCGTGTTATACGCGGATAGCGTACCTGGGAGAAGGAGGAGGGGGGCGAGCGCTGCCAGAATGACTGAGCCGCCATGTCCTGTTTACTTGGCTCTGAAGTCACAGACATGTTCCGCCTCCAGCATTGGACCAGTGTTCTGTCAATCAAGGGAACTGGTCCAATGGCGATGGCGGAGGCGGGACTGCGTATGTGACTGCTGACTGAGAGCCAAGTACTGTAAACAGAAGCTGATGACTCGTGATTTCGGCGGCGCTCGTCCCCCTTCTGATTTCCTGCACTGCATGAGAGATGGTGAGGCTGCAGATAGGCATCAGGCTGCAGATGGGCATCAGGCTGCATTGGATGGGATGCAGATCCAGCTGCAGATGGGCACAGAGGCTGGTTTGAGGCTGCATTGGATGGGTGCAGATCAGGCTGCATTGATTGTCACTGACCATTATTTTGCTTCAAAGTGGTTTATTTGAAAGAAATTTTTTTTTCCCTGAAACTTCCCTCCTAAATTGGGATAGCCGATAAATGCGGTATGTCTTGTACACAAATGTTAAAAAGAGTATAAAAAATAAATTGAGCTGAACGGCCCAATGCACAAGCATTTCTCAGTGCTCACAGCTCTGGCAGCAGATAAGGTCATTATACTGCAGAAAGGATTAAGTCTGTGTTAGAGATTAGTTTAGGGGTTAGGATAATTTTAGGAGCAAGGGTTAGGAGGTTAAGGTTGTGTATTAGGCTGGGCATGCATGATCATTTGATCCACTATCAATTACAGCAATCCACAGTTTCATTTGTTCACTCTCCTCTAACCAACCACATTGCAGTAAAGATTAATCGAACCAACCTCCGTACCCTTTTTTGCCATTTGTCTGTACTGGAGAGAGTACAGACAGGAAGTGAGGGGAAATCTCTCTCATGGGGGCAAACACATTTTAGTAGTATAGGTTAGAACTGCTGATCACAAACACACTTCTTTATTTCTTGCACAGATGTCGCAAGGACAGGAATTGAGGGAAAGTCTTCCATATGCGGATACAGATATATAAAAAAAAAGAAACCTGATACTATGAAATTCTAATTATTTCTTGGTCTTTAAAAATTCTACAGAACGCCATTGGCTGATGTCCAGCTTGCGCATGCTCTGTGCTGTTCACAATGTGCGCATAGTAAGTGTATGATAGGATGGAAGATTTTGTTGCTCCAGGAAAAAATGTAAAATTGTTTGGACTACAAATATATGGATTAACTATTGATGCCAAAACATGAACTTTAATTTCTGAGATACTTGAGCTCCGGTAAAAAGTGCCTTTGTCACAAAATAAAGACCTAATTGTCATGATGATTTCATAAGAGCATATAAAAAGAAGTTATTTAGTACAGGGATGATTCTGCTGTCTCATGTCTATGGGTACATTTTCAGTTTTTTCAGCTAAAATGCATTTTTATTTTAATTGTATTTAAAAAAAAAATTGTTAGGGCTTCTTTGTGATGTACTTGCATGTAATTTCTGGGGTGGGAAGGGAGGAAGCTTTTGTCTGTATTCCTATGCATTAAAATGCATATACAGCGCCTTGAAAGGTATTCATACCCCTTGAAATTCTAATTTTGTCATGTTATAACCAAAAACTTAATGTGTTTTTTGGGATTTTATGAGATAGACCAGGGGTCTCCAAACTATCTAAACAAAGGGCTAGTTTACTGTCCTTCAGCGTTTCAGGGGGGGTGGATTGTGGCCCGTGGGAGTAGAAAATGCCCCATCGTCAGATGCGCCATCAATGCCCCATGATTGGTTTTTGTGGGAGAAATAGTGCTTCATTGTTGGTATCAGTGGAGGTAATAATGCTATATTGTTGGTATAAGTGGAAGAAATAGTGTAACGTTGTTGGTATCAGTGGGAGGAATGGTACCCCATTATTAGGGCTCATGCACACTGCATCCCAAAGAAGCTCACAGAAGCGGCTTCTACAGGCTCTTGAGCTTTTTTTTTTAGTTCTCATATTCTCTGCCTGGAAACTAGGGTTGTCCCGATACCACTTTTTTAGGACTGAGTACAAGTACCGATACTTTTTTTCAAGTACTCGCCCATACCGAATACCGATACTTTTTTTTAAATGTGTCCCCAAATGCAGCCATGTCCCCCCACAGATGCAGCCATGTCCCCCCACAGATGCAGCCATGTCCCCCCCACATATGCAGCCATGTCCCCCCCACATATGCAGCCATGTCCCCCCCACATATGCAGCCATGTCCCCCCCACATATGCAGCCATGTCCCCCCCATATATGCAGCCATGTTCCCCCCCCCCCAGATGCAGCCATGTCCCCCCCATATGTGCAGCCATGTCCCCCCCCATATGTGCAGCCATGTCCCCCCCCATATGTGCAGCCATGTCCCCCCCCCATATGTGCAGCCATGTCCCCCCCATATATCCAGCCATGTCCCCCCCATATCCAGCCATGTCCCCCCCATATATGCAGCCATGTCCCCCTTACCTACATGCTGCTGTGCCACACCGCTTGGTTAATACGGGCAGAGAACATTATAGCTTTCATTTGAATAGCTGTAGTCTTTCGCGCCGCGCTGCGTATAGACACTCCCCCTTGCTCGGGATTGGACAGTTCACCCAAGCAAGGGGGAGTGTCTATACACGTCACGGCGGGAAACACTACAGCTATTCAAATGAAAGCTGTAATGTTCCCCGCCCGTATTACCCAAGCGGCAGCGGGGATGCAGTGTGGCGGGGCGGAAGTATTCTATTTAGGTATCGGGGGGTATTTGCGGGAGTACAAGTACTCCCGCAAATACTCGGAATCGGTCCCGATACCGATACTAGTATCGGTATTGGGACAACCCTACTGGAAACTCCCCTTAATGTTAGCCAATGTGTCCATGCACACTAGGCATGTGCTCACCTACAAAACTTGCGCTTTTGAGATGAGCTTTGAGATGAGCTTTTAAGCAAATAAGACACCTAAGTGCTTGGAAAAGTGCAAAAACACACACCCAAAAAAGAAAAAATGAGGAGAGCGGGTTTGTGAAAAAAACACTTATGCCGCGTACACACGATCATTTTTCAGCATGGAAAAAAAAAAAAGTTTTTCCAACTTCATCATTAAAACGACGTTGCCCACACACCATCGTTTTTAAAAAATGCTCTAGCAAAGCGCGGTGACGTACAACACGTACGACGGCACTATAAATGGAAGTTCCATTCGGATGGCACCACCCTTGGGGCTGCTTTAGCTGATTTTGTGTTGGTAAAAGACGATTCGCGCTTTTCTGTCTGTTACAGCGTGATGAATGTGCTTACTCCATTACGAACGGTAGTTTTACCAGAACGAGCGCTCCCGTCTCATAACTTGCTTCTGAGCATGCGCCGGTTTTTAACGTCGTTTTAGCCCACACACGATCATTTTTTACAACCCGAAAAATTACATAGTTTAAAACGTCGTTAAAAAACGCAGCATGTTCGAATTTTTTTTTTTTGTCGTTTTTCAGAACCCGAAAAATGATGTGAAGCCCCCACACGATCATTTTGACACATTTTTGGGACCATTGTAATTTTCACAGCAAAAAATGCATTTAAAGCGGTCCTCCACCCTAAAGTGGAGTCCCGCTGATCGGAACCCTCCCCCCCTCCGGTGTCACATTTGACACCTTTCAGGGGGAGGGGGGTGCAGACACTTCCGGCCACACGCTACGGGCGAAAGACGGGCATTCCGTCACATCCCGTCTGTCGCCCGTTGTGTGCTGGGAACACTCGGCTCCCAACACACAGCGTGTGAGCCAATCGGCGGGCGCAGCGCGACTCGCGCATGCGCCGTAGGGAACCGGGCAGTGAAGCCGCAGCGCTTCACTTCCTGGTTCCCTGAGCGTGGATGGAGGGGGGAGCAGCAGAGAGACGAGCGATCGCTCGTGCTCTGCTGCGATCAGCGCTGGACTCCAGGACAGGTAAGTGTCCTAATATTAAAAGTCAGCAGCTGCAGTATTTGTAGCTGCTGGCTTTTAATATTTTTTCCCCGTGACACATCCGCTTTAAAATGCATTGTTTACTGTGAAAATTACAGTTGCAGTTTGGGAGTTAACCACAAGGGGGCGCTGAAGGGATTATGTGTGACCTCGAGTGTTTACAACTGTAGGGGGTTGTGGCTGTAGGTGTGACGTCATCGATTGTGATTCCCTATAAGGCCCCGTACACACGAGAGGATCTATCTGCTGGAATTGATCTGCGGATCAGTTCCAGCGGATAGATCCGCTGGTGTGTACATCCCAGCGGATCTTTTTCCGCGGATTTTTTTCTGCCCCACCGATTTCCAGCAGATAAAAATTTCTTAGCATGCTAAGAAATCTATCCGCTGGACTCGGTCTGTACAGACTCACCGGATCGATCCGTCCGATTCCCTCCCTCGCATGCGTCGTAATGATTTGACGCATGCGTGGGTATCCTTATATGACAGCGTCGCGCACGTCGCCGCGTCATCATCGCGGCGACGGCGCGACATGTCATCGCGAAGGGATTTAGGCGCGGATTTCGATCCGATGGTGAGTACACTCCATCGGATCCAAATCCGGGGAAATCCTCGAGAGGATTTATCCGCGGATACGGTCCGGCGGACCGTATCCGCGGATCAATCCTCTCGTCTGTACCCGGCATAAAAGGGAACACACGATCGATGACGCCGCCACAGTGAAGAATGGGGAAGCTGTGTTTATGCTTGGTAGGTGGTAGGTAGGGCAGTGTACAGGGGTTGGTGGTAGGTAGGGCAGTGTACAGAGGTTGGTGGTAGGTAGGGCAGTGTACAGAGGTTGGTGGTAGGTAGGGCAGTGTACAGAGGTCGGTGGTAGGTAGGGCAGTGTACAGAGGTAGGTGGTAGGTAGGGCAGTGTACAGAGGTCGGTGGTAGGTAGGGCAGTGTACAGAGGTCGGTGGTAGGTAGGGCAGTGTACAGAGGTCGGTGGTAGGTAGGGCAGTGTACAGAGGTCGGTGGTAGGTAGGGTAGAGAACAGGGGTCGGCAAGGTCAGCACTCTGAAGCCCACCAGGATGTCCTTCCGGGATACGGTGAATGCTGACATCCCAGCATTAACCGCTCTATCCCGCGCATGTGCAGTGTTGATGGTGAGCGTCGCCATGAACATTACACAGTTGCCATCACAACGGCCGGCGTACTGAGGTCACGCCCCGTTGTGACGACATCCACCTGTGTTCCCATACCTAAAATGGAGAATTTGTAGCCGCCCTCGTCACATGACCCGCTTGCCGAGTCACGTGATCCGCGAGATATTGCAGGATTACAGTACAGCGCGTCTCCTGGGATTCTCATCACTCACTCCCAGGAGACATCGCGCTTGTGGGGAAAAGAAAATACACGCCCACTCCCGCGGGGAAAGGATGATTGACACTACACTGAAGGCTGCATTAGAAAGGTAAAGATTCCGATTAGAAAAAAAAACGGATTATTCATAGACGATGGGTAGTGGTTTAATTAAGAGAAAGTTTAAATTTAGGGTGAACCTCCGCTTTAATTCACACTACTGAAGTCCCTCCGACTTTAGAAAAGGTTCCTGTACTGCTTCTTCAAGGTGACTTCTTTCCGACTTGTGCCCATAGACTAATGGAAGTCGCCTCCAAGTCAGATCCTCCTCTTAATTGATGTGATTTGGATCCGACATGGAAGATTACTCAGGCAATCCCTGAGTCTCATCAAGTTGCACTAAAGTCGCCTGGAAAAGTCGCACTGTAAACTGCACGACTTTCAGGTCACTGCAGTGTGAACTGAGCCCTAGATTTATTTATTTTATCTTGAATTTCTCAGTAGTTAAAAATACGAATGCCCTTTTGCAGAGGATTTAGGGTTGTTTACTATAATTTGATTTCAGAGAGGCCTCTCCATTTTCTTTGTTTTTTTGCTGGGTAGAAATGGATAGCATTGTGTGTTTGTTTTTTTTTTGTTACAAGCCTGTGTTGTAATCGTTTTTTTTATGCCGTTTACTAAAAGGCAGAATCAGTCATCGTTCATAGCATTAACAGATGGGACGCTTGCGTGCAATTTGTCATATTTCTTTACAACTTTGTGAAATTAAAATCATGTACATTATCATATAGCAGTTCTTGTCATGTACTTTTTTAAATTGCGGTATAAACTCGAAATACCCGTGTAAGCTTGAAAAAGCTCAAAGGGCTGAAATAATTTGTTCTCAATCTGGCTGATTATGGTCAGATGGAGAACTGGTCATCTGTGAGACACACTCTGCCCAACTCATAATAGAAGAAGAATTAATTGCCTGGTCTGAAATGTTCTAGTCTTTATTTCTTTATGATAAAGCTGGCCCATGGGGTGTCGGTTCAATGGCTAAACTTGCTCAGTCTAAAGTGTTTAAAACATTACTCCATACAGTCAGCTAAATACAGTGCCTTAAAGTATTCATACCCCTTTACATTTTCCATATTCTGTCATGTTACAACTAAAAATGAAAGTTTATTTTATTGGGATTTTATGTGATAGAACAGCACAAAGTAGGACATAATTGTAAAAGGAAAATGATAAAGGTTTTTATTTATTTTTGCAAATATCTGAAAAGCGCGGCATGCATTTGTATTCAATACTTTACAGAACCACCATTCACTGCGATGTCTCTACCAGCTTTGCACATCTAGAGTGACATTTTTGCCCATTCTTTGCAAAATAGCTTGAAAAAGGGTTAAAACCGCCAGCAAAGCGCAGCTACAGCGGCGCTTTGCTGGTGGTTTGGCACCACTGCCCATTGAATTGAATTGGCAGCGGGGATTTAGGAGCGGTGAGTTTGGGCTTTCACACTGGAGAGAATGGAGCCGCTGTTTTAGGGCGCTTTGCAGGCGCTATTTTTAGCGCTATAGCGTCTGCAAAGCGCCCCAGTGTGAAAGGTGAACCTTCGCCCAAGTCTTATGTCTTTTGCAGACTCTACTAGGTTTTCTTCTAAGATAGCCCTGTATTTGGCTCCATCCATCTTCCCATCAATTCTAACCAGCTTCCCTGTCCCTGCTGAAGAAATGCATTCCCACAACATGATGCTGCCACCACCATGTTTCACGGTGGGGATGATGTGTTTAGGGTGATGTGCAGTGTTAGTTTTCTGCCACACATAGCGTTTTGCTTTTAAGCTAAGAAGTTCAATTTGGTCTCATTCTTTCACATATTTGCTGTGTCCCCCACATGGCTTCTCGCAAACAAGACTTCTTATGGTTTTCCTTCAACAATGGCTTTCTTTTTTCCACTCTTCCATGGAGGCCGGATTTGTGGAGAGCACGACTAATAGTTGTCCTGTGGACAGATTCTCCCACCTGAGCTGTGGATCTCTGCATCCCCTCCAGAGTTACCATGGGCCTCTTGGCTGCTTCTCTGATTAATGGTCTCCTTGCCCGGCCTGTCAGTTCAGGTGGACGGCCATGTCTTGGTAGGTTTGCAGGTATGTCATACTCTTTCCATTTTCGAATGATGGATTGAACAGTGCTCTGTGAGATGTTCAAAGCTTGGGATATTTTTATTTATAATCTAATCCTGACCTGTCTGGTGTGTTACTTGGCCCTCACGAGGCTGTTTGTTCTCTAACAATCCTCTGGGGGCTTCACAGAACAGCTGCATAGAATGCATTAAGGTGAATTTTTTTTTTTTTTACTTTACAACCCCTTTTAAGGGCTTGTTGCAGTTATATTAATAAAATGGTAAAAGATAGGTTCATACAGAAATTCAGTTTCACACACAGGGGTTTCCACCATCAACACAAACAAATTCAACCTTGTGGCTCTCTAGTAGTACCGTTGCTCAGGCCTGCCGCCTTGGTCCTCCAGACTAAGGATGAGCTCTGGCGTGTTCGCATAGAACACGTGCAGAGCCCGCCAGGAAGTGTGCAAGGCGTTGCGCTAATAACAGCCAGGGAGACATTTTACAATCCCTGCAGCCGAGCATCGGGACAATGTCTCCCTGGCTGTGATTAGCACAGCGCCGTGCTCACTTCCTGGTGGGCTCTGCACGTGTTCTATGCGAACACGCCGGAGCTCATCCTTACTCCAGACCATCAACACGGCACCTTAGTGCTCCTGTATACACTCTGCAACTTGGCTCTCTGCTGCTGTCATGTCTGCACCTGCCCCATGCAGACATACTCTGGTTGCGCATGCAAATTTGTAAATCAGCTGAAGCTGTGTTTTTTTTTTTTTTTTTTTTTTTTTTTTCTTTGAATGTCCAACACGTGCAAGAAAAAGAAGGGATTTTTGCTAACACGATTGGATAATTGAATTCAGCTTTGCAATATTTACTAAGCTCAGTGAACGTTTGTGTGAACAATCTGTATTCCTTTGTCAATCAATCCTACAGTGTTGATGTTTATTTCTTGTTATGGGTTCCTTCTGTAAACTAAGTTGATCAGCTACTGCTTGGTTAGGAAGTGTTTGTGTGTTTGTGTCTCATTAGATTGTTGGCTCCCCTCGGGGCCTGTGGGGCCTGTAGCGATCACATCACTTACCTAATGTAAACCGATGTAAATTAAAACAATTTGTGTGATATATATATATATATATATATATATATATATATATATATATATATATCTGATTTGCCTGAAATGTGAGAATATACTTTGTTTTTCAGAATTTTATGTCATAATATGAACCATATTTTCGAAAGATTCACAGAATACGAAATGTATTCTATGTTCTGTAGAGTCTGTATGGGTAAGAGACCACACTTATCACACTGTACCAGAAAATCCTGAAGGACAATGTCCGGCCATCAGTTTGTAAGCTCAAGCGCACTTGGGTTATGCCGCGGGGGTTTAGGGGGCAATTACTTTTTCACATAGGGCCAAGCAGGTTTGCATAGCTTTTTTTTAAATAAATTAAATCATCATTTAAAAACTGCATTTTGTATTTACTCTGCTTATCGTTGTGTAGAATAAAAATGTCTGATGATCCGAATCATTTTAGTCTGACCAATATGCAAAAAAAATCAGGAAGTAAATCAGCAAATACTTTTTCACAACAGTGTATGTAAACTGATGCTGTTTTAACTGTTCATAGGAATGGCCAGTAGTCAATTGCCTTTACCCAGCCTCATCCCTATTGTTTTTAGTAGATTGCGTCATTAGAAATAAGTATCCTCTGGATCACAGAATTTGACGCACATCCCTAATGTCTGTCCTTCTTCTTTTATTATGGCCAAACATTTGCTGATATTCACCATTTGCTGACCCCTGCTCTCTCCTCACTGGCTGTGATCAACAGCAGCAGGAGCCAAGCACCCGCTGCTGCCTCTCTTTCTAGTGAGGGGACTGGAGAGAGCCACTGATCTCGTGCACAGTGCTGTATTGTGATCAGGCTCAGGCGCATGTATAAGGGGGACTTTACATAGGTTTTTACCTTTTTTTTAAAGTGTCACTAAACCCACATCATTAAAAAATATATATATAAATAAATGTTGCATTACATACTGTTCATAGTCACCTATGAGATTTGTTTTCTTTATTCTGAAAAAAAAATGGTCCTAGGAAAGTGATTCTAACTGTTAGGGGGGTGTGGCTACGAGTGACACATCACTGATCGCTGCTCCCTATGACAGGGAGCATTTGATCAGTGATATGTCACTAGGAAGAACGGGGAGATGTTGTGTTTACACTGACCTCTCCCCGTTCTTCAGCTCCGTGACAAGATTGCGGTACACCGGCGGACATCGAGTCCGTGCGCACGGAGCTCGCGACAGGGTTGCATGCGTGCTCACCTACACGGCGGCAAATTAAAGGAGACGTACCTGTGCGCCCGTTTGCCTGTCCATGCCATTCTGTCAATGTAAATCTGTGTGCTGTGGTCCTTAAGCGGTTAATGGGACGGCTGGTGATGTGGTAGTGACACAACAAGGTCAAGGATGTGGCGGCAGCAGGTGAGTGGATGCCCGCTAACAGGGGCTGCCATGATGGATTAAAGATGATAGGTGCTCTTTAAATGTAAGGACTTATTCTTGCTGGTAGTTAGAATCTTTAATATTTGCAAACTAAATGAAGGTTTCCCATTTAGAATAATAAGTTGTCAGGTTAGTATATATTTCCAAATTGGGTCTCTTCTGTGGCCTGCTGCCATTTTGCTCCTCAAGGGAGGAATAAAGCACTACAAGCCATGTGCAGAAAGATCACAAGATTTATACTTTCATTTTTACTTCTTGCCCTTCCTCCTCACACCTAGAGCCTGGTACAGATGCATTTTTTCAACAGTCATACAGTTTGTAGTGTACATAGATTTGCAAAACAGTGGGATAAAGAAATATTTCTGAACTTTTTTTTATCTCATGGTTACTGTGAAATTGTGTGAATGTGTCAATGCAGTGCTTGTTATCTCAGCTTGCAGAGCTTGGATTCATTTGAACGAGTTTACTAAAAAATTTAAATGTTGCAGAATATACAGCCTCATGCTACATAACTAATCTCCATTTCATGCTGAATAAACTAGATTATTAATGCATCTTAAAGGAGTTGTAAAGGGGAAAACATTTTTTTGCCTAAAATTAATGTCTGCAAGGTAGACAGACAGAATAGTGTAATGATTATGTTAAAAAACGAGTAAATACCTATTAAATTCCTTCATCTATATCACCTCCTGCATTCTAGTTTCTGTTCTCTCATTCACTTCCTGGTTTGCGGCGCTCGTTCATGTAAGAACTACATTTCCCAGTGTGCATTGCGGCACGCCCAGTAATTCACACCTCCTTGAAGTCTCTAACACATAGAGAGCGTCCTGCCACTCAGATGTAGTTCCCAGGAGGGGGTGAGCACGTCACTGACCACCGTAGTAAAGCCTCCCATCACTGTGGTCAGTAAAATCAGACAAGCAGGAAGAGAACAGAACTGAGAAGAAATAGAGCAACTTCTGAGCAAAAACAAACAATGAGGAAGTGAAAAGAGGAATGTCTGCAGGTAAAGGATGCTTATTATGAAAACATTTTTTTTCCTATACAACCCCTTTAAATAGAAAACTATCTTTAGATACATTTTTACTTCAAAAGCATTTTTTTTAAATAAAGTTAATAAAAAAAAAAAATTATATATATATATATATATATATATATATATATATATATATATATATATATATATATATATTTTTTTTTTTTATTATTTTTTTAATCCTTGATTTTTATCCACCCTGGTTCGTAGTGAATCCAGGGAAGGAAATGATTCTGGATTTGCCCCTCCTTCATAAACAACATGAGCATGATGAAATACATTGTCATTTATTTTGCTTTAATTCTTTCATGATTATTAATTATAAGTTATACATCAGACAGGAGGCTCATATCTTATGCATTATCTTTCTTTAATAATGCCCATAGCAGAAATACAGTAAACATTTATTGTAACTTAAAAAATTCAAAGAACTACCCTTCCCAGCAGTCCCTGGGCCAGTGTAGCCCCTCCCAGACCGTAGCCTATATAAGGGACTGTCTGAGGTAACCTATTCCTCTTTCTTTCTGCTCATAGCCATAACTCAGATAAGTACATTACTCTATGTTTATAATTTTTATGTAGGCTTGCTTGTTATTTGGTTATCGGCAGCCTTTTTTAATTTGTGTAGATTCTAATGTCACATCGTCTTTCCACAGGGTGCTGGGGATCCCCCCCCCCCGGCTTTTATTACAGCTACAGAGGTTTTTCCCTCCTCCGCTATTCCCTTCAACTTCCACCTGTATCTGTATATACCCTCTGATCCCCTCAGACCTTCATCTGTGTGTTGTTCTATCAACCTTCTGTCTTATGAAGCACAACTGATATTTCTAAAAAATGATAAACGTTTAGTTTTTGCTGTATGCTTTTCCCACTTTGCTATCTGTGCCACCCGTTTTGTAGAGAACGCGGTTTCCTCTGATGTGTACATCTTACAGTCATTGGGCTTCTTTATTTGTTTATTTTACAATATACCGCTGCTTTGCTTCTTTTGTTTCCCCCCGGTGCGCTCTGCACACTGCTAGTTTTCTGACTGGAGGTAGGACGGCGCCATTTTAACATCTCGGCGCCTTTTTTCCTACCTCCCTTCTTCTCCTCAGAGCGTCTCATCTCTGAGGGGGGCGTGGCGGTGAGGATCTCCCTGCACCAATCGCGCTATTGTCGCGAATCGACGGCGCCATTGCTGCGGACCTGTCCTGGGGACCCCATCCTCCGTGTGCTAGGCCGTCTCTCCCCATCGCCGCCACGCCAGGGTGCGGGCGGCTGTATGGTTGGAACTCTGTGTAGATCTCACTGATCTATGCGAATCACGTTAGGCCGTAGTCTCGCGAGACTACGGCCCCGAGCCTCACGTCTAGCTCCCCTTGTGGTGGGGAATATCTCCCCTCATCTAACTTCTGTCACTCACACCTAGCTGGTGGGGAATTCCTCCCCTCCCCTGCTTCTGTCACTCCTTCACCTTCAGTCACATTAAACATCAGTTCTTGTTCTAGGAATTTATTCCCCTGTAGTCTATTCTACATATAATGAATATATTAATACATGTAAATAAATAATAAATTTAAATAATTATACGAATGAATACATTATTGACTTATTAAATAAATATAATTAAATAAATATAAATAAATCAATGAACATAAATGTCTATAAATAAATAATTTATACAATCTATATGATTGAATAAATAAATAAATATATAAATATATATAATAAATACATTTTAAATATAAACTATTAAACTATACTTTATATATAGTTGAATAAATAAATACATATATATATATATATATATATATATAAATAAATGAACAAATTATAACAATAATTGAATGAATTATAGAAATTACTATACAAGTTATAGTACATAACTTCCGTATCTTCCTGTGCTGCACGGCCGTGCTGTCCGCAGACAGCTGACTCCTCTCCTGTGGCTGGCGACAGATCCTTTACTCCCTACTGGTGCCACTGAAGTGGTGGACGCAGCCCTGGAAGGCCCTACCTACCTCAGTGCTGCACTGGTTCCTGAGCTGGTCGGTAGGTCCGTCCAGACTACCAGGGCATCGGTTGTTCCAACCCACATGCACCCCTATGTCCGGATCTCCCGGCAAGGATATAACGCCCCTGAGTAGGGCATGGCGTCCCGTATGCGCCGTCACATTAATGTGGCCTCCGTCTCCCCGGCAGGGGAAGTAATTAACATGCCCCAGGCAGTACCCTCCCAGGACTGCCGACCCATTGACTCCCCGACAGGGGAAGTAAATAACATGCCCCAGGCAGTACCCTCCCGGGCCTGCCGACCCACTGCCTTCCCAGACTCCAATCGACCCCCGAGCCTCGGGGAGATGCACATGCAGAGGCAGCGATCCGCTAGACGGACTGAGCCAGACTCCTCGTGGACTCTTCCAGAGTCGTCCGCGGAGTACGAGGCGGCTAACACCTTTGAGTCTGAGGATGAAAATGATGATGATAATGATGATGATTATGTGAGCAGTGGGCACATGGCGCTCCATGACGACGCCAACCCTAGGTCCCAGGGTAAAACCTTATTGGACTCTTGTGGAGTACCATTTTTTGATCAGGAGGTGATTGGCCACCCACACTCCGGTGACTGGGCACCTCTACCTGAGGTGATCCAATAGATCGAATGCTGGACCCGGAGATCGATCGGTACGCTAACCGGACAAGTTGAGGGTGGAATACTCACCCTTCCATTACCAAATACGGTGGTGCTCACTCCAGAGGTGGATCCCATAATCATTCAGTATTCCAGGAAAGGAATAGAGAGGGCCTTTGGGACCTCACAGTACTGGGTCTTAGATCTCTGGACCTATCACCTAACCCTACGCCTTAGTGAGCAGGCTACCGCCTCTGTAAGCCGGTTGACCTAGCACAATGGGATCACGCTAATTGATGATATCTTTAAGACGGTAGGACAAATGGAGTTATATTACCAGGCGTATACCTGGTTCACCATCCCATTCGGTTTTTCAAACCTAAACACCGTCCTAATGGACAACAGGTTGCTAGACCTTGGACCAAACAGCCGATAGTAGAGATGGACCCGCTCTCTTTGAACTTCCTCAACAACATCTTCCCGATCAGGAAGAAGAAAGTCGGTTTTTCGTCCGGTGGGATCTTGAGAAATCTCACCAACTTACTGCCCTGTGGAACAAGGGTGAGGTTGAACATCTACTTGAACGACCTACTTCTAATGGCTGGTTCCCCTCGCCTAGCGAGCGAACACGCCTCCTGGATGGTCGGATCGCTTCGCGATCTGGGACTCCTCATAGATCACGAACACCTATTATCTCCCCATTTCAGGAGATAGAGTTTTTGGGGTTCTTGGTGGACACCAACCGAGCGATCCTTCGGCCACCCATACCCAATTAGCCGCCATCCGCAAAGACATCAGTATCATGCTGGGCAGCAGCGGGTGTCCTTACGCGGACTGACTCGCTTAGTCGGCCTGTTCCCGGTGTCAATCCAGGCCACTCTCCAGCCCCTCTTCACTGTTGAACCCTCCAGAGACTCGAGACTCTAAATCTTCGCTAGGGGCTTCGCTATACAAACTAAGTGAAGCCATGGTGGACCTACGGTAGTGGTTACGTCATGCCGTCAAACGGAACGGCGAGACATTTTCAACTCCTCACCGGATTTCGTCATAGGGTCGGATACCAGCCGCCTCGGCTGGGGTGCTCGGTGCAGTCCCTCGTCCCCCGGTAGGACGTGGTCCGCAGAGAACCCTCGGCTTCACATCAACACGTACACCCCTGACGGCCTTTTTTGCCATCGGAAGTCTGTTGCCACGCACGTCCATCTGCTGTGTGCTATTGCGTTCGGACAACGTACCCGCAGTCCGGTACGTCGATCGCTTGGTGGGCCCCTGATCCAGAATCCTAGCGGATCTAGTAAGACTTCGGGCACTTCTGCCTGGAATGCAACATCGTCCCGATTGCGGGATATGCCACAGACTATCCCTATAGGGTGGCAGATTGGATTCTCGTTACCTGACCGATTCCAACGATTGGCGACCGCACCGGTCAGGGTCCCTGATCCTCGCTCACTTCGCGGATCCTTCTCTATGGACCTGTTCGCTCCCCGTATCAACCACCAGTTTCCGCGCTCTTACAACCGGAGGCCGGATCCGGAGGCGCACCATGTGGACGCCCTCCACCAAACGTGGTCACAGGGGACACATTACGCGTTCCCCTGTTCCCGGTGACCCTCAGGGTCCTCCTTCACTTAGCGAGCCGGAGGGCATCAGTCGTGCGGTTCACTCCGTGGTGGCCGACGCAGCCATGGTTTCCCCTCCTTCTGAGGATGACGGTGGAACTCCCCAGGTTGTTCCCTCATTCCCCCCACCTCCTCGCTGGTCCGAACGGGGATCTGCACCCTCTACTCACGAAGCACATCCTACCTCTCCTCACATGGTTAGTATCGGGGTTCCGGTCGCAGACTACGACCTTTCGGGAACAGCTAGGGATTCCCTGCCTTGGACTGGGCCCCGGGACTAGATCGGCATCTCGATCTACCTGGGGACTCTGGGTTACTTGGTGTGATCAACGACGGGTCGACCCCGTTCAAGCGCCAGGGTCTGTAATAGCCAATTATCTGGCGGACTCTTTGGATCCGTTGGTGTGTCAATTTTGAAGGCGTTAAGTTTAAATCGCCCAATGTACCAGCACACTTGGGATTTTTCCAAGGTCATGATCATGTTCTCGGGCTGGGGGACGTTGACACTCTGTTTTGAGGTTACTGTCTTTCGAGCTTACTGTCTTCTTGTGTCTGATTTCCATCATCGTGGGTCAGACGTCAAGGCTTTGGACATATCCAGGCGTCATTCCTCGCCTCAGAGACTCAAGTCTTTTTCCGTCATGCGTTGGACCAGACGGTACTTCGATCGGTTTTCTACCCGTTCTTCCCCGCACATCCACAACTGTATGTGGTCCGCTGTCTACAGACTTATATGTCCTGGACAGCCTCGCTGCGATCTTCGCAAGTCTTTCAACTCCTTGTTTCCTACGTTAATCCTCTCTTCCCGGTTTCCTCTGTGACTTACTATAGCGGCGGACTGTTGTCAGCGACCGCTTTTCCGCCAATCCCGCTTTGAACTATGTCAGTGTTGTGGATTATTTTGATTGTTATTGGTCATATGCATTGTTATAGCTTTGAACTTGCATAAGATATGAGCCTCCTGTCTGATGTATAATTCGAGATTTTCCTAGCTTGTGACGGAAAATATTAATTATATGAAGACAGGAGGCGAGTATCTTCCCTCCCAACCCAACCCTGTCACGAGGTTGTCTCTCTCTCGTTCTAGACTGATGAACCACGCACCCTGCAAGTCGGAGGCTGGTACGCCCCGGGAGTTCGTTTTCACTATCCCCGTTGGGATTGCTGTCCGTTTCGATCCATGGGTTTAGTTCACCGCAGATGGAGGTTCCTACTGCGTTCCAGATCCGGAGTCGGGATGCCGTTGACTGAATCCGTTGGTCCATGTTCCTGAGGACAACTGACCGGTCGGCTCCGAATGGTTTGGGTTTCCTATAGTCCCCGTTGGGATGAAGTTGGTCCGTGTTGGCCTTGTCCTTTCGTTTCCTCCAGATTCGGATGTTGTGTTCCGGTCGGAAGGTTCCCGGCAGCCGCGGAGATGTCTAATTGGACTTTCGGTTCCTGTTTACACTAATTTGCATGAAGAAAGAGGAATAGGTTACCTCAGACAGTCCCTTATATAGGCTACGGTCTGGGAGGGGCTACACTGGCCCAGGGACTGCTGGGAAGGGTAGTTCTTTGAATTTTTTAAGTTACAATAAATGTTTACTGTATTTCTGCTATGGGCATTATTAAAGAAAGATAATGCATAAGATACTCGCCTCCTGTCTTCATATAATTAATATTTTCCGTCACAAGCTAGGAAAATCTCGAATTTTATGGAAGGTTGATGGAAAGAGTTAGGTTATCGTTATTTTAGGTAGATTTTGGAGAGGCAAACCAACAAATTGGTTTATAACTTGCCATGGATCAGTTGGTTTGAATCTAAATGTAAATGACCTTCAGTTATTGTATATCCACAAACCAACACGACTGTGCCTGCAGTTTTGCACTTAATCTTGTTACCATGGGAATTAAGCATTGCCTACATTCTCTGCCAGCTTCAGCCGCATTTCTGTGCTCATTGATGTTATTAGAGGTTACACAGTATTTGGACTTACTACATAATGAAAATATACGTACGGGTTGCAGTGTTATTCACCCAAAACTAAAACAACATTGAATAAGCTGTATTCCTTGGGAAAAAAGGTGCATACAAGGACACATTGGCTTGTGTGCAGAATATGTCTAATTATTTATTATATTTGTAGGGCTATATCATTGTTATTGTAAGTGTATAGTGTATGTACAACAACAAAAAAAAAAACCCCGACTCTATTTTCTTACTGCAAGGATGTCAGATGGAAAGATGCCAACAGGGTCACCCACAGCTTAAGTTTTGGCTGGTTCATTAGGAATCTGCCACAATTCACTCCTTGTATGTTCATCTTTAGATGCAATCAGGTTATAATAAATACCATTAACCACTTAAGGACCGCCTCCTGCACATATACGTCGGCAGAATGGCACGGCTGGGCACAATCACGTATGGGTACGTCCTCTTTAAGTGCCCAGCCGTGGGTCGCGCGCGCGACCGGGTGCAAAGCTCCGTGACCGCGGAACCCGATCGCCGCCGGTGTCCCGCGATCGGTCACAGGAGCTGAAGAACGGGGAGAGGTGTGTGTAAACACACCTTCCCCGTTCTTCACAGTGGCAGCTTCATTGATAGTGTGTTCCCTAATATAGGGAAACACGATCAATGACGTCACACGTCCAGCCCCGCCCCCTACAGTTAGAAACACATATAAGGTCACACTTAACCCTTACAGCGCCCCCTTGTGGTTAAATCCTAAACTGCAATTGTCATTTTCACAGTAATCAATGCATTTTTATAGCATGTTTTGCTGTGAAAATGACAATGGTCCCAAAAATGTGTCAAAATTGTCCGATGTGTCCGCCATAATGTCGCGGTCACGAAAACAATCGCTGATTGCCGCCATTAGTAGTAATAAATAAAATTATTAATAAAAATGCCATAAAACTATCACCTATTTTGTAAACGCTATTAATTTTGCGCAAACCAATCGTTAAACGCTTATTGTGATTTTTTTTTTTTGTTTTTTTGTTTTTTTACCAAAAATAGGTAGAAGAATACGTAACTGCCTAAACTGAGGAATTTTTTTTTTTTTTTTTATATATATATATATCTTTTTTGGGGATATTTATTATAGCAAAAAGTAAAAAATATTGTTTTTTTTTTTCAAAATTGTCGCTCTATTTTTGTTTATAGCGCAAAAAATAAAAACCGCAGAGGTGATCAAATACCACCAAAAGAAAGCTCTATTTGTGGGAAAAAAAGGACGCCAATTTTGTTTGGGAGCCACCTCGCACAATTGTCAGTTAAATCGATGCAGTGCCGAATCACAAAAAGGGGCAAGGTCCTTAACCTGCATATTGGTCCGGTTCTTAAGTGGTTAAAGTGGTTGTAAATCCCTCAAGACAAAGGCATAATGAGCTAGTATGCATGGCATACTAGCTCATTATGAATTGCTTACCTTAGATCGAAGCCCCCGCATTAGTCCTCATACCCCCCTACGGCTGGCGGCATTTTTCCCATTGGTTACTTCCAGGTATCGCAGCCCTGTCGCTATGATTGGCCAGAGCTGTGGTTACGTCACTTCCGCGCATGTGCGTGGGAGCCGCCGGTAACGGCACACAGACTGAAGCAACAGCACATAAGTGCCATTGCTTTAGTGCCCATGTGCCAATGACATTGGCACATGCAGGGCACAGTGGATATCTCCTAAACCGTGCAGGGTAGTCTTATTATAGGCTTACCTGTAGCATAAAGTGGTTGTAAAGGGTTTACAACCACTCTAAAGATGTACTATACAAAACTAAAAAGTCCTCCTATACAGTGGGGATGTGCCCGTGCTGCAAGGGTTAAATGCTTCCTTATGGCTTGGGGGTCACAAAAGGCAGTCTTTCTTGCCTGATTTTATGTAGATTGACTTCTGTTCAACTGCAATGGCCACACATGGAACTGGCCACATTTTGATCCATCTATGGCCATCTTTTAGCAAATGTGGATTACCAGAGACCTTTTAATAAGCCGGTCATAACAGTTGTTGAACATTCTCCTGTGTAGTGTATTCATAAATTCTTGTAGTTGGCCATGGGAAAGCCATTTGGAATCGATCCACATTTGGAAGTCTGGCTGCCTCTGAAAGTAAAATGATCTTTTTTTTTTTATACAAGTCCTATTTCATAAATCCTGATCTGATAAGATTACATTAGTAACTAGATTAGACACATTCCATCTCCTAAGTAGAATCTTCCATCAAATACATATTTGTTTTGGTTTTATTAACACAGGTGTGAAGGAGGAGGATGGAATGTCTGGTTTTCAGTGAAGTTCCACCTTAAAATAACAGTCAGTCTGTTTTAACACTTATTGCTTATGTGTCGTTTTTAACATAATACTGGGAAATATTTTCCTCTTTCCTGAGAGCTGTTTATAGATAAAGACCTAGCGGGTATATTTGAGTGTAGTGTCCCACAAAATGTTATTTTTGTGCCCTCCCTTCCCAGTCCAATGTGCTAACAGCAAAACTTACACAGAGCAATTTAGTGGCAGCTCCTGTTGCATCATGGGAAGCAGAGTTCCTTTCCTTAGGCCACTTTCACACTGGGGCAGGAGCCGCGGTGGCGGTATAGCGCCGCTAAAAATAGCGCTGCTATACCGTCGTAATTGACGCGGGATTTGGCCGCTAGCGGTGCGGTATTAACCCCTGCTAGTGGACGATAAAGGGTTAATACCGCCCGCAATGCGCCTCTGCAGAGGCGCATTGCGGGCGGTATTACCGCCGTTTCCCATTGTTTTAAATGGGAAGGAGCGGCGAAGAAGCGGTATACATACCGCTCCAAAGATGCTGCTGGCAGGAGATTTTTTTCTCTCCCGCCAGCGTATCGCCTCAGTGTGAAAGCCCTCGGGCTTTTACATTGAGGTTGCTTGGCAGGAGTTTTTCAGGCGGTATAGCAGCGCTATTTTTAGTGCTGTACCGCCTGAAAAACTCCTCAGTGTGAAAGGGGTCTTGGTGTAGACCAAGGGTGCCCAACGTTTTTGAAGGCCGAGGGCCACTTAAGCGACTTAGTAACCAGTCGCGGACCACAATGATCGGAGTGGGCAGATGACGACAGGTCTGTGTCCAGTCTGCATATACAAAGCAGACACAGACACAGCCCAATCTACTCTATGGGCCCTTTAATCCAATCAGATGGAAGGGGACAGATCCACTTATTTTTTTAGCAGATCGGATTGGAGGTAGGCAGGTGTAAACGAACAAAAGTCTGTTTATATCTGCCGCTCCATAGAGGTGAATGGAGGGTCCGATTGGGTCGGACCGTTGGTGTGAAAGGGGCCTAAGGCTGCTTTTACACTAAATGTCTGTGGTCTACCCACACCCCGTGGGTGCGGCGTAGTGTTCCTGTGGTTTTCCCGCTAGTGAGCTGGACTTTGCCATAGACGTCTATTATATCCTTGCAGGTGTGGTGCACTTTCCGAAAAGCTGCTTGCTTCCTCTACTGCTGGCTTCATTCACAACACTGATGCTCTGAGATGGCAGGTCGGCAACCTGCAATCTGGGCTTGCCAACCAGCCATCCCAGAGCAGGAGGTCGCGGGCCACATCAGAGGGCTCCACGGGCCACTGGTTGGGCACCACTGGTGTAATCTAAGAAATATGAGTGGCCATTCTCATTCAAAAATGTTTTTCTCTTATCGTCCATGGACGGACACAGATCCTTAAATCTTGACAAGTGGGTTATGTTCCCTGTTTACAGGAGAGGACTAGGCAGAAACATGTTAAATAGTTAAATACATGTTACATTAACAGAGTTGAACAGCCCCGCCCAGGGGGCGGTCCCTCCAGACATAACCCTCCTCACTGCAGCATGCAGCCTCAGTTTCGTTCTGCCTAGCAAAGGAGAAGGACGTATGGCTCCCTTTGGGCCCAGCGCCCTGAGGAGAAATTTTATTTTATTTTACTTTACTTTTTCTTGAAGAATCTTCTTTCAACTGTTGGCTGAGAGACAGGCTGGATAATATAGATCCTTGTAGTCTACTCAGTCCGACCAGCAAGCGTGGGCACACCTTTGCAAAGAGGCTGGGTCTGCCACGCCATACCTCATGACTCCTGAGGTGGCCGGTGAGCTTTGCTCCGAGGTCCACATATGACTGGGCTGTGGTGTTGTCTCACTCACAGTGGACCGGGCCGACAGCTACCTCCATTTCGGTTGTAGTTCTGTCAGGAATGCGTCAGCGAGTCCTCGCTTGGACGGGTAAGTACAGTCCCTCCTGCTTCGGTGGGTTGGTACGGCTGGGCATTCCTGGGGTTCGGGGGTCCCTTCCCCTTACTTCCCTGCTCCTTTCCCTTGCTGCATTGCTAACATTGCCGCTGTCAGGGGGGAGGGGGCCTTCCTGAGGGGACTGTGTTATCTGGCCTGTGTTTTTTCTTTTTTGTATTGGGCTTTCCTGTGAGGTAAAAAGCCCTGTGATGAGCACAGATGTTTATGATTATACTTCAGCAGACGCTGACTGATTGGTGACACCTGTAACGGTTTTGCTTTTTATGCTATATCTGTGTCTTATCCTTAAAGCGGTCCTCCACCCTAAAGTGGAGTCCCGCTGATCGGAACCCTCCCCCCCTCCGGTGTCACATTTGACACCTTTCAGGGGGGAGGGGGGTGCAGACACCTGTCTAAAGACAGGTATTTGCACCCACTTCCGGCCACACGATACGGGCGAAAGACGGGCATTCCGTCACATCCCGTCTGTCGCCCGTTGTGTGCTGGGAACACTCGGCTCCCAGCACACAGCGTGTGAGCCAATCGGCGGGCGCAGCGCGAATCGCGCATGCGCCGTAGGGAACCGGGCAGTGAAGCCGCAGCGCTTCACTTCCTGGTTCCCTCAGCGTGGATGGCAGGGGGAGCAGCAGAGTGACGAGCGATCGCTCGTGCTCTGCTGCGATCGGCGCTGGACTCCAGGACAGGTAAGTGTCCTAATATTAAAAGTCAGCAGCTGCAGTATTTGTAGCTGCTGACTTTTAATATTTTGTTCCCATGGCACATCCGCTTTAAATAAAACAGCCCTAGGAGGCTTTTCCTGTTTAAACACAGGTCCCTGCAAAAGTTACCTCACGGTTCTTTTCCTCACAGGCAGCGCTGGGCAGTCTCCTCCTGAGGGAGTCCCCTGGTTACCCCTGGTCAGCGCAGCAAGTGGGTGAGAGGCCCTGTATAGGGCTCTAGGAGCTTTTGTCTATTTGTATGGACAGGTGTGCATATTATAATACACACTATGTAAATATTGGAGTCAGTATCTGGGTCCTTCCCCACATGCTGGTGGTGGCAGCAGGTGTTGGCACCTGGGATTCCCACAGAGTTTTTATTGTTAGTCCTGGACACAGTTTGTGCCAGGGTGGGGGTGGACTGCGGGCGGGCGGTAAAAGAGTGCCCCCTTCCCCCGTTATCCCCTGGGGAATGCTCTGTTTGGAGCCATGGACCAGGTACCTAGTTAAAAAAAAAAAAAAAAAAGGCAGAATAAGGCATTTATGGGTGCGCTTTTTACTGCTGCAAGGGACTCTCCTAAGCTGCATAGTGCAGCTGGGTTTCCGCCGAGGGCTCGGTCTTTTTTGGATCACACAAATCAGACCGCTGTGTAGGTTTTTTCCTTCTGTGCCCTTCTTTGATAATTTCTGAGATGCGGAATGAGAAAAGCCGCTGAGGGCTTTTGTAGTCCCTCACCGCCGGGCGGGAACCCCTACTTTAATGGATCTGACTGATAGAAGATCCGAAGTACTGACCCGTTCCATGTTTACCATGCTGGGGTCTGGCTTGCGGGCCTATTGTGGAAGGGTGTCAAAGTTAGTGGCCAGGTCTAGTGATCTTGTACAGACGCGTCAGTCGCACTGGTGGCCCTGTGTTGTCTGTATCGGTAATTTTTTGCCATTCCTCCATGGTAGTTGCTTCCTCGGCCGCTCCACAGAGTGGATGCTGAGTAGATCCCGATGATTCTAATCGCTCCAGATTGACCTCGGCGTCCTTGGTACGCTGATATCGGGCGCCTGGTAGCGGAGGCACCCTGGCGATTGCCAGGGCAGGAGGTTCCTGTCTCAAGGTCCCATACTTCCTCCTGTTGTACAGTCACTGACTTGCTCAACATGGTTATTGGAAGCCAGACTTTAGGTGACCAGGGTCTGTCTGACTCGGTCATCTCAACAGGGCACCGTAGTCTTCTTCCGGAGGATCTACCGTCGTACCTCTCTTGGTGCGAAGGGATGGAGTGACGTCCACGGGCGTACTCTCGGTGTCCAGGGTCCTGCTGTTTTTAAAGCTTGGATTGGATCTAAAAAATGCTTAAAGCACCGTTTGGGGGCAGATTTCAGCCTTGGCTGTGTTCTTTTAGTGGCCTTTTTGCGGCCCGTTCCCTGGTGGGTCCCCTTTTTTTGTGTGCAAGGGGTTTGTCATATACTTTCCCCTCTTGGCCCATCTCTTCCCCCATGAGTTTTGACTCTGGTGCTCTCGGTTCTTCAGGAACCTTCCTTTTGGAAACATCAGAGAGATTTTCTCTTGACACTATCTCAGAAGGTGGCCCCATTAGTGGCCTTTACCTCTGTTAGAGGGGTTTCTGAGTTGGCGGTCTTGTCTTGCAAGCCGCCATGCTTGATCCCCCATAAGGATTAGGTGATGGTGCGCCTGCGACCTTCCCTTCTTCCGAAGGAGGTTTCGGCCTTTCATACTTTAGGCGTGGTACGCGCTTTGCGGGTATACCAGCCTACTACAGCTCCATTTCGGAGCTTCTGACTCTCTTTTGTGTCGGTGTCTGGTCCACAAAAGGGCCTGGCGGTCTCGTCGACCACCATTTCTCGGTGGATCAGGCAGGCCGTCATACAGGCCTATGCTCCTAAGGGGCGGGCCCCCCTTTCCGGTCACGGCACTTTCGACCAGGGCAATTGGTGCTTCCTGGGTTTTTTTGTTTTTTTTTCGACATCATGCGTCGGTCTCACAGGTGTGCGAGGCGGCGATTTGCTCGTCCGTTCACGCTTTTTCCAGAATTTACATGGTTGCTGTGAGTGCATCTTATGATGTTTTTTTCAGCCGCTAGTTTTTGCCGGCGGCTGTTTAAGGTTGCACCTCCTCCGTTGAGGAGCTCTGCTTGTTTTGGGGTGAAGTTAAAAATGGTTTTTACTGATATATTTCCCACCCCTCGTTTTTTGACACTGCTTGGGGACGTCCCACTTGTCAAGATTTAAGGAGCTGTGTCCGTCCATGGACGATAAGAGAAAATAGGATTTTTTGTACTCACCGTAAAATCCTTTTCTCTGAAGTCCATGGACGGACACAGCTCCCACCCCTCCTTTTTAGGTTTGTACTGCTTGTTACGAACTGAGGCTGCATGCTGCAGTGAGGAGGGTTATGTCTGGAGGGACCGCCCCCTGGGCGGGGCTGTTCAACTCTGTTAATGTAACATGTATTTAACTATTTAACATGTTTCTGCCTAGTCCTCTCCTGTAAACAGGGAACATAACCCACTTGTCAAGATTTAAGGAGCTGTGTCCGTCCATGGACTTCAGAGAAAAGGATTTTACGGTGAGTACAAAAAATCCTATTTTTTCTTTTATTGTATCAACATGTGCCTGGCTGTTATAGACAGGAAACCCCATAAACAATATTTCTTTAGAAATGATTTGTTGTGTTTATGATATTACACTGGGATTGTGTCACATGTAAATAGAAACAAAGCAAGGGCCAGAGCTGATTGCGAACAGCAAGTGGATGCCTTGGTCTGGTCAGTATCAGGTGGATAACATTTTGGCAATGCCTTGGATTTGCCAGTGCGCTATAACGTGCCTTATTGTGAAGAGAAAACAACGTCTTGTGATCACACTGTGAAATGTCACCGCCTGACAGTTCAAGGACACGGGAGCACAGGCAGGCTCACTGGGGACAGCCTACCGAGAACATATTCACACCTGACTGTCATATCCTCTGGAATTTTCTTCATATTATCTGCAACTATTTTATGGCAGACATGCAGCAAAATAGAGATCAGTTAGAGAGTGTTCATTTACATTTTTTAAGTGATATACTTTGTGTGAACTAAGGTTATTGAATCTAAGGTACTGTGTTTTATTTCTTTCACCTGGCTGATTTTTTTGCCTTAAGGGGGCATCACACAGGCATTTTTTTTCTTTGCTTGGAGTAAATGACTCTGTCAGTAAAAAGTCTGTTCCACAGTCATTCCAGAGATTTGTAGCTGCCATTGAGTAACCGACTGCAGCTTTAGTAGACATATAAATTTTCAGCCAAATGAAAATCACAAGATTTGTAGCTGTTACAGATTTCTGATGCAACGTTACATGTGGTTACAGTGGTTTCCAGCTTAGTTTACACCCGTGTTGCTCTTTGAAATGCAATCTGCAGTGGATCACTTTTCAGAGAGTGGTACAGCTGACAGGCATTCAGGAGGTGATGTTGCTGCCTCCTGAATGATTGTTATTGTTTTTCCAGGGGAATACACCTTCGCAGCAGCCCCTTAATTTTTGATGTGCCACAAAGAAAAGCATTACAGACAACAGTATGTGTGCAACCTCTGTCCAGCTGCCTTTAAAGCTTATGGGGCTGGTAAAACTCTGCTGTCTAATGGTACTGCCCCTGACTTCAGTTAGGCCTTAAAGCTGGCAATACACTTTGCAATCTGCTAGTACAATTTTAGGTTTAGATTTAGGACACACCATATGTATTGTAATAAGACCAGGAAAGCACATGCATAAGACGGATAACTTCCTTCCATCTCAGTCCTTAGGGACCCCACCATACACTTGTTTTCTGCCACTGTATCCCCCTACCCCACCATTACTACAGTAGAAAGAGAAGGCCCCTACAGGCCGCATGGACCATGACATGTAGCTTGGACAGAGTGGCCTCTTGAATTATGAAGTAATCTGTTCTCTCTTGGTGTTGTGTGTTGTTACATTACCGTAATAATATTTTATTTTAATTATACTAATTAAAGTTACTATTGAAAACATTGACGGCTATGCTTTAACGCTATTGAATATGGTGGCAGGAGATTAAATGGTGTCACAATATTGTCTGGTTACCAATTGCAAGTATCAAAATGGCTCTGAATTAAAGTGGTTGTAAAGGTTTTTCATGCTAATGCATTCTATGCATGAAGATAAAAAGCCTTCTGTGTACAGATACTTACATTAGCCCTCTCTCGATCCAGCAATGTTGCATGAGAGCCACGACTGTCCGGGACTCTCCCTCATTGGCTGTGAAAGCAATGGGGAGATAGAGGGGATGGCTCCAAACCAAATACACATGGAGCAGCAGCTCAGCTTGGGTCCCCTCTTAGTAAGCTACTTGCTGTGGAGGCACTCGGCAGAAGGGAGGAGCCAGGAGCGTAGACGAGTAACCCAAAAGGAGGAGGATCTGGACTGCTCTGTGCAAAACCACTGCACAGAGCAGGTAAGTAATAACGTTTGTTATTTTTTAAATAAAAAAAAAAAAAGATGCTATGTATCACTTTAAGAGTGGACTTAAGCCCTGTACACACGACCGGAATTCCCGGCAGTATAAAGTCCGCCGGGAAACCTGAAAACCTGCTCGGTAAGTTTCCCCCTGTGCACACGGGCAGGTTTCCCGTTGGGAAAACTGCGGGGAAAGCTTTGGCCGGGAATCCCAGCCATGTGTATGCTCCCTCGCAGTGTTTCCCCACAGGAAAACTGCCGTGAATCCCGGCGGGAAAATAGAGAGCAGGTTTCCTATATTCCCGCCGGGATTCCCGGAAGTTTTCCTGTCGGGAATACTGAGAGGAATCATACACACGGCTGGGATTCCCGGCCAAAAGCTCTCCCCGCAGTTTTCCCAATGGGAAACCCGGTCGTGTTTACGGGGCTTAAGGCTCTGATCACACTAGTGTGATTTCAGATGTACCAAGTCGCACAGAATCGCACGACAATGGACATCCGTTCACATCAAGGTGACTCGGCATTGCACAATTTTGGAAAAGATTACTGTACTATGGTGCAATTCAGCAGTGTGTGAACCTAGCTTAGAGCCAGTAGGCAGACAATATGGCTTACAAATTTACAATGGTAGCTCAATGGTTCCCCACATTGACATCCCCCTTCCTTCTTAGCACATGTAGGTTGACAAAATAGTGGTAAACCTCATCTGTTACCCTACCTACCATTACCCAACCTGCACCTAGATCTGGCTGTATTCACCCCAAATTCCTAGCAGGTAGGTTGCAGTACTGCACCCCTGCTCCACTGACTATTACTTGTTCTGCCAAATCATAGTTTGATTTGATGTATAGTCGTTCTATACATTGTGCAGTGTGAATTATACTTTGTGTTCATCTGTGTTGTGAAAAGTTTTTTGCTTTTTCTGTTGTATATAACATGTGTAATAAAATGTTCACACTTTATCTTCTGTAGGAAAAGGAGAAGCTCGTTCATGACACAAGAAAGAGATTTGCACAGGAATATTTACAAGGTCTGTATATAGAGTTGCAGCATTACAATAATTATATGTCGACACCATGTACAGTCCACAACAGCCCTTTAACCTATGCTATAGCTTTTCTATTGTGTTTTTATTTTATTTGTTCCTGTATCCATTATGTCCAATGTCATACATTTTATCTCATCAATCTCCTAATACAATGCTTTCTTTTTTAATGTTCTGTGTTTTTACATCCTTTTTTTTTATTTATTTATAGTTTTGCTACTAACTTGAACTTTTAAATGAGAATGATTGAGAGGAGATTGGTATACAAGAAACTAGCTTAATGTAGTAAAGATATCTGTCTCTGCACCTAAATATCTAAACTTCAGATTTTTTTGTTTAATGGTTTGTTATTAATAATTATAGCAACTTGATATTAGCCATCATAGTGTTTTTATTGAACTATCCGGTAGCAGTGCCTAGTCCTGTATGGTACTGGCCATACATATAAAGCTGTCTCTTTTTGGGTAATTAATAGTAGGTTAGATAACTTTAAACTTTGTTCTAAAGTCAAAAGTTTTTTTTTCATCAAGGATAAGTTTATGCTTGAGAACATATTACCTGTTCCAACCGTTTTCAGGGTGCTACATGTAACCTGTTCCCATTTCTTCTCCGCTGCCTCTAGTGACAGCAAGCTGGGCATCTTCTCCCCCCGCTCACTGTCACAATTAAAAAACAAAAAAAAACAATTTGCCCGCCCAGCTGCATCATTCATTCACAGAGTTCTTTGAATGGGAAACTACAAGTACCAACAGCCTTTGCAGCTGTCGGCTTATAGTTCTCAATGAACTACCAAGGCGCTGTTGAGTGCTCTTGTAGTTGATTGTCTCTTCCTGTCAGTATGTATCTACCTACCCCTATAAGGTATGAGCAGACAGATACACAGACAAGTCTGCAAGAGCCCTGCATAGCACCCGCGATCTGCTGATTGCGGGTACAATGCTTTGCAGGCTCCAAGTAAAAAAAAAAAAAAAAAATATATATATATATATATATATATATATATATATATATATATATATAATTATTTTTTTACCTGCAGAAATATGCGCATTTATTATTTTATTAAAACATTTTTAAAGGGTGAACTTTATTCTTTAAAGCATTATCTTCATTGGGGTAAATAAAGTCCTGTCTTAATACAGCACTGTGCTGCCTGTCTGCACTGGTCTCTCTTCCTGGTTTCACAGGACTGACTGAGAGCAGCGGGAGCCATAGGCTCTTTTTGCTCTGTCAAATCCAACCTAGCTCAAGTTCAGGAGCATAACCACATTTGCACCCTATAGCACACAGCTTGTTATTGGAGATGGTGCAGACAGCACCAGCAGGGGACCCAGGAGAGGAGGTAAGGTGCCACTCTGTGCAGTATCTTTGCACAGAGCAGCGAAGTATAAACTCTTTTTTTATTCTAGCCTATTATTACTTTTGATCTGGCAACTTTTTACTGTAAGTAAGCATGCAATAGTTCCGATTCTCAAAACATGTCTTCACTTTTATGCCTAACAATTTTATAAGTTATTGTGTTTTGAAAAGGCTGTAATTTGTTATGCCGTATGGAGTTATATGGGGCTCTTGTTTCCCCAAAAAGGTAAATATATACAATGGTCAGAGGTGGCGTAGAGCAAATTAAATGTTGCCAAGATGCATCTGTAGCATATTTTAGTTGAACATGTGAGCTGACTCTTCTGACATTTTGTGAGGCTGAGCCACTATCAAACATTCTGTCAGACCTCAGCAGATGTCATGCAGTATGCTCAGTTGGCTTAGTTACAATTTCCCATGCTGCAGCCTGTTATTACTCCTGGAGATATATCAGTGTTGTCAGCCGATCCTTTTAAAATTTGTACAGTATGTGCTATCTATGCAACTGTGTTTTAGGAGAAAAACAATGTTTCACATTTCCTATCAATGGTCTGATTTTCCGGTTTACTTCTTTCTACACAGTCTTACCCCTGGGTCACTTCAAATGTGTAGCAATGTATTATTAGAACACTGTAGCAGCACAGGTACACCCCCGCTCTCTCTTTATGGAGAGAGCAGGGGTCTATAAGACCCCAATCCCCTCCACTGCACTTAAAAGCATTCAAAACGTCAAAATCAGCATTTTTAAATACTTTTATATTTTTTAAAACTGGCGCCTTTATGATGCCAGTAATCTGGAAATTGTGTCATCACATTGCTTCCGGGTTACTAGATCCGAGACCCGAACAAAGCCGATAGGCTTTGTTTGGGTCTTCAGCCAGCCGGCGGACATGTCGTCTGGTCGCTTGGGCCTCCCCGGTGGGACGGGAGATCCAGGCGGAGCGGCGGGGGGGATATCCCCCCACTGCTTGTCATAACAGCCGAGCGGCTGCTTTGCTGCATCAGTTGTTGCAAGAAAGCCAACCGTCCGCTCTAAAGAACAATATTGGAATGATGCTTGCAGGTTGCATGCACCGCCCCGTTACAACCCCTTGAAAATGATATTGGTATGTTTGTGACCGATACTTAAAATAAAGTGAATATCGGCCGCACCGATAATGGATGGACCCCTATTTTATTTAAATTTCATCTTTGGCTGTTGATCTTTGCCATCTGGTTTTGTAAGGAGAAACCGAAAAACAATAAAGACATCCTAAAGCTACACTTAGTGTTACTAAACCCAGGAGCCTGCATTTACTATATCTGCTCTCCCACCACACACAGGACATGGAAATGCAATTATTTTTGTAAATATAAACTGCTAAGTGCCGGTTCACACACAGGCGACACGACTTTGGGGGCGACTCGGCAAGGCGATCTCAAGGCGTCGTGAGAGGCAACTTGCAAAATGACTTCAGTATTGAAGTCAATGCAGGTCGCCCCAAATCGCCCCCAAAGTCGTACAGGAACCTTTTTCTAAGTCGGAGCGACTTGCGTCGCTCCTATTAGAACGGTTCCATTGACTACTGTGGACCGCGACCTGTCAGGCGGCTGAGTCGCCTGACAGGTCGCCCCAGTGTGAACCGGGTCTAAATATCTTTTTCATCAGATCTAGCAGTTCGATCAATCTTGTGACTTCTTTCAGTGTGTGCTAATAGCTTGTGGGAGGAGTTTTTAGTTCTCAGGATTGTCTTATCAGGCTTCAAGACCCCTGATCCTCTGTTTAGACAGTGCTGATTGGCCCTTTGCTGATCACATGCACCCTCCCAAGAAAAAAAAAGAAAAACGCTCTAGCAGTACACACCAAACTGAGCAGCCTGACTCTATAGACTGTAAATATTAGGTTATTTTTTGGAGTCTGTGGAAGAAGAGGAGAATCAGAGAAGACGGGATCGAACAGCCTTTTTACACAATGGGGAGGATTAACTCCTTAGGTTCCACACTAAGGAATATAACAAGCATGTCTTACTGCATAGTGTTCCATATTTCAATATGCCCCCGTCCACAGACCACATTACCTACCACCACACATTTGTTGGGAAAAGACCCTTGTCCTCTCAATATTGGAAAAAGCTGTTTTGTCAATGCAGTTGTTTGGAAGCTGACAGTGGGTTATAGGGGGGAATGAGGATGACAGGAGGTAGGGTGTTGGCAAACTGGCAGTGGTGTGCCAGGCGTTATGAGGATGACGGGGGGTAGTGTGTTAGGAAGGTTGCAGTGGGGTGCAAGGTGGGATGAACATGAGGATGATGGTGGGGGAAGGTGTTAGCAAGGTTTCAGTGAGGTGCCAGGTGTAATGTGGATGATGGGGTAGTGTTAGGAAGGTTGCAGTGGGGTGCCAGGTGTGATGAGGATGACCGGGTGGGGTGTTAACAAGGTGGCAGTGCGGTGCCAGGTGGGATGAGGCTGACCGGGTGGGGTGTTAGCAAGGTGGCAGTGCGGTGCCAGGTGTAATGAGGATGCCCGGGTGGGATGTTAGCAAGGTGGCAGTGCGGTGCCAGGTGGGATGAGGATGACCGGGTGGGGTGTTAGCAAGGTGGAAGTGCGGTGCCAGGTGGGATGAGGATGACCGTGTGGGGTGTTAGCAAGGTGGCAGTGCGGTGCCAGGTGGGATGAGGATGACCGGGTGGGGTGTTAGCAAGGTGGCAGTGCGGTGCCAGGTGTGATGGCTGTGCATACAGGATCATACAGCATTTGTACACAATACAGAGGATTAATCACTTGATATAGTGAATATAACAAGTATACTATTCTGCACTTAGACTGATTTTATTGTTGTGAGTTTAGTAACACTTTAAGACTGGCTTCTATTCCTCTGTAGTACTACAATTTTTAAATAGTATTTTATTTTATTTGTTTAGTACCGTATATACTCGAGTATAAGCCGAGGCACCTAATTTTACCACAAAAAAAATGGGAAAACTTATTGAATCAAGTATAAACCTAGGGTGTCCATCTGCATGCCTCACTTTGCCTAACTGTGTCCATGTGCATGCCTCACTGTGCCCATGCCTCACTGTGCCCATGACTAGACTGACGTTTAACATGGGAATCTATGGAAGGGGCGCCCGTCTTTGAAAAGTTGGTGTTCCTCAGCCGTAGGTCCCCCAGACAACAAACTTTACACACTTGTAGAGGATAAATGGGGCTACATGTGTGCCAAGTCCAGAGGACCTATGACCGGCCGGTACTGGGTCCCCAAAGTCACCGGAGAAATTACCGTTTAACATGGGAGTCTATGGAAGGGGTGCCCGGCTTTGAAAAACGGGTCTCCTGGACAACAAACTTTGCACACTTGTAGAGGAAGAGTGGGGCCGGTACCGGGTCCCCAAAGTCCGGGAGATCAGGCGCAAAAAGGTAATTCGAGTATAACCCATGGGGGCATTTTCAGCCCAAAAATAGTGCTGAAAAACTCGGCTTATAATCGAGTATATACGGTACTTCCCCTTTTATGATTGTAGACTATATCTTTGGACTATGTTGAAACTGAAGTCCTCATTACCTTTATATTCCCCAGAGCAGGAGAGCATTACGTTTGTGAATAAATTGCCCAGTTTCTACAGTTTGTTATTTTTCTGCCTCAAGGACAATTTTGAAAAAATAGAGAAAAGCCACCAAACCCTTTTTTTCCTTTTTTTTTAATTTTTTTTTCTATTCTTCACTGAAAGGTAATCATTGAAATTTTGATTTTCAAAATCTGTCCCCATATATTATCTAGGATATCTAAAGTGATGTTAATAATATATTATAACCGCAAAATGATGCTTACATGTTTCTAAATTATTGTTTTGCTTCCAGACAATTCTAGTAAGTATGATAGCCGTGATGTAGAAAGACTTCAGAAAGATGATGGCTGGGTGGAAAGCTATCTGCTGTGGAGGCATAACGTGATTGAGGAAGCTTTGAAGATGATTGATGAAAGCTTCAGATGGAGAAAAGAGATTGCTATTAATGGTAAGAGACAATGACATTTGTTAGTCCTTGGTGTACATAAAAGACACCCAAAGCCACCAAAATCAAGTAAATAAAATGGTTTGCACTGGCTGTAGGGACTTTCTATCCAAAACTATGTTGGTTCTTTTGTGGTTGTTGATGGGAAGAATTGTGTACTGGTAGTGGGATTTCAAAAGAGTTCTGTATTCACCCAGGATATAAGATTTCACTGCTCCTGCTGTATTGTGTGTAATTTAAACGAAAAAAATAAAACATTAATTGAGGAATACTTGTTCTGGATAATGACAATCATAGGTGGCTAGACCAGCCCTAAAGTTTGAAAAACGCTTGTAGGTAAGCAACTACATCTACTCATCAAAGACAGCTGGGGAGTACAGCAGCAGATGGAGCTCACAAAACTGGCCTGGCTACAAGATGGAAGCATATGCTGTCAGTAGCACCCGCAGTGAGGGATCACTTTGGGAGGCATACTGCTTGTGGTTCTCGGTTGCCTAGATAAGTGAAGAGAAAAGATTACCTGTGCTAGTGCTGCCATGAAAATGCATTTAGGTACGCCGCTCCTTTCTCAAACCTATCTGGAGGGCGAATAGAGACCCCTAGAGCCTAACTGTAGGGCAGCTTCCATCTTGCAGCACTGCCACTGGCCATTGTTTGTTCAGTCTGTGGCGACTTGGCGTTCCAGTCTGAGTTTTCACAGCTGCTACATAGGGATTGCTAGAGGACTGGGACATGAAATGGTGAATTTCCACATAACGGTGAATTCCTAATCCTGTTGTATGACATAGCTTGAAAGACTGCTTTCTGACCATTCGCATGCAGTATAATGAAGTTCATAGAGCACTGCTGTTCTGTGAGCGTATGCAGATATTTGGTTGGTGTTTTCACATCAAGTCCTGCATGTTACGCTGATAAACATTTCTACACATTGACTGCAGCTAATCTGATGGGAAATATGAAGTCAGTATCAATCTGTCGGAAACGTGCATTTGTAAGAAAAATAAATCTGTATTTTAGCAAACAAACTGAATTATGACATTAAAGTCTTCTGATGTATGCTTGCTTTACTGGGGTGCTCCTAAGAGAGAACCAAAGTCCCTGCTGTGTTTATCATTAAACATAACATTTTTTTCTGTTCAACGTGCAAGACGCCTTTCAGGAGCTAGCAATTCTGTCTTATTATTTTTATTTGAATAAACTTTACAAGAATTCCCTATAAAATATTAAGCAATACATATTTCATTGTATTATTTTATTGTTTGCAATGATTACTAACAGATTATAATGGTATCGTATGTAAGAATACCAATTATCATAGCAACATGAGGAAATTGTTCATTCGTTCACACGTGATATTTCATATAATGACACCTGAAGTTGTGGTAGCCAGTCTTATGGTGGAGTTAAGGGAACTCGCCAGTCAAAGTTGAAAATAAAATTGTAAAATGTTTGTTGCCTGGAACATTTTTGTTTTATATCCAGAAATAGCTCGGAAGCTATAAATAGCACAGAACACTTCTCCCCTTATTGTTTAAAATGATTTAGATCCTGAGCTTTTGTTAGTCTAGGTGTTCTCAACTCTGCCCATTGCATGCTTGCCAAGCAGCACAATTGAGAAACTGACCGGATGTGGCTGCAATAAACTACATCTAATTCACATAAAGGTACATTGTGTGGATTTTCATATTTTCAGTAAAGTTATAATGTTTCATGGATAGCATTTACAGTTCACTGATTTGTTTCACTTGTTGCCTGGAGTAGCACAGATGCAACCTAAATGTATGCTGACTTGCACATAGCTGCTGAGGCTTTTTGCTCCATTTTTAGTATAAGGTATAAAAAGCATGCCTTCTAGGAAATAGCTGTGTGCAGGTTGAGTGGCTGAAGAGTTATGTCATATTTGTGTTCTATCCCAGCAATTCAGAATCTGAAGTTGTCCGCTGGGGCATAAAGTAATTATTTGCATGACTATGCCCATTGTCCTTCAAAGTGCATCTAAAGCCAAAGTTTTATTCTTTAGTTTTGGAAGCCTTGGAAAAAAACTATCCATTTTTTATTTATTTTTTGTCTTGTCTTTGTTCCCAAGATTCACTCTCTCTGTGTCCTGGTTTCCCCAATCATCTTCCAGCACAGCCACATGAGAAATGATTGATTCCTCCCTCTACAAGAAACCGGACAAATAGATTAAACCCCCTCCCCCCCATCGGATCCAGTCAGCAGTTCCGGGACTGGATCTGTCACTTTCCATTCTGATATAATTTTCACTTTTTTCACTGGGGCAGGATTGGATGTCCCTTCAGGGTCCATGCAGTACGGCAGGGTTTTTAGAGGCTGGAAGCCATATTTGGAAAATCGCCAGGTAGTGACTTTTTTTTGGATGACTGTTGAAGCGCTGTACTGCAGACCTCAAGTCATGTGCTGGGATCCAACAGAGAGCTTACTTCAAAATAGGAATGAAGGGGAAGCCTTCCTTCCAATAGGGTTTCCTGATCTAGTGGCAACTGTCTAATGCTGGCCATACACTCTACAAAAAATGTCCAAACAAACTTTTCGAAAAACGAATGTTCGGCCGGAAAAAAAAAATAAAAATAAAAAATTGATCACTTTTATTCCTATTACAAGGAATGTAAACATCCCTTGTAATAGAAAAAAGCATGACAGGTCCTCTTAAATATGAGATCTGGGGTCAAAAAGACCTCAGATCTCATAATTAGACTTAAATGCAAAAAAATAAATTAAAAAAAATAAATTTCATTTTTTCAAATGACAAAAAAAAAAATGTTTCTTTAAGAGGCTGGGCGGGACTGACGTTTTGACGTCACTTCCGCCCAGCAGAGCTATGAGGACGGGTGAAGGAGATTTCTCCTTCAGTCCCGTCCCCGCTCAGCTGCCGGACACATCTGATCCCCTCCGCCGCTACCGACGGCTCCGGTAAGCGGCGGAGGGCGCGGGAGAGCGGCGGGAGGGGGGGGGGCCCCTCTCCCACCACCGATAACGGCGATCTCGCGGCGAATCCGCCGCGGAGACCGCCGTTATCGTGTACACCACCGCCCCCTGAAAAGATGAATATCTCGGTTGTGGCAGCAGCTGCTGCCGTTATCGAGATATTCAACTTTAAAAAGAGGACATCTTTTTGACATGGGGCGGTGGTCAAGAGGTTAAGGTGATCTAGCCTCATTTCTTGTCCCTGTGACAGCAGAAAAATAAATGGTTTATTTTTTTGCAGTTTGTTTCTCCATTGGAATGATTTCTCATTGCATTACTCATCTTTCAGAGCTTCTAAAATATTGTATGGTTAGGATTCAGAACAGGGTGACTACAATTTAAATCTCTCCTTACTTACAAAACATTTTCTTCAATATTTTACAGATTTGAATGAATCCATTCTCCCCAGATGGTGTTTTGATGTTGGTGCTACATATCTACACGGTTATGACAAAGAAGGCAATAAACTCTGTAAGTGGAACACCTGTGATATGTACTTTTATTGTATCACGACCCATAATAAAGTTATTTGTTTAATTGGGATTTGTCAATTCATTGCACAGATTTTCCTAAGTGGAAAATCTATTTGGCATGGGACTGAGATAGAGCTGCACGATGGCTAAAATGAGAATCACAATTGTTTTTGCTTAGAACATAGATCACGATTCTCACAACGTAACATCATCTTTCACATTAAAACACAAAAATTGGGCTAACTTTACTGTTTTTTTTTTTTTGTTCTTTTTTTTTTATGATTCATTGAAGTTTTCCCAAAAAAATTGCATTTGAAGACCACTGGGCAAATACAGTGTGACATAAAATATTGCAGCAATTGCCATTTTATTCCCTATGGTCTCTGCTAAAATTATAATGTTTAGGGCCGGGGTTCCAAGTAATTTTCCAGCAAAAAAAAATTATTTTAACTTAAACAAGTGTCAGAAAAAGATTTGGACTTTGAGTGGTTAAACTTCCTGCATTTACACACAGACGTTTGCTCTAAGAAGGAAGTTAGATACAATGGACTTTTTCTTTTGACAGCTGAGTGAGTAGATAAAGTCTCTCCACTTGTTATATGAAAGAATCGGCAAACTCTGCATTGGAGATTGTCAGGGGGGTTGAATCGAGATCACGATTTAAAAAAAAATTAATTGTGCAGCTCTAGACTGAGATAACAAATTTGATATACAATCGGAGAATGCTTTGTATTCATTCAATGCAAAGCTTTCTCTGAATGGCAGGTGTGCTAAGAGGCTGACCTGTGTTCAAAATGTGGCAGGCCAGGAACTCTGCACAAGACCCAGAAGCATTGTGGAGATCATTGGAGTCTACTTCAAAGATTTCAGGCTTCCAGGGGCACCTGTCAGGTATGGTATATACATTAGTTACATTGGTTGAATCAATGCCTGTTTCAAATGTCTCTAGCCTCTTTTTTTGGCTAAACCAAACAACATTATATACTTGCTTGTACTTCTCCACAGTGTTTGCTGCATCTGCACAGTACCATTTGTGTCTGTCATCATTGGCCATCTTCCCCTTCCTAGCAATGAATGCCAGCTCACTATGGACATATTTAAAACTTGCCTTGCACTAGCCATACACGTATACTGTAGCTCCATGGGCTGAATGAGAGAACTCTAATTCTAAAAACTTGATTGGACGGGAGCCAATCTGCCGGTCTGATTTCTGCCACGACCTGCCAATCGTTCAGAGGGAAGACAGAGTGACAAATCTGTCAGAGAGCAAAAGAGAGATCTTGTATTTTAGCTAAGCTGAAGCACAATCTCCCTTTTCTTCCAGTGTATCTGTCCCCCACACAGTATGCACCTCCCAGGGACACACTTAACCCTTTGATTGCCCCTGGTGTTAACCCCTTTCCGGCCAGTGTCATTTTATATTGTGACAGTGCATTTTTTTTTTTTTTAGCACTGATCACTGTATTGGTGTCACTGGACCCCAAAAAGTGTCACTTAGTGTCCTATTTGTCGCAGTCCCGCAAAAAATCACTGATAGCCACCATTATAGGTAAAAACAATAAAAAAATAAAAAGTCCCTAACTCCATCCCATAGTTTGTAGATGCTATAACTTTTGCGCAAACTGAAAATATGGAGCAGAATATATATTGGCCTAAAGTGATGATGAAATTTTGATTTTATTTTATTTTTTTATATTGGGAATGTTTTATAGCAGACAGTAATAAATATTGTTGTTTTATTCAAAATTGTCTGCCTTTTTTTTTTATAAAAGCACAAACAATAAAAACCGCAGAGGTGATCAAATACCACCAAAAGAAAGCTCTATTTGAGGGGGGAGAAAAAGAACATCAATTTTATTTGGGTACAGCATCACACGACTGTGCAATTGTCAGTTAAAGCAACACAGTGCTGTATAGCAAAAAATGGTCTGGTCAGGAAGTGGGTAAAACATTCCAGAGCTGAAGTGGTTATGAAAGCAGATTGCAGCTGGTGCATGTCACGTAGGTGGCATGCATTACACAATCTGTTTTTTGAACCTAAAAAAATTATTATACAGTAGTGTGCAAAAGTTTTAGGCAGGTGTGATAAAATGCTGTTAATGAAGAATGTTTACAGAAATTGAAGTGCTGTTGGTTCATTTTTATTAACAAAATGGAAAATAAATGAACAGAAGGGAAATAAAAAAACAAATCAATATTTGGTGTAACCATCCTTTGCCTTCAAAGCAGCACCAATTTTTCGAGCTACACTTGCACACAGATTTTGAAGGAAATCGGCAGGCAGGTTGTTCCAAACATCTTGGAGAACTAACCACAGATCTTCTGTGGATGTAGGACGCATCAAATCCTTGTCTCTTCATGTAACCCCAGACAGATGCAATGTTGTTCCGATCAGGGCTCTGTGGGGGCCAAACCATCACATCCGGGACTGTTTGTTGTTGTTTACACTGAAGATTAGTGTTCTTAATGACCTTGACTGTATGTTTGGGGTTGTTGTCCTGTTGCAGAAAAAAAATTAGGGGCCAACACATGCCTCCCTGATGGTATGGCATGATGGGTAAGTATCTACATGTATTTCTTAGTGTTGAGGACATCATCAATCCCAACCAAATCTCCAACTCCAATTGCAGAAATGTAGCCCCAAACTTGCAAGGAACCTCCACCATGCTTCACTGTTGCTTGCAGACACTCATTATTGTACCGTTCTCCAACAAACTGCTACAGCCAAATATTTCACATTTTCACTCATCAGTCCAGAGCACCTGCTGCCATATTTCTGCACCCCAGTGCCTATGTTTTATTACATAGTTCACTTTGTTCCCATAGCCTATGCATGAAAACATAGGGGTGTGGGGTGAGCCTCCTTTTTGTTTTTCTGTTTTTTGTTCCGCCCACTAGGTTGAACGAAAACATTTTTTTATAGTGTGTGTACCAAGCTTTCGGCACTGGGGGCTCCCTCTAGATTAATCTACAAATCTTTATATTTAATACAGTAAAAATAAAGTGTAAAAGCTGAAATATCTCAAAATATGTGCTCACTAAAAATGCACTTTATCTTTTGAATAAACCAAGGTCCTTTCATAACGGTGTTTACCCGGTAAGCACACATGGCCATTGTACAGAATTGTTGCTTCCATCACGATTGCACTCTGTACTTGGCTCTGGTTGATGCAAGAAGCTGGAGGTCATCTAATGAAGGGCTTGTTATGGTTATCCTCTTGTTGCACTTTACTTTGTGCTTTGTGTCGTGATTGAGATATAATGAATAACTAAACAGGGCCACACTTTGTGTTCCATTCAAATCCAAGGTCTGTAAACAGGCACACTTCTTTATAGCTTAAGCAGTTGTGTTGCTTTATTATTTCCCTTGCCTTTAATATTCAGAAGAGTAATATGCTAATGTTTCACTTAGTGTAGAAGTCGTGTGAACTTTCATTACAGCACTCTTCTGTTCTGGAATAAACAATAGTCTCATGACTAGCCCGGGCCTTCTTCCTCTATCAGTTCTTTGTTGTCCAGCAGTCAGTCATGTAAAATTGTGCTCAATGTAACACATTATCTGTTTTTCTTGCTCACATTAAAATGATAATATCCCGTTTGAATCGTCTCTCAAATGCCGGTGCTTCTTTTAATTATTAGAAGAGAGACTGTTTTTATGAGTTCAAATTTCAACTGTGTAGTGTCATGCACTTCTCGGCTCACATAAATCTGGTCTAGACATCTTATTAATTGCTTCTAAACTGAAAGAATGAATATACTGACTGAATCTACGCATTAACTGTACTGCCAACGGTACATCAAGCTGCATCTTAAAATAATAAGGTGAAGGTATAAAAAAGTGTATAGTGCTTAACTGCATTCTAAGAGGTCAAACCAAAGCTTGTAATTACAAAATAAATCCAGACTTCAAAAGCCAGACAGCTTGGATGAGGAGCCAGCCAGCACCATTAAAGTGGAACTAAAGTCTGGAAGAACTGCCCAGAAAAGACAATCGGAAGGCAAAATACTGGTCGCCAGTATTGACTGTGGTTTTCCTACAGTTGATTTTATTTCCCTAATGCTGACTTACCATTACACTGTTTCTCTGTGTTGTAGCATTGATAAATGAAGAACCATACACCAACATCTCATTCTCTGGAATACTTTTGTTGAGCTATCCATTGGACAGCTGATAATATGATGTAGCTTCCCAGAGGTCACTCCTCCTTAATGCACCTGTAATGGCTTTATCACAAGGGTCTGTGTTGAGGCAACAATCTTGGTCAAAGCAGGGCTTTGCTTCCTCATGTCAGAGCTTCCTGTGAGAATAACGGTAAACAATAGCGAAATCACCAAATCTAACTCCAAATCTCCTGAGACTAGCAGTCAGACAGCAGTGCCTTGGATTGCACACCTTAGATATACAGCTATGAGGCTGTAGGCACAGGAGTGATTAGACACACTGAATACCAAGAAGTGCATTGCTGTTTATTGGGAGAAATTCCATGCAAAAGGTACTTTTTTTTTCTTGGGGAACCGCTTAAGAACAATTACTTTAACATGGTTTAGTAATTACCTTGTAGATTAAACCAACTGCCCATTGAACAACTTGGGGTTCCATTTTTAATATGCAAAGCAAACTCACCCATCCATTTGTGTATCCAAGCGTTTTTTTTTGTTTTTTTTTTAAGCCACCCCTAGTTTTTCTAGCTGTGACCATCTTGAGTAAGGGCAAATTATTTGTGTAGCATTTACTTCCTGGAATCCATGTGCCCTTAGCATGTGCACAGGAGGGTGTGCTTAGCTGAGAGTCCTTCCTTCCCCTCCTGCAGATGAAATAAAAAAAAAAAATGTCCATGAAGACACCTGGCACACATGATGATATTTTGCCCTAGGCCAAAAAACAGAAAGCTACTTAAGAAATAAAAGTCAAACAAGAAAATACAATCTATGTACTAAGGCGCTAGCAGCATAAGGATTAAAATAGTTTAATGCTGATTGAGAGAATAGCGTTCTGCTTTAAGAAATTACTCTAAAAAATTAGCCGAGATGGATACTTTAGCGCATTCTGAGTCTTTAAATTCCAATACATACCTGTCTTGTTCTCTTTTTGTTAAAGCAACTAATTTATTTCCTTTTTGGTTTTGTAGTCTGGCTCAGAGTAAAGCTTCATGTTCGAGATGCCAAAACAAATGAAGATAAGAAGAAATGTGTAGCATTTTGGCTGGAGCGGTATGCCAAGAGGGAGCCAGGCAAACTCCTAACGGTTGTCTTTGATATGGCTGAGTGCGGACTTAGTAATGTAGTAAGTTGCATCATTTTATTATACTATATTTTCAGTGGGTACACAGTCCAAGTTATTACGCCAAAGTTGAACTCCAGATGTTGATTTAAAAAAAAAAAAAAACATTTAATGCGATTATTTAAAAAGTTGTGTTTTTAAACTCAACTACTGTAAATACATTTACATTTTTATATTGGCACAATATAATCTCTGCACAGAATGGGATTAGACTGAAAGGAGGGGCAGCATTCTGAACCATTTGGGTCCTAATGCATGGGTATGTGGAGTAAACATGCTGCTAGAACAGGGCTCAAGATTTCAAGTCATGAGCTACTGGCCAGGCCTTAAGAGTTACTTGCCACCAGTTGCTCCGCCCTGCCCCTAAACACGAATTAGAATTACCTCCCAACATAGAGGTCAGTGACTGTAATTCTATTTCCCAGCATTGGTGTCAGTGGACGCCATATTACCTCCCAGCATTGGTGTCAGTGGACGCCTTCATACCTCCCAGCATTGGTGCCAGTGGATGCCATAATAACCCCCAGCATTGGTGCCAGTGGACGCCTTTATACCTCCCAGCATTGGTGCCAGTGGACGCCATAATAACCTCCCAACAGTTATCAGAGGTAGTGGTAATAACCCCCAGCATTCATGTCAGTGGACACAATAATAACCCCCCAACACTGGTATCAGATGACACATTAGTAACTTCCAACACTGGAGTGCAGGCCGGTGGCTGGATGGGCGGCTGGTTCCGGCAGGTGGGCACTGGGCAGTCGAGCATGCAATTCAGGCAGGTTGACAGGTGAGCAGCCGGGCGGGTGTTTCAGGCAGGTGAGCGGGTGGGCCGACGGTTCGGGCAAGTGGATGGTTCAGGCTGAACCCCCATCCTGCCGACACAACAAGCGGGAAGAGCCTGGAGCTGCCACTCCTGAAGCTAGAGGGAGGGGGGAGCAAAATCCTCTCTCCAGCAGCCATAACAGCCTGCACTGTGTGCTACTCTGAATGATAGGAGTGACAGCAGCGTCACTCCTGTCATTCAGGCAGACTGGGCGCTCATCTGCTCTCAGCCTTCTCCACTCGTATTCAGTAAATTTCCACTCACCAAAAGCGAGCAGGCAAGTGGAAATTTTGAGGGCTGTGCTAGAAGGTGAAAGCAGAATGAGCCCAGGAATGAAGTAAGGGTGCTGTTGCTCCCTCATTGTCAAGTGTTTTGTCTTTTTGACAAAGCTGTGTTGCTGCAGAAGAGGATGGGATCTTGCTGTGCTGTAGCCAGGGATGCCTAGATAACAAAACTGGCTTCACTTCATTAAAGCTGTTCTGATACCTATGTAAGTTCATCGGAATATTTACCACTTGCCTGGAGTTCTGCTTTTTGGTTGAATATTTATTACTTTTCAGTGAAAATACAAGAAAGAGCGGGGGATAGAAAACGATGATTCCCCGGTAACAAATGTGTAGAACAATACAAATATGTAGAAATTGACTGACATACAATGCACACATACTGTACGCAAAAGTCATGTAAAGTGTAATCCGGTCCCTGGGACCAAGAGTTTTTTTTTTTTTAAGGTGTACACTGAAGTAGTGTTTGATTTGACAGTCACGTGTTTACGTGATTGTTCTATATGTTATTGAGAGAGATTATTGAGTTTGCAGCACTACCAAGCAGGAAGCACAGTCTGTATATGTAATAAGCAAATGTTGGCAATTTCTTCTAAAGACTAATTTTATGGAGTGTGTGTGTTTATATATATATATATATATATATATATATATATATATATATATATATATATATATATATATATATTACACATATATATACACACACACAGTATCTCACAACAGTGAGTACACCCCTCACATTTTTGTAAATATTTTTTCATGTGACAACACTGAAGAGATTACATTTTGCTACAATGTAAAGTAGTGAGTGTACATCTTGTATAACAGTGTAAATTTGCTGTCCCTTCAAAATGACTCAACACACAGCTATTAATGTCTAAACCGCTGTCAACAAAAGTGAGTACACCCCTAAGTGAAAATGTCCAAATTGGGCCCAAAGTGTCAATATTTTGTGCGACCACCATTATTTTCCAGCACTGCCTTAACCCTCTTCACAGGTTGCCACTTTAGTCCTCTTCCACTCCTCCATGACGACATCATGGAGATGGTGGATGTTGGAGACCTTGCACTCCTCCACCTTCCGTTTTGAGGATGACCCACAGATGCTCCATTTACGTCTGGAGACAGGCTTGGCCAGTCCATCACCTTAACCCTCAGCTTTTTAGCAAGGCAGTGGTCGTCTTGGAGGTGTGTTTAGAGACGTTATCATGTTGGCGTACTGCCCTGCGGCCCAGTCTCTAAAGTTGAGGGGATCATGCTCTGCTTCAGTATGTCACAGTACATATTGGCATTCATGGTTCCCTCAATAAACTGTAGCTCCCCAGTGTCGGCAGCACTCATGCAGCCCCAGACCATGACACTCCCACTACCATGCTTGACTAGAGGCAAGACACACTTGTCTTTGTACTCCTCACCTGGTTGCCACCACACACGCTTGACACCATCTGAACCAAATAAGTTTATCTTGGTCTCATCAGACCACAGGACATGGTTCCAGTAATCAATGTCCTTAGTCTGCTGGTCTTCAGAAAACTGTATGCAGGCTTTCTTGTGCATCATCTTCAGAAGAGGCTTCCTTCTGGGACGACAGCAATGCAGACCAATTTGATGCAGTGTGCGGCATATGGTCTGAGCACTGACAGGCTGAAGCCCCCCCACCCCTTCAACCTCTGCAACAATGCTGGCAGCACTCGTATGTCCATTTCCCAAAGACAACCTCTGGATATGACACCGAGTACGTGCGCTCAACTGTCAGGAATCAAGTACTTACCGAGACCGATATGCAGAGGGTGGCTCACCTTTACGACCAAGTGCGCCCGTCCCCTGAGGTTGAGACAGGAGGCAGAAGCACAAGGCGGTACCGGTGCCAGCGAAGAAGCGGTGCTTGCAGGTAGTAGCAGCAGATGTAGTAGCTTCAGCGGGACTGCAGCCGGAGACAGGAGATAACCGAAGATACGTCAGGGATGCAGGTACGGATCAGGTCCAGATGAAGACTAAGGATGTTCCAAAACACAAGCCGAGGTTCAGGGGGCAGAGAAGGTAGCAGGTCCAAGTCACAAGCCAAAGTCCAAGGGCAGGAGAAAGTACAAGTCCGGGTCACAAGCCAATAGGTCAGGTCAGGAGAGTTCAAGCAAAGTAGGTGAGACAAGCCAAGTTCAAAAGTTCCAGGAGAGAGCTGAGTCGGGAAGCAATCCACAAGGTAAGGTTTCCAGGAAACAGGATACGGGTCAGAAGCTGACGACGAACCAGCAATTAGCAGAGGGGAAGGGGCTGGCTTAAATAGGCCGCACTGGCCACTGATTGGTCCACAGAAAGTACAGGTTCAGCACCAGGCTCAAATGGATAGCACACAGGATAGCACTGAGCAGTGGCTCAAAGACAAAGAGCTGGACCTGAAACGGCGAGATCCCAGGTTCAACTCCATCCAGAACCAACTGGGGAAAGTGACCGCAAAAGGTCTGTGCCCTGACAGTGCCCCCCCCTAGGGGCGGACTCCGGACGCCCAAACTGTCCACTAGTTCTGGATGCTCCTGATGGATCAAACAGGGAGCATGTAGATCTTTACTTTTTCTTTTTGGGCTTTTTTGATCCTGAAGTTCTGGTAGGGGGCGCCCTCCTTGCTTGTAAGGCCTGTTCAAATATTACCAGATCCTGTTTACGGACCATAGTACCATCCGAGGCATACGTGCAGTCTGGAGGGAGAACTTCAACTGGGGACATAGGAACTGAAGACACAGGAACTGGAACTGGGGACACAGAAACTGAGGACATAAGAACTGGAACTGGGGACACAGGAACTGAAGACACAGGAACTGAAGACACAGGGACTGAAGACACAGGGACTGAAGACACAGGGACTGAAGACACAGGGACTGAAGACACAGGGACTGAAGACACTGGCACTGAAGACACTGGCACTGAAGACACTGGCACTGAAGACACTGGCACTGAAGACACTGGCACTGAAGACACTGGCACTGAAGACACTGGCACTGAAGACACTGGCACTGAAGACACTGGCACTGAAGACACTGGCACTGAAGACACTGGCACTGAAGACACTGGCACTGAAGACACTGGGACTGAAGACACTGGGACTGAAGACACTGGGACTGAAGACACTGGGACTGAAGACACTGGGACTGAAGACACTGGGACTGAAGACACTGGGACTGAAGACACTGGGACTGAAGACACTGGGACTGAAGACACTGGGACTGGGGACACTGGAACTGGAGACACTGGAAAGGTAGGTACAGATTCTGAGGCATAGAAAAAACTCCCAATAGTACCCACCTGAAGAAGCTTTGGCCGAGGTGGGCGAGTTGGGCAAAGCGATATAAGGTGCCCGCTAGCACCACAATAAAAGCAAAGTCCATGGGCTCTTCTCCGCTCTTTCTGCCGTAGATAGGCTGGACCGGATGACCCCGATCTGCATAGGTTCTTCCTCCTCCAAGGTAGGCGTGTGAGCATCCACAGAGATATCAAGACCTTGTGATGGGGAAGCTTCCTGGCTGGGCACATACAGGGTTTCATAATCTGGCACACACTGGGCTGGCTGGGTGTCATAACCGCACTGGGGCTTCCTATCCCTGGGTACCCGTAGGCCCAGTGAACTAAGAGCAGACCTGGGAGCGCTGGTCTTCTTGGAAACAGAAATATATGAGTCCAGCGCAGACATGAACGTCTCCCAGCTGTCCAAGACTGGACTCTTTTCCTGCAACAGCAGATGAGCCCACGATTTGATCTGCCCTGTTAGCAAATTGATGGAGGCTCGAACCTTAATATAATCCGTGGCATAGGTCCTAGGTCTGAGGGTGAACAACAGCTCACAATCGGTTTGAAAGCACAGGAAGGATGCACTGTTCCCATCGAATATTTCTGGCATAAGAACAAATGGCTCATAATATACAGGTTCCGGGGCTGGGCGTGTTGTCTCTTTAAATTTTTGGACCTCCTGTTGTAATTCCTGAATAGTATGGTTCAGGCTGGAGACTTGCAGAGCCAGGGAGGAGAGCATCTTGTATAAGTCTGCGGACTCCATATCATTAGTTAGTCCATTATGCAAGGGTTTACCTTCTTGCAAGTTTTGAACTGCCAGCGTCAAAACAGACACCTGTTGGCACAGGGTTTCAAAAGGTGAGCGCACCCTGTCGGTCTCGGACATTTTGGCTGTTTCGTACTGTCAGGAATCAAGTACTTACCGAGACCGATATGCAGAGGGTGGCTCACCTTTACGACCAAGTGCGCCCGTCCCCTGAGGTTGAGACAGGAGGCAGAAGCACAAGGCGGTACCGGTGCCAGCGAAGAAGCGGTGCTTGCAGGTAGTAGCAGCAGATGTAGTAGCTTCAGCGGGACTGCAGCCGGAGACAGGAGATAACCGAAGATACGTCAGGGATGCAGGTACGGATCAGGTCCAGATGAAGACTAAGGATGTTCCAAAACACAAGCCGAGGTTCAGGGGGCAGAGAAGGTAGCAGGTCCAAGTCACAAGCCAAAGTCCAAGGGCAGGAGAAAGTACAAGTCCGGGTCACAAGCCAATAGGTCAGGTCAGGAGAGTTCAAGCAAAGTAGGTGAGACAAGCCAAGTTCAAAAGTTCCAGGAGAGAGCTGAGTCGGGAAGCAATCCACAAGGTAAGGTTTCCAGGAAACAGGATACGGGTCAGAAGCTGACGACGAACCAGCAATTAGCAGAGGGGAAGGGGCTGGCTTAAATAGGCCGCACTGGCCACTGATTGGTCCACAGAAAGTACAGGTTCAGCACCAGGCTCAAATGGATAGCACACAGGATAGCACTGAGCAGTGGCTCAAAGACAAAGAGCTGGACCTGAAACGGCGAGATCCCAGGTTCAACTCCATCCAGAACCATCTGGGGAAAGTGACCGCAAAAGGTCTGTGCCCTGACATCAACTTCTTTGGAAAACCATTGCAAGGACATTTTTGAGTGGAACCTGTCCTGTTAAAACAGGTGTATGGTCTCCACCACCGTGCTGCAGCTCAGTTTCAAGGTCTTGGCAATCTTTTTGTAGCCTAGGCCATCCTTATGAAGAACAACAATCCTTATTTTTAGATCCTCAGAGAGTTCTTTGCCATGAGGTGCCATGTTGAACTTTCAGTGACCAGTATGAGAGGGTGAGACCTTGTAACACTAACGAGTCACATGACATTGGGGAGTGAAAATGGCTAATTGGGCCCAATTTGAACATTTTAACTTAGAGTGTAATCTCTTTTTTGTTGCCAGCGGTTTAGACATTAATGGCTGTGTTAAGTTATTTTGAAGGGACAGCACATTTACACTGTTATACAAGCTGTACACTCACTACTTTACATTGTAGCAAAGTGTCATTTCTTCAGCGTTGTCACATGAAAAGATATAATAAAATATTTTAAAAAATGTGAGGGGTGTACTCACTTTTGTGAGATACTGTGTATATAGATAGATATGTAGCACCCTGGTGTTTAGACAGGGTTGCTAACAAATTTAGTTTGCCAGGTAGTAATTGTCCTGGCGAATTGAAGAAGATCCAATGATTCCTCCCTTAATTCTGGAATTGCTGAACCTTTTCTCTCGTCACTAGGTGGCACTGTGGCTTGTAACATTAGATTGACAGGGGCTTAGCAAGGTCAGATCATGAATGGATAGAGTTTCAGCCAATTGACAGGGGTTTCTTTTTGCCCCTTGGCCTGCTGGAAGAGCCTATTTATTTGGGTGGAGTCAGGTGATCAGGGTTCTGTGTCACCTGGATGGCTGTCTGGGTGGATATGTGTTATGTCGCCCCAGGTTGCTAGGCCGGAAGCCTACCCCGGGGACACCTGGCTGATAGGCCATCTGAGGCCTATCTAGGAGCGGGAGAAACAGCGTAGGGTTTGGACTGCAGGATTGGTGTCCAACTGAGTTGCGAAGGTTCAGCCAGAAGGTGAACCAGTTGTGGTCAGAGGGAGAGGGGAAGCTGACGCCGCTTTGGGACCATCCACCTTATTACTGGAGACTACTGTGCTGAGGCAAGTACCTGAGCAGTTTTCTCGCCAGCCGGAGACAGTGAAGAAAAAAAAAATTCACTTTAAGACGCTGGGCGGGACTGACGTTTTGACGTCACTTTTGCCCAGCAATGCTATGGGGACGGGTGGGGGCCATCTTGCCCTCACTCAGCAGGCTGAACCACCCGATCGTCTCCGCCGCTACCGACGGCTCCGGTAAGCGGCGGAGGGCGCGGGAGGGGGGGCCCCTCCCGCTGCCGATAACGGTGACCACCGCTATCTTTTACAGGACCGCTCACACTAAAGATGGATATCGCGGTTGTGGCAGCAGCTGCTGCCGTTACCGAGATATCCTTCTTTAAAGTGCCGCCGTATATATATATATATATATATATATATATATATATATATATATATATATATATATATATATATATATATATATATATATATATATATATATATACAGCCGTAAGGCGGTCGGGAAGTGGTTAAAAAAAAAAAAGTTTGTACTTTCTTTCTATCTTGAAAAAAACAAACTTATGTGGTCCAACCTGTATCATTCTGTAACTGCATGCAATATTGTCACACAAAATGGCTTTTGCTGGAGTGGTAAAATTTTACTTTTTTGTTCTCTTCCTGAAAAACCAAAGCAATGGCTATTTTTGTAATCTGCATCCTTGTGCACTTTCTTTTGCCAGCGATTTCCCCCGCATAGTAATAAGCAAATGTGATATAACATGCAAATGAGATAAAACATGGTTTTCATTGCAAGCAGTTTCATTAGGAAAGGTTGTTCTTCAGATAATGGGAATTTGCATTTGGAATCCTCCTGGGTTTTTAGTGAAGATAAAGTGATGATTTTTTTTCTTTCTGCTGTTTGAAGTGGAAGTAATATATTTATAAAAAAAGGACACTGCCTCAAGGACATTCCTCCAGAGTTGGTTGAATGTTTTACTTTGTGTGTGCGTATATGGTGATACATTGTGATCAGTCAGATATTATAGACTAGCTTCATTGTATTGGTATAGAATTTGACACAGGTAAGCACATGGAAGGGCGTAGTGCTAACAACATTTTTAATCATATGGGAGACTTAAAGAAGTGATATAAATCTAAATTGTCAGAATCCATAACCAACTTTTCTAGTTCCATTTAGTGTATCCAAACGCATTTTCAATTTCAGTCAATTTCAGATTCAGCAAGTAAAAATACTTTATAATTGCCCACAATTCTCTTTCGGATTATCTTCATTTATAATTTTAAAGTGGTTGTAAACCTCAGACACGATCTATGAAAAAAGCACATCCTTCTATACTGTGTACTTGCCTTTTTCCAAAGCTCTGGGGCTCGGTTCACACTGCGCACTACCTGGCCTTGGGCATTCTCTTCAGCATGGGCTGCCTAAGGTAAATGTAAATCTGTTTTTCCAATTCCAGCTGAGCTTGCATCTAGACTCACGTTAGACTCCATTCACACCTGAGCGTTTCAAAGTCGCAAGTTTTTGCTACGCTTTTGCCATGATTTTGTACAGGTCACCAATGTAAAAAGCTGGAAAACGCCTGTAATCTGCCCCAAAGAAGCTCATGTTTTTTTTTTTTTTTTGAGCTTATGGAGTTTTTCCAGTGTTTTGCTTCAGGTGACAAAATGCTCAGATGTTAACAGGTGCCATTGATTTGAAATTAATGGGATTTTGTTTGTTGGGCGTTTTTCAGGCATGTTTTTTAAACTGAAAACTATCAGATGTTAATGCAGCCTTAAAGGCCTTTACCAGCATAAGTTTTGTTTTTAACCTTGTGCTCCCACTCCAGTTTTCTATGCTGCAATTGATGAACAGTCACACCCTCATGATAAGCTTCCTTATGCCCACTAATGGTGGTATAGGATGGAAGGGGGTGTATTTGTTAGATGATAAAGTGCAATGTCAAACTGGTGCATATTGGTCTGTGTAGTCAGATACGTTGCGGAACTTCTCTAACAGTAAAATGAAGGTAAATCTTTGCATGTAGTGATTGTTTGGTATCCTGACTTTAGGACAATTTCTGTGGCTGCAGTTGGGTTTTAGAGCTTTGTATTCATGTATTTTTGCTTCACAGTCCCCCACCTAAATATAAATTATTAAGCACTAGAGCTTTTCCTACTTCTTCCCAAAACTCTATCTCCTTATAGTGTGTAGTCAATCTTTTACAAGATTCGGGCCACAAAGAAGCCTAAAGTCTCTAACACAGTCATATAGAGGCAAGCACATTCACACTGTGACTTTGTAAGGTAAACACATGATTTTAGTTTGTAGAAAGAAATACAAAAAGAGAAGTGGCATCAAATTATAGCTCAAAAATGAGTAATAAGAATAATACATGTTAATACAAATTAAAAGTAAAAAAAAAATGCAAGACGCCTGGCAAAAAATGGATAGAACTAGAACTTCTGGTATTCGAGGAGCACTTTGATTTCATTGGAATATCGGAAGCCACACACCACTGGTCTGCAAATACCGAGGGGTACACTCTATTTTGGTGGGACAGAATCGGAACAAGAATTGGAAAGGTATACCTGTATGTGAAGAGTGGTCTAAGAAGAGTTTGAGAGATATCACTAAGGAGAACTGTGATGGTGCAGAGTCATAATAGTTGGAGCTCCATAAGAGTGCGGCAAATATTAAAGGGTCACTAAAGGATTTTTTTTTTTTAGCTAAATAGCTTCCTTTACCTTACTGCAGTCCTGGTTTCATGTCCTCATTGTTCGTTTTTGCTCTGATGTTGCTGTAATTCTTCTCTGTTCTGGACACTTCCTGGTTGTCTGTTTCCTGATGACCACAGTACTGGGAGATTCTAGTTTCATTTTCCAAACCATCACTGCTCTATGGCTCTGTACATGCACAGAGGCAGGATAACTTGCAAAAACAAAACTAGATGCAGAAATAAAACTAGAGGTACATTATATGATTGATTTTTATCTATATTTAATTAATTTTAAAAGGAATCGGTTAACTATTATGTCTCTATACCCTGTAAACAGTCATTTCAGCAAAAAAAAATTTTTCCTTTACAACTCCTTTAAATTACCTCTGGGAGTATGTTATATGCCCCCTTACATAAAGGAGGAGGAGTCCCAGATAGATATAAATGGTGGGAAAGCAAGGTGATATTATGGGTGATTTTTAATTATCCTGATAGACCCGGCAAATGAAACTGCACTGTCAATAAAGGATTGCCATTTTCTTAAATGTGTTGCCAGAAAATGTAATTGAATAGATGGCGGAAGCCCCTACAAGGAAAAATGTTCTGTTGGAGCTATATTCCACTTCAAACAAAACTGAGCTGATTATTGATGTGCAAGTTAGAGACAACTTGTGTAAGCGTGATCATGGTGTAACTACATTTACCATAAATTAAATGACGCAGAAGCATGTTGGTGTGACAAGAATTCGACATTTCAAAAAAGCTAGCTTCAGTAAGCTGAGAGCCTTACTGAATAATACTCAATGGGATCAAATATATATATAAATATATATTGCAACAAAACAAGCAGGGGGGGGGGGGGGGTTTTTAAAGATAAATTAAGGTGCATTGGCTTTTGTGTTCCATTGGGGCAACAAGCATAAAAAAACATAATGAGAACCTATGTAGCAAAATTCTAGTGAAAAAATAAATAAATAAAACAGGCCTTTAAAATATACACCGTAGAAGGGATACCCTAGGCATTCCAGATATACAAGGAATGCAACAGAAAATGCAAGGGATCATTCGGGACGGTTAAAATAGAATATTGCCTACAGCAAGTAAAACAAATACCAAACATTTTTTCAAATATATCAATAGTATAAATGTTATGGAAAAACACATATAGTTCAAGCTTCTCATATCCAATTGTTATGGGGCTTGTTAAAGGCAGGTGTATTAAATCATTTTTCTCTTCAGCTTTTACATATGAAAAAGATGGGTTTGATAGCTGTAACAATAGTATACTGACATTTCAACAAAGGTACATCTGTGGTGGACTGAAAACCCCCTACAAAAGAGACTAGAGAAACGGAACCACTTCAATACAGAGCATTATCACCCCCTTCCTGCCCAGGCCAATTTTCAGCTTTCAGCACTGTGACATTTTGAATGACAGTTGCGCGGTCATGCAACACTCTACCCATAGGTCATGCAACACTCTACCCATAGGTCATGCAACACTCTACCCATATTTTGATCATTTTTCCCCCACAAATAGAGATTTCTTTTGGTGATATTTGATCACCTCTGCGGTTTTAATTTTTTTGTGCTATAAACAAAAAAAGACTGACGATTATGAAAACTTTTTGCTATAATAAATATCTCAATTTAAAAAAACAAAAACAAATTTCTTCCTCAGTTTATGCCGATATGTATTCTTCTACATATTTTTGGTAAAAAAAACATGCAAAAAGGGTATATTGTCTTGCGCAAAAGTTATAGCATCTACAAAATAGGGGATAGATTTATGTCATTTTTATTATTATTTTTTTTACTAGTAATGGCGGTGATCTGCGATTTTTTTTTTTTTTTTTTTTTTTTTTTAATCGGGATTGTGATTTTGCGGCGGACAAGATCGGACACTTTTGACACTATTTTGGGACCATTGACAATTATACATCGATCAGAGCTATACAAATGCACTGATTACTGTATAAATGTCACTGGCAGGGAAGGGGGTTAACACTAGGGGGCGATCAAGGGGTTAAATGTGTTGCCTAGAGAGTGATTCTAACTGTGGAGGGGAGGGGACTGACTGGGGGAGGTGACCAATCGGACGTGGATCTGTGTGTTTACGCACACAGATCCACGTCCTTGCGCTTTGACAAGCAATTGCGGCTGCTAGGCACACATCGGCTCCCGAGTGACGCGGCAGGCGCATGTGCGCACCCTAGTGGCCAGGAAGCCAAAGACGTCATATAATGGCCGCTCGGGATGGCAGAGCCACCTTGTGGCCGTCATATTACTATAGCTGGGATGGGAAGTGGTTAAAGTGGTTGTACATCCTTCTATACACCCAGTGAATTGACTGGCCTCAGGTGATTCATGGAGGAAAAAAAAAACAAATCCTCTGACATAAGTTGTACCGTACCTCTTATCCACATATGTTCAAAGTCCAGATTTAACCACTAGCCGACCGCGCACCGTCATTATACGGCGGCAGGTCGGCTCTCCTGGGCGAGAGCCCGTAGCTATACGTCCTATCGTATAGCCGCCACTAGGGGGCGCGTGCGCGCTCCCCGCTCGCCCCCGACTCCCGTGCGTGTGCCCGGCGGGCGCGATCGCCGCCGGGCACACGCGATCGCTCGGTACAGAGCGGGGAACGGGAGCTGTGTGTGTAAACACACAGCTCTCGTTCCTGTCAGCAGGGGAAATGCTGATTTTCTGTTCATACAATGTATGAACAGAAAATCAGTGTTTCCCCTAGTGAGGCCACCCCCCCCCACAGTAAGAACACACCCAGGCATACTTAACCCCTTCCCCGCCCCCTAGTGTTAACCCCTTCACTGCCAGTGGCATTTTTATAGTAATCTAATGCATTTTTATAGCACTGATCGCTATAAAAATGCCAATGGTCCCAAAAATGTGTCAAAAATGTCCGAAGTGTCCGCCATAATGTCGCAATACCGAAAAAAAAATCGCTGATCGCCGCCATTACTAGTAAAAAAAATATTAATAAAAATGCCATAAAAATACCCCCTATTTTGTAAACGCTATAACTTTTGCGCAAACCAATCAATAAACGCTTATTGCGATTTTTTTTACGAAAAATATGTAGAAGAATACGTATCGGCCTAAACTGAGGAAAAAAAATGTTTTTTTATATATTTTTGGGGGATATTTATTACAGCAAAAAGTAAAAAATATTAATTTTTTTCAAAATTGTCGCTCTATTTTTGTTTATAGCGCAAAAAATAAAAAATGCAGAGGTGATCAAATACCACCAAAAGAAAGCTCTATTTGTGGGAAAAAAAGGACGCCAATTTTGTTTGGGAGCCACGTCGCACGACCGCGCAATTGTCTGTTAAAGCGACGCAGTCCCGAATCGCAAAAAGTACTCTGGTCTTTGGGCAGCAATATGGTCCGGGGGGTAAGTGGTTAATAAAGCTTGTCTCAGCTGTCAGAAAAAAGGGGGTGAAGAGCCAAAAAAAATAGTACGCTCTGCAGAGATCAGTCAGGAGAACTCTGACAGATGATTGGAGGGAAAGGATACACCACCCCATCACTCGGCACACAGGAACTGAGCTGATGGTGTCGACCAGCTGTAGATCCCTCCCCTGTCACCTTTTTTTATCTTTGTGTCAGGAAAACAGTTTTTTACCCCCAGTGTATGGGGATCCGATGCTTTTTACTGCATTCCAGTACAGTTCTGTGGCGGAAAAAAGGAGCATGTTGTTGGTTTGTGGTGTGTGTGTGTTTTTTTTCCCTTTTTCTGGAACTGAAAAGCACTGGACCTCACTGCACTGGGGTAAACAATGCTATTGGAACCCATATAACTTACTTTACACTGCACTGCGTGATATTTTGTAAAGATGCATTTGCAATGTGGTTACCCCCATTTTCCTTTTCTCCATATCTGTCTTTTGTTTAGCTTTGTAACTCTTTTTTGCCTGAGCGAATCTAGTAGTGTTTGGAGGTATGTGTTCTAGACGGTCTATAATTTATTTGGAATTTGCACAGACCAGGTTTCTATCAGATTTTCTTTGTTACTATAAAAAAAAAAAAAAACGCAGGCTAGCTAACACAAACCTGTTTTTTTTTTCTTTTTAGGATATGGATTTTGTACGTTTTGTAATCAGCTGTTTTAAAATCTACTACCCAAGATACCTGTGTAAGTATATTCCTGAAGTCTTTGAAACCTTGTCGCCGGGCCATTTATTTCAGGAACAATTTTCCCATAAGATTATATTGTGTATTTAACCTTTTTTAGGCATGCAATTTACCTTGGGTAGACATCCAAAAGAATTGAGATGGTTTCTGCCATCTTGGATGTGACATTCACATATTCAGAGCTGTTACTCAAGTGACACTTTTGTATTTCTAGTTCAAAAAAAGTGCGGCGCTCAGATGGACATTTAGCAGTAGTCAGTGGTTTCCAGAAGAGATACCCCCCTTAGTTCACAAATAGCAATAAATCTATATAGATGTGGACTCTGTACTTACCTAAATGTGGTGATGATATGAGTATTATACTAAATGCAACAGAATATGTAATGTTTGCTCTGTAACACAATGGATGCAAACTTGGACCTTGTGATGGTAACTTTGAAAAAAAGTATCAAAAGTAACTGTAGTAAGTGACAGGGGCCCGGATTCAAAGAGCAATTGCGCCTGCGTAACCATAGTTACGCAGCGCAATTGCTGACTTGCGCCGGCGTTACGAATGCTCCTGATTCAGGAACATCGTAACGCCGACTGCAGCCTAAAATCTGCGTGGCATAAGGCTCTTATGCCACGCATATTTTAGGCTGCATTCTTGCGATGGCCGCTAGGGGGCGCTCCCATTGTGCTCAGTGTATAGTATGCAAATTGCATACTAACACCGATTCACAATGTTGCGCGAGCCCTGCGTACGCAAGTTACGTTGTTTCCGTACGGCGTGTTTAGCGTAAGGCTGCCCCTTCTAATAGTAGGGGCAGCCAATGCTAAAGGATACCCGTCGTTCCCGCGTCGCCAAATTTGAATTTCACGTCGCTTGCGTAAGTGATTCGTGAATGGCGCTGGACGCCATTCACGTTCACTTGGAAGCAAATGACGTCCTTGCGACGTCATTTGCCACAATGCACGTCGGGAAAGTTTCCCGACGGCGCACGCGCTCTACGCTCGGCGCGGGAGCACGCCTAATTTAAATGATTCCCGCCCCCTACGGGATCATTTACATTAGGCACCCTTACGCAGGGCAATTTTAAAGAGCGTACACGCAATTTACGGAGCTACTGCTCCGTGAATCGCGCGCAGCGCAGATAATTTGCGGGGGCGCAGGGCAAAAACGCTGCCCTGTGCCTCCGTAAAAAAGGGGCAAATCTCTTTGAATCCGGGCCAGTGTTGATAACTTCAATTAACTATGGTCTGGACAGATTGCAGCGGAAACCACTGTTTCTCAGGCGTTCATATATAAGTATGCATGCATTGTGGACATTGCTGCATGTTACCTAGATGTTTGCCTTTTCTGAAACATCTGTGGAACACAGGATTCCTCCACAACCTGTCCAAAACATAATTTATTCAAGTTGGAAACCTTGCCACCTACTACAGTTACTTTCATATAAAGTTACCAGTGCAAGCACTACCAATATATGTTGGAAATTCCATAGCAGTCACCACATTTTATTTTATTGCTACTCTATAGTATTCCCCTTCTATTCAGCAGCTACGTAAAAGAAGGAAGTGAAGAAAGGGGTAGAACTGCTGGGCAGTAATTAGACTCTCTCAGAAGGAGAAGGTCCTGAAGGAACACTGGATAGCAGTAAAACCCAGCAGATTCCTACCCCAACCTGGGGGGAAAAAAATTATTTGGTTGGACTTAAGTTTGTGCTTTTCATATATTTCTTATCTTTTATTTTAATTTATTTGCTGTGCATTCTTTAAGACTGTACTTCGTCACCTTCCTTCCCCTGAGATATGTCGATAGAATGCCTGCCTGAGATCAAAAACACCTTATTACAACTACTCAAATGCTCTTGCGTTGATGTACATGACTGAATAAGTGTGAGGGAATGTTCTAGACTGAAGCATGTGTGTGCATCCTGTGGTTGGCTTTCCAAATTCAGATTCAGAATTTTAGTTTCAAGGTTTTCTAGTTTAGTCCTCAGATATTCACCCAGTGTTCCCAGTGTGGGAACAATATACCTTTTCTATAGGTTTACAAAGCAGTGACAACAGCAGTGATCACACGGGTGTTAAATTGACATCTAATGCAATACTAAAGGGGAAAAAAAATGTCTGAACAAAACGAATGCAGCCATCGCAATTAAGAATTGGTAAGCTGCAATATATAAATAACCCTGACAAGTCCCCACTGACCTCTCTAACTGTTGAAAATGTAGAAAACGTCATCCTCAGAGTGCACTGAATTCATTTAAGACTTGGAGCCCTTTCACACTGAGCCACGGGCTCAGCGACGCTTTACCGTTCTATTAGCGGAGCTATTTGGCCGCTAGCAGGGTGCTTCTAACCCCCACTAGCAGCCAAAGAAAGAGTTAAATGGCCCATGTAGCACCGCTGTCGGAGCACTTTGCAGGCACTTCGACAGTGGTGCCCATTCATTTCAGTGGGTAGATCCTCCACCGCCCCAAAGATGCTGTTTGCAGGACTTTTTTTAATGTCCTGCCAGCGCAGCGCCCCTTTGTGAAAGCACTCTGGCTTTCACATTGGGGTTGCAGGGGAGGCATTTTACAGGCACTATTTTTAGCCCTTTAGCACCTGAAAAACGCCTCAGTGTAAAAGAGGTCTTAGCCAGAGCTCCTCCTGTGTTTACATTACATATTAGAAGGTTAAAGGGCCACTGAGTTGGCATGTGGGAGTATGGTAAGCTGCTGAGAGAAAAAAAATGAAAAGCATCAGTGCTTCTTCTGTAAACTTGGAGGATGAATTGCTCTACAGTGCTTGCAGCTACATGGGCTGGTAAAGGCTTGTTTTAAAGCTCCTATCCAATTTGTTGAGAATACATAAATTCTTTAAATCAAGTTGACCAGTTGTAGCTTATGTGAAAGGTTTTCAAGTAATTGCACATAATATTTGTTTGACCTCTACTAGGAACCAGATCTGTGAAATTCCAGAACAAATGGCATCCTAACCCCTGGGGTCCCAAAACCACAAAGCCTTGTGTCCCAATACAAATATTGTTCAAGAATCATGTACACTGATGGATCAGTATATAATTAGCCCCAAGTAAAACATGCTTTTTCTGCAGCTTTCTTTCTTATGCTGCTTTCTTATATTTTTAAGGTAAAATTGTTTGAATTGCTATGTTTTTTTTTTTATTTTATTTAAATATTTGCTTTTTATACTTCCACAGCAAAGATTGTAATCTTTGAAATGCCATGGATAATGAATGGTGAGTGCAGTTCTCTTATTTGACATAGTTTGTCGGTTTAAGAATTTGTTGAAGGTTTGCGGGAGAGGCTAAGCTTTTGTAACGGCAGATAAATTATAATAAGCTTTTTAAAGGAAAGTTCTTTTATATATTGATTTGCCAGTACTGTGGGCTTCTTTAGTAGGAACGTTGTGTATTTTATCATCTTGACAAATATGTGTTCTTTTTAGAATGCCTTTCTTTCATGCTGAAATATGTTTATTTAACATTGTGTTTAAAAGCAGGCAATATTCTCGATTAACTTTCTCTATGCATGCACGTGGATTCCAGCCTACTTGTGCAGGACTTTTTTATTTTTATATACAGTGTGTGTGGGTGTATGTATATGTGTGTATATATATATATATATATATATATATAATCGGGGCATAGCTGCAGTGCACCAGGTTATCGTCCAAAATCACATTGTTCCGAGTGTTCTAAGAACACCTATTCCCAAGCCAGGGAACATGCAGGGTTGTCAATACCAAATCAAAACCATTGTAAGATCCTTTCTGACTCTCCAGTACACTTGCAAGATGCATGTTACAATAGGCTTTATTTCCATCTAGAAACAATGAAACCTTTGCAGAATCTGGCTTCAAATATGTACATGGGTAAAAAACAATTGCCTGGGCTTGCTTTTTTAAATTAAATGTACAAACAAATCAATTTGCTGTGTAGTGCTATGCTCCAAGATGCTTTGGGAGGTTATTTGGTATAAAATTGACACACGTTGAACTAACAACATTGAAAACAATAGATTTCTTTCATGTCCATGTTTTGGCTGCTTGAGTAACCGTGGCGCAAAAAAATAAAAAAATCCCTTATAAAAGAATCAATGTTGCCAATAGTAGTAAACCAGTTTTATAGCTACATTTTTTGGTGCAGTCTAAATAATTAAAAGAGATAGGATGTTGTGAGGAAAGCAGGCACTTTTATTGCATTCTTTTAATTATTGTAATCAGAGATACTTAAAAAAGAATTGCATCCTGACAAGTTGTGTTACGCTGAGCATAGACAATTGTCCCTCTTGGGTGGGCTTTGAAACCTCTGCTCATGCAGAGCTAGGGCATAAGCACTGTAGACATGGTGAAGACTTTGTTCTCGATTCTTCCTAGGCGAGGAAATGATTTCCACCAGGTCACACAGAGGCTTTATTTGTAGATGTTGGAAAACATCAGCATGCAGTAATGAGGGCTTTTGACCACAGAAATGGTCATTATCCGCTTTTGATATTTCCTATTATTGTAAATGTTGCAAGCAATGCTTGAATGGGAAACATTGCATGTTTAAATCATGCCAAGTATTGCCATCTTACATTCGTTATTCCCAGTGGTAATCGTGGCTCTCGGTAGTGCTTATGGTTTGCCATGCACATAGGACAAAGAACTCTTTCTGAAGGCTTCCAGAGTGACAGAAATGTATAAGGAAAAAGATAAGACAATAATAGCATGCAATATGTTATTCAGAAAGGACCATGCTGACTTTATTATTTAATTTGCTCTAGCTCAAAAATATCATATGTAGAAATATGTAATATGGTTTCTGAGTTTCTCAAAAAAATTACATATAAGGGAATATTGGTTATCAATATTCAGCATGCTCATTAAAAGAACTCAGCCAGAACGTGTTGATTCCATTGTTTATCAACGGCATCTTCAGAGGTCGTCATTTATCTTTGGCTGACCAGTGAGAAGAAGGCATGCGCAGGGTACAAACTTCACAGGCAACTTCCGTTGTACCCATGAAATTAGGACAGACTAGCAGCATATGGTTGGCACCCTTGAGGAACAATGTCATCTTTTTATTGCTATCGGTGTCTATCCTAATCACCAGTGGCACAAGCAATGAACCTGAGTGTGTACAGGGAGTGCAGAATTATTAGGCAAATTAGTATTTTGACCACATCATCCTCTTTATGCATGTTGTCTTACTCCAAGCTGTATAGGCTTGAAAGCCTACTACCAATTAAGCATATTAGGTGATGTGCATCTCTGTAATGAGAAGGTGTGTGGTCTAATGACATCAACACCCTATATCAGGTGTGCATAATTATTAGGCAACTTCCTTTCCTTTGGCAAAATGGGTCAAAAGAAGGACTTGACAGGCTCAGAAAAGTCAAACATAGTGAGATATCTAGCAGAGGGATGCAGCACTCTTAAAATTGCAAAGCTTCTGAAGCGTGATCATCGAACAATCAAGTGTTTCATTCAAAATAGTCAACAGGGTCGCAAGAAGCGTGTGGAAAAACCAAGGCGCAAAATAACTGCCCATGAACTGAGAAAAGTCAAGCGTGCAGCTGCCAAGATGCCACTTGCCACCAGTTTGGCCATATTTCAGAGCTGCAACATCACTGGAGTGCCCAAAAGCACAAGGTGTGCAATACTCAGAGACATGGCCAAGGTAAGAAAGGCTGAAAGACGACGACCACTGAACAAGACACACAAGCTGAAACGTCAAGACTGGGCCAAGAAATATCTCAAGACTGATTTTTCTAAGGTTTTATGGACTGATGAAATGAGAGTGAGTCTTGATGGGCCAGATGGATGGGCCCGTGGCTGGATTGGTAAAGGGCAGAGAGCTCCAGTCCGACTCAGACGCCAGCAAGGTGGAGGTGGAGTACTGGTTTGGGCTGGTATCATCAAAGATGAGCTTGTGGGGCCTTTTCGGGTTGAGGATGGAGTCAAGCTCAACTCCCAGTCCTACTGCCAGTTTCTGGAAGACACCTTCTTCAAGCAGTGGTACAGGAAGAAGTCTGCATCCTTCAAGAAAAACATGATTTTCATGCAGGACAATGCTCCATCACACGCGTCCAAGTACTCCACAGCGTGGCTGGCAAGAAAGGGTATAAAATAAGAAAAACTAATGACATGGCCTCCTTGTTCACCTGGTCTGAACCCCATTGAGAACCTGTGGTCCATCATCAAATGTGAGATTTACAAGGAGGGAAAACAGTACACCTCTCTGAACAGTGTCTGGGAGGCTGTGGTTGCTGCTGCACGCAATATTGATGGTGAACAGATCAAAACACTGACAGAATCCATGGATGGCAGGCTTTTGAGTGTCCTTGCAAAGAAAGGTGGCTATATTGGTCACTGATTTGTTTTTGTTTTGTTTTTGAATGTCAGAAATGTATATTTGTGAATGTTGTGATGTTATATTGGTTTCACTGGTAAAAATAAATAATTGAAATGGGTATATATTTTTTTTTTGTTAAGTTGCCTAATAATTATGCACAGTAATAGTCACCTGCACACACAGATATCCCCCCTAAAATAGCTAAAACTAAAAACAAACTAAAAACTACTTCCAAAAATATTCAGCTTTGATATTAATGAGTTTTTTGGGTTCATTGAGAACATGGTTGTTGTTCAATAATAAAATTAATCCTCAAAAATACAACTTGCCTAATAATTCTGCACTCCCTGTATTTAATATTTGAATTAGAGGGGAAAAGGGTTTGAGGGGAAAACTTTCAATGGGGACACTTCTCGTGGCATTAACTGTCAAAGGATGGATTTCTCTCACATTAGAAAGATACACTCTCACTTGTTGTTGATGGCTTTAAGAACATACAAGTACATACAGGATCATTTGTATACAAAAAAAAGCAGTTTTAACCCTCTCCTACTTTATCCAAAATAAAAATAAAAAAAGGTTTTTGTCTGTGCCCACATTTACTATTTGCATATGGGTGTGTGCTTTTGTACAAGCCTCAGCTTGTACAAAAGCACTAAATTGTGTACTAGTACAAAAGTACTAAATTGTATGGATAATAGGGGATCCAGACCTGGCAAACCAAGGACAAACAGACATGCTTTAGAGGTATCTATTTCATGGAAGCTTCCACTTGTCAATCCTCTGGTACATACTGTATCTCCCTTGGCCCTTAGCTCTCGCGTTAATAATAAGCTGAGGGCTGTAAATACATAGCATTTCTCAGTTATTTTATTTTAGAAGAAAAACTTGCAAGATGTGCTATAAAAAACAGAAATCATAAATGTATCCCTTCAATTGCTATTAATATTGCAGATTACTTTTCTTAAAATTAATAATCACATTCTTTTATTAGCTGCCTTTAAAATTGTGAAAGGCTGGCTTGGTCCAGAAGCCATAAACATGCTGAAATTTGCGAACCGGAATGAAATTCAAGACTACATTAGTGCTGAATACTTACTTCCGCATATGGGGGGAACAGTAAGTGTTGTACAACATTTTATGTTTAATATTATTAAATAACAAAAAAGTCTTGGCTGAATTTTTAAAGATCACATTTTAACAAGTCTGGGCAATTTAAACTGATCATATGATAAAGAAAGATGCATATTTCACATCCAGTGGAAGGCACACTTTGTGATAAGCAGTAGAATTGGAGACCCTGAAATTAAATGTAAATCTTGACTTTTTCTATAGAAGCTGAGCTTCACTTTCCCTGCCTCCCCTACGTGCCTTCTCTCTGGCCAATAGAAAGGCAAGGGAAGTGAGTGTGCAGGATCAAGGTCAAATTTTACGTGAAGATTTTATATAGAAATTGGGCTGTCTATCATTCAATTGATGGATAGTTTTGTCATGAAGTTTTGACTGAAGGTGAAACTGATTAGAATATGCATTTTTTATTATTTGCACAGTCTGATTGGCCCAAGTTGGATATGTTTATTTTAAGAAATGGGTAAAATGTTTCACACATTCTTTACATGCATTGGGTGGATTTAAAAATGTGAATGTTCCTGAATGACGGGATTTATCAGCTTTCTATAATTCCTTTTCTAAATCCGTTTATTCATGCTGTGCATAGTATATAAACTTACACAACTGCTTAAAAGCCGTGTTAACTATAACTATTGTGCACTATCGGTTAATATTTTAACCGTTACTGGCAAGTAATTGTGGACAACACATTCACATTTTGTTTTCATGTAGTTCCATATTTTTGATAACAGACTTGGTACCTTTTGGATTATGAGCATAATTCGTTCCAGAAGAATGCTTGTAATCCAAAACACTCGCATATCAAAGCGAGTTTCCCCATAGGAAATAATTTGTTCCAGTGGCACTGCTAGTGTATGCAGTCCCGCGTGTAACCAGAGGTGAGGGGGCGCCGGAGACATTCAGAGGTTTGGAGACACTCGGGAACGGTGTGTTTCCGAGTGTTCCTGAGCGGCTCAAAGTGTCACCGGCACCCCCGCACCTCTGGCCAAATGCAGTACTGCACACCCCAGAGGCTTGAATCTGCTCATTTTGCAAGACAACGTTTGCAAACCGTGTCAGGATTTAAAAAAAAAAAAAGGCTCATAAACTGCGTTACTCGCAATCCGAGATATTACTTTATTTCATTTACAAGTTTTTCAAATGTTCCTTCTGTTAAGATATGATCAGCAAGCCTTACAGAGAATTTGTTGCTTTTTACGTCCTTTCAAACCTTTAGACTCTTACAAAGAAAAGAACAATTAAGGTCAGTCACTGTGTTTCTACTAATCAGGAGATGAAACATGCACATCTAAAAAGTATAGGCGATGCACATACAACTAAATTTACTAATTATACACACAGAAATTATTTTTAAAACATAACAGCCCACATATAGCCACATCAGGATGTTTTTCTGTATTTAACCCCAACTTCTTCATTACTTCTGTTCCCTGTTTTGTCTGTAGAAAAGATAGGGGGAGCAATTGTTTCTGGGAAGAAAAGGAACATTCAGAAAAAAATACCTTTGCCAGAGACTCTAAAGCCCTGTACACATGATCGGATTTCTGATGAAATCTAATCTGATGGATTTTTTTGTCGGATATCCGATGAAGCTGACCTTGCGTACACACTATCAGACTAAACTCCGACCGTGACAAAACTTGGTGACGTAAAACACTACGACGAGCCGAGAAAAATGAAGTTCAATGCTTCCGAGCATGCGTCGACTTGATTCTGAGCATGCATGGATTTTTCTCCGATGGAGTTCCACACAGACGATCGGCTTTTTCTATCGTGTTTTTATCCATAGGAAAAATTTAAAACATGTTCTATTTTTTTAACACTGATGGAAAAAAGACCGATGGGGCCCACACACGACCGGTTTGTCTGATGAAAACAGTCCATCGGTCTGTTTTCATCGGACAAACCGATCGTGTGTACACGGCTTTACTCTTCTTTGCTCAAACTTCTTTAGCAGGGTCACTGATGACAAAAGAAAATTGTTAATGGAGGCTCCAGACCTTCCTAGCATTATTCAAAACCAAGTTTTGCTAATTTAGGATAATCTACATAGATACTTTTAAATTTTTGTTATCAAAAAATAATGTAGGTTCCATTTAACTGCTCCTAGACTTCTGATACAGAAACAGTATGGTCCAGTTATTCAGAAGCTAGAGGCTACTTTATATTTCAATCGTTTTTATTAAAGTTTTACAGTACAAATAACAAAGATTTTGGCTTTGCATTAAGCAGTTTGCAGCATATGTGGAATGTCATACCTCAAACTAGTATAGTCCACCAAAAATTAATGAGAGGTGCAACTAAACAAAAAATAACAGAGGTCGAAACCCAATAATTAAAGTCATTATAAAAAAGGGGGGTAAAAACAAAGCAAAGAAAAAGTGCAGAAAATAGAGTAAAGGAGGGAAGGTTGGGGGGAGGGGGAACTACAGCTTCATAGAGGCCACTTTAAAAAAAACTTGGTCATAATGCTGATTTTGGGACAAAAGAATACCCCAGCATATTTACAAAACAAAATATTTTTTCCTTGTCCTTGCTATTACCAGGAAAACCTCTTACATTTTTTTTTTTTGATCAATGAAGGTGCTATGAAGTGTTGTACCATTCCACTTTTATACTCTGCATTTATAAATTAAACATAATCATGCAGGGGCAGTGCTAAGTGATGTTGTGTTGGCCCCTAATTGTTATGCTGTCACTTCAGAATCGAAGATATTGTATTTTTAAAAATGCTGGCAACAGGTTCACTTTTCTTTTTACTCTGGTATTCACTCATCTTTAAGTAGATTTACTGTAATTTTTTTTTTTTTTAGGATCCATTTAAATATAGCTATCCTCCATTACCCGATGATGATTTCCAAACCCCTATGTGTGAAAATGGGCCAATAACCAGCGAGGATGAGCTTGAAAGTAAAGAGGAAAGTGAGGTGGACACAAGGGATGCCATAGATTCATGTACCTCTGAGGAGAGTGCACTGAAGCCCAGAAAGGTAATTGGGTTTAATGAATGGTTCTGGCAGAGAAGCAGAATTGGCTTCACAAGGGGAAATCTGGGGTGTGCTAATGTGGATATATCAAATTAGTATTTTGATGGATTATTTCAGCACGACAAGGGAAACCGGATTTTTGAAAGTTGCCACCTCTGAAGGAGTAACAAAACCACTTGTGCTGCTAAAATTATTTATTCGCATAGATTTCTCTTGACAAGACACATAGTTAAAACCAGTTTAGAAAATACATGGTTATGTTCTGAGCATATAAAGATAATATATTTAAACACCTCCTGTGGCCATTCCATATATAATTACAAACAAGTACAAGTAATAATAGTATTTAGATGATGTAAGTAAGATGATAATAAGGTCAAGTTGCAAGTAAGATGATAATAAGGTCAAAGCCTTTGACAGGTGCTTGGCTATGGGCCTGGTCACAGTTCTACGCGTTTTGCATCTAGCTTCGTCAGGAGAGAATAGGTGATCATAAACCAGAGTGTAACTGAGGAGACTAAATGTGGTCTAGGGACAGAAGACCACATAGCTCCCCTTTCCCAGTAGGAAGGGAATTGCTGGTCCAAGAGACCCAAGAACTCATAGAGTAATCGGTTATGCAGTTTAATATTGCACCATTGGCATTGCCTACCTGGATTGGGGGAGGGATGTGCATTTCTGCACAATTTGATGGAACTAATAGTGAAGGATCACATTGTGACTGTAATTTATCCTGAATGACTCTTAGGGACATTGTTGACCCTCTCATAAACAAGTGCTTTGGTCCCTTGCCCCTCAGGTTATTCCTTCCATACATGGGGACTTGTATTCCCCCTCTGATCCACATTATACTCTAGTTTAGATTACTTTTTTTCTCCTGACAAAGCTAAATACGAAATGCATAGAGGATAGGCCATGCCCATATGTAACACATTTGTGAAAGGCTTTACAACTGGACCTCATTGTCATCATCTTGAAACATACTGTAGATATTTATTTGTGTATGCAGCTGTACTGAGGTGTTTAAATACACTATTACCTTCCTAACTTTCAAACTGTAACCATGTATTTTCTTATCTTTGTTTTTAGTTGTATGTTTTGTCAATCTTTCCTTCTCAGCTGAAAGCTGTACAAAGACATACAGGGTGTAATGTCTATGATGGCAAGGTCGTTTTTATGATTTTAGAAATTTTAGTAGGATCATTGAATTATCAGGTTCATCTGTCAGCTGTGACCGCAAGAATTTGGGTCCTTTTTCTGACTTGGGTTACTGATTTAATTGCAGCAGGAGTATTCAGACTCCATTACATGAAATGTATGCACCTGGCTGTCCATGAGAGGTGCAAACGTGATTAATTTTAAAGAGATTTTATAGTCTTATTTTTTTTCTAGACTTGCTTGTACAAGAGATCTATTTGAGGCAAATAATTCCTAAACCGTGTATGGTAATGTTTGAAAAATATTGTTAAATGATTATTGACCTATGGACTTGGGGGCAGCCATATTGGCTCATTTGCTGTCCACCATCCCCAAAAAGCTGCAATTTGCAGCGGATGTAGGCGATGTTTCTTGACCCAACTTGTAGCGATTAGTGGACAGCAAGCCAGCTGAATGCTACACATTCAAGTCAATAGATAGGTGCTGCAAACATCAAGCAACCACGCTTGTTGGCATAAAATGGGTTAAAACGGGCGATAAGTGAGCGTTGTATCGCTTTCTCTCCTGCTGTCGGTAGCCTCTTGAGCACGACCCGAGAGCGGATCAGGCTTCAGAGGCAAGGGAGATTTAGACGCATGTCTAAATTTACCCTTAAAAGAGAAATAAAAGATTTGTTCACTGGGTTGGGGTGTACAGCTTAGGCTCTCGGCGTGTTGCTGAGAGGCTGAGCTGGGTGTCGGTACAGGCACCTGGCGGATCCAGACTTTATTGTTGCGATAATGCAGTGCCTGGATAGTCTGCTCTCTGCTGAAAATGGGTCACAGGAGTGTAAAACGAATTGTACTTCCGTGATCCACAGGAGAAGTACAGCCAAATGAGCTTTAAGCATACAATGTACCCACGTAATGGTTATACTATACTGTTCCATCTCACAATGCAAGTCTAGGATTCAGCCAAGTTACCATCCAAAATGGAGCGTGCACCTATTTCTGACTGGATCCCATTTCCAGGCAGATCACTGTGGCAGAACCACTGGAGGTTTTCCTTCCTTTTTGTAGCTGCCAACTTGTCATTATTGTGAAACCAGGTCAAGAACTTCAATGCAATGCACCGCACTACACTGTTTGTTTTTTTGCACCTGCATTAGCAGTGTGTGAATGGGCCCTTAGACATAGTCCATTATAATACCTATCTATAGTTGTGCTCATAAGTTTACATACCCTGGCAGAATTTATGATTTCTTGGCCATTTTTCAGAGATTATGAATGATAAGACAAAAACTTTTCTTTCACTCGTAGTTAGTGTATGGCTGAAGCCATTTATTATCAATCAACTGTGTTTACTCTTTTTAAATCATAATCACAACAGAAACTACCCAAACGGCCCTGATCAAAAGTTTACATACCCCAGTTCTTAATACAAGTCATTGCCCCCTTTAACATCAATGACAGCTTGAAGTCTTTTGTGGTATTTGTGGATGAGGCTCTTTATCTTCTCAAATGGTAAAGCTGCCCATTACTCTTGGCAAAAAGCCTCCAGTTTCTGTAAATTTTTGGGCTGTCTTGCATGAACTAAACGTTTAAGATCTCCACAGAGTGGCTCAATGATATTGAGGTCAGGAGACTGAGATGCCCACTCCACAAGCTTCACTTTATTCTGCTGTAGTCCATGACAGGTCGACTTGGCTTTGTGTTTTGGATCATTGTCATGTTGGAATTTCCAAGTACGTCCCATGCACAGCTTCCTGGCTGATGAATGCTAATGTTCCTCCAGTATTTTTTGATAACATACTGCATTCATCTTTCCCTCAATTTTGGCTAAATTAAATTTTTGTAGCTCTCACATCCCCAAAACATCAGCGATCCACCTCCGTGTTTCACAATAGGAATGGTGTACCTTTCATCCTAGGACTTGTTGACTCCTCTCCAAATGTAGTGTTACTGGTTGTGACCAAAAAGCTAAGTTTTTTGGTCTTATCCCTCCAAATGACTTTGTGGCAGAAGGTTTGAGGCTTGTCTCTGTGCTGTTTGGTGTATTGTAATCGAATACTTTTTGGCATTTGTGTAGTAATGGCTTTCTTCTGGCGACTTGACCATGCAGCCCATATTTCTTCAAGTGCCTCCTTATTGTACATCTTGAAACAGCCACACCACATTTTTTCAGAGATTCCTGTATTTCACCAAACACTAACCATGAGTGAAAAATGTTTTTGTTATTCACATTCTCTGAAATATGTAAACTTATGAGCACAGCTATATATAACCTGCCTCTAGTGCCTAATCTTCATTGAATAAAACATCAAAAATATATAAGAGCACAATTGAAAACATGTGGAAGTCACATAAAAGTTACTTTGACACCAGTGAAAGTAATTGATAACTATATAAAAAATAAAACATGCAGTACATCTCTGTAATACAAAATACATGTACATCACAAATTTTATGCCTTTTTTAAAGACCCTGCAAGTACAGAAAAATAATGGTTGATCTGCCACAATTGCACTACTAATTTCTATTTGTGAAATGATACCACATACCTTTTTTGTGGACTAAAATTGCAAGGACTGGTGTCAACACTGCGCGTTTGGGTCATATATCTCTTGGATTCTCCATGGCAGGAAGCTTTCTGCATTGTCTCCTCTGTGCGTAAGATATTTCTCTGTGTGCTTCTTAAGAATCTTTAACACTAATACTTTAAAGGCTGCTTGGACTATTTGGAAATGTATGTTTAGAAATTGTTTTGGATTATTCAAAACCCACAACAATCTCATCAGAGTCAAGTAATAACTTGCATTTAAATATATTCCCATGTAGGCAACAGGATAATATATACTGTACACACAAATCTCTACAGTTCTTTGAATATATTTTTTTCTTGAATACATAATCTAAAATTCAGTCATTCTTATAAGACTCTTAAATCCTGCAACATACTTAATCAGATTTTGCCCAGTAACAGATTTGAGGAAATATTACTTATTTACATTTAAATGATCAAATTCTGTTTTTTTTCTATGGTTGAACATTTATTGAATTATAAAAATAGTTCAATGTAATAATAAAATGTTGGAGTTCAAAAAATAGTATAACGGACCATGGAAAAAAACTATATTTTAATTTTACAATTGGAGGTGTAGTTCCTTATTTTGTATAGCATGGAATGTATTCATGCATTTTTTTTTTTTTTTTTATTAGTGATAACAAATTATTCAGGGTTTTATATGTATTCTTCTATCCAGCCAGCAGGTTGAGTTTTAGACTACTTTTCGTCTTTTCCTCCCTTGGCTCGTTTGTTTAAAAAAAAAAAAAAAAAGTTTACAGCACTTAATTGCTGTGAGTGTGTCTGATTTGTGACTCGGATCTATCTTATCCTATTTGGAGGATTCAGTCAGTGAGCCTGGAAGGAGGTCGGACTTTCTATACAAATATATTTAACATTCTTGAACAGCTATAAATTCAGTCGAAGAGCACAAACTGTAAGAAACAGGCCATGTTATATGGGAAAAATTTGCCATTTATCATGTAATTTTATAGGTATTTGATTTCCACTTCAGCTGTTGAAGGTTTACCAGGCCATGTTTTGTGATCTGACATAGCGTTAACTGATAATTGCGCAGTCGTGTGACGCTATACCCGAATAAAATGTATGTTCTTTTTTTTTTTTTCCTGACAGTTTTATTGATTTTTCAACAATTTCGAACAGAAAAAACTATTTTTGATAGACCAGACAAGATACCCACTTGGCATACAGCCAACAGAAAACTTGGTTAAAGCATGTCAAATAAACAATAACAATGTATATCAGCATCAAATCATCTGGTTGTGATTCAGAGCATTAGTGTATCAGCTACGTCTAAACTGCAGAAGTATGTGTAGCCTAATAAAGAAGAAAGGTAGAGGAATGAGAAGACTAGGAATCAAAAGGGTAGGAACGGAAAGAGAATAGAGAGGGAGAGATGGAGGAAAAATAACGTCTGTGGTTTATAAACAAAAACAGACCAACAATTTTGAAAAAAAAAAAAAAAAAAATTCTGCTATAAAACCTATCCAATAAAAAAAAAATCGAATTTCTTCATCAATTTTGGTCAATCTATATTCTGCTACATAAAAATATACCAATAAGAGTTTATTGATTGGTTTGCGCAAAAGTTATATCGTCTACACACTTATGGATTTTTTTATTTATTTTCTGTACTAATGACACTGACTGGGAAGGGGTTAACATCTGGGGCAATCAAAGAGTTAAATGTGTTCCTAGTCTGTGCTTTACTAAACTGTGGGAGGTGCTTGTACTAGGGGAAGGGAAGACAGAGATCCATGTTCAATGTCTTTGGCAATGGCAATCTGCTTGTTTACATACTGTAGGTAGACTGCCATTCTGCCTGTGTAACAAATCGACGAGTCCGCGGTACCCTTTGTGAATAATCTGAGTGGGCTGCTGGCAGCCCACCCCCAACCGGGAAGTGCTGGATCACATACTCGGTACGTGATTCAGTGCAGGAGAGCCGCTGTGTGTATATATACAGTATATGTTCATCGAGCGGTTAAGTGTAAAGCAGAGGCTGACAAATTCATGGAGAGTCGAGATGCCAGTTGGCATAATCTAGCAACTTTGAATAATTGTCAAATGACTATAAAACCTAAACTTCCCATGACAACTACAGAAAAGTCCCAAATATAGAAAAATTTAGTTATTTAGATGTATTGGTACAACCTTGTATTAATGTCAGTAATAGATTTTCCATAGTACTGTGGCTTGAAAAACCTCTTTGGGCATTAAAGTATCACTAAACCCACATCTTAAAAAAAAAAAGCATAGATAAGTGCTGTATTACATGCTGTTCATTTTTGGTCACTATGAGGCCTCGTACACACCAGCGGACATGTCCGATGAAAACGGTCCGCGGACCGTTTTCATCGGACATGTCTGCTCGGAGATTTCGGTCTGATGGCTGTACACACCATCAAACCGAAATCCGCGCGGACAGAGAACGCGGTGACGTAGACGACACCGACGCTCTCTCTCTCGCGAGTTCAATGCTTCCACGCATGCGTCAAATCAATTCGATGCATGCGTCGAATCAATTCGACGCATGCGCAGGATTTTGGTCTGCTGGTTAGACGTACTAACCAGCGGACATGTCTGCCGGACAGCTTTCCAGCGGACATGTTTCTTTGCATGCTAAGAAACATTTGTCCGCTGGAAATCTGTCCGCTAGCCTGTACACACGATCGGATTTGTCCGCTGAAACTGGTCGGCGGACCAGTTTCAGTGGACATGTCCGGTCGTGTGGACGAGGCCTGAGACTTGTTTCTGTATTCTGCTAAAAACCTTGTCGACCCTGCTGCTCTCCATCTCCCCCTTCTGTTCATGTCCCTAATTCAGCTAGGGATTTTGCAACTGTGGTGGCAACTCTGCACATGCTCAGTTGTCAGTGAGTTTCTATGCTGAGGCTGGAAGGAGGTGACACAGCCTGTGACTGGCAGAAACCCGCCCACACCATGTTATTTCCACACAATAATAAATATAATAAATATTACATTTCAAATATATTTGTATGCCAATTTACAAAATGTATAGATATTTACTTTTTTTTTTTATTTTGAACATATGACCAGCAGCAGAGGAATAGAAGTTCCTCCTGCTTTTATTTTCCTGTAGACAGGCTGGGAAAGAGCTGGGTCATGCAACAGCTGTATATTGATTAGGATAAAGGTACTTGGGTGAATTTTTTATAAAAATAATTACAGTACCATCATTCCCATACATAAATAGAAGAGACAATGTAAATTAAACAGTGTGTGATTAGTATCAATTTAATTGTAATGTGTAGTCATTTGAAACCCCCAGCAAGTACCTACAACAAATTAAAAATAGTAGTATTCTGGCAGTCCTCTTCTACATGTAAAAATGATAATTCCTTTGCTTGAAAATTACTCCTAATCCCCTAACATTATATATGTTTTTTTAGCAGACACCCTAGGCAACGCTTTTCATTTTTTTACAGGTTTTTAGTTTAGAGTTACAAAGGAGGTCAAGTACTAGAATTGTTGCTTGCGCTCTAACGCACACGGTGATACCTCACATGTGTGGTTTGAACAGCGTTTACATATGTGGGCAGGACTTGCGTGTGTGTTCGCTTCTGAGCGCAAGCTACCGGAGGACAGGGGCGTAAATATTCCTTGTAATTGGAATGGTGCATGACAGCTCCTCTTTATGGAGAGATTCGGGGTCAATAAGACCCCATATCTCTCCTCCAGGCTGAAAAGCATGAGATCAAAAAATTATTTACGATCTCATGCTTGCCAGCCGCCATAGCGGCTTTGTTTACAATCGCGGCCCGGACGTGATGTCATAACGCCGCGCCCGGGCCTGCGACGGTCATATAGATGACTGAAAATCTTTAGGATCATCATCTGGCGGCAGCCGATTCTTTCTCCGGGTCCCGGATGGCATGGGAGAGCCCGGAGAAGCATTGGATGCCGTCGCCTGTAAGAACGATCAGGCGGCGGAACTGCCACTATGATCATTCTTATGCTGCACAGAATCGCCGGCTGAAAACAAGGATATCTGAATGATGCCTGTAGCTGCAGGCATCATTCAGATATTCCCACTGAAAGTCCGACGTCATACGCCCTTGGGCTAGAAGTGGCTAAACACTAAAGATCTGATGGAAACAACTTCCTCCCGTACAGAATGTTTCACAATTTAAGATCTCATATACAGTAACTGATGGGGCTCAGTTACACCAGATGCAGAAAGCATTTTTTAAATGAAGTACAGCTACATACAGCACTGCCAGAGAGGATGGCGTCCTAACAGACAAGTAGAACTAAGGGAGACCACAGGAAGAGGGGGCTATTGGTCATCTATCTTTGACGATCGTACACTCAAAGGACCGCAACACGGCTCCTATATACACTCGTTTGACACTCATTATACCTGCCAAATGTGGATGCGCTCATCTCGCTGCATCCTGCATACTACCTTGATCCGTGACCAGTTAGATTGTATGTAGGGATCTCCACAAAATACCCAGGCCTTGGCCTCTGGGGCAGTGCCAAGAGGTTTTCTGGTGACACCATCTTCCACAGTGAACTTTGTGATTCCTGCTTGCATAGCTCGGTGAATATTGCACCATTTTACTGCTTCACCTATTTGACAAAAATTCTAAAATTATTTAGAAATTGGAGAGTAACATTTATACATTTGTATGCTTGCAATGAACTCGCATTGTGTTTTCCTGTTTTTTCTTTGTCTATTGTTTTGGTTTTAACTGATCATCACATGTGTAATTGATCCAATTTTATATGCATCAATAAACGCACTTTTAGCCTTTACCGGTGGTATTGTTGCCTTTAAAATCCAGAATGCATGTGAAACACGTGTGTAATGCAAGTCATTAAAAAAAAAAAAGACAATGCGTAAACAAATGCATTACAAATGCACATACATGAGCTTGCAGAACTGTTTATTGAGCATGAGGATTTGTAAAAGAGCCCCCAAAGAATGCAGCACAGGTAGAGAGCCAAGAAATTACCAGCTCGAAAGTTTTTTGGCAGATCAACGGGTATTTTTGCATTCATCAAACAAATCTCTTTCAATAGTATATTTAACAGATCAAAAGGGAGCAAATATAAAAGTTCCTTGTTAAAGTGCACGTATACTTTAAATTATTTGTAGTGCCCTGTACATACGAGAGTAATTTCTGTCAGAAAAAAAGTTGGATGGTTTTTCCGACGGAATTCCGCTCAAGCTTGGCTTGCATACACACGGTCACACAAAAGTTCTCTGAACTTTCAAGCGTTAAGAACACTGTGACATACAACACTACGACGAGGCGAGAAAAAGAAATTCAATGCTTCCGAGCATGCGTGGGTTTTTTTCTGTCGGAATTCCATACAGACGAACGGATTTTCCGATAGGATTTTTTTCCGTCGGAAAAATTGAGCACGTGCTCTAAAACTTTTGCTGGTGGAAATTCCGACAGCAAGTGTCTGATGGAGCATAAACACGGTCGGAATTTCGAATGAAAAGCTCACATCAGACTTTTGCTGGCGGAAATTCCTCTCCTGTGTATGGGGCATAGGTCTTAGAATGTGTATATGTATATTGTTATTGTATGACCGAACATGATCTAAATTGCTAGGGAGCTGTAATATAAAAATGTTTCATCATTTACACAATGACTGTCATTTCTAGAGAATATTTTTTACAGCCATGATAATCACTGTATTTAAATGACTTTCCAATTCCATATAAGTGGCAGGTGGTATGGTTAAATTAGCAGAAAGGATGTGACATTTTAAACCCCAAATTAATCATGTCATATCAGATTGACAGCTATTGTAAAGCAAGAGAGGAGTATCTTGATATTATGTGCAATCAAAGTATAAATTTCAAGATTATATCCGTATTATACATAAAAGCGAACACAATAGTTTTATGGATTTTTTATTTTTTTTATTGCAATTGGAATACTGAAAAAGTAATTAAAATCTTCTTTTTCTTTATCGTACATCACGGGACACAGAGCGGCATTCATTACTATATGGGTTATATGGAGTACCTTCAGGTGTAGACACTGGCAATCTCAAACAGGAAATGCCCCTCCCTATATAACCCCCTCCCATAGGAGGAGTACCTCAGTTTTTCCGCCAGTGTCTTAGGTGTTAGTCATGGTTTAGCTTGCCTCCACATCCTTGGGATTAGGTGAGCTAACCGGTTCTGTCCAAAAAAGCCTCAGCGCTAAAGTGGTCAGTAACCGGACCCCAAACCCTTGGGGTATAGCCCATAATGCTTTTCTTTTTAGAGAGCTGGACCCTGGGCCCAGAACTTAGAAACCTTTGGGTGCCTAATGTTTCTGTTGCCAGAGTGCTATATGGGCCCAGGACAGTGGATCCTTCATAGGAACCCAGGGCCTGAAGGTCTAGACATCCCCACCGAGATGGGGGAAGATTGGGCCTCTTGCTTGGCAAAGTCCTGCGGCATGGAGCAGGTAAGTGAGGGGAAAACTTGCGGAACTTGGTTCTTAGCAGGTTTTTTCTGGGGGGTCACAGGGGACATGCCTAAAGTTATGCACTGCATCTGGCAAACTAGTCACATATCATAAAGATAGGATGGCTCTATATGTATTATTCCCCATAAGATGTGACCTCCCTTGTAGTGTTGGAAAAGCATTGAGTGGGGCCTGTGTGATATAAAAGTATATGTGTGTGTCAGAGAGCTGTGCTTACCTGCAAGCCTCCAGGCGATGCTCCATTCAGTCTTCCTCCTCACGGCCTGCAAAGCAGGCAAAACGCCGACCTCTGGAGCAGAGAGGTCCCTTCCTCCCAACCCCACCCCCCCCTGTCGGGAGGGGCATTTCCTGTTTGAGATTGCTGGGGGGGAAGGGCGGGTCAGTGGCTTAAGGAAGGGGCGGCCCTTCCTTGTTTGTTCCATATAGCTCATTCAATACTTTGGAACTGAGGAGGAAAGACCAGAACGGCAAGCACGGGGCGCCGAGGACACACAGTGGCCAGAAAGAATATTGCAGTCTTCAGAAAGACTGTTTTCAAGCCTAGAAATAGGCTGTTTCTTTTCCATCTCATAGTTTTTCTTGCAATACTACTCAGGGGGACAGAATGTTTTTTCTTTCCTAGATTTGAAAAAAAAAAGATTTTTTTTTTAAAAAAAAAAAAAAAAAAAAAAAAAAAAAAAAAAAAAAAGTGTCATCTAGGGGAGAGGAAGCATTTTTTATCCCCCAAACAGGTGTTTGGGCATTTAACTATTTATAAGTCCCAGGTACCAATAAGTAGCAGGTGTACCTCGGTATTGTACCATGGCATCAAAAAACAAGGGTACAAGAGGTGGGGATTCCCCCAGAGAGTCTGAGGTCTCGGACAATGCTATGCCGCTGCTTTCCCCACAGGGAGCCTTGGGGCCATCGGGATCTGGGGCTGGAGCTGACGCGGGTCAGTCCAACCCTAAGATGGTCACGGAGGAGGTATTACTCACCTCTTTAAAAGAGATGCAGAAAAGCATGGGTAAAATGATAGCCGCAGCTATGCGGGGCAGTAAGCGGAATAGATCTCCGTCGCCCGAGCGCGGACCCTCAGAAGAGGAGGTCCTTTCCTCAGGGGAATTGGACGACCTCTTGGACAAGGACCAAGTAGGTTCAGGGATCGAAGATCCGGATACAGAGGAGTCTGGGGCAGTCTCCCTGAGGGAGAGCTGGTGGATTCAAGGATTGTCGGACTTGGTCCATAGGGCATTCAACTTGCCAGTACCAGATCTCCAGGTATCGACGGTTTCAGCTTTGGGCTCACTGAGGGCGCCTCAAAGCAATGCTGTGTTTCCGATCCATCCTCTATTAGAGGGAGTTTTGTTCCAAGATTGGAACAAGCCAGATAAGATCTTCTTACCACCTAAGAAGTTCTCTGTCCTATATCCTATGGAAGAAAATTTTTCCAAAAGATGGGCTACTCCTGCAGTGGACGCAGCCATCTCATGTGTTAACAAATCGTTAACATGCCCTGTAGAAAACATACAGGTGTTCAAGGATCCAGTTGATAAGCGCTTGGAAGCACTACTTAAGAACTCCTTCACTACTGCAGGGGCAGTAGTACAGCCAGCTGTGGCTGCGATTGGGGTCGCTCAAGCATTATCGGATCAATTTAAGCAGATGCTTAAACTTATTCCTGCCCAGCAGGCAGAAGAATTTTCGGATGTCCCTAAGGCCATATGTTTTACGGTAGACGCAATCAAGGATTCTATCCAGCAAGCGTCACGTTTATCGTTATCCCTTATCCATATGAGAAGACTCTTATGGTTAAAAAGCTGGGAGGCTGAGCCCCCATGCAAGAAGCTCCTGGTAGGGTTCCCCTTCCATGGAGGACGACTCTTCGGAGAAGACCTAGATAAATACATTCAGACCATTTCAAACGGCAAGAGTACTCTCTTGCCAACTAAGAAGAAGGTTCAGGGGCCTGCGTTTAAACGACAGTATTCCCCTGGGCAGGGGCCCTCTAATGCCAAGCAGTATCGACGGCCTCCTGCAAAAGCAAACTTCGGCTTCAACAGCAAATCACAAGGACAGGCTGTTAGAGGCAAAAGGCAGTGGTTTCGCAAACCAGCAAAACCAGCCCCCAAGCCAACCTTATGAAGGGGCGCCCCCACCCACGAAGGTGGGGGGAAGGCTGCGACTCTTTTCAGAGATTTGGGAAGCCAGCATTCCCGACGAGTGGGTACGGTCTTCCGTGGCCACAGGCTACAAATTAGATTTCCTAAGGTTTCCTCCTCCTCATTTCCAGGAGTCGAGGATTCCAAACGATCCGCCTCGGATTCCGGCCAGTCCTGGAACAGGGGCTGGGTTTCTACTCCAACCTATTCATCATCCCCAATGGAGATGTCAGGCCAATTTTGGACCTAAAGATGGTAAATGCATATCTAAAGATCCGCTCATTTCGGATGGAATCCGTGCGGTCAGCAGCTGCCACACTCCAGAAGGACGACTTCATGGCGTCCATAGACATAAAGGATGCCTACCTTCATGTTCCAATTTATCAGCCACATCAAAGATATCTACGCTTCATGGTGGCTTCGCGTCACTTCCAATTCGTGGCGCTTCCCTTCGGGTTGGCTACGGCCCCCCGGGTGTTCACGAAGGTCCTAGCTCCGATCCTAGCCAAGCTAAGGATCCAAGGGGTCACGATCCTAGCATACCTGGACGACCTCCTAGTCATAGACCACTCGTCTCCCGGCTTGGAGCGAGCAGTGGCCCTCACGGTCCAATACCTCGAGAGGTTCGGCTGGGTCCTAAATCGAGAAAAGTCAGCTTTCCAGCCCACAAGGCAGTTGGAATATCTCGGCATGAGATTAGACACAGAACAACAAGGAGTGTTCCTACCTCTGAGGAAGGTAAAAGCCATCAAGGAATTAATCCTACTGGTTCTAAGCAAGAAAGAACCGACTATTCGCCTATGTATGAGGTTACTAGGCAAGATGGTGGCCACGTTCGAGGCGGTACCATACGCCCAGAGCCACACTCGCATCCTACAGGCAGCCATCCTGTCAGCATGGAGCAGAAGGCCACAGGCCTTGGATATCCCGTTGCCGCTCTTATCAAGAGTCCGACAAAGTCTGTGTTGGTGGTTAGACCCTCAGAATCTACTGAAGGGGAAGTCTTTCAGCCCAGTGGCTTGGAAGATAGTGACCACAGACGCCAGCCTGACGGGCTGGGGAGCAATTTTGGATGGTTGCACTCGCCAAGGTACTTGGGCAAAGCCAGAGAAGCAGTTGCCCATCAACATCTTGGAGCTCAGAGCTGCTCGACTAGCCCTCAGGGCTTGGACGTCAAAATTGCAGGGGTTCCCGGTGAGAATTCAATCAGACAATGCCACGGCCGTGGCATACATAAATCACCAAGGGGGAACCAGGAGTCAAGCCGCTCAGAGAGAGGTGAGCTTGATTCTCCTATGGGCAGAGGCGCATGTGCCCTGCATATCGGCAATATTCATTCCAGGAGTGGACAACTTTCAGGCGGACTTCTTAAGCCGCCAGACTCTATGGCCGGGGGAATGGTCTCTGCATCCACAAGTCTTTCAAGCACTCTGCCAAAGATGGGGAGTGCCGGACGTGGATATCATGGCATCGAGACTCAACAAGAAACTAGACAGGTTCATATCCCGCTCAAGGGATCCGATGGCCTGCGGAACCGATGCGTTGGTTTGCCCTTGGCATCAGTTCAAACTTCTTTATGCGTTTCCCCCGCTCCAGTTACTACCCCGCCTGCTGCGCAGGATCCGGGTGGAACACATACCAGTCATCCTGGTAGCTCCAGCATGGCCCAGAAGGGCATGGTACTCACTCATCCTAAAGATGGTAGTGGGAGACCCTTGGACTCTTCCTCTACGGCCAGACCTGCTATCGCAAGGTCCGATCCTCCACCCTGCCTTACGGCATCTAAATTTGACGGCCTGGAAGCTGAATCCCTGATTCTCAGGGGTAGAGGTCTGTCTCAAAGTAGTCTCTACCCTAATCAGAGCCAGGAAACCGGTCTCTAGGGTGATTTATTACAGGGTCTGGAAGGCCTATGTAGGCTGGTGTGAGTCCAAGCGATGGCTTTTCTCGCAAATTTACCATCGATAGAGTATTAAGTTTTCTCCAGCTAGGAGTGGATAAAGGATTGGCATTAAGCACAATCAAAGGACAGATTTCTGCTCTGTCAGTGTGGTTTCAGCGGCCGCTGGCCACCCACTCGCTGGTTAAGACCTTCCTTCAAGGGGTCTTACGTATTAGACCTCCAGTTAAATCCCCGCTTTGTCCGTGGGATTTAAATCTTGTTCTGTCAAGTTTACAGAAACAACCGTTTGAGCCGTTGGCTGAAATTCCTTTGGTTCTACTGACAAGGAAGTTAGTATTTTTGGTTGCCATAGTTTCCGCAAGAAGAGTTTCGGAGCTAGCGGCCTTATCCTGTAAGGAACCATATCTTGTTTTTCATAAGGACAGGGTCGTTCTCCGCCCTCATCCTTCCTTCCTACCGAAGGTCATATCCAGTTTTCATTTGAACCAGGATTTGGTATTACCATCCTTCTTCCCTAAACCTACTTCCAGAAAGGAAGGGTTGCTGCATACCTTGGATATTGTCAGGGCCATGAAGGCCTATCTTAAAGCTACAAAGAAGATCCGGAAAACAGATGTGCTGTTCATTCTACCGGATGGGCCCAAGAGGGGGCAGGCAGCTGCAAAGTCCACCATTTCTAGGTGGATTAAGCAATTAATCACTCAGGCCTACGGCTTGAAAGGGTTGCCTCCTCCAGTATCATTAAAGGCTCATTCTACTAGAGCCATGGGCGCCTCCTGGGCAGCACACCACCAGATCTCTATGGCTCAAGTTTGCAAGGCGGCAACCTGGTCTTCTGTCCACACGTTTACAAAATTCTACAAGTTGGACGTAAGAAGGAATACTGATACTGCCTTCGGGCAGGCAGTGCTGCAGGCTGCAGTTTGAGACCCTCGGATTCCGGGGGCTCCTCTTTTTTGAGTTAAATTTAAAATTTAAAATTATTTTTCTCAACTAAGTTGGATTTATTATGATTTGAGTATATCTCTAAATTAAATCCTTTTGTCTTGGAGATGTTCTCCCTCCCCTCATTGTAAGCATTGCTTTGGGACATCCCATATAGTAATGAATGCCGCTCTGTGTCCCGTGATGTACGATAAAGAAAAAGAGATTTTTAATACAGCTTACCTGTAAAATCTTTTTCTTGGAGTACATCACGGGACACAGAGCTCCCACCCCTCTTTTTTGAGGACCATTTTGGGAGGCATACTGCTTGCTACAAAACTGAGGTACTCCTCCTATGGGAGGGGGTTATATAGGGAGGGGCATTTCCTGTTTGAGATTGCCAGTGTCTACACCTGAAGGTACTCCATATAACCCATATAGTAATGAATGCCGCTCTGTGTCCCGTGATGTACTCCAAGAAAAAGATTTTACAGGTAAGCTGTATTAAAAATCTCTTTTTATTATCTCATTAACCTTTCTGCGCTGCTTTTGAGGATTTCATTTAATAGATACACTAATGCACAATTTTTACTCTTATTAAAATCTGATTTTCTCTTGTGCCTTTGACCTCCGCAGCAAACTTATTATAATTTTAAATAACATTTTCTATTATCCAGTACTTGTCTAAGTTTTTCTTTTGTGTACTAATGCAGTAATAACAATCAACTTTGTTGGACTAACTGTTTAATAGTAATTAAAGAACAGCTCCAAGCAAATATATAAACCAGACTTTAGTTCACCTTTTATGTCCCTTCTTTATTTTGGGAGTCGGCAAGAATAATCATCTGAAAACTTTTTTTTATTGAGTTGACAAACAACAAATTAGGTTGGCGTTGATTACATTAGAATGTGCATTTATAAACCTAGAGGTAAGATGTCCTTATCTATATATATTTAGCCATTTGGCTGGAGTTGCTCTTTAATTTACATGTTTTTTTTTTTTTAATGCAAATACATTTTGAAATTATTCTGTTTTGTCTGATTTTGGATAATCTCGTCATGCTGTCTCTCCCCCTCTACGAGGAAGGCTAGTTATTTTTTATAAAGTGAAGTTGCTACTGAAATATTGAAAGTGAATCGTCAAGAGGTCAGGAAGACTGCTGGTGAAGGCAAAAGAGTTTAAAAGAAAGCTACGCTTTTGTTTCATTCGTACTTTACTCCCTGGTGTAAGCCTGCTACGCCTAACATTGACCCTGCACTGCCCTGTTCAATCTCTTCTTTATCTACTTCATCTTTACTTGTTAACCGACAATGAAGAGTGGACCAAACTGTAAGTCTACAGAAAATTGCTTTAAATTATTTTTGTTAGCTTTTCTCATCTTTAGGAATTATGGAGTCCTTTTTTATAAAAGTTTTTGTTATTACAGTCACAGAATATCAAACATGCCAGCAGTGCATCTGACGGTTTGCAAGAAGAGGAACTGCGCAGTGGGAAGTGTCACAAGGGCAACATGTGAGGATGAATTGTGATGGTAATGACTCAGCCTGAAAATATATTCTCAGTCAACTAAAAAGAAAGCTTTCAGCTGATGTAGCAATATACTACCTATGACCTGACATATACTAGATAGTGAAAGCAGAAGTATGGTGAGGATGGTCTGACGCTTACACTTTGGATAGTGAAGAGAAATATATAATGTATTCGTTTACAGGGATTGATTTATTAAACTGATAGAAAATTCCCCAAAGATGATATTATGTTCACAGATTCCATATATTACTTGAGACCATGCTGGAAATTATATTTGCTTCATAGCTTAGCACAATTTTTTACATTTCTGTTAGCAGCCATTTTAGGGTAGGAGATGCTACTGTTTCCTTCATTGATAATACCGGACAGGGAATTTACTACAAAAAATACAAAATTTGGCTCCAGACAGTCTTTTTCTTGCTCTGTCTCTTCACACAAATAGGATTGTGTGACCAGACCACTATCAAGAGGAAACTGCAGCCCACATAAATGTGTCCAGTTTGTCCTCTTGAGATGTTCATAGAACATTTTAAGTACTGGGTCAAAGGCAGCGAGTTTGTTTAGGAGATTGGTTGAGTCTTGAATGTAGCTGGATTTTTACAGATTAGAGGTTGTAGGATATTTTTCACCCAGCCTGAAACCTTTTCATTGATGATTGCGACACCTGAGATTATCAGTCTGCCTGAGTTTCCCTCTTTATGGATTTAGGGAACCAATTTAGAAACAGCCCACTTTAGGGTTGGGTTTCTTTCAGGGGTCCAGATTTTTTTTTTTTTTTTTTTAGCCTTGTTTTTTTTTAATTTGGCTGTGTTGTCTGGCTTGTCATGGAAATATTCTTTAATCCATATTTTTTTATTGAATTCCTACATGTCGCTGCATGCTGTAGATTGATTTTGTCTATGGATTTTGCTAGGCAGAATATAGGTTCTTTTGAAAAGTATAGCTATTTCTATTTCCGTAGGTGTATAAAAAAGTGTAAAAGAAAGGATCCTAAACAAGGTGGCACACTTAATGATGACAATGGTTGTATTTCATTGGTTCTTTGGACATCTGAAAGGGACTATTTTTTTTTACATATTGTAGTTATATTCCATTGCCTCTCAGAATTCTGTACAGCCCAACAAAGGATTTAAGGAATCCCTATAGCTTGCATTGTTTGACTTGGTCAATAAAGGGTATCAGTTAAAAGATAAGTTCACCTTTAAAAAAAATATATATTTTTGCAGGTAACAAAATGTGCATTTATTCTTGGAGCCTGGAAAGCATTACAGCAGATTGTGGGTGCAATGCAGGACTCCTGCAGACTGTCAGTGTAAGCTGTGTTCTCATAAGAGTAGGCAGTTACACAGTGACTGGAGCCTTCAATGAGCTACCCAGAGCGCTCAGCTGAAAACCATGTCGCCAGCCGCAAAGACTGATGGTAGTTGTAATTTTTCTATTCACAGAACTCTGTGAATGAATGATGCAGCCGTGTGGGTGAAGTTTGGGGAGAAAACCCCCAGCTCGCTGTCGCTAATGGCGGTGGTTCGGAGAGAGTCTGCAGCAGTGGGAACATGTTGCATGGTTTCACCTTTTAAAAATGTAACATGTAACATTCCCAAAGGCGAACTTCTCCTTTTTAAATTACAAACTTTCTACAATTCACAGTCACAAGACTTTCTCTCTTCCTTTATTTTTCTCACCAAGAACATAGTACATGCAGTAGTACACACACACATGTGCATCAGTTTTCTGAAACTCAAGAAACTTCATGCCTCAGTGAGTGCACACGTTCTTTCAACACAATATTTGAGTAAAGTCTTAAAGCAGTTACCGTATATCTATAGCTTTTATTATGAAGGTTGCTCTTGACATACCGTATTTTTCTCTCCATAAGACGTACCTGACCGTAAAACGCACCTAGGTTTCAGAGGAGGAAAATGTGAATCAAAAAATCTGAACCAAATGGTGGATTAAAATATTTAATAAATTATAACTGAATAACATTTCTACACTGACAACCAATATAACTGGGATATTTACACTGACCCCAACACAACAGGAGTATTTACATCAACCACCAATGTAACTGAGACATTTACACTAACTAGCCATATAACAGGTGTATTTACAGTAACCCCTCCCCCCATCTCTCTACTAATCTCTGCATTCTTATCTCCCTCTCAGTACCACTCTGCCCCTCTAACTCATCATCTGCTAACCTCTATCCCCCAGACCCCTACTCTGCTAACCTCTGCAATCCAACCATTCCTTCCCATTCAACTCTGCACCTCTGTACACCACCTCTGCTCACCTGACTACACACCACCTCTGCTCACCTCTGCACCTCAAGCCTCCCTTTTTGATTACCTTCTCTTTGCCCCCTATGCTTACCTGTATGCTGTTTACATCTTCTAGGTAGGCGGCATGCAGAGGATGGGGCGTGATTTGCATACAAATCGCGGCGGCCATCGTAATTTACATAACCATGCCCACACAATTTACATGTGAATGCCGATGTTAATTAAAGAACAATGCCTTTTTGTTTCTCTCCCTATAGCAGCTGAAAGCAGGGGAGAAACAGGATTTAGCTGTGGCAGAGAGATGCATAGGGCATCATTCTGTCCCCGAGACGATCCCCCTATTAGCAGGTCTGCTGGTCAGTATTCGCTCCATAAGACCCACAGACATTTCCCCCGTTTTTTGGGGGGGAAAAGTGCGTCTCATGGACCAAAAAATACAGTAGTTCTCCATTTCTCAGGGTCAACCAACATACAAAATGATAGGCAGCATAAATTGTCTGGTTTAACTCGTCTATACGTCTGGTTTTGGCCATTCTGTTTGAACTTGTATTTCAGCTTGGTGATCTTTGTGAACAAGTGAGAAGTTTAATTGCATTTGGAACCCTAATTTTCGAGTTTGGTTTTGATGTGGCTTTTAAAAAATTTAATGTGTCGTGCTTACTCATGTCTTAAATTGCATTTTTCTCCTTGAATGATTTACTTGGAGCCCCAGTAACAATTGCAGCATCGTTTCTGCTCTTGTGACATTGTAGTTTCCAAATACTCTGAAGTTGGCGTTTTGTTTCGTTCTGGCTGATTGAGAGGGCTTTGTAATAAATCGACTGAACCCATTATACAGCCCAAAAAGTTGGGATGTTGTGTAAAATCTAAATCAAAAAAGAATGCAGTGATTTGCAATTCTCATTTTATTCACAATAGAGAATATATCAAATGTTTAAACGAACATGTATCATTTTAAGAACAAATGAGGTAATTATAAAATTGATGGCAGCAACACATCCTAAACAAAAGTTGTGACAGGGCCATGTTTACCACAGTGTAGAAATCTCCTCTTCCTTTTAAAGCCCAACTCCAGGCAAAAAATAATAATATTCCCGTGGAATGGGACTGTGCCCATAATGCATGGGTTATTTGCTTGTTTTTTTTTTATAGGGCAGAGTGGAGATATACTTACTCTTCCTAGCACAAGACTAGTTTCTGTGGCTCCTGCTTCCTTGTGATTTAGTGGTCTTGCACCTTGGACTGTTCTTGACATCATCACGCCCAGAGCAGGCTCCATAGACAGGAACTGTCCTCCGCTGGACCGTGATGGAGTGCTGTTTTTTGAAGGATAGGATGAGTATACGCTTTCTGCTCACCCCTAGACAAAACAATTAGTTTACTCATGCAGTGTGGGCGCAGCCCCACTGCATGGGAGAAAACATTTTTGACCTGGAGTTTGGGCTTTAACAACACTTTGTAAATGTCTGGGCAGTGAGGAGACCCGTTGCTGGAGTTTTGGGAAAGGAATGTTGTCCTATCCTTGCCTAATATAGAGGTTCTAACTGCTCAACAGTCCTTGGAGGTTTTATCATATTTTTCGTTTTTATGATGCGCCAAATATTTTCAGTTGGTGAAAAGTCTGAACTGCAGGCAGGCCAGTTAAGCACTCAGACTCTTCTACTACAAAGTCATACTGTCGTCATGTATGCCGTATGCAGTTCATCATCGTCCTTCTGAAATATGCACGCCCTTCCCTGAAAAAGACGTTGCCTGAGTGGGAGCATATGCTGCTCTAAAATCTGGCTATATTTTTCAGCGTTGATGGTGCCTGCCCATTTCATCTGCACTAATCTCATACCATCAGAGGTGCAGGCTTTTGAGTGCTGATAACAGTCCCATAAGGTTCCTCTCCTCTCCAATTTTGATTCATTTGTCAACAGAACCGTTTTTTCCACTTTGCAGCAGGCAATTTTAAATGAACCTTGTCCCAGAGAAGACAGCAGTGTTTCTGGATCATGTTCAGATAAGGCTTCTTCTTTGCATGATAGAGCTTTACTTTGCATTTTTGGACGACAGCACGGACTGTGTTCAGACAGTGATTTTTGGAAAGTATTCCTGAGACCATGCAGTGATGTCCATCACAGAAACCATGCCTGTTTTTAATGCAGTGCTGTCTAAGGGTCTCAATATCAAGGGCATCAAATATTGCGTTTTGGCCTTGTCCTTTCCACACAGAGATTCCTCCAAATTCTTGCAATCTTTTGATATTATGTACTGTAGAAGGAACATTCTGAACTTGTTTGACAATTTTTAGATCTGGCTTTTAAAAAATTAAAAGGTGAACCTCTACCCATCATTACATCTGAGACACTGACTCTCTAAGATTCTCTTTGTATACCTAATTGTGTTACTGACCTGTTGCCAATTAACTTAATTGGCTGTCAAATGTTTTTCCAGCTCCTCGCTTAGTACCAATTATTTTGCCAACTTTTTGTTGCCCTGTCCCAAACTTTGAGGTGCGTTGATGTCATCTGTTTCAAAACTTCCCTTTTTTTGTTTAAACATTTGATATGTTTTCTCTTTTCCATTATGAATTATAGATGGATTTATGTGATTTGTAAATCATTGCATTCTGTTGCAGTTTACAAAGAATTTAAACAATCATTAAAATAGAAGCACATTATTAGTGTATTCCTTAAATTGTTCAAAAGTAAACCCTACCCATAATCCACCCAAACATTTACATCAGTTTGACCTTATTAAGAAAACAATGCCCATCTTGTTGAGCTCTATCCCTTCCAGCACAACTTGTATAATATATATATTGTTATATGGGTGGAAGAGGAAGATTCTGTGGACTACGAGAGTACCCCAAATATGGGTGTAACATGTAGCTAAAGGTGAACCTATTCGTTAAGTGCCCGTTCACACTTGTGCGCTGTGAATTTCCAGCGAATTCTGCACAGATTCTGCACTGCATCCAAAATCGCACCCCATTCATGCGAACCGCTGCAGGTGTGACTGTATATTAAGTAGACACCCTGAAATACAGAATAGCCCAAATCGAGCTGCAGTAATAATCTCCTGTGCTTAGGTGTTTAGTCTATACACGAGTGGTGTAATCCACTCTTTAGATTTAGGAAAAGCCTTTAGTCTTGCAGCCCTCCTCGGAACAATGGGTATTCTTAAAACTGGGAAAAAAAAATCAAGGAGGGGGGCACACCGACCTTGTGCATTACCAATGGTAAAATATTTTAATAAAAGCAATATTTATACTCGCGAACAAGCATTTAAAAAGGCTTGTCAATTGGTCAGACTGCGTCCCTTGACTCCTGCAGACGGCACCTGATGTTGAGGGGATCAGATGGTACCCCAAATGGCACTGCTGAATAATCGCATGTGATTTGAACAGGAATGCGGTGCAATTTCTGTACAAAATTACATGTGGTTCCCGCTCCACATAGTGTGAACCGACACTTAAAGTCATAAGGCACAAGGTTTTTTATCTTAATGCATTCTATACATTAAGATAAAAAAACCTTCTGTGTGCAGCAGCCCTCCTCTATCCAGCAATGCGCATGAGTGCCTTGGCTTTCCTGATTGGATGAGACACAGCATTAGTGCTTTTGACTCCCCCTGCTGTCGATCAAAGTCAGTTGGCCAATCAGGAGAGAGTGGGGGCAGGGCTGAACCGCAACTCCATGTCTGAATAGACACAAAGTGCTGCGGCTCGGCTCCGGTGCTCCCATTGCAAGCTGCTTGCTGTGGTGGCACTCTACAGAAGGGAGGGGCCAGAAACGCAGAAGAGGGCCCCGAGAAGAGGAGGATCTGGGCTGCTCTATGCAAAACCAACTGCACAGAGGAGGTAAGTATAACATTTGTTATATGTTTAAAGAAAAAAAAAAAATACACTTTAGTATCAACTGATCAAGTTCCGAAGCTGGTTACTATGCTTGGCTGTTTAAGATTTTTCTTGCTCCAGTTTTAGCAATTGCCATTGTATGTTTTATTTAAAATTTTTACGTCTATTTCTTTTATTACAGAGTGAAGATTCTTTCTGCTTCTTTGAGCCAATGATGAAACGGCCAGATATAATCGCTCTTTGAATGATTTTAATTCAGTGTCACTGGACATTTATGTTACAATCACTGTATCTTTCTATATTTTTGTACCTATAATGGTTTTGACATTTTAACAGTAGTTTAGGGTAAAAGCTGCATTGAGATAGGATGATTACAAGAATATGACAATAAAATAATCTTGCTATGTGCTGAGGCAATGATGTGCATTTAGATACCTTTAATGCCGCGTACACACGTTCAGACATTCCGACAACAAAACCGTGGATTTTTTTTCCCGATGTATGTTGGCTCAAACTTGTCTTGCATACACGCGGTCGTACAAATGTTGTCGGAAATTACGATCGCCAAGAAAGCGGTCACGTACAATGGCACTATTTTAAAGGAAGTTCAATACCAAGCACGCCACCCTTTGGGCTCCTTCTGCTAATCTTGTTTTCGTATAAGTTTGGTGAGAGACGATTCGTGCTTTTCAGCCTTCGTGCTTTTCAGTCCGTTACTCCTCTTCAGTTTGTGCTTGTGGGTTTGTATCTGTGTGAATATCAGCAGCAAAACAACTTCATTATTCTAGCATCATAAAGAAGAAGAGAATGCGCTGCGTTAAAAGATGAAAATATTTGCAGCGTGACGAATGTGCTATCTCCATTACGAACGCTAGTTTTACCAGAGCGCTTCCGTCTCGTACTTGATTCAGAGCATGCGTGGAATTTTGTGCGTCTGAATTGTCTACACGCTCGAAATGTACTAGAACGCATTTTGTTGTCGGAAAATTTGAGAACTAGCTCTCAAATTTTTGTTGTCGGAAATTCCGACAGCAAATGTCCGATGGAGCCTACACATGGTCGGAATTTCCAACAACAAGCTCCCATCGAACATTTGTTGTTGGAAATTCCGAGCGTGTGTACGCGGCATTATTTATCTCTGGTTCACATTGGCACAATTTGACATGTAAAACGGCTGCAATTGCCAGCAATGGCACGTCCTAATCGGTGCAACACTGCATTTGGGGTGCGATTTTGCTGAAATCAAGACTGACATGCGGGAGTGAAATCATGCAAGAACTCTGCTGAACTTGCATGGCTTCATTCCCGCAGCTCAGTGTGAACCAGGGCTTAAAGCTAAACTTCAGAGAGTTGCCTAAAACCACAGATGAAATCCAGCTGTTTTACCTTTGTAATACTGTTTAATTTTTTAATAAGATTTGCATACTCCTGCCAGACAGCACAGCCAGGACTGCACGGGGCAAGTGACATTGTTCCTCACTGTTCCCCACCACTTGTTTACTGATGAAACATGAAAAATTTACTGACATTTACACCTCTTCAGCTCCGGAAGGTTTAACCCCCCCCCCCCCCCTTCATGACCAGGCCATTTTTTGCGATACGGCACTGCGTTACTTCAACTGACAATTGCGCAATCGTGCGATGCTGTACCCAAATAAAATGTGTCCCTTTTGTTCCCACAAATAGATCGAAAGATATTTGATCACCTCTGCTGTTTTAATTTTTTACGCTATAAACAATAAAAGACCAACAATTTTTACTTTTCTGCTATAAAACACATTCCATAACATTTCTTTTAATAAAACTGAATTTCTTCATGAATTTAGGTCAATGTGTTTTCTGCTACATGTCTTTGGTAAAAAAAAAATATCACAATAATCGTATATTGATTGGTTTTGCGCAAAAGTTATAGTGTCTACAAACTATGGAAAACATTTATGGAATTTTTTTTTTTTTTTACTAGTAATGGTGGTGATCAGCGATTTATAGCAGGACTGCGACATTGTGACGGACAAATCTGACACTAATTGACAGTTTTTGGGGACCAGAGACACCAATACAGTGATCAGTGCTAAAAACAAAATGTACTGTCACTGTACTAATGATCAAAGGGTTAAATGTGCTCCCTGGGAGGGCTTGCTCACTGTAGGGGGGTGCTTTGACTGGGGGAAGAGAGAGATCCAGGAAGACACAAGATCTCCATCTTCCCCTTTGACAGAATGGCGATTTGCCTTGCTTACGTAGGCAGACCGCCGTTCTATCTGCCTCAGGAACGATTGGCGTGTCCCAGCAAACATCGGGTCCACCGGACCCACTGATTGGCTCCTGCTGTGTCCAGTCACAGCGGGAGCGGGTGTCGCCAGCGACGCAGGTGCGTGCACCCCAGACTCGGCAGACGAAATTGCGTACAGGTGCGTAATTTTGCACTGAAGGAATGCCCTGCTGCAGTAAATGTACATGGGGTGATCCAGAAGAAGTTAATCTGACAAACTCTCTTATTAGAAACTCTTAAACCTATAAGAGGATTGATAATTTATATTATAAATATTGACACTACCTGTACCAAGTAAAGTCAAAACTGTAACAAAATATGAGCATAACTGGGATTATGGAAAACCTGGGGGCATGCTGGGATGTAGAAGAAAACCCAGATCTGTGGTGCACCGTAACAAACAGTGGTCATTGTCAGGTTGTATCTAGCAGTGGGAGTGGCGTAGCTTGGTATGATTAAATAGAACCTGAGCCTAGGCACTGTATATTCTGCACCTCTATGCCGTGGTCATTGTACCAAAAAGGTACTAATTACTGTACCACAAGTGATAATCTCACAGACACAGAAACCTCAGAACAAATCATTTAGAAAAAACTTTTCAATTACATATGTTTTTCTGCACACGACCAGCTGCCAAATTTTCACCGACCGTTTCATCCGTTTATGGTCTTTAAAAGACTGGGTTTTTTTTACAAGCTGTTTTTGAAAATAAAGACAATTGACAACCCTGCTCTCTCCACCCTTTTGCATTTTTCTTGTTTAGCACATGTGCACCGCAGCACAGATAACTGTCTGCTTCTCCCTCTCCCAGTCTGATACCTGGCTAAACTCAGGAACATACATTAGTTGCTTTAAAAAATAAACTTCTTATAAATGACCACATAACAGCATGGGTTTGTTGTTTAGCTTCTGTTTTTTTGTAATTGTCCTAACAATTGCAGAACATACACTTGGGGTTAAATTCACCTCTTTTAAAGACCAAGTACACTTTCTTTTTTGTCCCACTTTGCTAACCTAGCCACCCCATGTGGCACGTAACCCCACCCCACATGGCACGTAACCCCACCTCACGTCTTCCCACGTGCACACTTGCCTTGCACTATACCTGTGTCCCCTGGGGGTTGGTTTATATACATTAGATATAAAAAGTCTACACACCCTTGTTAAAATGTTAGGTTTCTGTGATGTAAAAAAATGACACCAAGATAAATAATTTCAGAACTTTTTCTAGTTGTTCCCGTACAGTTGCTACCCTTGGGGTTCTATGGGACCTTCTCCCAAGTGTTTGTGGTCATTTTGTTTGAAAAACTTTAAATACATTGAACAGTGGGAACTTTTCCAACTGCAAGATTTAAATAAGTTGGGTGTGCTATTAATAAGAAGAGGGGGGTTGGAGAGGGAACAGAATTTTTACCTGCCACTGTTTTTCTGATGGAAAATACTAGCACGTAGAACAGGCTTATATTTTGCATTCATGTTTCCCCACATAAAGATCTTTCAAATAGGCTAGGACCAGTTAAAACCATGATTTACCATTTAGGGCATGCATCCAGGCCTTCCATAGTCTACAGCTTGAATGGGAAGAAAAACTGACTACATATTACTTGTATCCGCAAACAATCTTGTAACTCCTCTTAAAGCCACACAATCTCTCTGCTGTACTGAGGAGTTTCTTTTTAATGCTTAAGCCCCGTACACACAGGCAGAATGTCAGGAGACATTTGCGGTTCAAGAAAAAAAACAGCCGACATTCTGCCTGTGTGTCTGTCGAACAGAAGCTGGCTGTTAGAGAGCGCTGATCGAAGTGTTCTGGCGGGGGGTCGTCCCCGTGTCAGAACATCTCAGCAAAGGAGATCGCTGGACTAACCTTGCATGATTAGTACAGCGGCTCCGACCGGAGCTGTCAGTTTTTTGTACCAGAGCTGACATTTTTTTGTAATGTGTCCGTACAGGAGCTGTCAGTACAAACTGTATTGTGTACCCAGCTTTACGGAAGAGGCTGGAAAACCTAGAAAAGATTACAGCAGCCTTTTTTTTTTTGTACCAGGGACTCTTGAATGTCAACCAACAATACAATTAAAAATGTGTAATTTTTGTTTTTATATTACTGCATTGGCAATAAAAACCTAACCCAATTTCCTCACTCTCTTCGTCATCATTACAGTTTACAAAAAACGGAATAAAGTGCTCTTAAAATAAACCTTTAGGGTTTGTAATATGAAATTGCCTTTGCCAACTTGCATTAAAAAATAAAATAAAAATGAATTGCCACCATTCTAATGCAAAAACAAAAACATGCAGCCTGTTAAATCTGAAATATCTCAATTTCAATCCCAGTGACACACTAGTTAAACTATGATGAAGATTTCAGCTCTGCATATGGTAGACATTTTGCAAACCGAAGTAATGTTCCCAGAAGGTAGCTTGTGAATTCTGATGGTTTGTTAAGATGAAAGGCATTTGCACATCATGATTATGAGTTAAAGGGTCACTAAAGGAAAAAGTTTTTTTAGCTGAAATGACTGTTTACAGGGCATAGAGACATAATAGTTAACTGATTCCTTTTAAAAATGATTAAAAATAGATAAAAAAAACAATCATATAATGTGCCTGCAGTGTAGTTTCGTTTTTGCTGTTGTTTGCTGGTTCTCTGATGTACAGAGAGCCACTAGAGGGCAGTCAGCCAATAGAGAGCAGTGATACTTTGTCTAAAACTCCTCAGCACCAATCCAGTTTCGTTTTACACACAGCTCCTTGATTAGTGACCACCGTGAGAAATCTCCCAGTACTGTGGTTATCAGGAAACAGGCAACCAGGAAGTGTCCAGAACAGAGAGGATTTACAGAAACATGAAAGCAAAAACGAACAATGAGCACATGAAACCAGGACTGCAGTAAGGTAAAGGAAGCTATTTAGCTAAAAAAAAAAATTCCTTTAGTGACCCTTTAAGCCGAAGCCTGCTGCAAGTGCCTTTTTATCTTGATAAAATTTGCAAGTAACCTTGTACCACCCTGCCTGTGTGGCTCATCTTATCAGGGAACACTGCCTTTTTTTTTTTTTTTAAAGTTTGGGAATTCAACATTAACTATTTTTAATCCTTATGCTTCTGTCATTAATAAATAGATAGAATGGTATATTATGTTTTTCTTTGTGGTTTCTGGCCTAGGCAAAAATTATGTCTTGCATCTCATGAGTCTTCATGGACACTCTCGAGGCACCCCATTCTAAAATGGAAAAAAACAAAAAGTTTTACATAACGCAACAACATGCACGCACCTAGAACACCCAACATTAGAAGTGATTTATTCTTCTAAAACAAACACTGGCACTGGCTAGTATTCCAATGTTTCTCTTCTCCCTCACCCCATTGCTGAGGGAGAGGCAAACAAGGATGCTGTGCAGGTGCCTGCCATCCTCCTCATCAACCAATTATGTCATTGGTTGTTAGGATGCAGGTTGCTGGAAGGTTGTAATAGTGCACAGGCTTCATCCATGCACTATACAAACTTTGGGCAATTTTAAAGCATTTTGCAACAGTAACTTTCTGGAATTTTAACCACTTAAGCCCCGGACCAAAATGCAGCTAAAGGACCAGGCCCCTTTTTGCAAATCGGCACTGCGTCGCTTTAACTGACAATTGCGCGGTCGTGCGACGTGGCTCCCAAACAAAATTGGCGTCCTTTTTTTCCCACAAATAGAGCTTTCTTTTGGTGGTATTTGATCACCTCTGCGGTTTTTATTTTTTGCGCTATAAACAAAAATAGAGCGACAATTTTGAAAAAAATTCAAAATGTTTTTCTTTTTGCTATAATAAATATCCCCCAAAAATATATAAGAAAAGTTTTTTTTCCTCAGTTTAGGCCGATACGTATTCTTCTATCTATTTTTGGTAAAAAAAATCACAATAAGTGTTTATCGGTTGGTTTGTGCAAAATTTATAGCGTTTACAAAATAGGGGATAGTTTTATTGCATTTTTATTCTTCTTTTTTTTTTTTACTACTAATGGCGGCGATCAGCGATTTTTTTCGTGACTGCGACATTATGGCGGACACTTCGGACAATTTTGACACATTTTTTGGACCATTGTCATTTTCACAGCAAAAAATGCATTTAAAATGCATTGTTTACTGTGGAAATGACAGTTGCAGTTTGGGAGTTAACCACAGGGGGCGCTGATGGGGTTCTGTGTGACCTGAGGTGTGTTTACAACTGTAGGGGGGTGTGGCTGTAGGTGTGACGTCATCGATTGTGTCCCCCTATAAAAGGGATCACACGATCGATGACGCCGCCACAGTGAATAACGGGGAAGCTGTGTTTACATACAGCTCTCCCCGTTCTTCAGCTCCGGGGACCGATTGCGGGACTCCATCGGCGATCGGGTCCCACGGTCACGGAGCTTTGGACCGGGTCGTGGGAGCGCGCCGCGACCCCACGGCTGGGCTTAAAGATCAACGTATATATACATTGATGTGCCCAGCCGTGCCATCCTGCCGACGTATATCGTCGTGCAGCGGTCCTTAAGTGGTTAAAGACACATTAAACGTTAACAGTTTCCAAAAAATCTTTAAATTCAAGACATGCCATGAATGATAACTGTTGCATTTGCTTGTGTTTCCAACCCAATTGTCGAAGCCATGTAATGGCTTTGGTCATAACTGATCACTGCAGCACCTGCAGATAAATTGGAAGTCAATATGGCTTCTTTGGCTGTAATGAAAGTGAGAGTTTTAGTTTAAGATACATTAGGAGATGGGAAGACCAAGTAAGTGGCGGAATCAATAGGCATCTTGATTTTGTAAAAGATTATGCTCACTGACAATCGGGAACCAAAGCAGTTCACAGTAATGTGATCACTATGTAAGTTAAGACATTATATAAGCATTATACGGTATGCCCCAAAACAATTTAAACGAGGTAGGTCCATTTTTAGTTCAAGTGCGTCTACACAGCCCTTACTGCCCTCTTTTTTTTTTTTTTTTAAGGTTGGCTGGAAGACAATGGGGTTGATTTACTAACAGCAAATAGTATGTGCACTTTTGCTTGAACATGATTGAAATCAGAGCTTTCCCTAATTTCAGAGCTTTCAGATATAGCACAACTGCACTTGCAGTACACTTGTAGTGCACAGACTATTTGCCTTTGGTAAATCAACCTCTATATATTGTATCCTCAGCAGCTGTTTTAACCTTTTAAAAGCACACCCCACTGAACCACAACTGTTCATGCAATGGGAATAATTCTTGCAATGGTGTGCATACAGCCCAATTTTCTTCTTTGGATTAGTGGTAAAACTGTTACAACTGCCTGGAGAGAACAAGAATGAGGCCTTATAGGCAGATTAACGACCAAAATAACCTGAACATTAGTCATCAATGACCTAGTCACAAAATTAACTTTTCACTAACTAAACCTCTCAACCCCGTACTTTCTCTTTAGGTTAAATTGAGTATATAGAAATGTTAGAATTGTGATCAACTTCTACTTCTAATGGCTGCATCAGGTGAATGGACCTGGGAACTGAAGTGTGCAGAGGTTACTAACAGAGACCTTGAGAGAAACAAAACCTGGTGGCTGACTTGGCCTGATGGCATCCATTCATAATTCCAGTATTTGCTGTATTTGCTTTTCTAAAATTTCGTCAAAACATCCTCTGTAGGGTACATGAAGAAAAAGCTATTTTTTTATCCTTGCATCTACAGCCCAAAGAAACTGCTTTGTTCTGTGGGGCTCCTAAAAAATGTGGTTGGTTAATCTTAATTGGCTGTTAGAACATGAATACTGTGTTAATGTCAAATTAACTACAAAATATCCTTCGTTCCTATGAAACCTTATAACATTTTAATAATAATGCACAATTTTACTTTGATCATAGTGCTTTGTGATTGTATTAAACTTTGCGTCATCTTCTCTATTGCAGATGAACTGCACTGAAGATCTTTTCAAACACGAGGATAGTGAAAAGACTGACTCAAAGCTGAAAAACAACAGGAAGACGTCAACGATTTTTAAGGGACCTTTACTACACATTAGGTATGACAGAAGATCAGAGCTTAGAGATTTTAACGTTTACTCTCCTAAAATTCGGTCTTTGGGGACTGCGAAACAAGTTTCTTAAACTGCTGACATCAAGCTTGTTCAGTCTTCAAAAAAGTGTTTTCTGGCTTTTGCTGATGTGACTCCTTTGTGCACCAAAGCCACATCTTGCTGTTGATGTTTTCATCTGTTTCCCTCTCAAGTAAAACTCCCAAAGGATTCACACTGTTTTAATTTATTTTTTTGTCCTTGCAAAAAGGAAAGTTCTGTAATATTAAACTATTATGCAACATCTGTCATTTCTCATTAAAAAAAAAAAAGTTTTTTTTTTCTATAAACATCACATTAATGAGTTGTTTATTTGTTAGTCCTGCAGAAGAATTGCATTTTGGAACCAAGGAAGGCGGAGAAAGAAAATGTACTATTGTTCTTAATAATGTGACCAAAAATACAGTGGCTTTTAAGGTAAAAAAAAAAAAAAAAAGATGCTATTACTTTGTACATCTGTTAATATAAATATATATAGCCTGCCCATACATGATTCAAATCTTGTCCGGTCCCTGCTGAACCGGCCGAGATTCGAACAGTCTATGGCTAGCCTAAGACTTTCCATTGCTGAATCTTTCTTTTGGATGATGTGAGCGGTGATAAAGTTCAACTTGCAGTTCATACCGGGTTACTGTAATTTCAGTGGACATTATTTTATGTCCTATGGCAACTTTCTTGGCTGCATTCGTACCCACTAATTGTGTTTTCCGCACTATTTTTGTGCATGACCATTAATTCTTATAGACAGTGCAGCAAGGTGAAGTAAACATTTTGAAAAACTGGGAAGAGATTTAGGGATACATCAGAGTAAATCATGAAAAGGACATAGAGAAAACTACTTAAATTATATGTTTATGCTATCCCAAGCCCCTACTTTTAAATGCTGTCACCCCATTGATTCTCATTGTCTTTATACATCTTGACAACCGGGCCTATTTTGGCACTTCTCTCCATGTAAAAATCAAATTTTTTTGCTAGAAAATTAGTCAGAACCCCCAAACATTCTAGATTTTTTTTTTTAGCAGACAACATAGGGAATAAAATGGCGGTCATTGCAACTTTTTTTCTCGCACAGTATTTGCGTAATAATTTTTCAAACGCCTTTTTTGTGGAACAAAAACGGTTTCATGAATTAAAAAATAACAAAACAGTAAAGTTAGCCCAATTTTTTTGTATAATGTGAAAGATGATGTTACGCCGAGTAAATAGATACCTAATATGTCACGCTTTAAAATTGCGAACACTCATGGAATGGCGCCAAACTTCGGTACTTAAAAATCTCCATAGGCGAGGCTTTGAATTTTATTACAGGTTACTATTTTCGAGTAACAGAGGAGGTCTAGTGCTAGAACTGTTGCACACGCTCTAACGCACGCGACGATACCTCACATGTGGGGTTTGAACAGCATACATATGTGGACGGGACTTGCATGCGTGTTCTCTTCTAAGCGCGAGCTACCGGGGACAGGGGCGTTAAAAAAAAAAAAAATGTTATTTTATTTTTATTTTACTTCATTTTTTTATTTTTACACTTTTTTTTACATTTTTTTTTTTTTATCACTTTTATTCCTATTACAAGGAATGTAAACATCCCTTGTAATAGGAATCACTGTGACAGGTCCTCTTTATGGAGAGATGTGGGGTCAATAAGACCCCACATCTCTCCTCCAGGCTTACAAGCATTAGATTGTGAAAAAAATTCACCGATCTAATGCCGACAGCCGCAATTGCGACTTTGTTTACTTCCGGGTACCGGGTGTGACGTCATAACGTTGCGCCCAGACCTCCAACGGTCATAGAGATGACTGGTCACCATCTGGTCACCAGTCATCTCTATGCTTTCCCAGCTAGCGCCGGCGGATTCGCTCTCCGGGCCCCGATGGCACGGGAGAGCCCGGAGAAGCACCAGATGGCGGCGGGAGGGGGGATGTCCCCTCCCGCTGCCTATAAGAACGATCAATCGGCGGAACTGCCGCTTTGATCGCTCTTATCGTGCAGAGAATCGGCGGCTGAAGACGGTGATATCTGAATGATGCCTGTAGCTGCAGGCATCATTCAGATATCACCGCACAAAGCCGAGTGGTTAAATTCCTTTTTCACTTGTATTTCTATAAGGGACCACAAAACTGTGGTTCCTCTCTGCATTGGGTAGGCAGGCAACTGGGCTGAATTCCTTAGAGCAGTGAAGTCGCCCACTATAGTCCTGCTGCTGTAGGAATTGTCAGAGTGAGCAAGAGCGAGTTCTCTTCTACCAGCCGCACATTAAACAGAGGTGACGGAGCTTTGCATTCATGTGACCCTTTACAAAAATAAGAGGAAAAGGTATTTACTTTGCAATGTATGCTAAAATTTATGCTTAAGGCAGATAGTTTGGTTTTTCTTACAGGTTTTAATATCATAAGCCTTCTTTAAAAACACACTTCCCCATTGTCAACAAAATAAACCCTACAATGTGACAAGGTTGAAGTTTCCTTGTGGATACATCAAAATTTGGAATAGAGAAAGGCGCCTAAATACCACAGAAAAAAATACATGGCAGCGAGGTTTGGTGTTTAAAATGTATGCCTAGCAAATATTGAAGGATAAACTGTTGTAATATTAATATATATGTGTAGCTATTTTATATATTGTGTTATATGTTTGGCACAATATATATGTGTTCCATACAGGCATTCAAGATTACACATCAAAGGGTGTTTGTTGACCAAAGGGGTTAGTGGCCAAACAAGATTTACTACGCATATCAAAGGGTACAGATAGAGACTCTGATGTGCTTGTTGATGTTATTATGCAAGAATGCAAATTAGGGCATGTCAAGACTGCAGCCGTCTCCAGGTTAGGGGTCGTTATCTGTCACTCTGAGAGACACAATGTGGATCAAAGATGGCCAATCACATTGCTCAGCCATTCAGTGGATAGGCAATATAATTCTGGAGGTCAGTCTAGTCATTCTCAGAATATTCTCTATGAATATGAAGGCACAGGTCTAGAATTGATCTAGGAGACTCTCTGAACATATTCTCTATGGATATGAAGGCACAGGTCTAGGAAAAGATGGGACTCTAAAACTACTATTCGTTGTCATATTTACTCTGTGGATTTGTATCATCTGTGGACTTTGGACTTTGTTCTGTGTTGGAAGTCAAACAAATTGCACTCTCTGGAGAACTTGGGTTGCTGCTGGAACATAACTTACATCATCATACTAATACCTAAATAACAATTATCTACTGGACACTATATACTACTTTACTACATAAACTTCTAAACCTCCATACTGGGATCATGGCAAACAAAAAATTTGACAAATGGTCTTACCCTTCCCTTTCCGTCATCTATACAAAATGTTTAAGAAATCAGACTTTACGTATACTTTGTGGCTTAAAAAGTTTAAACGTTTTAAGCCTTCCATAAAAACACAAAGGAGCATGTATCGCCAAGATACTAGATAACCTCAAGGAATCAGATTTTCACAGTTTTCTGCTAATCACACAATCTATACATTCCATCCAATTTTCATCCTCCTTCCATATTACAATATTACCTTCTTGTTTATAAGTAAAAAAATATATATACAGATTTTTCTGGTGTCTTCTAACATCTGTTTACAGTGGGTTGGAGATTGTTTATAAATCTTTGTGTCCATTTCTTCTTAAGAGATTGTAAACTCCATCATAAGGGGAACTCCTTTTGTCTCCAACAATATTTTTGTATTTGTATCCATGTTTATCTGGAATAATACCTGTGGAATTTAATACTTGCATTGCTTTTAGGTGAGGACAACTGCACCAGACAAATACAGAGTGAAACCCAGTAATAGCAGCTGTGAGCCCGGATCCACTGTGGATATTGTGGTTTCCCTTCATGCAGGTAATTGATCTACACAATAGTGTCCTGACTGTTTTGTAAAGGGGAAGAACAGAAACAATAAAACATTAATTATGACATTTAGACCCCTTTCACATGGGCATTCTGGCCGCCTGACGTTTTTTTAGACGGATATGATCGTAAGGTTCATGGAGCCCAATGTACAGGCAGGTGTAAATGGACTTTTGTCCCTTTACACCCCCTACATCCAGGTCAAGCCAGGTCTAGGAAAAAGGCCTGCATCCTTTTCCGTTTTTTGGTGGACCAGATCGGAGGTAGCCTTATGTAAATGGGACGTGGAGTCGGTTTACACCTGGTCGCCCATAGAGCTAACAGGGGCACGCCTGTGTCCACGCTGCATAAAATGAAAGGGCACTGATGTGACATGCATCACACTCTGCTCTGATCAGCAGGGAAACTGCTCACAGCTGACTTGCTGATCAGAGCTGACTCCACTCCATGTGGAAGGGGCCTCGGGGGTCAATATTTATGTGTTTTAAAGTTCACATATACATGTCATTTTTATTGCAGAATATTTGATTTATATTATCAAAATGATTTAAAATATCCAAACTTGCAAAATGTAAAAAAAAATTGCATGCATTTTATTTTGTGAACTGTTCAATCCTAGGCGAAGCTCTAGCAACTCATTGTGTTTAACTTGGACCCACATGCAATCTCATTTTAGAGGCCTCAGTGTCCAGAATTGGCACTCTAATCTCCAGGGTTTAAAACGTATTTATAAGGTTGAGTAATTTCCCTGTTAACAGAGCGTAGGAGAGGCTGTTTGTTTAGTACATTTATGGTAATGGGTTACTTTAAGGTTCTTGCTCTTAAAGGTAAAAGTTTGTCATCTCAGGTGCATTTTCTCCTTATTCATATTATGTCCCTAAACTTTCTTATTTTTTCCTCTGTATTCTACAGATACATTTTAGCAAGTAGGAGCATATAGTCAGTTTATACTATTTTATGTTTTTGATTAATACCACTGATCATTTGAGTACATGAGCCATTTTCAATACTCCAAAAAATGATTTAATATAGTTCTATATTATTTACTAAGCTTTTTCTAATTGGCTTGGTGGTTTCTGTTATACAGCGTTGTATTGCTGAGTGCACATGTATTTATGAGCGTGTGTGTGTGTTTAATAAATAAATCAGAAAAAACACACACACATATATATGTATGTGTGTGTGTGTGTGTGTATGTGTAGTTCGGGTAACTGGTCAACAATTTTAGGCAGCCAGGATAAACATTTATTTTTTGACCAAAATTCATATTGTGTACAGGTATCAAGGGACCAGCAGGCCAAATTTGCAGCTTTCTTAGCTCAACTCCTGTGTAATGGTTTCCAACACATTTGTGAAAAATGCATACATACGTAGACCATTGGATTTAATTTTATTGTGGCAACATAGTGTTAACACAGATAAGGCTCCTTGTTTTATAGAAAAGTGGAAAATCTAACCCTTTTAAGACACTGAAAATGTTTTATGTTGTACAAAGTTTTAGTTGCGTTCTTCTCATCTTCTAAGTTTGATAAGGAAGGCTCAGGACCTTGTCATGACAGACTGGGCTTCTGATGGATTGCACTGCACATACAAAGAGAATCCTTTCACTTAGAAGAACTGTGCTCTACATCCATAATGAAGTGCCATAAATATGCAAAAGAAAATGTATTCTGCTTGTAATCTCCACACTTTCCACTTTCTAATGAATTGTTTTGTTCCGTGTGTTTTTTTTCCCATGTCCTTTAAAGCCTCCATAGCATCACTGCAAGATCGCTTTTTAGTGATGGCTGCAGAAATGGAGCAGTCATCTGCTACAGGAGCACAGGAATTGGCCCAGTTCTGGAAGGAATTGCCCAGAAATAAGATCATGGAACACAGGTAATGTTTGTGTAGAAGGTTTCAGCCATTTTGTTAGGGAAATCAGCGTGCAGCCTAAAGATTGGCTCAGAACAACATATTAATCGGCTTTGTTTAGCAAAATGGATTTGACACTTATTTACACTTCTGTATCACAGATTTTCTTAGCCCTGGACTAAAACTACTGAATAGATTTTGCAAACTATAAATCTTGACTTGGAATCAGCAAATGTCATGAAATCTCATTGACTGAGATGTGAAATGTCACCTATTTAATTACTGCAGATATTCATGTTTTTTTTTTGTTTTTTTTTCTTCATATTATAAAAACCCAAAGGTCCTGGTATGGGAAGAACACACTCCACCTGCTTCAATGATGCAGGGCTTGGTGTTACCAGCCTTGAGCATTTGCATGCTTAGGCCTATATGCAAATTCTGGCTTGTAGTCTATTGCTTTTGGATAGAAAGTGTTGTGTTTTCTGCAAAACTTATGGGTGTGGGGCATTTATCAAACTGAAGTTATGCTGTGGCACCTTTTACCCCCTTAAAGTGGAAGTCCATGCAAAAACTAAAATCCCTGCATCTATAGCCACCAACATTTTAACACTAACCTCTCTAGCCCTGGAAAGAAAAAAAATCTGTATACATACCTTTTCTGCAGGCGATCTGACCCGATCTCCAGCGGCAGAAGCTCTGCTGAGTACACGTCCGACAACGGCTGTGAAACTAATGGGAAGTGACGTCACCCATAGAGTTACTATGGGGCTTCCATTGATGGATGTGTCCTCTGCACCCGCCCACACAGTTCAGCGTGGCATCAGAGCATCCGCTGGAGATTGGGTTGGATCGCCTGTAGAAAAGATTTTTTTTTTCCAGGGCTAGACAGGTTAGTGTTAGAATGTTGGTAGCTATGCAGGGATTTTAGTTTTTGCATGGACTTTAAAACCCCTTTCACACTGGGGGGGGGGGCATTGGTGGTAAAGCGCTGCTAGTTTTAGCGCTGTTATAGCGGCACTTTTTGGCCGCTAGCAGGGCACTTTTAACCCCTGCTAGCGGCCGAAGAAAGGGTTAATAACGCCCGTGTTGTCGCTGCTGAAGCAATTTGCAGGCTCTTTGGCAGCGCTGCCCATTAATTTCAATTGACTGCTCCCGCACCGCCCTAAAGATGCTGCTTGCATGACTTTTCCCCGTCCTGCAAGGACACACCCCCAGTGTGAAAACATTAGGGCTTTCACACTGGGGTGGCTTGAGAGGCACTTTTCAGGCACTTTACTGATAAAATATTGCTAATTACATTGGTCGATTTTAAAAGATCACCTTAGTGTTTTGATTTTCTGAATTTAAAATATATGATCATTTTGGGCTTAGCTCTTTTCTTTAACCACTTAACCCCCGGACCATATTGCTGCCCAAAGACCAGAGTACTTTTTGCGATTCGGGACTGCGTCGCTTTAACAGACAATTGCGCGTGCGACGTGGCTCCCAAACAAAATTGGCGTCCTTTTTTTCCCACAAATAGAGCTTTCTTTTGGTGGTATTTGATCACCTCTGCGGTTTTTAGTTTTTGCGCTATAAACAAAAATAGAGAGACAATTTTGAAAAAAATGAATATTTTTTACATTTTGCTATAATAAATATCCCCCAAAAATATATAAAAAAACATTTTTTTTCCTCAGTTTAGGCCGATACGTTTTCTTCTACATATTTTTCGTAAAAAGAAAATCGCAATAAGCGTTTATTGATTGGTTTGCGCAAAAGTTATAGCGTTTACAAAATAGGGGGTATTTTTATGTCATTTTTATTATATTTTTTTTACTAGTAATGGCGGCGATCAGCGATTTTTTTTTTCGGTATTGCGACATTATGGCGGACACTTCGGACACTTTTGACACATTTTTGGGACCATTGGCATTTTTATAGCGATCAGTGCTATAAAAATGCATTGGATTACTATAAAAATGCCACTGGCAGTGAAGGGGTTAACACTAGGGCGCGGGGAAGGGGTTAAGTATGCCTGGGTGTGTTCTTACTGTGGGGGGGGGGTGGCCTCACTAGGGGAAACACTGATCCTCGGTTCATACATTGTATGAACCGAAGATCAGCATTTCCCCTGCTGACAGGACCGGGAGCTGTGTGTTTACACACACAGCTCCCGGTCCCCGATCTGTAACGAGCGATCGCGTGTGCCTGGCGGCGATCGCGCCCGCCGGGCACACGCACGGGAGTCGGGGGCGAGCGGGGGGCGCGCGCGCCCCTAGTGGCGGCTGGGAGAGAGGACGTTATACTACGTGCTCTCGCCCAGCCGAGCCAACTTGCTGACGTAGAACGGCGGTGGGCGGTCGGCTAGTGGTTAAACGTATCACTATTCAAAATAATTCATCAGTAGGGCACATATCACCATTGCCCCAAAAAATAATGTTATTATTTAGTTAAAAAGCATCTTTCTTTCTACTAATTAAAAGTTGCCCTGAATTTTCCTCATGTCACCCACAGTTTATGCAAAGATGGAATGGTCTTTGGATCCCAAATCCGTATGTGTGTTTAACGATCATGCAGCGATAATTTGCTATGTATAACTACTACCAAATAAGATTTTGTTGCTTGTGATTACTAGCCTCCTTCTACGTTTGCATGTGGTTATTAAGTTTAGCAGTATAATCGCAAATTCCTACCTTTTTATGAAATGCCCTAATCATTGCAGTTGCACATTCCTTTGGTAAACGGTACTCTGAGCTTATGCCAGTAGAGCTTTTAGTACCAAAACAAAATAAGCTATATTGAAGGGTATGTAAAAAAGAGTAGATATCCTTCAGACATAAAGCTTTTTTATCTAAATTTTTATGTAGTATTGCGGTTAAAGCAACTTTAACTGTGGCAAAAACACTTTGAGGCAGATTTACTTAACCACTTAGGACCCCTTCACGCTGATATACGTCGGCAGAATGGCACAGCTGGGCACAATCACGTACCTGTACGTGTCTCTTTAAGCTCAGCCGTGGGGTTGCACGCGCGCTCTGGTCCGAAGCTCCGTGATCGCGCCCCAAATCGCCGCCGGTGTCCCACGATCGGTCAGCGGAGCTGAAGAACGGGGAGAGGTGTGTGTGTGTGTGTGTGTAAACACACCTTCTTCACAGTGGCAATGTCATTGATCGTCTGTTCCCTGATATAGGGAAAGACTATCAATGATGTCACATGTCCAGCCCTGCCCCCCTACAGTTAGAAACACATACAAGGTCACACTTAACCCCTTCAGCGCCCCCTAGTGGTTAACTCCCAAACTGCAATTGTAATTTTCACGGTAAACAATGCATTTTTATAGCACTTTTTGCTGTGAATATTTGTCCCAAAAATATGTCAAAATTGTCCAATGTGTCCGCCATAATGTCACAGTCACGAAAAAAAAGGCTGATCGACACCATTAGTAGTAAAAAAAAATATTAATAAAAATGCAATAAAACTATCCCCTATTTTGTAAACGCTATCAATTTTGCGCAAACCAATCGATAAACGCTTATTGCGATTTTTTTTACCAAAAATAGGACGAAGAATACGTATCGGCCTAAACTGAGGCAAAATTTATATATTTTTGGGGAATATTTATTATAGCAAAAAGTAAAAAATATTGATATTTTTTTTTCAAAATTGTCGCTCTATTTTTGTTTATAGCACAAAAAATAAAAACCGCAGAGGTGATCAAATACCACCAAAAAAAAGCTCTGCAGTGCCGAATCGCAAAAAGGGGCAAGGTCCTTAACCTGCATAATGGTCCGGGTCTTAAGTTGTTAAAGAGTTGAGAATCTTCATTCAATAAATTGTAGGGCTGTTACTGATTAAAAATGTTGTGTTCAATTAATCGTTTTTTTTTTTTAAATCGATTAATCGACTTATTTTGATTAATTATAACGCACGTACAGATCCAACTACCTTTAGCTGATCTCCTTGCAGGCTGATTCCCAGTGCAGCTACCAACAACTGGAAAAATGGATAGCAGGATACAAAAAACAAAAGACAGCGCTTGATTGGGAATAGCATTAAAACTTTTATAGTCTTAATGGGTAACAAAATAAATATTGCACTGGAGATAAAAATCGATGTAGCTACATAAACTGTAAAAATGGTGCGAGTAATGCCAAATGGTAGCAAAAGCAGTCATAAAAACATGTAGCTATGTATGATACTGGCATAAAAATGTGTACGATGATACCACTGCTGAATCCAGATGAGGAGAGGTTAACATCAGTCCGTCGGCATGTAGATGTCCCATGAAGGGAACTATCACAACTCCCAGTGGATGGCTGTAGAATCCCAGGTTGATAGAGGGAAGTGTAACAGCCCTTGCGTGTTGCAGATAATAAGGTCCCACCGGCATGCAGATATGAAGGCACAGCAAAGGAGCCCTTCAGAGGGACACGGCAATCCCCGCCGGTGTCCGTGAGGTCACCGGATCTCCAACGGAACTCCCTGAAGGCCCAGAAGCTGGCGGAGAGGTGAGTACCAATCAAAAGAATTTTGATCGATCAAAAAAATGTAAGATTAATCAATGAATTAATAGTTAATTTCCACAGCCCTAATAAATTGTGAGCAAAATTACTTTGGGTATGATTGGCTCATCACAAGCTCCACTGTGCTCATGCAAATGCGGCCACAGGGAAAACCACATAGATGTAAACCTAGGTGGACATCAGCAGGTTCAATGGAAACCACCTGACAATCGGCCCGTATGTATGGCAGCTGGCCCGACAGAAGGCAGACGTTCGCCTGGCGTCTGTCAAAGGGGCATGACCGTAAAAGGTCTGCTGACCAGTGTGTTCTGGTGGTGGTGGTGGTGTGGGGCGGCGGGCGGCCCCCTGTCAGAACAGAATAGCTCAGTGGGAAAGATAGCTGTACTAACATCTGATTGTTTAGTACATCGGCTCCTCCAGAGCTCTTCAGTTTTTTGTTTTTTTTTGTTTGTCTTAGTTTTGCCCACTAGGTTTAAAAAAAATAAAATAATTTATAGTGTGTACTAGGCTTAAAGGGCTGCAGAGTATCAGTTGTATTCTGTTAGACATCCTTTTTCATTAAGATAAGAAGAACTGCAGAAAGCAATCGTGTTTATGCAGTGTGTGGTTGCACCTGTATAGAATTACAAGCTATACTTAAAAACATGGGGCCAGATTCACATATACTTGCGGCGGCGTAACGTATCGTCTATACGTTACACCGCCGCAAGTTTTCAGCGCAAGTGCCTGATTCACCAAGCACTTGCGTGTAAACTTACGGCGGTGTAACGTAAAGGCGTCCGGCGCAAGCCCGCCTAATTCAAATGGGGCATGTACCATTTAAATTAGGCGCGCTCCCGCGCCGGACGTACTGCGCATGCTCCGTTTTGAAATTCCCGCCGTGCTTTGCGCGAAGTGACGTCATTTTTTTGAACGGCGACGTGCGTAACGTACTTCCGTATTCCCGGACATCTTACGCAAATAAAAAAAAATTTGAAAATCGACCCGGGAACGACGGCCATACTTTAACATGGCTCATCTAAAGTTAAGCCATGTTAAAGCAGCCGTAACTTTGCGACTGGAAAAAATTACTAGCGACGACGTAACGAACACGAAAACCTTCGTGGATCGCCGTAAAACCTCATTTGCATACCCGATGCTGGAAAACTACGCAAACTCCACCCAGCGGCGGTCGAAGTATTGCATCCTAAGATCCGACGGTGTAAGTCAATTACACCTGTCGGATCTTAGGGCTATCTATGCGTAACTGATTCTATGAATCAGTCGCATAGATACACTCAGAGATCCGACGGCGTATCAGGAAATACGCCGTCGCATCTCTTCTGTGAATCTGGCCCATGTTAACATAAAAAAAAAAAAAAAAAGATTATAGGTCCACCGCAAACTTATCAAACTGACCCCACTGCTGTGCAGACAAGAAAATTACGTAAATTCTGTAAATCTGGGTAATTGTGGGAAATAGTAATTTATCATTGGAAGCAAGTTGTGGAAGTGTTGTGTGGGTTAAAAAGGTGCCAGGCAACAGCAACAGAAGAGTTTATTATTGTGCAGTAATTACTTTGGCATTTGGAGTGTATGAATGCACAAGGTTCAAAAAGTGCACAGACTTCTGAAGTTTAATGAGCCAGCAACTTTGCCGTCAAATGCTAATTAATTAATTTCTAACTCTGAATTGGTTCCATTTTGTGTTGATGAATACAGTGGCAAGATGGAGTAGCAGCACTATTAGATGTTGGCGTGTGTTGTCAGGTTAATTAATATTCCTCCACAAGCTCAAAGCCTGTCTGAAGCACGATTGTTTGTGATGCTGTTCATGGAGGGTTTAATAACGACAGGGCTACTAGGACTATTCATTAAAGATTGCATGAGGATTTGAAAAGTTTTTATGGGCATGAAGCGTATACCATCAGCAATAATTTTAATTGTACCTAGACATTAAAAGAGTAGTACAGTCAACGCTTGTTTTTTTTGTTGTCCTGTGGATCACAAGAGAACAGTTGCTCTGCCCTCCTGTGACCCAGTTTCAGCAGAGAGCGGGCTAAAGATTGCTGTCGGCTGATGTCACAGAGCCGGTCCAGGCTGGGCAAGATTGTGACAATGATATTGGGATCCGCCCACATGCCTGAACCGGCACCCAGCTTAGCCTCTCAGCGAGGCACTGAGCCGCTCCCACCCCCCTGATAGCATGGCGCTCCAGTGAGCCAGGGGGAAAGCAGAGCAGACAATGCTGATTGACAGTCACCAGCTCTCTGCTCAAGGAGCCCTGAAAACCGAGCGATCGGCTGTGTTTAATCGCTCGGTTCTTATGCCGCGTACACACGATCATTTTTCGGGTTTGAAAAAAAACGTTGTTTTTCAGCATGTCCAAAAAACAAAGTTTTTCCAACTTCGTCATTAAAAACGACGTTGCCCACACACCATCGTTTAAAAAAAATTATGAACAAAGCGCGGTGACGTACAACACGTACAACGGCACTCTAAAGGGGACGTTCTATTTGCCTTTTGGCTGCTTTAGCTGATTCCGTGTTAGTAAAAGACGATTCGCGCTTTTCTGTCTGTCACAGCGTGATAAATGTGCTTACTCCATTATGAACAGTAGTTTTACCAGAACGAGCGCTCCCGTCTCATAACTTGCTTCTGAGCATGCGCGAGTTTGAAACGTTGTTTTAGCCCACACACGATCATTTTTTACAACCCGAAAAATGACATTTTTTAAGAAGCCGAAAAATAGCCCACACACGATCATTTTAAATGACGTTTTTAAAAACATTGTTTTTTTTCATGCCGAAAAATGATCATTAGTCTTAGAGCCAGTGGGGGAACAGATGCTGCATTGAACCAATTCTGCATCCACCTGGATAAGTACGATTCTGAAAAAAAAAAAAAGCACATGCTTCTCTTTTTAATGTTGTTTAGATTTAGTTATTATTTTTAATTACCAATATATTGACCATTTACACAATTTAAAATAAAAAAAACAGTAGAAGCTTTAGATAACTGCAGGGGTCTTACAAGACACCCATCACAGGGGCCCCATCATTTCTATGGTATGCCCTGAGTTTCCTCTGCATTAACTGTTACCATCATGCCAAGTATGAGCTTGTAAACCAACCTAATTCAGTCTTAACTGAACTTTGTTTCTGAAATGGTTGTTCTGTGCACATTATGGTGTCCTTTTATGAAAGTGAGATCAGCGGCGATCCCGAGTCTCACCGCTGATCTCAGGTCATACACAGTTTATGAAGAACATGTTCTCCACTGATTATCTCAGCACAGTGAGAATCTGTAACTGACTGTCACAGAAACGACCAGTTTATGAAGGTGCGATCTCGGCACCTCACTGGCGATCTGTGACAGAATTCTCACTTTCTGATTCACCATCTCTGAGGTGGAGAATCAGAGAGAGAAGCCGAAGCTGGCTGAGTATTGTGGAGGAAGAAGGAAGTCTTTTGACTTCCATGCTTCACACACAAGCAGTCATACAGTCAGATCACATCTTCCCACCAGTACACACCCCAAAATGAGCAGGTTAGGAATTTATAACGTATATCGTATATCATATAGCATATATATATGCTGTGTGTGTGTGTGTGTATGTGTGTGTGTATGTGTGTTTATTTCTATGTGGATATATATATATATATATATATATATATATATATATATAGATATATATATATATATATATATATATATATATATATATATATATATATATATATATATATATATATTGGAATAGACAAGTGGGTGACTAAAGCGCTAGCCAACAGTGAAAATTAAAAGTGACCAGTGAAAAACAAAATGCTGCTCAAATCTAAAATGTGCTAACAACAAATAAAGGTCTGAATAAAGAATGATGAGCGCAAACTGAAAATCTAAAAGTGAATATAAAGACAGTCCATGGGGGACTGATAACAATCAATAAAGATATGCAGTGAATTCAAAATTAGTGAAATAACCCAAAACTGATAATAAATCCAAAAATAAAAGTCCAAATATATAAATCAAAGTTTGGATAAATCAATCTAGTGTGCCAGTGATAAACACAACTTCTGCACTTCGGGCATCAATGTGGACAATCTTGATAACTCTTTGCTTAGCCTGGGCTCGCAGTGCGCTTACCTCCTGAGATATATATATATATTATTCTACCTGCATTAAAATGTTAAAATGCTATTAAAGTCATTTTCTTTATCGTACATCACGGGACACAGAGCGGCATTCATTACTATATGGGTTATATGGAGTACCTTCAGGTGTAGACACTGGCAATCTCAAACAGGAAATGCCCCTCCCTATATAACCCCCTCCCATAGGAGGAGTACCTCAGTTTTTACGCCAGTGTCTTAGGTGTTAGTCATGGTTTAGCTTGCCTCCGCATCCTTGGGATTAGGTGAGCTACCGGTTCTGTCCAAAAAAGCCTCAGCGCTAAAGTGGTCAGTAACCGGACCCCAAACCCTTGGGGTATAGCCCATAATGCTTTTCTCTTTAGAGAGCTGGACCCTGGGCCCAGAACTTAGAAACCTTTGGGTACCTAATGTTTTCTGTTGCCAGAGTGCTATATGGGCCCAGGACAGTGGATCCTTCATAGGAACCCAGGGCCTGAAGGTCTAGACATCCCCACGGAGATGGGGGAAGATTGGGCCTCTTGCTTGGCAAAGTCCTGCGGCATGGAGCAGGTAAGTGAGGGGAAAAACTTGCGGAACTTGGTTCTTAGCAGGTTTTTTTCTGGGGGGTCACAGGGGACATGCCTAAAGTTATGCGCTGCATCTGGCAAACTAGTCACATATCATAAAGATAGGATGGCTCTCTATGTATTATTCCCCATAAGATGTGACCTCCCTTGTAGTGTTGGAAAAGCATTGAGTGGGGCCTGTGTTATATAAAAATATATGTGTGTGTCAGAGAGCTTTCTTACCTGCAAGCCTCCAGGCGATGCTCCATTCAGTCTTCCTCCTCAGAGCCTGCAATTAGGCAAAACGCTGACCTCCTCATGGTTCCAGGCTGCAGGCTGCAGTTTGCTGGAACAGAGAGGTCCCTTCCTCCCAAATCCCCCCCCTCCCCCTGTCGGGAGGGGCATTTCCTGTTTGAGATTGCTGGGGGGGAAGGGCGGGTCAGTGGCTTAAAGGAAGGGGCGGCCCTTCCTTGTTTGTTCCATTCAATACTTTGGAACTGAGGAGAAAGACCAGAGCGGCAGCACGGGGCGCCGAGGACACACAGTGGCCAGAAAGAATATTGCAGTCTTCAGAGGACTGTTTTTCAAGCCTAGAAATAGGCTGTTTCTTTTCCATCTCATAGTTTTTCTTTGCAATACTACTCAGGGGGACAGAATGTTTTTTCTTTCCTGGATTTGAAACAAAAACGAAAAAAAAAAAAAAAAAAAAAAAAGAAGTCATCTAGGGGAGAGGAAGCATTTTTTATCCCCCAAACAGGTGTTTGGGCAATTAACTTTTATAGTTCCAAATACCAATAGGTAGCAGGTGTACCTCGGTATTGTACCATGGCATCCGGGTCAGAGGGTACAAGAGGTGGGGATTCCCCCAGAGAGTCTGAGGTCTCAGACAAAGCTATGCCGCTGCTTTCCCCACAGGGAGCCTTGGGGCCATCGGGATCTGGGGCTGGAGCTGACGCGGGTCAGTCCAACCCTAAGATGGTCACGGAGGAGGTATTACTCACCTCTTTAAAAGAGATGCAGAAAAGCATGGGTAAAATGATAGCCGCAGCTATGCGGGGCAGTAAGCGGAATAGATCTCCGTCGCCCGAGCGCGGACCCTCAGAAGAGGAGGTCCTTTCCTCAGGGGAATGGGACGACCTCTTGGACAAGGACCAAGTAGGTTCAGGGATCGAAGATCCGGATACAGAGGAGTCTGGGGCAGTCTCCCTGAGGGAGAGCTGGTGGATTCAAGGATTGTCGGACTTGGTCCATAGGGCATTCAACTTGCCAGTACCAGATCTCCAGGTATCGACGGTTTCAGCTTTGGGCTCACTGAGGGCGCCTCAAAGCAATGCTGTGTTTCCGATCCATCCTCTATTAGAGGGAATTTTGTTCCAAGATTGGAACAAGCCAGATAAGATCTTCTTACCACCTAAAAGGTTCTCTGTCCTATATCCTATGGAAGAAAAATTTTCCAAAAGATGGGCTACTCCTGCAGTGGACGCAGCCATCTCATGTGTTAACAGATCATTAACATGCCCTGTAGAAAACATACAGGTGTTCAAGGATCCAGTTGATAAGCGCTTGGAAGCACTACTTAAGAACTCCTTCACTACTGCAGGGGCAGTAGTACAGCCAGCTGTGGCTGCGATTGGGGTTGCTCAAGCATTATCGGATCAGGTTAAGCAGATGCTTAAACTTATTCCGGCCCAGCAGGCAGAAAATTTTTCGGATGTCCCTAAAGCCATATGTTTTACGGTAGACGCAATCAAGGATTCTATCCAGCAAGCGTCACGTTTATCGTTATCCCTTATCCATATGAGAAGACTCTTATGGTTAAAAAGCTGGGAGGCTGAGCCCCCATGCAAGAAGCTCCTGGTAGGGTTCCCCTTCCATGGAGGACGACTCTTCGGAGAAGACCTAGATAAATACATTCAGACCATTTCAAACGGCAAGAGTACTCTCTTGCCAACTAAGAAGAAGGTTCAGGGACCTGCGTTTAAACGACAGTACTCCCCTGGGCAGGGGCCCTCTAATGCCAAGCAGTATCGACAAAATTGCAAAAGCAAACTTCGGCTTCAACAGCAGATCACAAGGACAGGCTGTTAGAGGCAAAAGGCAGTGGTTTCGCAAACCAGCAAAACCAGCCCCCAAGCCAACCTTATGAAGGGGCGCCCCCACCCACGAAGGTGGGGGGAAGGCTGCGACTCTTTTCAGAGATTTGGGAAGCCAGCATTCCCGACGAGTGGGTACGGTCTTCCGTGGCCACAGGCTACAAATTAGATTTCCTAAGGTTTCCTCCTCCTCATTTCCAGAAGTCGAGGATTCCAAACGATCCGGAAAAGGGAGCCGCATTAAGATCGGCATTAGATCATCTACTTTCCCAGGAAGTAATAGTAGAGGTACCAGTCCTGGAACAGGGGCTGGGTTTCTACTCCAACCTATTCATCATCCCAAAATCCAATGGAGATGTCAGGCCAATTTTGGACCTAAAGATGGTAAATGCATATCTAAAGATCCGCTCATTTCGGATGGAATCCGTGCGGTCAGCAGCTGCCACACTCCAGAAGGACGACTTCATGGCGTCCATAGACATAAAGGATGCCTACCTTCATGTTCCAATTTATCAGCCACATCAAAGATATCTACGCTTCATGGTGGCTTCGCGTCACTTCCAATTCGTGGCGCTTCCCTTCGGGTTGGCTACGGCCCCCCGGGTGTTCACGAAGGTCCTAGCTCCAATCCTAGCCAAACTAAGGATCCAAGGGGTCACGATCCTAGCATACCTGGACGACCTCCTAGTCATAGATCACTCGTCTCCCGGCTTGGAGCGAGCAGTGGCCCTCACGGTCCAATACCTCGAGAGGTTCGGCTGGGTCCTAAATCGAGAAAAGTCAGCTTTCCAGCCCACAAGGCAGTTGGAATATCTCGGCATGAGATTAGACACAGAACAACAAGGAGTGTTCCTACCTCTGAGGAAGGTAAAAGCCATCAAGGAATTAATCCTACTGGTTCTAAGCAAGAAAGAACCGACTATTCGCCTATGTATGAGGTTACTAGGCAAGATGGTGGCCACATTCGAGGCGGTACCATACGCCCAGAGCCACACTCGCATCCTACAGGCAGCCATCCTGTCAGCATGGAGCAGAAGGCCACAGGCCTTGGATATCCCGTTGCCGCTCTCATCAAGAGTCCGACAAAGTCTGTGTTGGTGGTTAGACCCTCAGAATCTACTGAAGGGGAAGTCTTTCAGCCCAGTGGCTTGGAAGATAGTGACCACAGCCGCCAGCCTGACGGGCTGGGGAGCAATTTTGGATGGTTGCACTCGCCAAGGTACTTGGGCAAAACCAGAGAAGCAGTTGCCCATCAACATCTTGGAGCTCAGAGCTGCTCGACTAGCCCTCAGGGCTTGGACGTCAAAATTGCAGGGGTTCCCGGTGAGAATTCAATCAGACAATGCCACGGCCGTGGCATACATAAATCACCAAGGGGGAACCAGGAGTCAAGCCGCTCAGAGAGAGGTGAGCTTGATTCTCCTATGGGCAGAGGCTCATGTGCCCTGCATATCGGCAATATTCATTCCAGGAGTGGACAACTTTCAGGCGGACTTCTTAAGCCGCCAGACTCTATGGCCGGGGGAATGGTCTCTGCATCCACAAGTCTTTCAAGCACTCTGCCAAAGATGGGGAGTGCCGGACGTGGATATCATGGCATCGAGACTCAACAAGAAACTAGACAGGTTCATATCCCGTTCAAGGGATCCGATGGCCTGCGGAACCGATGCGTTGGTTTGCCCTTGGCATCAGTTCAAACTTCTTTATGCGTTTCCCCCGCTCCAGTTACTACCCCGCCTGCTGCGCAGGATCCGGGTGGAGCACATACCAGTCATCCTGGTAGCTCCAGCATGGCCCAGAAGAGCATGGTACTCACTAATCTTAAGGATGGTAGTGGGAGACCCGTGGACTCTTCCTCTACGGCCAGACCTGCTATCGCAAGGTCCGATCCTCCACCCTGCCTTACGGCATCTAAATTTGACGGCCTGGAAGCTGAATCCCTGATTCTCAGGGGTAGAGGTCTGTCTCAGAAGGTAATCTCTACCCTAATCAGAGCCAGGAAACCGGTCTCTAGGGTGATTTATTACAGGGTCTGGAAGGCCTATGTAGGCTGGTGTGAGTCCAAGCGATGGTTTTCTCGCAAATTTACCATCGATAGAGTATTAAGTTTTCTCCAGCTAGGAGTGGATAAAGGATTGGCATTAAGCACAATCAAAGGACAGATTTCTGCTCTGTCAGTGTGGTTTCAGCGGCCGCTGGCCACCCACTCGCTGGTTAAGACCTTCCTTCAAGGGGTCTTACGTATTAGACCTCCAGTTAAATCCCCGCTTTGTCCGTGGGATTTAAATCTTGTTCTGTCAAGTTTACAGAAACAACCATTTGAGCCGTTGGCTGATATTCCTTTGGTTCTACTTACAAGGAAGTTAGTATTTTTGGTTGCCATAGTTTCCGCAAGAAGAGTTTCGGAGCTGGCAGCCTTATCCTGTAAGGAACCATATCTTGTTTTTCATAAGGACAGGGTCGTTCTCCGCCCTCATCCTTCCTTCCTACCGAAGGTCATATCCAGTTTTCATTTGAACCAGGATTTGGTATTACCATCCTTCTTCCCTAAACCTACTTCCAGAAAGGAAGGGTTGCTGCATACCTTGGATATTGTTAGGGCCATGAAGGCCTATCTTAAAGCTACAAAGAAGATCCGGAAGACAGATGTGCTGTTCATTCTACCGGATGGGCCCAAGAAGGGGCAGGCAGCTGCAAAGTCCACCATTTCTAGGTGGATTAAGCAATTAATCACTCAGGCCTACGGCTTGAAAGGGTTGCCTCCTCCAGTATCATTAAAGGCTCATTCTACTAGAGCCATGGGCGCCTCCTGGGCAGCACACCACCAGATCTCTATGGCTCAAGTTTGCAAGGCGGCAACCTGGTCTTCTGTCCACACGTTTACAAAATTCTACAAGTTGGACGTAAGAAGGAATACTGATACTGCCTTCGGGCAGGCAGTGCTGCAGGCTGCAGTTTGAGACCCTCGGATTCCGGGGGCTCCTCTTGTTTGAGTTAAATTTAAAAATTTAAGATTATTTTCTCAACTAAGTTGGATTTATTATGATTTGAGTATATCTCTAAATTAAATCCTTTTGTCTTGGAGATGTTCTCCCTCCCCTCATTGTAAGCATTGCTTTGGGACATCCCATATAGTAATGAATGCCGCTCTGTGTCCCGTGATGTACGATAAAGAAAAATAGATTTTTAATACAGCTTACCTGTAAAATCTTTTTCTTGGAGTACATCACGGGACACAGAGCTCCCACCCCTCTTTTTTGAGGACCATTTTGGGAGGCATACTGCTTGCTACAAAACTGAGGTACTCCTCCTATGGGAGGGGGTTATATAGGGAGGGGCATTTCCTGTTTGAGATTGCCAGTGTCTACACCTGAAGGTACTCCATATAACCCATATAGTAATGAATGCCGCTCTGTGTCCCGTGATGTACTCCAAGAAAAAGATTTTACAGGTAAGCTGTATTAAAAATCTCTTTTTTATATCATTTTTTATTTATTAGTAAAAAAAAATTGTAAACCCTAAAATATGGTTTTACCCATGGACTGTTCTATTACAGTTTTATACAGGGTTTATATTTGTATACTTTCTTAAAAAAAAATTTTTTAATGATTATAAATGTATTTTTCATTTATATGAATGGTGTATAGCTGCATTACATATGTGGGATTCCATTCATATACTATACACCATTCACATTTAAATAGGCACATGTATGACCTTTAAATTTTGATAAAAACAATGTTTTTCAATAATTAGGTTAATGTATATTGTTTGGTGGGAATGTAACTTTATTATTTTATTAATATGTGGTGTATAATGTGTGCTGATTCGTGTTCAACTTTTGTATTTTTCACTTCCTCCTACTGTAATCCCGCTACATCACGTGAGATTACAGTGAGAGAAACAGTTCTCAGGAGTTTCCAGCCGTTTGTAGATCGCTCCTAATCTCAACATGAGAAGCGAGCTACAAAGCTTCATAAACAGGCACTCAGAGATCTCCCCTGAGAATGCCTGAGAACTGAATAGCGGTATTTTACCGCAGTTTCATAAAAGGACACCTATGCTTTTTAAGCATCGTTTTTTTAATATGCATATATTAAGCAATTTAAATACATTGATTATTAATTTCACCCATCCCGTCCTTTGTATGAAATTGGTTATGATTTCTTTCGGACAGAAATTTGTTCTGAAAAAATATATAGTAAATCAACATGTTTAACCCTTTAAAAGCACTAATGGCTCAGTTCCCAGGGAGTGCAGAAAGCAAGAGACCAAAGGGAGAGAAGACAGAAAGGGGTTAGAACAGATAAGATGAGGGACTAAAATCCACCTGCCTACTTTTTTTTATGATATGCTTTAACCACTTAAGGACCGCCTCCTGCACATTTACGTCGGCAGAATGGCACGGCTGGGCACAGGCACGTACCTGTTCTTTGCCTGTAAGAGCCCAGCCGTGGGTCGCACGCGACCCGGTCCAAAGCTCCATGACCACGGGACCCGCGGACCCGATCGTCGCCGGTGTCCCGCGATCGGTCACAGAAGCTGAAGAACAGGGAGTGTAAATGCACCTTCCCCGTTTTTCACTGTGGCAGTGACACTGATCGATTGTCCCCTGATATAGGGAACGACTATCAGTGATGTCACGCCTACAGCCACACCCCCCTACAGTAAGAATCTCTCCCTTAGGGCACACTTAACCCCTTAGCACAGTGGTTCTCAACCGTGCTAGTGCCGTGACCCCTTGATAAAATTTACCAAGTTGTGGGGACCCCTAACAGTAAAAAATTTCGTAGCGTGGGTTGTCAGCACCCAAGGCAAGAACAAGTAATTTGCGCCCCTAACCCTTACATTTGTGAAGTATTAAAACCCCTTATGGTACATTTTAGTATGTACCACTCTTTGTTCTCCTTTCTTTCCCCTTTTATCTCTCTATCCTAATTTCTTCTTCTTCTCCCCCCCCCCCCCCACCCCATCCCTTAATCTAGCCATCTTTCTTGCTCTTTCTCTTAATCTTTCTCTCCCATTTTATTTGTTGTTCCCCCTCTTTTGCTTTCCTTTCCACGTAATCTCTATTTTTATTTCTTCCCTTACTCCTTGGGGGTGGGGAGTTGGGATAAGTGGCAGTGGGGGTGGGAGAGTTGGGATGAGTGGCAGTGGGGGTGGGAGAGTTGGGATGAATGGCAGTGGGGGTGGGAGAGTTGGGATGAGTGGCAGTGGGGGTGGGAGAGTTGGGATGAATGGCAGTGGGGGTGGGAGAGTTGGGATGAGTGGCAGTGGGGGTGGGAGAGTTGGGATGAGTGGCAGTGGGGGTGGGAGAGTTGGGATGAGTGGCAGTGGGGGTGGGAGAGTTGGGATGAGTGGCAGTGGGGGTGGGAGAGTTGGGATGAGTGGCAGTGCTGGTGGGAGAGTTGGGATGAGTGGCAGTGCTGGTGGGAGGGTTCTGATCAGCCAACATAGGTGCTCTTGATCAAGGTCATTTTCTGATCTGAGAACTGTAGTAGGGACTTTTAATGGGAACTATAATCACAGATAGTGTTACTCACTATGTCTCCCACTTCACATTCCTCACCAGTCAGCTGACCTAAAGTCTCTGCCCCCCCCCCCCAGCCATGTTGTGAACTGAATGGGCGGCTGCAAAGAGGCTGAGTGGGCGGCTGTGGGCTCCAGGGACAGCCCTGCTGTGTGCCTGCAAAAAAGGTGCAGGCTTCAGGAACAGCCCAGAATTTGGTGACCCCTGGCAAATCATCATTTGACCCCCGAGGGGGTCCCGTCCCCCAGGTTGAGAACCACTGCCTTAGCGCTACCTAGTGGTTAGCCACTTCACTGCCATTGTCATTTTCACAGTAATCAGTGCATTTTTATAGCACTTTTCGCTGTGAAAATGACAATGGTCCCAAAAATGTGTCAAAAGTGTCTGCCATAATGTCGCAGTCACGAAAAAAATTGCTGCCATTACTAGTAAAAAAAAAAAAAATTATTAATAAAAATGCCATAAAACTATCCCCTATTTTGTAAACGCTATAACTTTTGCGCAAACCAATCGATAAACGCTTATTGCGATTTTTTTTTTTTTTTTACCAAAAATAGGTAGAAGAATACGTATCGGCCTAAACTGAGGGGAAAAACAATTATATCTTTTTTTTGGGGGGGAATATTTATTATAGCAAAAAGTAAAAAATATTGCATTTTTTTTTTAATTGTTGCTCTATTTTTGTTTATAGCACACAAAAAAAACGCAGAGGTGATCAAATACCACCAAAAGAAAGCTCTATTTGTGGGGGAAAAAGTACACCAATTTTGTTTGGGAGCCACGTCGCACGACCGCGCAATTGTCCGTTAAAGCGACGCAGTGCCGAATCACAAAAAAGGGCAAGGTCCTTAACCTGCATAATGGTCCGGGGCTAGGTGCTCGAGTCTTTTGGGATCATAGCAACTCCTGTGGCTACTTGAAAAGAGTGTGATATCAGAAATTAAATATTGTGACAAAAAATTTAAGGCAGAATTGTTTTAGAAATCTTTACAACGGGGAAATAGAAAAGACAAGACTGGAAAGGAAGAGTGCTGCTCACCCCTAATAATGGAAAAATGGAAGGATCCCCCAGTGGGGTTTTTAGGCAGCAGGGTAGAAAAGTATATAAAACAAGGTGTATAATAAAATAATTGTATTGTATAAAAAAAGGTAGAGATTCATTGAACAGTTTAAATATGAGCTCTGGTGTATACAATCTTGAACAATGTACACATACAGCACTGCAAGCAAAAAGATTGTCATACAAGTGAACATATATAATGTACAAGTATGCAGCAAATCCTGACGCGTTTCAACCCCATCATGGGGTCTTCTTCAGAGGTTTTTTGATGCTGCTGTAACAAAATGCATAAATAAATAATCTTTGCTTCTACAAATTACTGTGGAAGAATTATAAACATTTCTAAGGTTTTAATGTTTAAATTTTTCATTTGCCCCCATTATATCTTTTCTTTAGACAGGGGACACATTCTTCAAACTTTTGGTTTTTCCAGAGAATTTGTAGCTCTGGGCACCTGATGTTTTTTTCAATATCAAGGTATTTAACCAACATACTCTTTTTTGTTGCCTAATACGACTCCAGGCATTTTTCCATTTGGGGCATCCCACTGGGGATCCTTCCATTTTTTAGAAATCTTTACAACTACCTATCCCTGGGTTCATTTTATTAACATTTTTGTCAGCAGCTGTAATAAATAAAAAAGAAGAGAGGTAGAATGAGAGGGCTACAGGTAAACATAGCAGTCTATATAGGAAATAACAGAGGGGTAGATAGGCCAGAAAGTAATGATTAGAGAGGAATGCTATAATCTGCAATTGCAACTTCTGGTTCATTCTAAATTTGGTCCTTGGTGTTTGAGCCAATGCAGTCTGCTAAAGCTTAAGTTCACCTTTTGGAACATGTTACATATTCCAGCATTTGCAAACTCCCCCCCCCCCCCCACAAATCCCCCATCCCTGTGACAGCTGGCTGGGGATCCTCTCCCCACATCTGTTGTCATAATTTAAAAACACATGGCCGCATCATTAATTTACAGTTTCCTGTGACAGTTTCCATCGCCGCATCCAATTTGCAATAGTGTACTCCCAGCCTTAAAAGGGATGTAAACCCAATTTAGGAAATTTAAGCTGGGCACGTATATCTGCAGTGTTTTCTTATCTCTCTTCAAAGCACTATGTCCCGTAGCTTTGTCCTGCTCCGTTAGTCTGTTATCAGCTTGATAACTTTTGACAAGCTCTCCAAGACGGGAGATAGAAGTGTGTGTCTGAGGAGTTTGCTATAAATAGATTAGCAGACTGCTAAACTAGTCACAGGCACACTCACTCTGCATGTGTGGGGAGGGGGTGTGTGCCTTTTCTCCAATCATCTGTCTCACTGTGTATAGCAAGTATCCACACCTACATGGAAACCAGGAAAAAAAATCTAACAGGATGCAAACGTTCTAAACCGTATATAAAGCTAAAGACAGCAGATATACAAGTAAAACTTGTGTAGGGAGATTTGTTTCATCTATGTGTATCATCTGAGGCTGTTTACTTCACTTGGTATATGTGAGGGTTTACATCCACTTTAAGCTTTTACAAGCTTTTAGGCGCATTAACAAGCTTTAAGAGCTTGAGCGTTAATTCATTTCATTGGCCAGAATAATCGTTTTTCCGGCCATTGAAATGAATTACCGCTCAAGCCCTAAATACACCTAGCAATTAGGCAGGTATGTACGCGTTTAGCAGCGTCAAGCTTTTTTTTTTTTTTTTTCTTGCCTCTAAAAGCCCATGCCACCAAACACTGCTAAAAGCCTACGTGTGCATAGACACATTAGCTAACATGCAGGGGAGGCAGGAAAAAAAACACACCTGACACCCCAAGAAGCAGCTACAAAAGTTCAGTGTTCATAAGCCCTTAAAGTGAAATTCTAATATAACATCCAAAAAATAAGAATAATAAACACTTCCCATTATCAAGCATTCTAAATATATAATATTTTATTTTGTTACCTGTAGTTTCAATATATATTTTCTCAAATCGCCTTTCAGGACAACCTTGGAGAGAGCGCAGCTCCGCCTCTTCTGTAGGAAACACCCACAGGCTTTAAATCCCTCCTCTTCCACCATGGCTTCAGTTATTGTGTTTCCTCCGCCATGGTGGAAGCATCAGGTTGGAGCCAGGGAGCTGCGTTCTCTCCAAGGCTGGAGACAGGCTTTTCCCTCATTGTTTTACCTTTTTTGTAAGGTGGTGACTGAACCATCCCAGCTCCTCCGCTGTACCTTTAAGGGGGGATGCTCCGGAGTCCTCTGGTCTCGCCTGCTCACGGGAGCTTTAGGATCCATAGGGGACGCTGCGTCTGGTGCCCGGAGTCCGCAGGTTTTGACCCCGGTGGTCGGGCAGGTACCGTTTCTTTCAAGAAACATGTCCTGCATGTCGGTTCCGGGTCCCGGTCTGGCGGGTGACGTCACGCCGGCGACGCGGCGTTTCCTGTGGAGGCGTGGCGCTCGTGGCTCCTGGCGCCTGGAACGCAGGGACTGGAGGGCGGGTTCTCTGACCGGCGCTTCCGTTTCCGGCTCCTACTGATGACGCGGAGCCCGGGAAATTCAAAAGCCCAGCGTTTTCCTCTACAGCTGTCTCTCTGCAATGGAGGAAAGAGTTACAGCGATGGCGGATGCAGGCGCCGTCAGCACCGGTCAGGCCCAGGTAAGAGGGGTACAATGGTGCCTTTATTCTTATCCTTATGGGCTTTCTATTGTGTTTGGTTGTTTTCCTCCTTATGGGAGCCTGCTCTGCTCTGATGGAAGCCTATGCTGGGCCATCTAGCAGAAACTCTGGTGGTTGCTATGTTCTATCTTTCTTCTTAAAGGGGACATTTTTTTTTTTTTTTTTTCACTCTGGTGGTGGTATTAGCACGGTGGTGGTTTCCCTTGCTTAGCTAAGAGAGCTTTGATTTAAGTCAGTTTAATTTCTCGTTTCAGGAGAAAACTGCTAGTAAATCTAAACCAGCAAATCCACCAAGCCAAAGGAAATGTCCTTCCTGTAAAAACCCTTTGAGAGACTCTTGGCAGAAAGCCATGTGTAGATCATGTATTAAAGACCTAGTTGAAGAGGAATCTTCTCAACAAATTAAAGAATTATTTTCATCTGTCAAGGAACTCTCGGACTCACTTAGTTCAGTGAAATCCATGCTAGTGCAGAGTGCGGTCCATACTGAGCCCCAGCAACCACCAGCAAGCCCAAGAGCTTCCACCTCCAGGCCGGTAGTGGTGGACTCTGGGGATGAGGGGACAAGTACTCTTCCCTCACTTGTAGACTCTGAGGAAGAGGAAGAAGAGGATGCAGGCAGAACCTCTAAATATAAATTATCCCTGGAGGATGTGGATGAACTTTTAGGTGCAATCTACACTACCCTTGACATTCAGGAGGAAAGAGTACAACTATCAGTCCATGATAAAATGTACCAGGGTATGGATGACTCCAAACATAGAGTTTTTCCTGTCCATAAAGTGTTATCTGACACAGTTAAGAAAGAATGGAAAGACCCGGAAAAAGGTCCCTTCCTTCCTAAATCTCTTAAGAGAAGATTTCCCTTTGAAAACAAAGAAACTGAGGTTTGGAATAAGAAACCCAGAGTGGATGCTGCCTTTTCACAGGTTTCTAGAAGGACAGATCTGGCCTTTGAAGACATGGGGGTCTTGAAAGATGCGATGGACAAAAGAGCAGATGCTCTCCTTAAAAAAGCTTGGGACTCCGCATCCGCCAGCCTTAAACCAGCCATGGCTTCCACGGTGGTAGCAAGAAACCTGGAATGCTGGGTAGAGAAACTGAAGGGCCACATTGAAGCAGGCACCCATAGGAAAGACCTTTTAGACTCCTTTCCTCTAATCCTTAATGCAATTAAATACATGGCTGATGCATCAGCCGAATCAATTAAAATGGCAGCCAGATCCTCAGCACTTGTCAATTCAGCTAGGCGTGCAGTCTGGCTAAAAACGTGGTCAGGGGATACAGCCTCAAAGATTAAACTTTGTGGCATCCCTTTTTCAGGGGATTTTCTTTTTGGGCCAGACCTGGAAACAGTCTTAGATAGAACGGCCGATAAAAAGAAGGCTTTCCCAGCCAAGAAGAAACAGACGTTTAAAAAGAATTTTCGTGCTGTTCAACAACCCTACAAAAATAGAGAAGATGTCAACAAAAAACGTTGGATTCCTCAAAAGGGTAGGGGAAGAGGTGGGGTTCTCTTCAGATCTCCTCCAGATCAAAACCCTAAAGACAAATGACGTAACTACTCCAGTAGGGGGAAGACTGTCATCCTTTCTCCCTCAGTGGAGTCAAATATCCACAAGTCCTTTCGTGAAGAACATCATTTCACAAGGTTACAAACTGGAATTCTCGGAATGTCCGCCAAGCAGGTTTTACATTACAGCCCTTCCAAGAGACCAAGAAAAGGCTTCGGCCATGATGAACCTTTTACAGGATCTGATTCAACAAGAAGTCATTGTCCAGGTCCCGAAACAGCAGGAGGGTCGGGGGTTTTATTCCCATATATTTCTTGTAAAAAAACCTTCAGGCAAATACCGGTTGATTCTGAATCTAAAGATCCTGAACAGATCAATACGGTACAAACACTTCCGTATGGACACAATTTACTCCATCACAAAACTGTTGTCTCCAGGTTGCTTCATGGCATCCCTGGACCTAAGGGATGCCTATTTACATGTGCCAATAGCACCAGCCTCCCAAAAGTTCCTTCGCCTAGCCATCAATCTGGGAACATCAGTATGGCATCTCCAATTCAGGGCCCTACCATTTGGCCTGTCATCTTCCCCCAGAGTTTTCACAAAGATTATGGCGGAAGCCCTGGAGCCTCTAAAACTGAGGGGGATCTCGGTCGTGCCATACCTGGACGACCTATTATTCTTCGCAGATTCCAGGGATCAGCTTGTGACGAACCTCCAAACGTCACAGACTCATCTCAAAAATCTAGGTTGGATTTTGAACTTAGAAAAATCGCATCTAGATCCCTCTCGGGAGATGAGGTTTCTGGGCTACACCCTAAACTCAGTAGTGCAAAAAGTGTTCCTGCCTCAGGAAAAGATAGACAAAATCTTTTCAGCAGTGGGTCAGATCCAGACGAACCTTTCAGTACCAGTCAGAACAGTTATGTCAGTTCTGGGCCTTCTTACAGCTACAATTCCGGCAGTCCAGTGGGCAAGACTGCATTCCAGACCACTTCAGAAAAACATCTTGCAGGTCTGGTCACACCAGGTGCCGTTCGAGAAGCGTTTCAGACTTTCTACGAAAGTGAAACGAGCACTATGGTGGTGGAGGGACCCTTCCAATCTAACGAAGGGTCTCCCATGGTTTTTTCCCCTGGACAAGCGTCTAACAACCGACGCAAGCTCCTGGGGTTGGGGAGCCCACCTGGAGGGTCAAACCGCTCAAGGCAAGTGGTCAAAAATAGAGGCAAGAAAATCGTCAAATTGGCGAGAATTGAAAGCCATTCATTTGGGTCTGATAGCTTTTCAACAGGAGGTCAAAGGACATCATGTACAGATTCTGTCAGACAATACGACAGCAGTGATCTATGTGCTAAAGCAAGGGGGAACCAGGAGCCAAGGGCTCATGGACTTAGCCAATCAACTTCTGTCATGGGCGGAAATAAATGTGGCCTCCCTATCGGCAGTCCACCTGAAGGGATCACAAAATCTCCTAGCAGATCTGCTAAGCAGAAAAAGAGTGGTGGAAGCAGAATGGAGTCTGAACCAGGAGGTGTTCCATATAATATCGGAGGAATGGGGACATCCCCAAGTGGACCTATTTTCAAGTCAACAAAATGCGAAGGTCCAGGAATTCTTTTCAATTCACAGAATGGATCAGGCAGTGGGGATAGATGCCCTGGCACACCCATGGAATTACCGGCTGTGTTACGCCTTTCCCCCTTTTCCACTAATCCCTCTGGTCCTAAGGAAATTCAGGGAGGAGAACACCAACTTGCTCCTGATCGCTCCTTTTTGGCCAAAAAGGCCTTGGTTTGCAACACTTTTGAACCTGGCCTCAAAACCTCCCTGGAGATTACCATACAGGAAGGATCTATTGACACAGGGCTCTGTGTGCCATCCGGAAGCAAGCAGGCTACATCTAACTGCTTGGTTTCTGAAGAAGACCTTCTAAAATCTAAAGGACTTTCTGATAAAGTAGTTAAAACTCTACTATCAAGTAGAAAAGAGGTAACTAGGTCCATCTACCTCAAGGTATGGAAGAAATTTAACTCTTGGTGTTCTTCCAAAAGTTTCGAAATCAAGAGTACTATTTCAGTTCTGGAATTTCTCCATGAAGGAATGGAGAAAGGTCTAGCCGCCAGCACCCTGAAAACACAGGTAGCGGCTCTCTCAGTTTATCTTGAAAGATCTTTATCCAAAGAAACTTTAATTTCTAGATTTTTTAGGGCTCTGGCTCGAAATAGACCGATAGCCCTCAAAGTTTTCCCTTGTTGGGACTTATCTATTGTTTTGCAAGGTCTCACGGGAGCTCCGTTTGAACCTTTACAGAGTGCATCGTTAAAAAGTTTAGTTCTCAAAACAATTTTTTTAGTTGCCATTACATCAGCAAGGAGAATCAGTGAGCTCCAAGCTCTAGCAATTAAGGAACCCTTCCTTAGAGTTTTGCCAGACCGAGTGGTCCTTCAAACGGATCCAGCCTTCCTACCGAAAGTGGCCTCAACTTTCCATCGGTCGCAAGAAATAATTCTACCAACATTTTCCTCAGTTCCGGCTAATGCAGGAGAAGAAGCTTTCCATACACTGGATGTAAGGAGATGTCTGTTACAGTTCCTTTCCGTCACCAAGGAGTTCAGGAAATCAAACGCTCTTTTTGTGGTATTCTCTGGTTCCCGTAAAGGGGAAAAAGCTTCTAAGAGTACGCTCGGTAGATGGCTTAGACAAGCAATTTCTGAAGCCTATCAAGCAAAAGGAGAAGTTCCTCCTTCTGGGATCGCTGCTCACTCTACAAGGTCAACCGCAGTTTCCTGGGCCGAAAGGGCCGGTGCTACGCCTGATCAGATCTGTAAGGCTGCTACTTGGTCCAGTTTCTCAACTTTTATTCGGCACTACAGGTTGGACTTGCTGTCGGCCGCAGATCAAGCCTTCGGCAGGAAGGTACTGCAGGCAGTAGTCCCACCCTAGGGTAAGTTACTTGGTTATCCTCTCCAAGGTTGTCCTGAAAGGCGATTTGAGAAAGGCCTAGTTAGACTTACCGGTGACGGTATTTCTAAGAGCCTTTCAGGACAACCGCTATTTCCCTCCCTAAATGTGTATAAAAAAGTAAAGTATATATCTATCATGGTGTTGTGGTTCTCTGTGCTTTGTTTTCCAGTGCCGGAGGCCACACAATAACTGAAGCCATGGTGGAAGAGGAGGGATTTAAAGCCTGTGGGTGTTTCCTACAGAAGAGGCGGAGCTGCGCTCTCTCCAAGGTTGTCCTGAAAGGCTCTTAGAAATACCGTCACCGGTAAGTCTAACTAGGCCTTTTTTTCTTAAGACCTAAAGGGTTTAAAAAAAAAGTGTTTGTTTTTTGTTTTTAGATTCCTACTTACCTAGGTGGATGCAGCATCGGTCCCCCGCTGGCTCTAACACAGAGAACACCGCCGATCACTCGGTTCTCACAGCTCCCCGAGCAGAGAGCTGATGACTGGTCAGTGACAGCTCTCTGTTCTGGCCCCTGGAGGGGGCTGAGTGGCTGGCTCAGGCTCTCAGCCGCTCGCTGAGAGGCTGAGCCGGGTGCCCATCCAGGGATCTGGGCAGATACTGACTCTATGGTCGTGATGGCGCCGAGCCTGAATTAACTCTGTGACGTCAGCAGAGAGCGGACTTCAGCCCGCTGTCAGCTGAAAACGGGTCACAGAAGTGCAGAACGAACTGCACTCCTGTGACCCATAGGAGAGGTACAGCCAAATGAGCTTTGGCTCTACTCCTCCTTTTAAGTGTAACAAAAGAATGTGTCTACTGCCAACCACACAGATTTAAATGTTGGCTGTAATTTGACTTTAACATAAAAAAAACTTTAAACTTTTCTCTCCTTTAACTTTTATAAGTGAAGCTCTTGAGTATGACATTCAGTTATAGCTTACATTATTCATCTTTATGTGTAGACCGAGTGTCTGGTGTACTTGCCACCAGCAGGAAGAAGTAATACCTAAGCAAATATTTTATTGTTTGTCTAAGGCTGTAAGATTTTATTAATGAAGCTCTGTTTTAATTCATGTAGATTAAGATGTCACATTGTGGAAACCAGCAAGCCTTCTACATTAGTATTAAAGCAAAACTCGTTAAACAGGAATTCTTTAGGAAGTGATGATCTTCAGTTTAAGGTAATAGCATTATTTACTGCTTATGCATATTTGATTGCTGGGCATCATATATTATTTTTAAGTAGCTAATGATGGTTAGCATAATCATTTTTGTGCTACAAAGACTGTGTTAAGTGTACATTAAAAAAAAAAAAAAAAACTAGCTTACTTTATCCTGCCTTTTCTCAACAAAATCACCAGGGTCATTATAGACCTCAGATGCAAACATTTCCAATATCACAACAGCCTGGCCAGGGTGGGCTTTTTAGATTCTACAAAATTCAAGCCATCCTGTGCAAAGGCAAAGCTTGCATCAGTCCTGACCACAGGGAAAATGACCAGTCCCAGTAAACACGCAAGCTTGGCACAAAAATCATACTGTATATTACATTTGGGTTTATTCAGATCATAAACCCATATCATTTAGTAACAAAATGCCTTTTATAGATCACACTTTCATAAACAATTTGTGAAGTTTATCTGACTTTTTTGAGATAAAAGTGCAGCATGGAGAGTTTTTCTGAAACTAGTGCACAAAGAATCTGATACAGCTGTGCATGGTAACCAATCAGCTGTTCAATTAAGTTTTCACAATAAGCCCTCTTTTACACCAATGCAATTTGTCACGTGATTTGACAGTTCAAAATCGATGTCGAGTCGCACCCTATTTTCAGCAATGGAGCCCTTCAAATCGAGTCTGAAAAAAGGTTCCGGCCCTACTTTTCTGAGCTTTCATTGCTGCTTGCATTAACTTCTATTATATGAAGTCGCAAGCCACAATGAAATCGGAGATCCAAATTGCACTGATCTACGGCTTTGAAACTGTGCCATTTCAGCCGCACTGGTGTGGTTACTATGCACAGCTGCACCACATTATGGGGCAGATCCACAAAGAAGTTACGCTGGCGTATCTATTGATACGCCGCGTAACTTCTAGTTTTCTCCGGCTTATCTTTGTTTTGTATCCACAAAACAAGATACGCCTGAAGCTGTGCTAGATCCGACTGGCGTACGTCTTAGTACGCCGTCGGATCTAAGGTGCATATTTACACTAGCCACTAGGTGGCGTTTCCGTCGATTTCCGCGTTGAGTATGCAAATTGGCTAGATACGGCGATCCACGAATGTACGTACGGCCGGCGCATTTTTTTTACGTAGTTTCCGTAAGGCTTTTTCCAGCGTATAGTTACCCCTGCTATATGAGGCGTATCCTATGTTAAGTATGGCCGTCGTTCCCGTGTCAAATTTTGAATTTTTTACGTCGTTTGCGTAAGTCGTTCGCGAATAGGGCTTTGCGTAGAATGACGTTCACGTCGTAAGCATTGACTTGTTGCGGGTTAATTTCGAGCATGCACACTGGGATACCCCCAGGGACGGCGCATGCGCCGTTCAAAAAAAACGTAATTTACGTTGGGTCAAGACGTATTTACATAAAACACGCCCCCATCACATCCATTTGAATTGCGTGCCCTTACGCCGCCAAAGTTACACTACGCCGCCATAACTTATGGCGCAAATTCTTTGAGGATAAGGAAAATACGCTGTAAGTTACGGCGGCGTAGTGTATCAGAGATACGCTACGCCGGACGCAACAATGCGCCAGGCTACGTGGATCTGCCCCTATGTCTGCATCAGTTTTAGTAAGCCTCTCCCACAGTTAGTTTTCTGCCCAGTAAGCTTAAATGAAGCCATTAGAACTTGTGATTCTCCTTTTACCTAAAATACAACAGTCTTCAGAGGAAGATAAAGATTCTGTATATCAATGTTTTCACCAAAGATTCTCACAACTTTCATCCTAGATTCAATCAGGAAAATTTGTGAATTTTGAGTGAATGTCATGTCGTCCTTAGGGCTTTTACATATATGTTTATCAAATTAACTAAAGCAAGCAACTTGAATTCAACATTTTACATCCATGTCTAAAGTTTAAGATTTACGCAAGTTAGTTGGTTAAAGCCCATATGCATTTGGAAAAACATTGTACAAATGATCTCCATTGTTCATACCCTTACCTCCAATTTTATATTATTGGCCAGTCTAATAGACACAAGGGGTTCGCAAGGTACACATGATTTGAATATTGGCTGGTTCCTGCTTTCATCCTATAATAATTATATACAAAACTGTCACCACAGGGTGGTACTGTGGACAGCACAAAGAATAAACTATGCCACATCCTATTAGATAGTTGAAACCATCTGGGAATCGGAAAGAATTGACTTTATAGGTATATTTAAAAAAGGGTTTACATTTTTTTTTTATTTATGAACCATAATAAAGACATGGACACATTAAAAAACATTTAACTTATTGAAAGTGACTAAAAGAACATGTCTCAATGGCCAAACAGTGGCCCCCAGAGTCCAAATGGACTACACTGATAAGCAAAGAGAAAACCTGATTTGATCAGTACTCCAATGAGCTATTACATATAATAACCTGGAAGGGTAAAACCCTACAACCGTGAATCAGGGGTCAATAAAGCAAGGTAAAACAAATGTCGATTCTGCTTTTCAAGGGTTCAGAAGACTTGCTCGACTAGTTTTGCGCTTAAGAAAACACTTCTTTTGGAGCTAGATAAATAAGAGTAGTATTATTATTATTATATATATATATATATTATACATCACTAAGGCAGAACATATAGCTGGCCAGGAGCTTAAAGGGGACCACCATGTCAAAAGAAAAACAGACATTGAGGTGCATGAACAGAACACAGAAATTAGGGTCTATATTGGTAATAGGTGGCATCAGTACCCTCAGACAGTGAACGATTTCAGATAGTAAATCCCTCACAATCTCTAAAGGTTGGCCACTCACGTATACGACATCCACGTGTGACTGATATGGAAGGGGTAGTTTCAAAGATATGAGCATACAATAAAAAATATTCCGAAGAAAAATTGGTATGAAGACACTCCAGCAGAGTAGGGGGTCTGTGGGGACACCCAGGAGGAGACTCTTATTGGGAGATAAGCTGCGCAGTGTCAGATGATGATTTGGCCTTCCTGTCCTGCTGGCATCTGCTGGAGTATTATTTTTATTGTATGCTCATATTTTTGAAACTACCCCTTCCATATCAGTCATCAGAAGTGAATGTCGTCTAATTGAATTGCCAACCTTTAGAACAGTGTTTCAAAGATTGAAGACACACCTACAGATACCACTGTATCACTCATAAACCAGTATCTTCTATTAATATTCAAGTGAAAATGTGTTAACGATGGGCTTTTGTTAATGTCGGGAGTTTTGCATTCCCATACGAGTCTTCAAAGTCCACTGGAAGAAGCTCAGAAGCAGACCAACTACAGGTTAAATGTACCTGTCGGAAGAATCTCAAACTCACTCCAACACATACCCAAAGTATGTTACCACAGGCCCTTAGGATTATGTCACACTTGTAATTTTGTCACTGTTAAAAACTAGTCAACAACAGGATAATTTCACAGGGCAGTGATTTCTCATCTGGCCAGTGAAGAAACAACACTGGGAAAGCAGGGGTATTTTCTGTGCACTTTTCATTAACCAGTTCCTGCCCAGCATATAGTACGATGACATGCAGGCGGGGGCACACAAGTTCTGGGTGGACATCATATGACGTCCTCCCCAGAGTGGGCCCCTCTTGACTGTGCGACAGCTGCCTGTGATCGCTGTGACTAATCACAGCGATTTGTACACAATGGATGGCTTCCATTCATGCCATCCATTGTTTACTATTATGTTGGTACCACATGATCACTGACAAAACAGAGATAGACAGGGCCAATCACAACCCGTTTGTACCATATGATTGGCTGTGGCCAATCAGATAATCACAATTATAAACATTGAATTCATTTATTTCATTCAGTAAAAATGGTTGTTTATAGTGCTATTTACTGTTATAAGCAATCAGTGTGGGAAAAAAAGAAGAAACCTCCCCAGAGTAGTACAAGTACATACTGTCATCAGTCTGTGTCCCTGACCACTGCCACACCAGTTATATGATGGCGCTGTACTGCACTGGTGACAATATGTAAAAAAAAAACTATATTCTTTTGCTTCTTTATGTTCAAAAAAATTGTGCCAAAAAGTTACAACTTCAAAAATCTTATATTGCCTCTTACAAAATACATTGGACTGTCTAAAAAGGGGTCATATGGAGGGTATTTGTACTGTCCTGGCATTTTTGAGCCTCAAGAAATTAAATAAGCCGTCAGTGCATATAGGATTGATAGATTTTCAGATAAATACCATAGTTTGTGGACTCTATAACGTTCCTACAGACTAAATAATAAACACTGATTTGGGTTATTTTCACCAAAGAAATGTAGCAGTATACATTTTGGCCTAAATGTATAAAGCAATATTATTAATTTGTGATATAAATGTTACAAATGTAGGCATGTTTAATATTATAGTTGTTTAGCCTTTAATGCTTTACTTTTACAAATTGCCCTTTTCACAATTTTTTTTTTTTTTTTTTTCTTTCAGTTAAATCAAATACTAGAAGCAAACCGAAGACTGGAAGAGCAGATTAGGCAGTGTGTCTGGCATCAGCATATAATAGCTTTTCTATTGTCTATTTTTGTGGCCATAGTTTTAGCTATGTACCTTTCCAAAGACACAAGAAGCTAGGTAACGCTGCAAATTCTGCCATGATGATCGTCTGTCAAAGGAACAAAACGTTCACCTGACCAAAGTTGCCTTTACTATTCAGTGTGTGATTGAACTACACAGTAACAGGAATAATCAGGATATCTGAGACACGCATAAGAATGTTTTAGAAGCCAGTTTGTGTCTCATTTTAGATATCTTAGTCGCTCGTCAGTGTTGTTTAGACATTTCCAGTTATTCTTATAGGTTTTTCTTTTCAGCTCTTTTGCTTTACTGTACATATTTGCATTGCAACATCCTTGTCTGGCCATGAAGAGACATTAACAGAGGCCAAAGCTCCCTTATCTTACAAAAAAGTGGTTTATTGCAGCAGGTACATAAACAAGAAGCATCTATTAAAATATATAATTTCTGTATGTGACAGAAATCCAACTACATTTAGTAGAAGTGTCAAACAAGGGTTAGGAGCAGGAGTAACCATATTTAACATATTTCTCAGGTCAACTGCCATTTTTAGGTGTTTTTGTACAACTAGGTTTCGCTGTCTAATTTTATCAAAATAAGATAGACTTAATAGGTGGTGAAGTATTCTTCCATGTGTGAAGAATGAGCCCCAGAACATACTATACATCTAAGAGTTTACACTTCTTCAGTTGCCATGGATCCAATTTGCTTTGATAACGTACTGAAATGATAGGCTTGCCCAAAATGTTCTCAGACGTTCTCGTATATGGTGGCAGCACCAGATCCAACCTGTTGATTGTAGATGGGGACAGTAGGAGCAACTGATTGTCACAGAGCAAAGTTAATGCCTTTCCATCTTCTGGTATTTCAGCGTTTACAGTTGTGAAAAAGTAAGTACACAACATGAAAACTGAATTTTTTTTTTTTTAAATATATTTTTGCAGGAAAACATTAGATCTTTATTCAAACAATGTCTACAAATAAAGGTGATTGTCTTAAAGGGGAAATGTTCCAGTGCAATAGTTTACTCAACAAAAATATCAATTGGTGTAATTGTGTCCTGTGAAAAAGTAAGTACACCCTTGGCCTCAGACGTTAGTATTGCCCCTCTAATAGAAATTACTTTTTGTAGCAAAGAGACCCAAGATATCTGAGCTTTGTCTTGATGGGTAAGGGAGTAAACATTCCTATGCAGACTGCATTTGAGTGATTTTTACCCAACTGTAATGCTGAACCTCAATGATTGAAAGTACTGAAAACTAATAATTGAAAGCCCACAGTGTGCAATTAAATCAGGGTAAGCAATGTCCATACAGATGTGTTGCCTATATAACTATTCAAGACCAGTTCCAATGCATAATCCCTAAAGCCCTTTTAGACAAGCATTCAGTCTGTCAGTTTTTCAGACAGCTCCAGACTGATCTGCTTTGTATTTCTATGGGCGGACCCAGATCAGTTTGTGTATGCCATTTTTTGCAGACAAACAGATGCTGTTCATTTTGTGGCCTTTTTTAGGATAAATACATTTTTGTTTTTACTTTTATCTAATGACTAATTTCATCAACAATTTAAGAAAATAGACAAATAAAAAATATGATGTAAACAGAACTGAAGATGCACGAACCGATGTTAAATTTTAGTCTTGGGTTATCTTGTGATTATTGGCCCCTGAATCTGGAGCACCTGACACATTTCTTGTATTTGAACTGGTGGTAAATATAGGGATAACAAAACTGACATTTTCTTTCATTTAGATTGAGAATGCATACACTATGTTAAGTTTATGTATGATTTGTTCATTTATAATGCCTGTATATAAATGCAGTGTTTGAATGAAGATCTAATGATTGCCTGTTCAAATATAAAAAAAAGTCCACAATGTGGCTTTCTTTTTCACACTGCTGTATAACAATAACAAGAGTATGTAAATGCCACTCATGTACAGTCCACTCTTGTTCACTCTTGAGGAATGCAAACTGCACATGCATGGGAAGGGAACAAAGCTGAGTGCTCATTTGTGAGTTTCCAGGGCTGAAGAACCAATGCTTGGTAGGCACTGCCATCTACAGGACTGGGTGGGGGGGGGGGGTTATTTAAAAGAGCAGCTGGAAAATGATGCATTCTTTTATAGAACTGAGCAACATGTACTGAATATGCTGTAATGCTTGGGATTTTTTGGGCAAAAGTCAGTAAAGGTGAACTGACCCTTTAACCCATCTGTTGGCATGCTTCTAGCCAGGTTGTCTCTTGAAAACTGTAAACACACAAATGAATAGGGCTCTGGATTCAAATTTTTCTTAGGGTCACTGAATTACAGTGGGCACACTGGCTCCAATTCGGCAGCATAAAACTGGGGATTTTATTAGAAATAGAGAATGAACCCAGAGTTGAGAATCCACATCCATACAATCCAATGAAAGCACCAAACAAACTTTTAAAAGTGAGGTTTTTAATGGAAAAAACTGGATTCATTGCAGAAAAACCAACGTGTTTCAGGGGCCAAACACAGTACCTCTTTTTATCAGGGCTACAAGTACAATGAAAAATGTCAAATATAAAAGTAAAAGATCATGACTATACATGGAAATATACAGGTGAAAAATAATGACAAAGGTCTAAAAAATAAAAGTAAAAGGTCAGGTGTACAGGTGAAAAATAATGAATATAAAAGCGTATATATCTATTTGCATATATTATCGGATTTAATTAAATAGCAGATTTCAAAATGATAATATCTATCTAGATGCCAAAGGTCGCAACACTTCATTAGTAAACAGTAAAAACATTATAGGCAACAGTTCAGTAAAAACAGGACAAAATTACAGTCAACATAAATTAGAATAAATGATATTTGTCAGTGTAATGAATCGCTTTCTAGAACTTCATACAAATGTACTCTTTGTAACTGCTGTATAAATATGCTTGACACCACAAAATATGTTATGGTATGTATAATCGTAATTATGTTCCAAAAAATATATATATACTTTTATATAAGAAGTAAAAGCAAACCTTTTAAATTTGGGACTTGGGTAAGTAGATACCAAATAGGTTAAAGGAAGTATCAGAGAAAACATATTGGTGGCAAAAAAAAAAAAAAGCAGAGATTGAAAATTATGAGTTTATTGTGTATCAGCAGATGAGATACTCTGAAGCATAACTCTAGAAGACATACAGTATATACTTGTGATTTACTGCTTGGAACAGATTCAGGACAGGTTAAGCCAGTGTTAGTGAATGCAGCAAAGGAAAGTAGGGGTGCAACGGATCAAAAAACTCAAGGTTCAGATCGTTCCTCGGATCAGAGTCACGGATCAGATCATTTTTCGGATCAGCAAAAAAAAAATTGCAGCCTCACTGTGCCCCCAATTGCCGCCTCACTGTGCCCCAAATTGCAGCATCACTTTGCCCCAAATTGCAGCCTCACTTTGCCCCAAATTGCAGCCTCACTTTGCCCCAAATTGCAGCCTCGCCAGAGCGGAGGAAGTGAGAGGGCAACCAGCAGGGCTGGATTTCCTTTCCCTGCCACCCCAAGGCCAGGTTCTGCAATGCACCCCCTCCCCACCAACCGAACCACCCCCCCCCCCCTCATTGGACATGCATTCCGTCTATCACAGCATGGTTAGGAGCAGGCGGGGCTGTGTGCGAACAGAGCGGCGACAATTTCAATGTGTTTTTTACCGCTTTGCTCTGCTCTGCAGTCCCACGGCACGCCGCGGATCACGTGTGTGCCGATCCGAAGTCATTGATCCGTGCGGATCACGGATCAACGACGATCCGTTGCACCACTAAAGGAAAGTAATGTTCCCTTGTAGAGATTTAAATAGCATAAAAAGTGTCAAGAGTTTAAGTGTGTGTGGGGGGGGGGGGTTAGAGCTGGTGCATGGAGACTACAGATGAGGGTGTTGATGTTGATATAGGTGATAGACATGGAGAAGACAGAACAACATGGGCACTCCCCAGAATTCTGCTATCAATAGGTTCTATCACTAAAAACCTTGGACTCTTGGATGTTTGGCACTTTCATTGGGCTGTATGACTTCTTGAAATATTTAAGTATATAGTGGGATTGATGAAGCTTTCCTTTGTGATTTTGTGAGTAGTTGCATTGGCTGATGGATATATCAGACAGTGAGGACATGTTATAGTAGAGTCACGTGTTTTGCAAACTTTGCTAGCATTAAATGTGACCTCTAGTGGGAAGGGAAAAATCCACTATGCACTGTTATAAAAGCAAATGGCCACTGGGGAAAGGTGTTTAACTTTGCATGGTGTTACAATGCCTGTGACTGACAGAAAAATGTAATTGTCATGTGTGACTGCCTTTTCTTTATCATATCGTAGCTGAGTAGGTTGGAACCGGGATAAAATTGGTTTTGTTACTGCTCCCCTGTTTGTAAACTGTCCATTAATTTAGTGTATGTGGCTGTTGATGAAGGTAAGTATTGTATGCTTAACTGCAAGGGAACATGTATATCAGACATCAGAATTACATTTTTTTTTTTAATAGGTTCTTTAGCAGGGCCTATTTTACAACAGGGCGCTAAAGAGAGAAGCTTTTTGTGACACATTTACTGTTCTCTTATAAACTGGACAAGGAGGTGGTCGCATTCTTATTGGCATTAAATGCACTACAAATTCACAGTGCCAAGCCTTGGTTCAACCAAATGCACTTGCAGGCCTGTTTATGTATATGTATATATATATATATATATATATATATATATATTTTTTTTTGCTAAAGGTTTACCCGGTAAGATTGGCCAGAGTTTAAAGGGGTTGTAAACCTGTGTGTTTTTTCACCATCATGCATCCTATGCATGACGGTGAAAAAACACCTTGCAGTGTCCGGCCCCCCCAACCCTCCCCCCCCATGTTTTACTTACCCGAGCCCCGAATTTCCATGGGCGTGATCCCGTGTTGCTCTCGCCCACGGGTTCTCGGGCTATGGATGCCAAGTGTATGACACAGAAGAACGCTCGCAAAGTAACCCCCTCGGGAGAGAGCTTCCCAGAGGGGGTTATCTAATGTGGGGAGGAGCTGCGAGAGCCACCGTGGGACCCCATAAGGACAATCGGGGCCACTCTGCAAAACAAACTGCACAGTAGAGGCAAGTATGACATATTTGTTATTAAAAAAAAAAACGGGAACCTTTAATATCACTTTAATCTAAACCATTATTACCAACAAACCTTGTACTTGTTTATTGGCCACAGTCAAAAACACATGGGCAGATCTCTAAAAACAGGAACAAAAGTGGACTTGTTGAATGTTACATTTATTTATACTCTGTTTATTACCAAAGAATGAAAGTTGAATCCTGATTATATGTCATGGGCAACAACTTTATATCTACTTCAGTTTTTATCAATCATGCACAGAAGACTCAAAAATATAAATATATTCCAATTAGAAGCCAAATGAAGCTCCTATATTCTCAATTTAAATACTCAATTTAAATCTATTTGCTGATACATTCTATAAAGGCCTGTTCACACTTTAATTTAGTAAAACTATTTGACTTATTGCATTTAAAGTACAAGTCCCTTTCCTTACATGGCTTGTTCATCTATGCACTGTTGCTTAGCAAAATAGGTGTATTATTTTTGTATTGTGTTTGTTTTTTTGTGTAGTACCTAAATGATGTGAAATCTTTTTTCTGAGTATTTCTCACTCACTTTGCAAAATGCATGAACAAAAAATGCACATTTAAAACATGCATGATTGTGTCATAAGAATGCAGTGAAGATGCATATTACTACATGTGCATAGGAGTGCATTATCCCTAAAGCTGACTAGACGCATCACAATTGGATTGTAAACCCTCCTCTCGATTTACCAATAACTATGCAGTACCAGGGACTGTTTAAGAAGGCTCTGCAACTACACCGTTTTTGGTAAAGCCAAAAGAATGCTAAACAGTAGAATCTTATTGTGTCACCAGCTTTACACAGTGCCTCTCAAAGTAACGTTTGAGGAATAGGTAAGAAAAAATAAGCAGTAAAAAAGAGAATAAAAATATTGTAACACTATTTGTACTTTTTATAACATTTAATTCAGTATTAATTATGTTTCATAATACATTAATAGGTGAAGTTTTCTTCAGAATAGGAAGCAGACAGAGGCATTGGTGTACCTCTGATTGTATGGTCTATGGACCATTTAAAAGTTAATCTTAACTACTGCTCTAGCTGGATGCATTTAGCACTTGCCTTCTTTTTTTCTTTTTTTTTGTTCTTGTTCGTCCAGCTCGAAGAGATCTTCTCTCTAAAGCCTATAGACCTGTCTATAGACATATAATGCTTTGCGTTTCTTTACAACTCCTAAACAATTTCGTTTCTTAATATATTTTTGCATAGACGTGAATTCTTGTATTGCCCTGAGAGCCATGCTTTTATTTGGGCAGGGTTGCCAAACATAACTTTCATATGCAGCCAATGCACATTTTAGAAACAGCCTAGCATAATTAAAAAAATGTAAGTTATACTAACATGCCAATGTAATGTGTGGCGCCAGTAAAAAAAAAAAATGATGACATGAATAGTCAGCTCTGTCTCGAACTTTATGTAAAACACAGAATCGTAATCTATAGTGGCTGCTTACCTGTGCCTGTTTTGTTTTATATATTACTATTGTGCAAAAAAACTAATGATCAAAATCCCATTCTATCTGCTACAACTCCAAAAGTTTACATACAACCCAAATGTTTCTGCATGTTTTCAGGACTGCACTAGCCAAAAAGTAGACCTACTCAGATTCATCAGTGGCAAAGAATATAGCAGCTAGCTATTAGAGTTGGTTTCTATATAGATCAGTGTAGGGTGTTCTGCAACTCATATTTAATACAAGTGGAGATAAATTTATATAATATAAGTTTCCTGTAATTTTGTCTTGACTCATTGTGTGTGCTCTTGATTATAAAGGCTGATGAGTCTCCAAATGTTTGACATGTTTTCCCAGACAAATTGTGTACATTTTCCCATGAATACTCAATGCTTTCATAGGATTAATCAACAATAATTGTTTAACAATCTGAACAATTTTCAGGTCTATGAATACTGGTGTCAAAATACGTTGTGTGCAACCGACTTTATAAATAGCTCACCAAAAGATCCCTCCGTTGCCTCTGAAGGAACTAAAACTGAAAGGTTAAGAGCAACCGTTCAGACAGGTATAAATCCATTTCGATTCCTGGTTCCCATCAGCTTCTGATCTTCCTTGTTTATCACTGTTGGTTGGTATCTTTTGGAATCCACAGTCACCATCCGCTTCAGAATATTGGTTAGTGGTAAATGCAGATATAGGATGATCACTGCTGGCATCAAAATCAGTACCTTGGTGGGGGGGAGTCTCAGAAAATGTTATATAAAAGATTTTTAGAAATGACTCAAGGCTTATGAATCAGTGTTAAAATCTGTCGTCTTGATACATAGTCTGGTTGAAAAATTACACAAATCCATCTAGTTCAGCCTTGGATCTGATAGACAAGCATACCTACACATTTGTGCTTAACATATGGTCAAAAAAAAAGCAATAACGTGCTAGAGATAACCATCTGCAAGAACCCTAAAGGACTGTCAAATGGATTTGCTTCTTGTCAGAACGGCTTCTCTCCCCATTCAGGTCTATGGAAATGCAAAAGCAGCTTGAAGGAGGTTGATTGCGCCTTTAATGAATTCTGAATGTCAGAAGCAAGCTGCATTTGCCATCTACACTGGCTTATATGCAGTGTAGCAGAGAGAAGAGCACTTGTGTTTTGTTTGCTCCATTCTTTAGCTATGATCAATATAAAGCCACAAAATTATAACATTTTTGTAGTTCGTTATTTAAATGTTTTTTTTCCCCCCCATCCTTGTTGTTCTTTAGAACTATTCAAGTTTTTAAAGAAATTAGGCAGTTAATTAAGCCCATGCTGTTTAGTTATAAAAGAGTCAATTAAAATGAGTGATGTACTAGTAAAAAAGACTGCATAGCAAATAGCGAAGCATAGTTGAGTGTAATCACTTCTAGCCAACATCTCACAGTGTTTTCTGACTCTACAAACAATTTCATAGAACAATAAAGCATGATTCTATATCACAATTTTAGCATACTGTTAGAATTCTTTAAAGGAAACTTACAATGATGAACAAGTGGTGACACTTGCCTAGTCTAGTAAAAAATGTGCAAGGAGGTGCCTGCATATATCTTCTGAGCTCCCCAAGAACTCCAATGATTTATATGTAAATATTCAAGTCTGAGCTCCAGCATACCTATCTTGTATGTAAAAAGAGTGCAGCGCTAAAAAAAAATAGTGCTGCAAAGAACACAGGCATTTGACATTCCCAGAAGTGTCAGAGCTTCGTGACAGCAAAATTGGGCTGCACAGGTGGCAGGACAGGTAACGATTAAACATTTTCTTTGCATAGAGTGCTTTTTTTCCTTTGGCAAATTAGAAACAGAGTTGCTTTAATTGCATTCCTGCAGATATCTTAATGTGAAAAAAATTGTTATATTTTTACCTATATGCCATACAATTGTATGTGTTAAGAAAATGCCAGTTTGTCAATTAATTTATTATTTTAGTTATTTCGTATGCCTTTGTATATTTACAGAAAATAAATATAAAATAAACCAATGTCATAGAATTTTGTAGTTAAAGTGCATTTTATTAGCTCTTCTATTAAATTATGTTAACAGAATAAAATGACCTTTAAAATAAAATGAGCCATACATTATTATCTATGTTCTACATTTCAGTGTTTTGCTGGTTTGAAAATGAATATGTTGTAAGGCTGAATATACGCTTTTAACAGGGTAAAAAAGAAGGAGTATAAAATAGTATTTTTGTAAAAAAAAAAAAAAAGAGGGAATTTATTAGCTATCACAAGCGGTCAAAAGCTGCATTATTCTCAGGCGAACTTTTAAGAGAGAGACACGCAAAATAACCAGGCTGGAAGTAATTTGTTACATATATAAGGGAACATTTATATAGCATGGCTATGTGTTTTAAAAATATGCTTAACACCTTGCTTGCTTCTGGTAATTTAATGAAGTTGGTGGTATAGCTGAGAGGAGGTGAGATCCTGAGACCAGGCTGTCCTGTTTTGGAATGTTTGGTGTTATGCAGAGAACACACTATAGGACCACGTACCATGTTCTCTGGCATCACTCCTCCCACATCCACTTTGTCACATCACATTCTTTACTATCCCTTGCTTTATTGTCTGAACTTAATTTTCTAGCAGCTCTCCCCTTCTATACTGTCTTCTGCCAGCCTGTATGTACTCTGGCACTTGTCCCAATATTGTTTGGTAGCCCCCCTCCCAAGCACACTGCATTGTCTGGCAGCTGTCCTACCGTCTGCACTGTATTATCTTGTAGCTCTTTTCTCACTGTTCACAGTAAATTCTCTTGCAGGTCCAGTCCCACCAACTTTCCTTATTACATACATTGTTATACTGTGATCCATACAATACATTTTACTCTTAGCCACATGACTGCTGCTTTTCTGTGATTTGGTGTTCCATAGTCCCTGGCACTGCTCATTTTTCACAATGCTTTATAGATAGTGGCTGTAGAAACTCAGACTTTTGAAGTTAAAGTTGATCGTTACATAGTCTGTCTGGATACAATGACATTCTACTACTTTTCCCAGTAGGATGTAACTTTTTTTTTTCTGTTAGCTGAGGTTACGCGAAAGAGCAAACTAATACAAGTCAGAAAAGGAGGGATGGAAGAAGTGAACATAAAGTTTATTTTTTATCGAGTTTTCAAAGCTACAATTTAGGGATGTTAGAGGGCTGCAACATGCCTGGACAAGGACCAATCATAACCTTCTAATAGCCTCTTTACACTTGCTGTTGGCAAAAGAAATGGTACATTCACCTAAAGGAAAGTTCCTCTAGCCCTCCTGTCTCAGAGAAAACTCTCCTGAACAGGGACCTGGGTAGAAATCTATCTCGGAGACATAGAGGGCCAAATCCTCAGCCAGGCGGCGTAACTTAACTTTCAGCAGTTAAGTTACACTGACTTAAAGTTTTTACCTAAGTGCCTGATCCTCAAAGCACTTGCGTAAAAATTTCAAGCCGTGTAAGTTAAGTGCCGCCGTCGTAAGGCGTTCCTCCTCTCCGGGGGGCGTTTACAATTTAAATGAGGCGCGCTCCCGCGCCGGCCGTACTGCGCATGCGTGTGACGTCATTTTCCCGATGTGCATCGCGCGAACGTAATTGACGCCGGGCGGCTTTGTGGATTGCGACGGGACACTAAAGTTGCGACGGGTGAAAAAAAGACGCGCCGGGAAAACAAATAATTTTAAAAAAAAATGACAGCGTCGCTCGGCATGCATTCCTGAGGGAGAACTCCATGCCAATTTTCAATGAAAAAAACGGCATGGGTTCCCCCCCCCAGGAGCATACCAGGCCCTTAGGTCTGTTATGGGTTGTAAGGAGACCCCCCCTCCGCCGAAAAATCGACGTAGGGGGTCCCCCTACAATCCATACCAGACCCGTATCCAAAGCACGCTACCCGGCCAGCCAGGAAGGGAGTGGGGACGAGCGAGCGCCCCCCCCCCCTCCTGAGCCGTGCCAGGCCGCATGCCCTCAACATGGGGGGGTTGGGTGCTCTGGGGCAGGGGGGCGCACTGCGGGCCCCCCCACCCCAGAGCACCCTGTCCCCATGTTGATGAGGACAGGACCTCTTCCCGACAACCCTTGCCATTGGTTGTCGGGGTCTGCGGGCGGAGGCTTATCGGAATCTGGGAGTCCCCTTTAATAAGGGGGCCCCCAGATACCGGCCCCCCACCCTAAGTGAATGGATATGGGGTACATCGTACCCCTATCCATTCACCTGTAGGCAAAAAGTAAAAGTTAATAAACACACAACACAAGGCTTTTTAAAATATTTTATTATTCTGCTCCGGACGCCCCCCCTGTCTTCGTTATTAGCTCAATTACCAGGGGGGGCTTCTTCTTCCACTCTCCGGGGGTCTTCTCCGCTCTCCGGGGGGGGTTTCTGCTTCCGCTCTCCGGGGGGGGCTTTCACCGGACTCCGGGGGGCTTCTTCCATCTTCTCCCCTCTTCCGCTCTTGACTCGGCGAACCCCGGTTCTTCTGCAGCTCTCCGGTGCCTTCTTCTTCAGCGCTGGCTGCCTGCTATGTTTGTGTGTTAGCTCGATTTCTAACAGGCAGCCGGCGCGGTCTTCTGTGACGTCATCTTCTCTTCTGTTCTTCTCCCCTCTTCCGATGTTGCCTCGTCGCCTGTTGTCGCTGTAATGATGGAAGCGCGCCTTGCATCACATTTATATAGGCATCACCGTCCCATCATGCTCCGGTAGGTACCCACGTGGTGGGTGCACGTGGGTAGGCACCCACCACGTGGGTACCTGCCGGAGCATGATGGGACGGTGATGCCTATATAAATGTGATGCAAGGCGCGCTTCCATCATTACAGCGACAACAGGCGACGAGGCAACATCGGAAGAACAGAAGACCAGAAGACCCTGGCGTCACAGAAGACCGCGCCGGCTGCCTGTTAGAAATCGAGCTAACACACAAACATAGCAGGCAGCCAGCGCTGAAGAAGAAGGCACCGGAGAGCTGCAGAAGAACCGGGGTTCGCCGAGTCAAGAGCGGAAGAGGGGAGAAGATGGAAGAAGCCCCCCCGGAGTCCGGAGAAGCCCCCCCCCGGAGAGCGGAAGCAGAAACCCCCCCCGGAGAGCGGAGAAGACCCCCGGAGAGTGGAAGAAGAAGCCCCCCCTGGTAATTGAGCTAATAACGAAGACAGGGGGGGCGTCCGGAGCAGAATAATAAATTATTTTAAAAAGCCTTGTGTTGTGTGTTTATTAACTTTTACTTTTTGCCTACAGGTGAATGGATAGGGGTACGATGTACCCCATATCCATTCACTTAGGGTGGGGGGCCGGTATCTGGGGGCCCCCTTATTAAAGGGGACTCCCAGATTCCGATAAGCCTCCGCCCGCAGACCCCGACAACCAATGGCAAGGGTTGTCGGGAAGAGGTCCTGTCCTCATCAACATGGGGACAGGGTGCTCTGGGGTGGGGGGGCCCGCAGTGCGCCCCCCTGCCCCAGAGCACCCAACCCCCCCATGTTGAGGGCATGCGGCCTGGCACGGCTCAGGAGGGGGGGGGGGGCGCTCGCTCGTCCCCACTCCCTTCCTGGCTGGCCGGGTAGCGTGCTTTGGATACGGGTCTGGTATGGATTGTAGGGGGACCCCCTACGTCAATTTTTCGGCGGAGGGGGGTCTCCTTACAACCCATAACAGACCTAAGGGTCTGGTATGCTCCTGGGGGGGAACCCATGCCGGTTTGGAATTTACAAATTGCCGTGGAGTTCTCCCTCGGGAATGCATACCAAATGCCGTCGCTTGAATGGGCCTTTACAAGGTGTGACTAACTTTACACTTTGTAAAAGCAGCCCTAGTTTTACACCAGGCAAACTAACACTTACGGCGAAAAAACTAGGCACAAAAGCTTTGAGGATCGCCCTAAGTGCTAATTTGCATACTAACAGAGGCATTTCGACTCAAAATGCCCCCAGTGGCGGATGCGGTACTGCATCCTAAGATCCGGCAGTGTAAGTCCCTTACAGATGTCGGATCTTCTGCCTAACTTAGGAAAACTGCTTCTGAGGATCAGTTCCAAAGTTAGAACCAGAGATACGACGGCTTACGCCGGAGTATCTCTTCTGTGGATTTGGCCCAGAGTGCCTTGATAAAGTATTCATACCCCTTGAAATCGTTCACTTTTTATCATGTTACAATTAAAAACTTAAATGTATTTTATTGGGATTTTATGTGATGGACCAACACAAAGTGCCACATAACTGTGAAGTGGAAGGAAAATGATAAATGGTTTTCATTTTTTTTTTATTTTTACAAATGGATATGAGAAGTGTGGCGTGTATTTGTATTCAGCCCCCCTGAGTCAATACTTTGTAGAACCACCTTTCGCTGCAATTACAGCTGCAAGTCTTTTTATCAATGTCTATACCAGCTTTGTGCATCTAGAGAGTTTTTTGCCCATTCTTCTTTGCAAAATAGCTCAAGCTCTGTCAGATTGAATGGAGAGCATCTGTGAACAGCAATTTTCAAGTCTTGCCACAGATTGACTGGATCATTCTAACACATGAATATGCTTTGATCTAAACCATTCTATTGTAGCTCTGGCTGTATGTTTAGGGACATTGTCCTGCTGGAAGGTGAGCCTCCTTTCTGAATGGCACTGTCATCTTCTGTGGAACACACAGGTTCCAGAAGGCATGGGGAGATGCAAGAGGAGGGGCCGATGCAACTGCAGGGGTGACATACCTTGCCAGGGCAAGGTAGGATGGAAGTCCAGCTAGAGAACAGCAAGAAAAAAGGTACAAAATGGCAAATAAATATATTAAAAAAACGAGGGGTTAGCCTGGAACTCCGCTTTACCAATGCCCCATACGTTTTGTTTAGCTGCATTTGGTATTATGTATTGTGACGGATCTCAGATACCCAAGATGTGCACATCCGCCAGACCTGTGTCTCCTGTCCTTCAAACGCACCCGCAGCCTGCCGATTCGCCATAACCAGTCCTTAATCCCTCAATCACAAGACAATCCACACAGGTGTTGAGGGTTAAACATGCAGAGCTTAAAACTGTTTATTAAATTCCAAGACATACAGTTTTACACACAGTTAGGGACACTCCCCTTAGCCTTGTCAAAGAGGGGAAGGGGACAAGGAACAACCAATGGGAACTGAACATTTGTACATTGAAACAGGCTACAGATAAACCTAATGAGATTATGGGAAGCAGGCAGTCTCTCAATACACACCCCCTGCGGAGAGACGTCTTCAGTCCAGACCATTGTCTATGTGTCATGAATCAACACAATTAGACACAGCAACACGAGGGGGGGATGGGGGGCGAAGGGCTGTAGCATTACATTAGCTCAATGCCAGCATGTTCCAGGTCTCCAGTATCTTTTCTGGCCCAGTCTGTCGGTGGGAGGCCAGCCCCCAGTCCCTTCCAGAACACACAGTGACAGTGGGTTCTGTCACATGTATGTCTAATGAAGCACTTTGCATCAAAAAATTCCTAATAATATTCGAACTCCTCAATTTCTCATGCATTCTGTTTTGCTCAATAGACATTTCTTGGAAACTTTGAAGTTTGCACCATTTTACTCTTGGTTCTCATTTTGCAGAAACACATTACAGGCCATTTAACATGGTTTCATATGGATCTAGTTCACAACTGTGCATTTTTTCGAAAGGGTCAGGGACTTTTTTCCCACAGCTGTTTTGCCTGTAATGGATTTCAATAGATGCACAACAAAAAAATGTTATGCATTTTTTTTTGGTAATAGGAAAGTATGATAGTTCTGTTCATGTAGTGCAAAATGTATGCAATGTTACACACTCTGGCACTCAAGTAGCATCAAAATAGTGCAGGAACCTTTGTGTCCAAAGTTGCATGTTGGGGTTAAGGGCTCATGTTAAATGTTAGGGTTAGAAGTAATTGTCGGGGTTAGAAGGCTAACCTTAACAACTACTGAAAACCTTAAAGCGTGACTCCACTTTTGTTAAGGAAAAAAAATTCCCCCTGGGTGATCTATGTACATTGCAGGGAATTTAACAAACTTTGTTGCAGATTCCGACCTTTTTGTTATTCTGAAGAAATCCCTGTGTTCCTCTGTGCCCCTGTTCTGGGCGAGTCTAATAGGAGTGTTTTCATAATTGTCAACTAGCTGCTGCGGCTGTAGAGCGCTAATGAGGAAAATTGAAGGGTTTGCATACCTTTTAGATGTGATATCCTATTGGGAGTATCTCACCAAAAATAACATTTTGTTGCAAGGGATGTAAAAAAAAATCTGACATCTGGAAATTATGTTTCTGGGGGGTCCTTTGTACACATTTTGTAACGCTGATTAACACTAATCCTAACCCTAACTTTTAGCCCTGACTCGTGGTGTAGGGGTTAGCACTTTTACCTGGCAGCAAAAAGGGTTGCTGGTCCAAATCCTAACCACGACTCTACCTGCCTTGAGTTTGCATGTTCTCCCTGTGCGTCGGTTTCCTCCAGGTACTACAGTTTCCTCACACACTCCAAAGACATGCTGCTATGTTAATTGGATCCTGTCTAAATTTGCCCTAGTATATGTATATATGTGAGTTAGGGCCCTTTCGATTGTAAGCTCCTTGAGAGCAGGGACTGATGTGAATGTATATGTAAAGCTCTGCATAAATTGATGGCGCTATATACAGTGGATATAAAAAGTCTACACACCTCTGTTAAAATGTTAGGTTTCTGTGATGGAAAAAAAATGAGACAAAGATCAATAATTTTTTAACTTTTTCCACTTTTTAATGTGACCTACAAACGGTACAATTGAGTTTAACAACAAACTGAAATCTTTTAGGTGGAGGGAAGTAAAAAAAAAAAATGAAATAATATGGTTGCATAAGTGTGCACACTTAAACGAATGCTCGGTTGAAGCACCTTTTGATTTTATTACAGCACTTAGTATTTTTAGGTATGAGTCTATCGCACATTTTGACTTGGCAACATTTGCCCACTCTTTTTTTGCAAAAAAAATCCCAAATCTGTCAGATTGCGAGGGTATCTCCTGTGCTCAGCCCTCTTCAGATCATCCCACAGATTTTCAATTGGATTCAGGTCAGGGCTTTGGTTGGGCCATTCTAAAACTTGAATCTTCTTCTGGTGAAGCCATTCCTTTGTTGATTTGGATGTATGCTTTGGGTCATTGTCATGCTGAAAGATAAAGTTCCTATTCATGTTCAGATTTCTAGCAGAAGCCTGAAGGTTTTGTGCCAATATTGACTGGTATTTGGAACGGTTCATAATTCCCTCTACCTTGACGGATTAAGGCTTCTGTTCCAGCTGAAGAAAAACAACCCCAAAGCCTGATGCTGCCACCACCATGTTTCACAGTGGGTATGGTGTTCTTTTGGTGATGTGCATTGTTGTTTTTGCACCAAACATATGAAGAATTTTGAATAAATTTTGGAGGGACGTCCAGTTCTTGGTAATGTCAACATTGAGATCCCTCTGATGCTTTGATAGCAGGTGAATACTGACTCCTATTTAACATGAGTTTGAATGTGATTGCCTAATTTTGAACACGGCTACATCCCCAGTTATAAGAGGGTGTGCACACTTATGCAACCACATTTTTTTTTTCACTCCGCCCAAAAGATTTCAGTTTATTTTTTAATTGAGTTGTACAGTTTATAGGCCACATTAAAGGTGAAAAAAGGTTTGAAATGATTTATCTTTGTCTAATTTTTTTTACATCACAGAAACCTGACATTTTAACAGGGTTATTTATTTCAGGTACTTACAGTGGATATAAAAACTTTTAACATTGGCTCTCAAACCCTAATGCCGCGTACACACCATCACTTTATGTGATGAAAAAAAATGACGTTTTTAAAAACGTCACTTTAATTGACTGTGTGTGGGGGAAAACGTTGTTTTATGTCTTGTAAAAAACGACCAAAAAAAAATTGAAGCATGCTTCAATTTTATGTGGCGTTTTTCAAAAGTGCACCTTTTACTTCACAGAAATTGACCGTGTGTAGCAAAAAACGTCGTTTTCTAAGACGTTTTTTCATCCACGCATGCCCAGAAGCTACTTATGAAGCAAGCTTCAATGGTAAAACGTGGTGGAACGTAACCTCACTTTGCTAGAACATTGTGAGAAAACGATGGTGTGTAGGCAACTTCGTCTTTGAAAATTGAAGTTTCAAAAACGTCATTTTTTACTTCACAGAAAGTGTCGTTTTTTTTCATCACATAAAGTGATGGTGTGTACGCGGCATTACATGTGACTTTGAACACATAAAGGTTGCTGCACTACTTTGATGTTACTTGAGTGCCAGAGTGTGAAGTTGCATCAAAGTCGCACTACATGAACACAACTGTCATACTTTCCTATTGACAAAAAAAAAACGCGCCGTAAAAATGCGTCAACCTCAACTTGCATATATGTGAACTTAGCCTAAGGAAACAACTACTTGTGTGATTAAGTACAGTTCTGTTCAAACATTTGCAAACTGTGGCAGAAATCATAAATTTTTGGCATTTAAATTGAAAATATGACTGATCATGCCAAAAAACTTTAACGCTTAAGGACCGGAAGGTTTTTACCCCCTTCCTGACCAGGCCATTTTTTGTAATACAGCACTGTGTTAATTCAACTGACAATTGTGCGGTCGTGCGATGCTGTACCCAAATACAATTGATGTCCTTTTTTTCCCACAAATAGAGCTTTCTTTTGGTGGTATTTGATCACCTCTGTGATTTTATTTTTTTGCGCTATAAACAAAAACAATTTTGAAAAGAAAAAACTTTTCCTTTCTGCTACAAAACATATTCAATAAACAAAATGTAAAAAAAATATTTCTTCATCAATTTAGGGCAATATGTATTCTGCTATATATTTTTGGTAAAACATTTTTCCAATAAGTGTATATTGATTGGTTTAAGCAAAAGTTATAGCATCTACAACCTGGGATATTTATTTTGTATATATTTTTTTACTAGTAATGACAGCACTCAGCGTTTTTTGTTTTTAAAGGGACTGCAACATGAAAGCTAACAAATTGGACCCTGGCACTTTTTTTTGGGAACTAGCGACATTATTACAGTGATCAGTGCAAAAAATATGCACTGTTACTGTACTAATGACATTGGCAGGGAAGGGGTTAGGTGTGCTTCCTGGTAGTGTTTTCTAATTTTGTGGGGGATGGACTGATTGGCACAACACAGAGAACCGTGTTCCTGCTTAACAGGAACACAAGATCTCTATGTTCTCCTTTCAGAATGGTGATCTCTTCCTTCTTGGAAATGATCACGGGTGGCCAGCGGACATCGTGTCCGCTGGACCCACGGATTGGCGCCGCCTCTGGCGGGACTCACACCGGCTTGTGCATGAAACGATGTACTGGTATGTTCATTTGCTCAGCAGTGCCACCTTGCCGCAGTAAATCTGTGGTGGTCGGCAAGTAGTTAACAGTGATCATATGAAGCCATTTAATATCGCATAGTTGTTTGGCTCTTTTTTTTTTAAATCATAATGAAAACATAAAACACCCAAATGGCCCTGATCAAAAGTATCCATCCCCTGGAATGATTGGCCTTGGTACAGGCACACAGGTTAAAATGGCAGTAAAAAAGGTAATTTTTCTCATCTGGGGCTTTTTAAATTGCACTTGGTGTCTGTGTATAAATAGTTAATTAGTTTGTTAGCTCTCATGTGGCTGCACTGAGTCATGGGGATCAGAAAATAACTGTCTAAAGACCCGCGTAACAAGATGGAACTTTTATAAAGATGGAAAAATGATTTCCAAAGCCTTATCTATGCCAGTCGGTACTGTTCAATCACTTTGGGGATTTCTTGTTACCAAGCCCGGGATCAGTTAACCAAGAAAGAATCCAGCCACAACTGCCAGAAGAATTGTTAAGGATGCAAAAAAAAAAAACAGGTAAATTTAGGAGAAATACAGGTTGCTCTGGAAAAAGATGGTGTGCGTGTTTAAGAAGTACAACACGATGAACAAAAATGAGCTGCATGTTCAAGTTGCCAGAAAGAAGCCTTTATTGCACCAAAGCCACAAAAAAGCCCAGTAAGGCATGTCAAGGTGTTGGGTATATTGTAGTTTGTATTGTTTTTGTGGCATTGGCACAGTGAAGGCTTTTTTCTGGCAACTCAAACCTATGCAGCTCATTTTTGTTCAAGTATTAATAACAAAGAAAAATTCGGCAACACTCGGCACAATATTTAAATACCCCCAAAAAAATATTAAAAACCAGCAGCTACACATACTGCTGGCTTTTAATAATAGGACACTTTCCTGTCCTAGAGTCCAGTGATGTCAGCACCGCAGCTGATGTTTCCAGTGTCATTGCTGGTAAGGGTACCTGGCAGTGTAGCCTTTCGGCCTCACGCCGGGAACCCTACTGCGCATGCGCAAGGCCTGCTCCTCTCTCCTACTGGCCCAGCAACAAGGGAAGGAGCCCCAGCCATGACGTCAATAACCGCGGCTGAGGCTCCCGGAAGTGGGAAAGGATATCCAGGTATCCTTTCCCCCCGAAAGGTACCAATTGTGGAATCGGAGGGGGGGTGGAATCAGATGAGCGGAAAGTCCACTTTAAGTGTTATAATAGTGAGTCCAACAATAAAAAGAATCAAACAGAATAGTTCTTATGAAGAAATATCTAATGATATGATTCAGGTGATCTCTCTCCTAGTGCTTCATTCACCCAGTGCGACCTCCACCAATGTCAGAAAAACACACGCACCAGATATAGTTGCTGCCTCATGAATGGAACAGCAAAAATTGCATATAATATCCAGGTCATCGGAGGTATGTAGTCCTCATTAACCCCAACTTATCCCCTCTATCTGAATCACAGGACCCTCTTCAGAATGTATCCCAAGTGCATGGATCGTGACCAGAAAGTTTTATTTCTCATGGTAAAAACAGCTCAGCCTACAGCTTCCTTCAGGCTTCAGAACACCTGTTCATTCTTTGTGCCAGAAAGGACAAAGAAAAACGTGCTACATCTAGGACAGTTGTGGTATGGATTGTCTAGGCCAGTGTTTCTTAACTCCAGTCCTCAAGGCGCACAAACTGGTCATGTTTTCAGGATTTCCCTCATATGAAATGGCTGTGGTAATTACTAAGGCCATGGGTGCTCAACCTGTGGCCCTCCAGCTGTTTCAGAACTACAATTCCCATGAGGCATTGCAAGCCACTGACTGTTACAAGCATGACTCCCAAAGGCCCCCTGCCATGATGGGACTTGAAGTTTTGCAACAGCTGGAGGGCCACAGGTTGAGCACCCATGACTAAGGCAGTGAAACTGATTAAATCCCCTGTGCAAAATAATGGAAAGCCTGAAAACATGACCTGTTGGGGCGCCTTGAGGACTGGAGTTGAGAAACACTGGTCTAGGCTCACAGAGTCGAGGGCTTGGCTCCTTTGGGGGTAGTGACCACTCACTCAATCAGAAGTGGGTCTACGTCTTGGGCAGCTTTGCAGCATGTGGTTCCCAATGTAATCTGTAGGGCAGCCTTGTGGTCCTCAATCATTTACATTTATGGCTCATTATTGTGTAGAGCCAGCTTCTTTATCCTTTGTTTGTTTATTTTGGCTTGCAGGTCCTGTCTGTTGATGGTTCATATTAAAGCCTTTGGTTCAGCATTGCCTGCCCATAGAGTGTATAACTACAGTAGTTAGTTCCTATACGTATGCTGCCATGGAGTCTGTCAAATACTCGCCTCGTACACATAACCGGTTTTCCCGGCAGGAGAACTGCCAGGAGAGCATTTGGCCAGGAATCCCGGCCGTGTGTATGCTCCCTAGCAGTTTTCCCATCAGGAAAATAGAGTGTTTCCTGCCGAGAAAACCGGTCGTCTTTATGCTTACCTGCAGGGTAACGAAACCGCGCATGCTCGATAACACTTTGACGCATGCGCAGTAGCATACAAAGTTAGTGTGGGATGTAGCAAGATGGCGGCGACGGAATCGAATGTGACGAGACGCCGGCTCGTCATAGCCGATGACGTCACCGCGTTCTTGCCATTCAAAAGAACGCTTTGCAAGGCAAGCTTGCCAGGAAAACCGACGTGTTTTTTTTCCTGACGATATTCCCGGCTGTGTGTACAGGGCTTTACTGTATTTTCCTTTCCTGATGGAACATGGCATCTGGCTCAGCACAAAGATTTATGGGAGTGGGGTCCTATAGGGGAGGTGGGGTAAACCCATACATATGCTGGTAAGTATTTGATAGGAAATTGTCTGTTTTTTTTTTTCTTTTTCTATAAGTGATCACTGATCACATAACCTCTATTCACAGCTGCAGAAGGGGTTTAGAGATATATCTGCACAAGTCTGATCATTGGAGAACAGGCAAGCTGTGCTCCCAACACAGCCAAAAAACTGACCAAGCACAGGAAACTTTTTAATATAAGTACATGGTACAACAGACATACATACATACATACATCTCAACTTTCTCTGATGCTATCGAGGGACGCCAATTATCAAAAGTATGTAGGCATAGGGCACACCCATTGCCATGCCCCTTAAAGGAGAATAATACTAAATAAAAATGTTAATTATACCCACAAGTGCTTTTTTTTTTTACCACTGTTTTTTGAAATTTACAAATTATGTTTTTATTTACATGGATGGCAAATAGGCTGTTACATTTTCATTAAATTTAATAAATGTGGCGAAATTTAATTTTGCAAAGAATACCCAAACACAAGAAAAATTTAATTTTTTTTTTGCCAGATGTAATTGCACGAACATCCTACAAGACATCCAATCATTCTCATCCCATATGCATTACACCAAGCTAAAGAGTTTTTTTTTTTTTTTTATCTGGGGTTCCACCTTACTGTAATCTGATTTCAGGATTTGTTCAGATGTCGGAGAAAAGCAATAAGCCAATCAAACAAGTTGAAATTTAAATTTTAGAGTGCATTCGCAATGCATACAGTGTTACATAGATTGCGATGGTTAAAAGGTCATTTACATTTATGCTAACAGTTCTAATTATACTATATAGACATGAAAGCTAAACTATGGGCACAGCTCTTTTATCTTTAAACACCTCTCTCACCCAGCATATTTATGTTAGGGTGCTTTCACAAGACTTTCATCAGTTCAAGTGCATTAAAAAAAAAAAAAACGGATGAATATGTACACTTCAGCTTTCCCTTCAGTTCAGGTCAATTGACATCAGTTGTCTGCCATCAGTTCTCTTCACTGTTTTACATCCTTGTTTTTTAGTTTCTGGAGGAATGAAAGCAGAAATGTTCCTGTACTCTGACAGCTTGTGCTCATGGCTGCCAGAATACAATAGGCCTGCAGGGAAGTTTGTTCCTCTCCATGCACTTTGTCAAGATTGAGGAAACTGTTCTTTCATTTAGTCTGCGAAAGAGAAGAATATATGAGCAGCTTAGTACAGGTGTCAATACAATATCTATTTGACGTACACATTCCTTTTGAAAACACAACACATTCATATTGTCCAAAAATGTATATTTTTGTTGAACCAATATGTAATTGTAATAGACAGTTGTAGGGAAGCGAGAACTAGATATGTGTACTAAGTGGAGCTCCTGCGCTGTATGGGATATAGGTGAAAGGGAGTGGGCTGGGAAAGGGGACAGGGGAGTGAATGAACGTGAATACTGCAGCAAACACAAGGATATTGTCCTCTCAAGACAAGGAATAGTAATGCAAAAAATATGTGAAAGTGTCTGCGCTGTGAAATAAAAACATGGGGAAGGGGAAAGGGAGGGGTGAGTGGGCAAAGATCCGTGGACCTGTGGGGTGGTAGGGTGTATAGACACAAATGGAAGTGACCTACAACCGAAAATTTGATGAGTGCAGTCTAGCCTAGACTGTATAGCAGTGAACACACAGAAAATCTTCCAGTGTAAAAAAAAGTACAAAACTGAGTGCAGTCCAAAATTCCAAACAGGTTCAAGGTGGAAGTAAGTGAATAAATGGTTAAATTCGAAAGGTACCAAACTCAGGTAAGTGAAGGTATGTAGCCAGGTGAAATCCACACACCGTGCGCCCCTCACCAATAGTGAATCTTGACAGCTTACCTCCCTACTGACATTCAGAGCCAAATGGATAATCACTATACCAGCTTCCTATTTGGTGGGTGTCTTCTTATCAGATCTCAGCAGTTGATCATACATGTAAAGATAATGGTAAAAGTATTGTAGCCTTATCCTCTTGTTAGACAAGGAGGGAAATACTGCACAAGAGAGTGGTCAGATGTCCACTTACACAACTTACAAAGTGTGTAGGGAGCGTGTGCCTATCTCCACGAGCGCCAAGCTCGTATCCTTGTCTTCTTCCTGCTACCACTTTCTCCCCTTAAGATCCATAGAGCCGTCCGCTCGTAGCGAGGTATGAGAGGTAGGGATGGAAGAAGAGAAGGGGGCACATCGCATAAAACCGTACAGCAAGATAAAATTTAATGGGTCATAAAAACAATCGATAAAAGACTCACATGGGGCAGTCTAATGGCGGTCACGTAGCCACGAGCACCGCGCTTGTCCACCGTCCGTCAGGTACTGCTCCTGGTAAATGCTCTGTTGTCCCGACGCGTGTTCGTCACATCACGTGACTTCATCAGGGGATGTTTGACTAGAGCACTGGATTCTCTTTAAATATCGTCTCAACGATAGGGCATAGCGGCGGCCATTTTGTTGAAGTCAACGCCGTATATTGGCGAATGCCGTGCCGGCGCCATTTTCCCTGAGTCTCCTCTAATATGTCAGTCTCTGCTGGATGGAACAAGCAGGATGAGAGACAGACATCCAGGGAAGCTGAGCTGTGGCAGGCAGCGGCTGGCCTATGCTACGAGCGAGTGTCCACAGGGAAGAATTAAAATAGGTTTTATTTTAATAAAACTAAAAAAAGGGGAAAGTTAAAAAATATTAATAAAGAGGAAGATTATTAATATATATGAGATCCGGGCATACTGGGCATGAAAATCCCATGGGACACATATGTCAGTGGTCCGGGTCTAGACACATAGTGGGGCGAACAGTGTGCTGTCACTCCATAAAATTGCGCAGATACTGCCATATCACAGGGCCAGTAGGCACCACATTAGCTAGCACCATAGTGACAGGCGGACTGTGCAGGAAATAATGGAATATTTAACCACTTCCTTACTGGGCACTTAAACCCCTTCCTGACCAGAGGACTTTTTGCGATTCGGCACTGCGTCGCTTTAACTGACAATTGCGCGGTCGTGCGACGTGGCTCCCAAACAAAATTAACGTCCTTTTTTCCCCACAAATAGAGCTTTCTTTTGGTGGTATTTGATCACCTCTGCGGTTTTTATTTTTTGCGCTATAAACAAAAATAGAGCGACAATTTTGAAAAAAAATAAAATATTTTTACTTTGTTGCTATAATAAATAGCTCAATTTTTTTTTTTACGGTTTTTTTTTATCCTCAGTCTAGGCCGATACGTATTCTACATATTTTTAGTAAAAAAAAAAAAAAATCGCAATAAGCGACTGGTTTGCGCAAAAGTTATAGCGCCTACAAAATAAGGGACAGAATTATTATTATTTTTTTTTTTTTTTTTTACTAGAAATGGCGGCGATCTGCGATTTTTTATTGGGACTGCGACGTTATGGCGGACACATCGGACACTTTTGACACATTTTTGGCGCCATTCACATTTATACTGCAATCAGTGCTATAAATATGCACTAATTACTGTATACATTTTTTTTTTTACTAGAAATGGCGGCGATCTGCGATTTTTATTGGGACTGCGACGTTATGGCGGACACATCGGACACTTTTGACACATTTTTGGCGCCATTCACATTTATACTGCAATCAGTGCTATAAATATGCACTAATTACTGTATAAATGCTTTTTTTTTTACTAGAAATGGCGGCGATCTGCGATTTTTATTGGGACTGCGACGTTATGGCGGACACTTTTGACACATTTTTGGCGCCATTCACATTTATACTGCAATTAGTGTTATACATATGCACTAATTACTGTATAAATGTGACTGGCAGGGAAGGGGTTAACACTAGGGGGTGAGGAAGGGGTTAAATGTGTACCCTAATTAGTGTTCTAACTGTGGGGGAGGGGGGGTGACTGGGGGGGTGACCGATCTGTGTCTCTATGTACAAGAGACACAGATCCGTCTCCTCTCTCCCCTGACAGCACCGCTGTCTGCGAGAGCCGGGAATGAGAGATGATCTCATATGTAAACATATGAGATCATCTCTCATTGGCCGCACAGATCGCCTAGGAAACGGCCGCTCCGATTGGCCGTTCACGGCGATCTGTGACTGGCTGTGTCCAAGGGACACGGCCAGCACAGCAGTTCCCCGCTGCGCGCTCGGGAGCGCGCGCGGGGAACGTGTAAAGGAGAGGCCGTAAAAACACGGCCTGTTAGAAATTTTGAGCCGCGCTGAGGCCGTACAAAGTCGTACGGCCGTCAGCAAGTGGTTAATATTAAAAAACAAATGTAGTAAAAAATAGAGAAATATGCAATAAGAGCCAAATGTAGGGAATGAGGAGATAACCTGGTGAGGGAAGGAATCCGGGTTTCAAAGCCCAGAGTGTTTTGTAACTGATAGGAAATGGCTGTGGTGAAGTAACTAGATATGGAGGAGTGAGAACTAGATATGGAGGAGTGAGATATGTTATGTGCAAAAAAATTCCGTATTATTTTGTTCCGTTTCGTATCGTTCCGTAGGTTCCTTTCTGTTCGTTTTTCGTAAGACGCGATTTTTTCGTATTCCGATCGTTTCGTATTTTGGTTACTGTTTTATTTTCGTACATGCGGGATGGTTCGTTATTCTGTTTAATTCATGTTCGTTACTTGTTAGGCAATAATTTTCGTGAATTTTCGTCATTTTGTACTTTCGTAAATATATCGCGTGATTCGCTGCACTTTCAACACGCGGCTCATCCATATTAACTATTGTTAAGCCCCATACACTTGGTCAGACTTTTTTAACAACAAACATAAAAACGATCTTTTTTCCGAACGTTCATTCGTTTTTAAACTCCATCAGAAAACCATTTTTTGGGTTCCAGGTTCAAAAGTCTGGCCAACTGATCTCCCTTCAGACGGAAATCCACAGAAAAGTTTATTTGGCTTTACTGTACTACTCAGCACAAAAGAGAAGCTGCTTCACTAACTACACTCACTGCCCATTCAAAAAAATGAAAATGACATCTATAACAAAAGATTTGCATTCTGTATTTTTTTTAATCCTTTTTCTGTTCGTATGTTCATATGACATCTATAACAAAAGATTTGCATTCTGTATTTTGTTTGAATCCTTTTTCTGTTTGTATGTTCATATGACATCTATAACAAAAGATTTGCACTCTGTATTTTGAAACCAAATTACGAACAGAAAAAAGGAATTCAAAATACAGAATGCAAATCTTTTGTTATAGATGTCATATGAACATACGAACAGAAAAAGGATTCAAACAAAATACAGAATGCAAATCTTTTGTTATAGATGTCATTTTCGTTCTTTTGCCGTTCTCGTTTTGTCGTATTTTCGTCAGATCGTTCGTTCGTATTTGCGGTTGTTCGTTATGCGGCTCATTCGTAATCCTGTCGTTTTCGTATTTTGGTGCTTTAATTTTTTCGTATGTACACATTATTCCGCGGGTAAGAAAATGACATTCATACGAACGGGAATGCACATATCTATTGAAGGCTGGTGCAGGTCTTGGTGCATGTAGTGACTGTGAGGAGGGTATTATTGCCCATGATAACTGGCTGGGAAAGGTGAAGTGGGAGACGCAATGGCTGCCCCACAGGCAAATTGGAAAGTTAAACAGATGATCCTTGTGGAGGATGCCCTGGACCACTGGAAGGTTGTTGCCTTCATTCCAATATGTATTGCTCCAGATGAAGCAGCTTTCGCTGCAAAACACGTAGAGATCATCAGTGACCCTATTCTCCTCCCGCTTGGTAAAGAATTAATTTGTTTACAGTATTATGTATGGTCCATTTTAGGACAGAGAAGTTGGCTATCTTGACTCACAATTGTAATAAGCTTGTAGAGGGCTGAGTTTTGGGTACAGCTTTGTTTTTATACTATAAAAAAATTAATTATGTAGGTTGATATGTGGTCATTTGTTTGATATCTGGTCCTTTGAAAGCCCAAGTGCTTTAGTTGTTGTATTTAGAAGATTTCAGGTTTAGGATTAACAGGGAAGCTTGTAGAATACAGTCTCTAGCACTAGGATTGGTACTGTTGGCAACAAATATGCAACAGTTGGTTACAGTTATAGTAATGCAGTACTTGCGGTAACAGGCATAGTATCACTTCAGCAACAGGCTCAGTAACACTTGCCATAATCGGTATGATTACTAATCCACATAGGCAAAATGATTCAGGTACCTATGCCTAACTTTGCGGCGGCGTAGCTTAAGGCATTTAAGCTACGCCTCCGTAAGTTAGCTAGGCAAGTACATGATTCACAATGTACTTACCTGCTAAGTTACGGCGGCGTAGCCTAAATCGGCGGGCGTAAGGGCGCCTAATTCAAATGTGTGTTAGGGGGGCGTGTTGTATGCTAATTGTGCTTGACCTTACGTTTTTCACGTTTGTTTTTAACTGCGCATGCGCCGGGCGCCTACATTTCCCAGTGTGCATTGCAGCTAAGTACGCCGCACGGGCCTATTGATTTTGACGTGGACGTAAACTACGTAAATCCCGATTCACGGACGACTTACGCAAACGACGTAAAAAATTTGAATTTCGACGTGGGAACGGAGGCCATACTTGACATTACTATTCCAATAGGGCCTAGCTCTAACTTTACGCGGCCTATCTCTTACGTAAATGGCGTAAAAGTACTGCGTCGGCCGGGCGTACGTTTGTGAATCGGCGTATCTCCTCATTTACATATTCTACATCGACCGCAATGGAAGCGCCACATAGCGGCCATCCAAAATATTGCAATCTAAGATAGGACGGCGCAAGCCGTCGTATCTTAGATATGTTTAAGCGTATCTCTGTTTGAGCATACGCTTAAACATAAGTCGGCGTAGATTCTGAGTTAGGTCGGCTTATCTACTGATAAGCCAGCCTAACTCTTACTGAATCTACCTAAGAGAGTTCCTGGCCGGGTGTTGCTTAAGGCCGGGTTCACACCTATGCGAATTGGTTGCGGCTTAAAACGCATCCAATTCGCATAACATTATAAAATACATTGATTTCAATGAGGCTGGTTCACATATTTGCGATGCATTCGCACCATGCATTGCCGAAAAAACGTATGCCTTTTCTAGGCATTGCGGTGCGGCTCAGTTGCAAATTCAGGCCCATTATCTTCTATGGGTACGCATCTGATTTGCAGATGTGTTAATTTCTCTTCAGGATTTCTCTCATTCACCTCAATAAACTTCCCCCCTCCCCCTCCTCTCTCTCACGTCTCCAAATTCGCAGCTAAAACAGAGATGATCTGCTGAACAGTTCTCTTATCTCTCTGCAGAGATGAGAGAGCTGAAATTCGCACCACACAAGTGTGAATCCAGCCTTAGTCCTTAATGTACAGGAGGAGGCAATAAAAAAAGGCTGGCTAATACTGAGAGGTTATGGCCCTTAAGAGCAAATATGCAGCGATGTATCATTAGCACAAAAACACATTACACAGGCAAGGCCTTTATTATTGGGACAACATCTGCGGAATGGGTCGCTGACTGACAGGATAGCGACACTTGGGGAAGCTAAAAAATGTCCTTTGCGAAAATTCCGTAGATTGATAGTACAAAAGGCATAGAGCAATGCCCCTATATTCACACTGCAACCTCTCCCTAATGCTAATTCACTGTCCCTGACAAGCGAGGAGCTTACCACACTCAGCAGAGCATTGTTATTCAAAAGCACTGCCCCAATAAAGATGGCAGCAGAAGGTCACTGATAGTTGCAGTGTTCGCGCAGACAGTTGCTTCCCTGCTAACACCTATGATGGCTGCCTTGAGGCGATTTAGTTCACATTTGTATCGCTATACAAGTTACTCACTCACTCAGAGTAGCATCATCTCCCTAAAACAGTGGTTCTTAACCTGGGTTCGATCGAACCCCAGGGGTTTGGTGAGTGAGTCTCGGGGGTTCGGCGGAGGTCACACAGGGCTGCCGGTACAAGGCCGGGCCGGACGGGTGCCCTGGGCAATACCATTTCATATAGGAGGGGGGGGGCGCAGCCGCAGGTAGAGCTCTGCCACGGCCGCAGCCGCCAGCGTGGCACTGTACAAATTGTGTGCCGAGTGCACTCCTGCATCCGGGACTGTAACCTCCCGGCTCCCTTTCCTGTCTGCTGCAGCCTGTTTACTCCTCCTATGAAGGAGTCTCTTGGTCCCTTCCAGCGGCGTGACGTCACTCCACTCACGGCCGGAAGGGGGGGGACTTGGAGCGTTGCGCAGAGAGCTGTGTGTCGGCGCTGCCTGTGACGAGCTAGAGAGGCAAGGACTAGTCTCGAGGAGCCTGCCTGACTAGTGGAATTCGAACCTAGCAGACAGTGTGCTAAAAAAAGACTACTGAACGTGTTTAAAAGTAAGTAGAACCTGTTAAGAGCATATAATTAAATGGCTGGATTGGGGGGGAGGGGAGGAGGCTGACTGAGGTGAGGTGACCAGCACTTTATTAATATAAAATGGCAGATAAAAAAAAATGTTTTTGTGTTATTTTAAATGATCCTTCTCTGACTAGCAACAAATATATATATATAAATTGCAGCCTTACTATGCCATCACATGCAGTCTCTGTGCCATCAATTGCCGCCACTGTGCCCATCACACGCAGCCACTGTGCCCACCACACGCAGCTACTGTGCCCATAACACGCAGCCACTGTGCCCATCACACGCAAAATCATATTATATTTTTCCAATTAAGAAGGGTTCGGTGAATGCGCATATGAAACTGGTGGGGTTCAGTACCTCCAACAAGGTTAAGAACCACTGCCCTACAACCTCATCCCTGATGCGCCACCTGCAGGGTGCCCGGCGGACACCCGCGATTGCCCAGTAACTGAGCAGGACCGTGGATCTCTGTAAACATAGAGATCCATGTCCTGTCAGGGAGAGGAGACTGATGCTGTGTCCCTTGTACATAGGGACACAGATCGGTCACCCCCTCCTCCTACAGTTAGAACACTCACTAGGTTACATATTTAACCCCTTCCCCGCCCCCTAGTGGTTAACCCCTTCCCTGCCAGTCACATTTATACAGTAATCAATGCAAATTTATAGCACTGTTCACTGTATAAATGTGAATGGTCCCAAAAATGTGTCAAAAGTGTCCGATGTGTCCGCTATAATGTCGCAGTCCCAATAAAAATCGCAGATCGCCGCCATTCCTGGTAAAAAATAAAATCATAATTATGTCCCCTATTTTGTAGGCACTATAACTTTTGCACAAACCAGTCACTATACACTGATTACGATTTTTTTTTTTTTTACCAAAAATATGTAGAAGTAATTGGCCTAAACAGAAATTTTTTTTTTTTTTTTTTTTTAAATTGGATATTTATTATAGCAAAAAGTAAAAAATATTGTGTTTTTTTTTTTCAAAATTGACGCTCTTTTTTTGTTTATAGCACAAAAAATAAAAACCGCAGAGGCGATCAAATACCACCAAAAGAAAGCTTTATTTGTGGGAAAAAAAGGACGTCAATTTTGTTTGGGAACTACGTCGCACGACCGCGCAATTGTCAGTTAAAGCGACGCAGTGCCGCAAGCTGAAATTTCCCCTGGGCAGGAAGGGGGTATATGTGCACAGTAAGCAAGTGGTTAAACAATAATTTGGGTGCCCATGTGAAGGTCCCAAACACACAATGTTTGCTAAGCTGCTCCCCTAGAAAGTGATGAAGTGTATGTGACTTCTATCTGATGCGTGCAAAAAAGTGTACTGGGGGCGCTATATAGAGTAATATGTAATTACACAACTTATCCTATAATATGCAACAACAAGTAAATTAAAAAAAATGTGTCCTGTTGTAAGTGATAAATCAATCAATAAATCAATAGTAAATAATAAAATCCCATTGGTGCAAACACAGATACAACATCAATGCTCGAAAATCCTCTAGATATATTTCTTGCTGTGATACAAAAACCGTCTCTGGTCGTGCAAACTTAATAATCTTCCACCACCTGGATAATTAGTACGACACCCAATGTGCACAAGTAGTGAATTGTGCTTACCAGACCTGGTTGACCTCTTTAATGAAAAAGACGGTCAGATGCGCTTGAGCAGGATAATGCCTGCAGACATATAAATTGACTGGAGCATGTACGATACCTCACCTTCGGAACGTTGAGATTTTAGAACATGGAATACAAACAGAGAGCTTCCATAGTGCAACGCTATTTTAATAAAAATTTAATAAAAACACAAGCCAATTGGCTACTCACATAAAAAGTTCCCTTATCCCGGACCTGGGGCTGCAAGCTTTGATAAAAAACACTGGCTCCCCCACCTCCGTGACGGCGTGCGTTCCACCAGCTGCTGACACTATCCAGACTTACTATGCTTCAGCTGATGACTTGCACTGAATTCCAGTGAGGGTGACAACTTGGAAGATCTGCTGCCATTGCCTGCCTTTCTAAACATTATCAATGTGCTGCCTGCAGGAGACACCCCACAGTGCACACCTCTCATGTACATGGCTGATGAGTGTCTCATGGCTCACGTCACATGCCATGCTGCTGGTAATATACACAGCAAATTACTCCATAAATACTTTCTGGAAATACCCCTCCCCGTAGGAACAGTAGAAATTTTAGGGGTAAAAAACATGTTTTAATAAAAATTTACCTAAACATAATAGACACAAATGAAAGTCATCTTTTTAAGTCCACAAAAACAGAAGAGAATACCTGCCCTGTTTTTTTTATTTTATAGGTAAAAAAAGGTATTCTGAGATAAGTAGTTGTAGCTGCCTGCCCATACACTTGCATTGGCCATTAGTTTAGATCCATCGAAAAAATGTACAGATCTAAACAGAATGTCACTATAAAAGGGTTCACACTGATACTACACGACAGCCATACGACTGTCATCCTACTTTACTCTGCAACATCAGTCCTACATCCATCCAACTTGAATGAACAGGACACTACTTTGTTCCAACTTTGTGATAGTCTGACTTGTCCTTTGACCAATCAAAACAATCCCAGTGTGACATAAATTCCTTTTACTGGTGCTTTAATCACATGTCGGATGTCACAAGTCAGATGGTTAGGACTTGGATCCGACTTCAATGATATTCAATGGGCTGAAGTAGGATCAAAGTCAAACCAAAGAAATGCAGGGAGTATTTTCAAAGTTGGACCGACTTGTGTCGGAACCAGTTAAGATGGCTCTCATAGGGAAACATTGATTTTAACATGTTATACGACATGAGCTCCCGATGTCGGAGCATTTGTCGTACCAGTGTGAACCCAGGCTTATGCTTTGTGCTTTTAAATTCATAAATCTCAATGCCAGTCACGTGACTTTCTGGATCCTCTTCCTTTTGGGTCTTCTACCAGCACTCCTTAATGATGTTAATGTGGCTCTCTGTATCACCTGGACAAAATAAGACAACTGTCTCCTCAAAACATTGGTGTACCGTTCTGCCGATATGGCACTGCAGTAAGTCCTACTTTAGAATCTACTTCGCAGTGTGCGGATTTTCTGTTTATTGCTGGATTTTGTACAGCCATTTACTCACCTTTCACAAATGTTACCTATGGATGTGCAGAATGGTTAGATGCATTTTTAATTAGCAATAAATACATGAAGAGTCTCAATGCTTCCATCCACTTACTCTATCCAGAACTAATAAAGAATTTTGGCTTTAGTTACACTTTAAACACCCAAATGGCTTGTGTGGTAGTCATATCAGTTACATAAATGCAACAAGAAGTTTAGTTTGATAACAAATAGAAAGAGAGTTCCATTTATTATAAATGTATTGAATATTATTATAAAAGCTTTATGATTTGTGAATGTTCTTTTTTATAAAGTTAACTTTCTGTTTTTGTGGTGGTTTAAGCAATCCTCTCATTTCCTCTGCACTATTTTGCAAATTGGCACAATAATAGCATAATATGAGAATATGAAAATAATTGACAGGCAAGAATAAAAATATCAACTGAAAATCAAATGAATATCTTACTTCCTAGCAAATGTTCTGTACACTGGAATAACAAACTTTCTTCCTGCAAGTATAAAAAAAAAGTATATTCTTAATCCCAATTTCAAGACCACAAGGATGCCAGCACTGGCAAACTGTGCTGGCAGCATCTTATACTAACGGCTGATTTTCTCTTTAATTAGGCAGGAAGCAGGAGGTGGTCCCCATTGGGGCCTTTCAAATTGCTGAAAACATTGCTGCATGCTAAGGTTAGATTCTCAGCACTACTTTTGTGTATGCACATAAATTATATTATACAAACACAAGCTGAAAATTAGGAAATCAGTTGGCACAGCTAGAATTATTCTAAAGGACGAAAGATGACCATTGTCTGTTCTAGGTAAAGCTTTGTTAGTTGATTCTCCCTCTGCCTTGTATACCTCTGGAGAACTTATAGTTGACCTGGATTTTGGGAGCTGTGCCCAAAAAAGGCAAAGAGATTAGTTGCCAATATTACCCATGGTCTCCCTGCAGCTTGTCCCATTTCCGTAGCCCCACATTGTGCACAGGAAATTATTAGCTCACAAGATTCCATGCAAAACCAACAGGTCTATTTTTGCACTTATCGAAAAGATATAACAAAACACTTTCAATTGTTTATATGACAGACCAAAAGGGATTACATAGGTTAGGTTTATTACAGGGGTTTACATACACTTTACCTTGACTACCTGCCAGTTGCCAATATCAAGGCTGTGTTGGGGCCCTCACTCGGGAAACGCTCAGCACAAAAGCTCCAATCCAGAGGTCTTCCCTGGGGAAAGTGTATTTCCATTCTGGTGGGTCTGAGCATCCCTCGTCATTCTGCATGCTCTACTATCCACAATCCTTGTACTAAACCAGATAGTGGAGAGGAAACCATTAACTCAAGTCAGTGGAATAGAAGGGTCCTGTCAAATGTGTGTAATGATAAGCACAGACTAATGTGGTGTAGAGGTGTGATGCAGTTCTAAAGAGTGTCTATGATGCTTTTTATGAATTCAAGGGATACTGTCCAAGGATGTGGTACTGTCAAGCAAGGTAACAGAAGTCTTTTGTTATACATGAGAATCTGACAGCAGCTGAATGTGTGGGCAACTTGGCTTGAGTCCTGAGTTTCTTTTACAATAAGCTATAGTATTTTCCAAAAATAAATATGATTTTGATTCTGAATTCAGATATAAGAGTTGTTTACCCCATCTGGCCATTTACATTTGTAGCTGATAACTTCTGAACATCTATAAGCCTTCCCAGACATCTGTGCTCAAACACTGCTAACCACTTAAAGCGGGGTTTCCATTCCGTTTCTGAATTTTTATAAATATGACCTTTCATTTATCTTTCTTTCAATCTTTACATTACCGCTTACTACGTCTAAAAGTCCCGCCGTTCCGCCGAGTTATATTAAATAAATACCTTATATTTCTTTCTCCTCAGCCTTCCTGCGAATTCCCGTTTTGCTTGTGGGCAATGTGAAACCCACAAGCAGTTGCTTCCTGGATTAGTTGGGGTGCAGCGATGACGCGCCCGAACGAAAGACCCGTCCCACCCCAATCTCGCCCATGCGCAATACTGCTGCAGCGCCGCGCTGTCAATGACTTGGGTTGCCATCGCAACGAGCGTCGGCTGCGGAAGTGTACGCCGTTGTGATAGCAACAGATCAACAACAAGCCGGGAGGGACCGTATTGGATAGACATTTCCTGCTCTGCCAGGTTTGGAAATGGCGCAGAGATCACTTCCTGCCTAGCAATTACGAGATTCTCGTACAGGGGAGGTGCACGGCTGAATGACTCCACATTTCCCAGGAGCATTAGCGCTGTTAGGAGCCGAGGTAGCTGACGTCAAGATCCTAGGTGAATAGGAAGGCAGATTTCATGGTTCCGCATAGCAACAGGCATTTCAAGGTGGGTAAAAATATGTATTTAATTTTTTAGGTGTAATCTACAGTTTAAAGCTAAATGATTTTTTTTAAGCCTTATGGCTCTATGTGTTCATTCAGACACGGAGCCGCTGTTCAGCCTCGTCCCCTCTTCCGATTGGCTAACTGACTTTGACATCCGCAGGAGCCAACGGAAGAGTCAGGGACATCTAAGGATCTTGTGGACATCACTGTATTGGGGGAGCTGCTACACACAGAAGGCTTTTCATCTTAATGCATAGAATGCTTCAAAACTTGTAGGAGGAGTTTTCATTCTGCTCTTACTGTCCTATCAGGCTGCTGGACCCCTGACCTTCTGTCTGGACAGTGCTGATTTTCCCACATGCACTCTCCAAAGAAAAAAAAAAACCTCAAGCAATACACACCAAACTGAGCACATGCAGCTTGTCCCCTAGCCTCTGTTCTATCAGGAGATGGTTTGATGACAGTGGAAGAAGGGGAGGAACAGAGAAGACAGGATCAAACATCCTTTTTACACACTGCAGAGGTTTAGCCCCTTAAGATCCACAATGAGTATAACAAGCATGCTTTACTGCATATACAGACTGATTTTACTGAATATGTCCCTTAACTTTCTGTCCCATAGCCAAACAGGAAGTCAGAGGAAATCCCTGAAAATTAAGGAAAATAGGTCACTGGAACTAGTGTCCCCATTGGAAGATTCCCCCTCTATTATTTTTCTGGGGCCAACCCAAAAATATGAGTTTTTCTTTTACGTTCACTTTCAATGATAATGGTAAATAGGACATATATAGAGTGTGAATTTCCCTAATGGGAGCACAGACAGCAGAACAAACTGAAAGGTGTTCTTATCCCTTTACACTCTATGCAAAAAAAAAAAGAAGAAGCTTTGCCCTTAGTTATACTTTAACTCTATTATCCTTCTGGGAAAAGGTAACACTGGCAAAATAGAGCAATAACATTGATTTTTCATCAGGCCCATGTCTTAAAGCTATATTAAACTCAAAATTATTATAATTCAGCTTACAAATCCATAGCTGTCATGGCTACATTAAGTAGTTCTAAAGGCTGAAGATTTTTTTACCTTCATGCATCCGATATAGCGGTTTGGATAAGAGCAGAACTCTCACGGGTCTCTCCTTCCTTAACTGAGACAAAGCAACCAGAGCCAATGGCCGGCCGAGTCGATTCATGCTCTGCCCTCGCACCACCACTGTATACAATACATAGATTCATGCATTGCATGAATCTATGTATTGCCGCTGCCCCCTGGCGAGCGCAGGCCATCTGAATAACGGCAGCTGGTTGGCTGTGGAAGTGCCTATCAGAGCCAGCGGCTTTCCGATTACAGCCCCCTGTCTTCCAGATGCTTATCCAAGGGACGCATGGGGGGTGCGTTCCTTGGATAAGACTGACAGGTGTCTCAGCCAATCAGGTTCTGGTTACCGGTAACCTGATTGGCTGAAGCGTCATCAAGGGCAGGAGAAGACATCGATGGACGGTAGAAGCAGGATGGCTGACCCCAGAAAGGTAAGTGCCAGGCGGGGGGCATTTTACAGGGCACAGTGGTAGCATTTTACAGGGAACAGTGGCGAAAATTGATGGGCATAGTGGCGACAATTGATGGGCACAGTGGCTACTATTGCTGGGCATAGTGGCGAAAATTGATGGGCACAGTGGCTGCAATTGCTGGGCACAGTGGCTGCAATTGCTGGGCACAGTGGCGACAATTGATGGGCACAGTGGCGACAATTGATGGGCACAGTGGCGACAATTGATAGGCACAGTGGCGACAATTGCTGGGCACAGTGGCTACAATATTGCTGGGCACAGTGGCTGAAATTGATGGGCACAGTGGCTACAATTGCTGGGCACAGTGGCGACAATTGCTGGGCACAGTGGCGACAATTGCTGGCACAGTGGCGACAATTGCTGGCACAGTGGCGACAATTGCTGGGCACAGTGGCAACAATTGCTGGGCACAGTGGCGACAATTGCTGGGCACAGTGGCGACAATTGATGGCACAGTGGTGACAATTGATGGCACAGTGGCTGCGTTTGATGGCATGGCATAGTGGTGACAATTGCTGGGCACAGTGGTGACAATTGATGGCACAGTGTTAACAATTGATGGCACAGTGGTAACAATTGATGGCACAGTGGTGACAATTGATGGCACAGTGATAACAATTGATGGCACAGTGGTAACAATTGATGGCACAGTGGCTGCGTTTGATGGCATGGCACAGTGGCTGCATTTGATGGCATGGCACAGTGGCGACAATTGATGGCACAGTGATGACAATTGATGGCACAGTGGTGACAATTGATGGCACAGTGGTGACAATTGATGGCACAGTGGCTGCATTTGATCGGCACACTGGCTGAATTTGATGAGCACAGTGGCTGCCTTTGTCGCTGCCAGCCCTTCTTTTAGAGGCTGGCATAGCACAATATGTAAGTAATTTTAAAAAGCGAGTGTTGTAAATACAGATTTTGAGCTGTGTTCAGGCCAGTCACGTGACTCATGTTCGCTTTACAGCTCCGATGGATGGCTTCTGCAAGAGGAGACGAGCGGCCACGTGATCTCCCCGGCTGACGTCAGAGGGAGATCACGTCTCCTCCTGCAGAAGTCATCTATCAGAGCTGTAAAGCTTAAAATCGGTATTTACAACACTTGTTTTTTAAAATGACTTGCATAGTGTGCTATTCAAGCTTCTAATAGAGGGACTGGCATAGACTTATAAGAATGGGTTAACAAACACCTAGGCCCAGATTCTCGTAGGGCAGCATAAATGTAAGCGGGCGTATCGTATCGTAGTTACGCTACGCTGCCTCAACTTAGAAAGGCAAGTGCTGTATTCACAAAGCACTTGCGTCCAAAGTTACGTCGGTGTAGCGTAAATGTGCCGGCGTAAGTGCGCCTAAATCAAATGAGGAACGGGGGGGGGGGCGTGTTTTATGTAAACTAATCATGACCCCACGTAAATGACGCTTTTTTCGATCGGCGCATGCTCAGTATCACGTTAAATTTTCAAATTAAATTACGCCCGCTTAATGCCTAGTTGACGTGAACGTAACTTACGTCCAGCCCCATTCACGGATGACTTACGCAAACGACGTAAAATACGACGCTGTTCGTACGTTTCTGACATCCATACCTGACATGACTTACCCCTGCTTTATGAGGGGTAACTTTACGCCGGCGTATGTCTTACATAAACGACGTATCTTGCTACACCGGGCGCACGAACGTTCGTGAATCGGCATATCTAGCTAATTTACATATTCAACGCGAAAATCTACAGAAGCGTCACCTAGCGGCCAGAGTAAATATGTACCTAAGATACGATGGTGTAAGAGACTTATGCCGCTCGTATCTTAGCCAAATGTATGCGTAACTGATTTCTAAGGCCCGGTACACACGAACAAACATGTATGGTGAAAGCGGTCCGTCGGACCGTTTTCACCATACATGTCTGCCAGAGGGCTTCTGTACGATGGTTGTACACACCATCGTACAGACGTCCGTGCGTAAACAATACACGGGGCGTGTCCGCGGTGTCGCCGCGTCGATGACGCGGTGTCGCCGCGACAATGACGCAGTGACGTGGGCGGCCCGCCTTTAAAATGCTTCCACGCATGCGTCGAAGTCATTCGACGCATGCGAGGGACGGCGGGCGCCTGGACATGTACGGTAGGTCTGTACTGACGACCGTACATGTCCGAGCGGGCAGGATTCCAGCGGACGGTTTTAAAACACGTCCAGGAATATTTGTCTGCTGGGAAAAGGCCCGGCGGGCAAATGTTTGCTGGAATTCGGCCCGCTCGCGCCCACACACGACCGAACATGTATGCTGAAACTGGCCCGCGGACCAGTTTCAGCAGACATGTTTGGTCGTGAGTATGGGGCCTAAGAATAAGGCGCATAGATCCTACGGCTCTCATTCGGACTTACGACGGCGTACATGTCGATACGCCGTCGTAAGTCTTTTGAGAATCTGGGCCTTTGTGTCTCTGTTGCTCTTTTCATCTAGAGCAGGGATCCTCAAACTACGGCCCTCCAGCTGTTGCGGAACTACACATCCCATGAGGCATTGTAAACCTGTGACATTCACAGACCTGACTAGGCATGATGGGAGTTGTAGTTCCTGAACAACTGGAGGGCCGTAGTTTGAAGATCCCTGATCTAGAGCAAGGATCTTCAATCTACAGCCTTCCAGCTGTGGTGGAACTACACTTCCCATGAGGCATTGTAAAAATCTGAAATTCACAGACATGACTAGGCATGATGGGAATTGTAGTTCCTGAACAACTAGAGGGCCATTAGTTAGAAAACCCCTGATCTATAGTGTAGGCACCTAATAAAGGAAGTGTTACTGGCCAGATCACCTGGTGAAAGCAGAGGGGAAAAAAGCCTAAAAAAAAAGAAAACGAACCACATGTATTGATTGTTAAAGGGGTTGAGCTAGATTCACATAGCTCTTACGTCGACGTATCTATAGATACGCCGCGTAAGTATAAAGATGCGCCGTCGTATCTATGCGTGCCATTCTGGTAGCTAGATACGCCTGAATTCTACCTTCCTCCGACCGACGTAAGTGTTAGTACACCGTCGTATCTAGGGTGCATATTTACGCTGGCCGCTAGGGGCGCTTCCGTAGATTTACGCATAGAATATGTTAATGACCTAGATACGCTGATTTACGAACGTACTTGCGCCCGCTACGCCGTTTACATAAGGCTTACGTCCGGCGTAACGTTACCCCTGCTATATGAGGCGCAGCCAATGTTAAAGTATGGACGTCGGAACAGCCGTCAAATTTTACGTTGTTTACGTGAATGGGGCTGTGCGTAGGTTACGTTCACGTCGAAAGCATTGAGCCGACGTATCTTAGGGAGTATATGCAATGTGACTCTGAGCATGCGCGGATCGTTAATGAAAAAATGTACATGGGGTCACGGCTACTTTGCATACAACACGCCCACTACCTTCCACATTTGAATTAGGTGGGCTTACGCCTGCCTAGTTACACTACGCCGGCGCAACGTACGGAGCCAGACCTTTGTGAATAATGGTCTGGGCACCCTATTTTACATCGGCGTAGCGCATATGAGATGCGCTATGCCGGCAAAACTATACGCCGAGCTACGCAAATCTAGCTCGTTGTTTTTTTCAAATAAAAATAACAAACATGCCCATACCTACCTGCTCTGTGTAATGGGTTTGCCTCGCCCCCCCCCCCCCCTGCTCCCATGTCACTGGATTTGATTGACATTGGCTCCCGCTGCTATCAATCTGTCCAGTGAGGAGCAAGACAGCTGCTGGAGCTTCTGCGCTCATGCACTTTGCTGGAACTATCGGGTTCAGGTAAGAAAAGGGTGGGGAGGCTCTGGGGGGAGGTGCACCACAGAAGGTTTTTCACCCTAATACATAGAATGCATTAAGGTGAAAAAACCTTGAGGCTTTACAACCACTTTAAGTTGCAATATGTAACAAGTTTGGTTTGAGGTTTAATACCACTTTAAATTAGTGTATACAAATGTGTTCCAGTTACCCTGTTTTGTTTGAACCAATTATTTTAGTCCATATCAATTGAGAGATTAATTGACAGATTATTACTATTCATAGGATTACATATAAATAATTTATAGTAGTTTTAATAGCTGAGTGCCAGATTTATGTCACAGTTAAACAGCATACATAATAGGCTTATATCACTTTAAAAATATATTGTTTTAATTTTGCAAGACTGAAATTTTTTGGACTTTTTGTACTCCTACTCTTGTTGCTTATGGAGGTGTTTTGGCAGAAAATATTGCAGAGCAGCCTAATGGTCCCCTCACACTTCTCAAATTAAGCCCCTGTTCACATCAATGCGATTTGATAGGTCAAATTGTATGTCAAATTAGAGCCTATTGCCGGCAACAGGAGCATCCCAATCGATTTCCAAAAGTAGTCCCTGCACTACTTTTGGCGACTTCGGGGTTCAATAGATATCTCTGCATGAACCAACACAGATGTCTTTTAAGTCGCCCCCCAAAGTCGGACTTAGGGATGGGCGAATGGTTGGGCCGAGCATGAGTTTGGGCCGAATATTGGCTGTTCGCATGTTCGCCGAAGAACCAAATTGTCAGGAAGTTCGACCTTGTTTGAGCCGCCGAACGACCACAATGCACTGCGCCACCGCACAGTGCATTGAAAGACCTGATTGGCTGAAGCAATGAAAGATTTGCCAAATCAGTGCACAGAGGTCAGAGCCATGATGACTCTATCCAATCATGACTCATTGCTGTTAGTCCCGCCCCACACTATGAAAATATTCTTTCAATAGAGGCCATTTTCAGTGTGATATTGGCATGGAGAGAGATAGAACAGGGCTCTGTTCAGTGCTATTAGACAGTGAGGCCGGGTTCACACTGGTACGACAAATGCTCCGACATTGGGAGCTCATGTTGCATGACGTATGAAAACCAATGTTTCCCTATGAGAGCCGTCTTAACTGGTCCGACACAATTCGGTCTAACTTTGAAAATGCTCCCTGCACTACTTTGGTCCGACCATGATCCTACTTCAGCCCATTGAATACCACTGAAGTTGGATCAAAGTCAGATCGCCGTCTTAACTGATCTGACTTTGGCATACGACTTGTGCTCTGAGGATCTTGAAGGTGGAACTCCACGTAAAAAAAAACGCATGGGTTCCCCCCTCCAAGAGTACGAAAATGGTGTTGGGGTCCCCCCCAAAATCCATACCAGACCCTTATCCAAGCACGCAGCCCAGCAAGTCAGGAAAGGCGGTGGGGACGAGCACAGGTGAGGCTGCATTGGATGGGCACAGGTGGGGCTGCATTGGATGGGCACTGGTGAGGCTGCATTGCTGGGCACTGGTGAGGCTGCATAGGTGGGCACTGGTGAGGCTGTATAGGTGGGCACTATGGAGGCTGCATAGATGAGCATTGGTGAGGCTGCATAGATGGGCACATCTGAGCTCTGCATTCTTTATGTAGCATGCTCCTGAGTGCTACTTAGCCCTGCATTCTTTATGTAGTGCACACCTAAACTTTGCACTCCGTTTTTTCTATATTTTATCTTCATAACATTTGGTAGTTGTATCTCAAAAAATTCTAAGAAGTATCTGTTTTTATCTCATGGACGAAATGTGAGAAATAACACATATATAATACTCTCATTTTATAAACATATACCACATACACTGCATATAGGGTCGGCCATACCATGGGTCCTAGGCGGCACATTTAGAGGGGTGGCAAACTCCCGCCCACCAGCCAGTTCCACCTGCTCCGCTGTATATTTCATGGGGACCGATCGCATCATTTCCGGCTGATGACATCACGTCTGCCCCACTGTGCGTTCCACCGCTACTAGGAAATAGAAGTACACAAACTGGTGCTCTGCATTTACTGGCCCGATCGGTCCCCGTGAAACAAGCAGTAGAGTGGGTATCTCCCTCTCCTCTTGATCTGGACACGACAGACACTACAGTGGGCATCAGGGCCGCTGTTAGAAATCATGGGGCCCAGTACAGCCTACCTGACAGGGCCCCCTTTGACCCAGTGGCAGGCGACGCGGCAAGTGACAGGCATCTGCTGGCAAGTGACACCCTGCATCTGCTGACAAGTGACGTGACAAGTGGCACGCATCTACTGACAAGTAACGTGGCATTGACATGCATCTGCTGACAAGTGACATGGCCAGTAACAAGCTGCATCCACTGACAAGTGATGTGGCAAGTGACAACCTGCATCTGGTGGCAAATGACACACTGCATCCATTGACAAGTGACGTGGCAAGTGACAAGCTGCATCCACTGACAAGTTACATGGCAAGTGACAAGCTGCATCTGGTGGCAAGTGACACGCATCTGCTGACTAGTGACGTGGCAAGTGACACACTGCATCTGCTGACAAGTGACGTGGCAAGTGGCACCCTGCATCTGCTGACAAGTGACACACTACATCTGCTGACAAGTGACGTGGCAAGTGGCACGCATCTGCTGACAAGTGACATGGCAAGTGACACACGTCCACTGACAAGTGACACACTCAGGGCTCCCACTGATTCTGCATTATGAGTTTAACTATTTAATTTTATATTACAATGTAATAATAGAAATAATGCGCTTCAATCATCCTGACACCATAACAACCATGGTGCTGGGATGATTGAAGCGCCAACACCAGGTGTTTGGAGTAAAGTGGGCTGGTCATGATGAAGTCCTGGGCCAAATTTTTGTCCCAGTCCAGCCCTGGGTAGAGCACTTCCTTACATACCCACACAGCGAGCTGCCCACCCATCCTCTTTGTGGCTCCCCTCCATTGCTGCAGACAAATGCCATGTTGGGACAAGAGGCAGAAACTGCAGGAGAAAGTGACCAGCTGATGGCCAACAGCGTAAAGGGGAGGAGCTTTCTGCTGTGAGCAGAGACCCCATGTTGGAAAAGGCATTGCTGGAGGCACGACTGACACTGTAAGCAAGTAAGTGCCAGAGCCATTGATCCCATACGACCACATCTGCCTCTGACCATACCCCCCTCCCCACCACCACGTCTGCCTCTGTCTGAACCCCTCACAATCACTGTTGCATGTAAATCTGACTTCCTGATACATTTAATTTTAGCTTTAATTTCCTAATATAAAATAATGGATGTGGGGGCCTTTTGGTGGGCATTGTTTGTTTGGGGGGGGGGGGCAGCATTTCATTCTTGGACCCAGACAGTACAATGTCTTAAGTCTGTCCTGACTATATATATAATTTGAGGAAAACGTGCTTATAAAATAGTTTACCATTTGCCAAAAAAGAAAAAATGTCCCTGGATTTCATTTAAAAAATCTGGTCACCTTACAGTACCTTATGTGTGCTGCCGTGAGTAGGCACCAGGAAATGAAAATTACAGAAAGATAAGTATTCCAATTTCTGTATTGCTGAATTAAAACATGTCATAGATTCAAATAAATGTACTATGACATTAGGGGCCATCTCTAAGCATTATCATTTAACCATGCAGTATTACAGTGGCAATGCACAAAAGTGTAAGAAATTAACTACTGCAAAGTTTAGCGAAGGAGTGTTTCCATGGAAACCAAAGTAGAGGGCATGATCATGTGACCTACAGTAAATGTACAAGCAGACTTTTCTCTACTGAGGAGTTTATAATTTCATATACATCAACATAATGACACAGCTTTCTAATCTTTAGTCAAATTTTCAGATTTAACAAAATTGAAAAATAATTTTAAAAAAAGTGACTATTTCTATAGCTCTATACAGGGCTGCAGAATAAGTGCAGGAACTCACCCTCCCCAGCCAACTCCCGAAACCCATCCCTGATGTTCCTCCTGGAGAGATGTAAAGCAGCACCAAATAATCTGCGCATTGCACAAGGAGCAAGAGGCACAGATTACAGCACTCAGGAGTGCATAACAAACAGGACCCAGGAGTGCATACTGTGCAGTGCTGAGGTGTGCATATCGCAGGGCACAAAAAATCAGCACAAGGAACAGTACTTGCATATCCCCTCCCAAAGTAGTCATCTATTGTTCACCTTTGCACCTCTCATCCACAGCTCACTTCTGCAACCTTCGTCTACAGCTCACTTTTTCTCTCCCCCACCCACAGCTCCCCTCTTCTTCTCCAGCCCCCAGCTCCCCTCTTTTCCTCCAGTCTGCAACCCCCCTCTTCCCCCCCAGCCCGCAGCTCCCCTCATCTCCCCCAGCCTATGTCCAAAACGAAATAGAGAGAAGATAGTCACCGCTCCAATTTGGTATGTGGATAAATCCGTATCCTCTCAGAGAAACCCAGGTGCCGGCAATGCACGAAGCAATTGTAGAAAGAAATGTTTGGACAGCCGCACTCTGGAAAAACCTTCTCGGTTGCCTTTTATTGATAAAAGTTATCAAACACCATACATCACAGCAAAGACAGGGGCATGCAGCTGACGTTTCCCACTACAATCAGTGCTTGAGTAAGCACTGATTGTAGTGCGAAACAGAATACCTTCTTCCTCAGAGCCTAAAGTTAGTACTTTGCAAAGCATGGAGACATGGATGGATGGGGGGGTGGCTTTAAATTAAAAAACAATTAAGTAAGTAGCGTTTCCCCCCTCACCTTCCAGGACAGCTACTTGAGAGATGATTGTCTCCGCCCTCTACAGGAAACACAAATCAGATACAATTTAAAAGGCCCCTCCCTTTCATCTGACCCTCAATTGTTTTGTGTTTCTGGACCCTCCAGGAGCATTGACACGTTTTTTTTTCCCCCTTCTTTGGAGTCATCCAGGACTAGTTGTGGCCAAGTCCTGGGTGCTTTTTTTAGTCATGTACTCCCAGAGGAGTCCTGTCCAGAAGGGTTCCCTGTTTGGAGTTACTTGCCTGCCTGGTTGTAGAAATGGTGGCAACTTCCTTTAGTCTTTTTTTTCCCAGCACTGCTGTGTGGAACCTCTCCTTCCTCGTGCTTCACGAGGTGTACCAAGATGGCGTCGGATAACTTCCGGTGACGTGGCAGAATGGCGCCGGAACAGGAAGTCGCGTGACGCTCTTCCGGGTGCCGTTTGTTTATTAGAAGCACTGCGTGATACACTAAGAACATGCTGCCTAGGGGACAGGCGAATTTCTAGCAGGAAAATAGCAGCCTATTTCTCCAGCCAATCTCCGCTACGCCCGATGGAGCTTGAGGACAGGTCTGAGGATGGAGTAGATTAAACCAGCGGCAGCCTCCGGGTCCCATACTGCCCCCAAGGTAAGCCCTTGTCTGTGGTTTACAGCAAGGGACCTTTTTATATATGGACCTTTTTCTTATGGTTCTTGTTTCTGCTTTGTTCTAGGTCAAACCGGTGAAGAAGACATGTAGGAACTGTAGGGCCAGACTCTCTGATACTTATAAGAAACTATTTTGTGAGGATTGTATTCCATCCAGAGCTAGTTCAGAGACTGCCTCTTTAAAGGAGTTTATGTCTTCTATGAAGGAGGTTGTGGCCTCCTTCCGGTTTTTCAATGACAGGATAGCAGGTCTGGGGCCTTCCTCATCTAGTTCCATACCTTAAGAGCCTTCAGCCATTAGTTCACGTAATGCTTCTGATCTGGAAGAAGGTGAGAACCCAAGCTCTTCAGCTGATGGGGATCAGAGGAGGATACGAGTAGCTCTAAGTACCTTTTTTCAGTGGAAGATATTGACAAACTTTTAAAATCAATATATACTTCGGAACAAATTGAGACACCTCAGCTGGTCCAATCTGTACAAGATAAAATGTATAGGGGTCTACAGGGGCGGAAATCAAGAGCTTTTCCGGTGCACCAGTTGCTTAAGGATATGATTCTTGCAGAGTGGAGGTAACCTGAGAGGAGGTTATTCCAGTCTAAAGGTCACAAAAGGAGATTTTCTTTTCAGTCTGAATTTGAGGAGACTTTCTTTAAATGTCCTAGACTAGATTCACCTATGTCGCAGGTGTCAAAAAGGTCAGACCTGTCCTTTGAAGACTCCAGGGTCCTTAAAGATCAAATGGACAGAAAGGCTGATTCCTTGCTACGTAAAGTCTGGGATGCCTCGGCTTTCTCCTTGGGTCCAGCTGTAGCATCCACCTACGTGGCTAGGAATTTGGATGTATGGGTTCAGCTTCTGGACGATATTCTTTCATCCGACACCCCCAAAGAGGAGATTAGGAAGTCTCTCCCACTCATTGCCAAGTCAGTTGCCTTCTTGGCTGATGCACATTCCGTAAAGGCTGCGGCCAGGTCTTCTACTCTCATTAATTCAGCCAGACGTGCTATCTGGCTTAAATCTTGGGAGGGTGATCTTACCTCCAAAAACAAACTCGACAGCATCCCCTTTGAAGGCAAGCTCTTATTTGTTCCTCCTTAGTGGAGGTCCTAGCTCGTTCCTCTGAGAAGAGTAAACAGTTCCCTTCTCAAAGGAATAAGCCACAGAATAAGGAGCCTTTTCGCTGGTTTCAGAACAAGGTTCATTTTAAAACCAACAGGCAACAGGCAAAGAAAAAGTGGTCCTTTAACAAAGATAAGCAAAAAGGGGAGTCTCTCTTTGCTCCTTCAGTCCCTTCCAAGAATCCCCAGTGACGCCAGGATAGGGGTAGGGGGAAGGTTGTCCAATTTCGTCAAGGAATGGGCAGAGATTTCCGAAAATTCCTTTATTCTTCAAACATTAGAAAAGGGTTACAGGTTGGAATTCAAGAGTCTCCCCCCCCCCCAGAGATTTTTCCTTACCCATCTGCTGAGAGACCAAGAGAGGCGGCAAGCCATGTTGAGTCTGATTTCAGTGTGGTAAATAGAAGGAGTTATTTCTCCTGTTCCCGGAAACTCAAGAATTCCGGGGATTTTATTCCCACGTCTTTCTGGTTCAGAAAGCTTACGGTGGCTTTCGTATGGTCATAAATTTAAGCGTCTTAAACAAATTTATTCTCTACAGACATTTCTGGATGGAAAATATTTATTATGGAAGAAATCTGTTATGGCCAGAGGTTTTCATGGTAACCCTGGATCTTCAGGACGCTTATCTTCATGTACCTATCTGCCGGAGCCACTCAAGGTTCCTCAGTTTTGCGATTCTCATGGACAACGGGCTGAGTCATTGGCAGTTCAATGCCATTCCTTTCGGTCTCTCGGCAGCACCCAGAATTTTTACAAAGATCATGGCTGAGGTCATGGCCTTTTTCCGAATACAAGGTGTATCGATTGTCCCATATCTGGACGATTTTCTGATCTTTGCTCAAGAGTCCCTTATTCGGGATCTGCAGTTGGTCTTGCGGACCTTTCAGAAAATATGGGAAGTGTGGGAAGTCAACCAACTGAAGTCTTGTCTGGTGCCCTCCCAGAGCATACTTTTTCTGGGTTAGCCAATAGACTCTGTTGCTCAGAAGATTTTTGTTCTCGAGGAGAACATTTTTAAACTTCTCTCTGTGCAGGCTTTCAAGTTCCTCCCAAAGACCTCTCTTCGGCATGTCATGCAGTTATTAGGTTTAATGACTGCAGCCATCCCAGGGGTACCCTGGGCCCAAATGCATTCCAGAACCCTTCAGGCATTTATCTTACACCATTGGGATCGCAGAAAGGATTCTCTAGATCAGCTGGTTCAGCTGCCAAGAGAGGATTCTCTCAATCTATCCTGGTGAGAGCAGCGGGAACACCTGCAGGGAGGGAAGAACTGGGCGCAACATGCTTCAGTGAAAGTTACTACAGACGCCAGTCTGTGGGGCTGTGGTGCGCACTCTCAGGACTGGCAGGCCCAGGGAGTCTGGTTTCCAGAGGAGGCAGGTCACTCCTCAAATTTCAGGGAACTGCTAGCTGTGGGGAAAGCTCTCTTGGCTCTGCAAGAGAGGGTCTGTTCAAGAGACCCATTGGTTTTCTCAGACAATGCCACTATGGTGGCATACCTGAACAAGCAAGGGGGCACTCGTTCAGATTCGCTTCTGATGCTGACACAGCAGATTATATCCTGGGCAGAGATCAATTAGGGCAGTCCACATCAGGGGTTCAGAGAATGCACTGGCGGACTATCTGAGCAAAGTGAGCGTCAGATCCAGCTATTGGGAGCTACATCAAGGCACGTCCTGGGAGATTGTGCTAAGATGGGGTCTTCCTGCAGTTGATGTTTTTGCTCAACAGTCTCAACAGAAAACTGCCGGCGTTCTTCTTGCTGGAGAGCGAGACAGGGTCCTTGAGTGAGTGAGTGAAAAACTTGCATAGCGCTACACATGCGAACTGAATCGCCTCAATGCGCTTGGTATCCATTTCCTACTATTTTTTGCCTTCTGAATAGATGGGTTTTGATTTTTTTTCTAAAGGCCTGGTGTTTCCCTTCCGTTCGGATACTGGTTGGTAAAGCATTCCACAGTCGAGGTCCTTGGACTGCAAATCTTCGTTCTCCTTTGGACTTGTATTGGGCCTTGGATATTTGGAGTAGATTTTGGTTGGTCGATCGGCCCTTGGGGACGGATGCTTACCATGGGATTTCATGCTGGTCTACGCCTCCCCCCCCTTTTCCCCTCTTACCTCTGGTAGTTCAGAAAATTATTCAGGATCGGGCAGAAGTTATTCTGATTGCCTCCTGGTGGCCCAAGAGTAGTTGGTTTTCCTCTCTAAAGACTCTCTCTGTGGATCCTCCCTGGCCCCTACCAGATCGAAAGGATCTACTCCATCAGGGGCCAGTGTTGCATCCAAGCCCTCAGACGTTCCATTTGACGGCCTGGAGGCTGAGCGGCGCATCTTACAATTGAAAGGGTGTTCAGAGAAAGTTATTCAAACTATCCTGAACAACCGCAAGTTGGTCACGAGAAGAATCTATGGGAAAGTTTGGAAAACTTTTATTTCCTGGCAAAGGAAATCCGGTTTAGATTCTTTTTCCGTTCCCTGTGTCTTGGATTTTTTACACAGAGGAGTAGAGAAAGGACTATCTGTCAGCACCCTGAGGGTTCAGGTTGCGGTCCTGTCTGTGTTTTCAGACAAGAGACTAGCGGAAGATCCTTTAATCAGGAGGTTCCTTTCAGCCAGGTCTAGACATGTTCCCAGGGTTATCAAACATGTGCCTCCTTGGGATCTGTCGTTAGTATTGAATGCTCTAACAATTTTGAGCCTTTGCATGAAGCTTCCCTGAAGTTGATTTCCTTGAAGATTTCCTTCCTTTTAGCTATTGCGTCAGGAAGAAGGATTTCTGATCTACAATCCCTTACCTGTAAAGACCCCTTCCTGAGGATTTTAGAGGACATGGTAGTGATTAGGCCTCATCCTTTCTATTTGCCCAAAGTTTCTTCTAACTTTCATAGGTCCCAGGAAGTAGTCCTTCCTAGTTTATGTACCTCTCCCAAAAATGCAGAGGAGGAAAGATTTTGTTTTTTAGACGTAAAGAGATGTCTTCTGCTTTACCAAGAGAAATCCAGTGGGTTTAAGAGTTCCTCCCAGCTGTTAGTATTGTTCAGTGGCCCCAAGAAAGGGTCCCAAGCGTCTAAAAGCTCTATCGCTAGATGTATTAGGGAAGCTATTTGCGAAGTTTACAAAGCTTCTAGAATTAGGGCTCAGTCAACGAGATCCATGGCTACGTCATGGGCAGAAAAAGCGGGGGCATCATGGGAAGAAATTTCTAAAGCTGCCGTCTGGTCCTCCTCTCATGCATTTTTCAAACATTAAAGAGTTCAGATGCTTTCCAGCCAAGACCTCTCCTTTGGTAGGAAAGTGCTTCAGGCTGTTGTCCCTCCCTAAGGTATAGTATCTTGCTTATTCTCTCAAGTAGCTGTCCTGGAAGGTAAGGCGGGAAACCCCCATTAAACTTACCAGTAACGGTATTTCCAGGAAGCTTTCAGGACAGCGTCTATATGTCCACCCTATTCTACTTTCACCTGGTGGTGTTGTTTAGTTATGTTTTTTTTATGTTTTTTTCCTCTGCCGAGTGCACTTTGGTGAAGGTTTGCTTGATCTTCTAAACAACTGAGGGTCAGAGGAAAGGGAGGGACCTTTTAAATTGTATCTGATTTGTGCTTCCTGTAGAGGGCGGAGCCAATCATCTCTCAAGTAGCTGTCCTGGAAGGTTCCTGGAAATACCGTTAACGGTAAGTCTAACAAGGGTTTTTTGGTGTGTGGTGTTCAGATGCAAAATAGTTCCGCTTTAATGGCACCCCAAACACATCTAGCAAATGCACGTCTGTTGCGGCCACCAAGCAGCTCAGTACCATGCGGTTTGGTGCAGCATGATTTTAAAAGTTGTGCGTTCCTGCATATTTGATCAGCTTATTGATATAAATGGGCTGTCAAAAACGCACCGTGCAGGAACGTGCAAAAACTCTGGCGTGTGGTGTGTACCAGACCTTTAGACAAATTTTTTTTTTGATGATGTAGCCCCCTCTACCATAGGAAGGTGCTAGAGGTAAGGTGTTTGGGTGATAGCTGCCAGGCAGTTACATTTAGACAAGCCTGGGCTGCATAATAAGCCAGTTTGTTTTGATCTGAGGGGCAGGTAGTGGTTAGTGTAGCAGTGGGTGTGACCACCTGTCTTTCAGTTCTTGGGCGCCTCCCCTGCTTCCAGGGAAAATGTTCTGGAAAAGGGGTAGGGCTGGGGATTGGAGTGACATGTGAGGAGCCCTGACCAATTCCCAACTAGGATTGACAGGGGACAGGCCTCCTACATAAACTCAGGTCCAGCCCACTGGAGGGGAGTGGTCACTGGGTAAAGTGAAGAATGGAGTGTTAAGTGACTGCAGCAGGAGGCCCACCCCCATCTGGGGGGGGGGTGCAGGCCTCGGCGGAGGAGCTTGAGAGCTGGGAGGGAGCCTCTCAGTCATGGAGAGGTGTCCTGGAACAGGAGCTGGAGAAGCCATGGGTACACACGGTCCAGGCAAATTCTTTATGAAGGACCCGGGGCCGGAGAAGCTTGGTGAGTGAGGCACAGTGGATATCTGGAAGAGGCATGCCAGAGGAGCTGGGTGCAAGGCCAGAGGAGAGACTGTGGGGTTCTGTGACGAATCTATGTGGCCTGAGGTCACAGGATTTGCAAGTCAGGCTGGCTGGGATCAGTAGTCCATCTGTCATTTATTTATGCTAAGAAACTAGGTCTTCAAGAAGGGGTACTGCAGGCCCCTGGCTTATCAGAAGTCAGCATGTTCAGCAACAGCCAGGGATTATTCAGGGGGTATGCTTGGTACAGTTTAAGATGATGGGGCAGAAAGATTAACGCTGTGACAGGGAAGTTTGTGCAGCAGGAGAAGAGTCCAGGGAGCAACAGTCTGCAGGAGTTGTACAGAGGAAGAGTAACAGTCTGCAGGAGTTGTGCAGAGGAGAAGTGTAAAGTCAAAATCCGTCATGGTTAAAGTCCATCATTTTTTTCTAAGTGCAATATTCAATGATAGTAACTAGTAGCAACCATCCGCTACAATGAAAAATCACCTTTTTCTTAGGGCTTTTACCTTAGGTTGAAAGATTTCTGTGTAGTTTCCACTCATATAAATGCATTCTTTAGACATTCAAACAATCTACTAACACATTGTTACTACAGCACATAGAAATGGGAACAGCCAGTTTCCATGAAAACTCATAAACCAGAGATAGAAGATTGCGCTTTATAAGGGTCGGGACTTAGTAATGACCTTTTAAGCCGCTATTAACTTCTGAGTTATCTTAGTGAATATTCCTCCAATGAGGAATTTTTGTTCAATGCACTCATTATTCAGTAACTCATGACTCTTCTCAAGCACACAATATGTTTCTGAGTGTATTGTAGCATCCTCTCATTACAGTTTATTACTAGAGAAGGAGGCTATGATGGTAGATGCTAATAAACAGTAAAATTCTGCTATAACAGGCAAACTTTGAGGCTGGGGAATATCAGCTGCCATGTTCTGCTCTGGGATCGGCCTCTTCCTACACACGACTTTAATTCCAATGCAATAAAATACCAGACGTAAGAAACCCTGTTGTTATGGAAACCGAGGCATTAGAACAAAGTTACTTACAGTATTTTTAATCATCTTTTTGTAGATTTGGAAAGCTGTGGCTGTACACAATAAAAAGCAGATTAGACAATGTATAATCAGTCAATCATACATGGACGGTATATTACATTATGGATTTGAACGATTATGTCCTCCGGCAGTAAACAGAGATGCTAACAACAGTGCTGTTCTATATAATCTGCTTTCTATCTGAATTAAATACAACACACACATCCACATGCATTGTAATCTGATTGTTTGATCTTTTAAGCGTTTTAATATTTGGAAACCAGATTCACACCGTTGATGGACAAATTTCAATCTCTTTCACATTAATTCAATGTAGAATCAGATTGTTTCATATATCGTATGCAGAATGGATTGAATGAAGATTTGTTTAAAAGGATTGTGATTTGAGTTGCAATCTTGATTGAATACAAGCAAGCAAATGTCATAAAAATAAGTATAGCAAATGGAAATAAAATACTTGAAAATCCAAATAAAATAAATAAATAAAGCAGACAATAAATAAAAATGGACAAACAATACACATAAAAACACAAATACAGTAGAAACACAAGGCAACATATGTGTGTTGCCAATGGCAACCATTCAAATACTTTTTAAACTGCACAGGAAAATAAATAAATAAATAAGGCCTGATGAATATTAATAAATAAGGTCTAAGGCAGGGGTCTCCAAACTTTTTTAAACACAAGGCCAGTTTACTGTCTTTCAGCCTTCAGGGGGGCTGGACTGTAGCCAGTGTGAATAGAAAATGTCCCAGCATCAGTGGGAGTAAATATTGTCCCGTTATTGGTTTTAACAGGAGAAATAATTCACCATCAATGGTGTCAGTGGGAGGAATAATGCCCCATCATTGGTCTTAGTAGGAGTAACAGTGCCCCATTGATGGCATTAGTGGGAGGAATGATACCCCATCATTGATCATAGTAGGAGGAACCGTGCCTCATAGATGGTGCCCCATAGATGGTGAGAAATAGTGCCCCTGCAAAAATAAACTTTACAGGAGTTATAACCCTTCCTTACTCTATCCCAAACGGAAAACATTTTTTTTTTGCCTATAGTTCTATTTTAACTGTAAAAATATATCTACTGGGGTGTGCTTTTTGTAAGAGATATTATTTGCTTGCACCCTCCCAGGAGTGGTAATGTACCTCATTGGTGTGCATCCTAAAAAAAACTTCAGAATAAGAAGAGATAGAGGCAGAGTGAAGGAAAGACCTCTCATGATGCCCTACTGCTATGGTTATATCTTTGTTTTTTAAAGGCAGTTGGAAATAATTGATTTGATAACCGTTATTAATTCAGGGATGAACTATAAGATAGAAAGGGGCTCTCTCTCATTTACTAAGCTCTGGAGCAACTTCACTTGCAGATAGGGTTGCCACCTCATCCCTTTAAAACCAAACACATATTAATTATACATGTTCTGTGGCTGATTGATGTGGTAATTAAACTCACTTGTTGACTTATCTGCATTCAATTAGCCTCAGAACCTGTGTAATTCATATGTGTTCGGGTTTAAAGGGATGAGGTGGCAACTCTACTTGCAGAGTGCAACAGTGCTTTGAAAAGAGCACAGTGTATTTGCCTTTTGTAAATCAATCCCATAGTGTCAAAACTACTGTCATAGCATCCTACAGCAGGGTTTCTCAACTCCAGTCCTCGAGGCGCACCAACAGGTCATGTTTTCAGGCTTTCCATTATTTTGCACAGGTGATTTGATCAGTTTCACTGCCTTAGTAATTACCACAGCCATTTCATCTGAGGGAAATCCTGAAAACATGACCTGTTGGGGCGCCTTGAGGACTGGAGTTGAGAAACACTGTCCTACAGTATGTGATCTCTATGGTGGATCGGTAAATGTAATCCTTCCTAAAAAATCATCCTTGTGTGTACCTGTTATATTCCTGGTTTCAAAATGCACACCTCATCGAATTGTCTGTTTTATTTAATCTAAAAAAAAAAGTTATGTTAAAGTGTGTCTGTAGCAAAACCATTTTATGTGTTTTTCTTAGTTTAAAATGGAGGAATTTGTTATAACATTTGTCAGTGTCTGTGTCCCTTCTTCTATTTAAAGGGGTTGTAAAGGTAAAAGAAAAAATCCCTAAATAGCTTCCTTTACCTTAGTGCAGTCCTCCTTCACTTACCTCATCCTTCGATTTTGCTTTTATGCTATAATGTCCTTATTTCTTCTGAGAAATCCTCACTTCCTGTTCTTCTGTCTGTAACTAAACACAGTAATGCAAGGCTTTCTCCCTGGTGTGGAGAAAGCCTCTTGAGGGGGCGAGCAGGAGTGTCAGGATGCCCACTAACACACAGCCCCTATCTCTATCCAGGGCCGTCTCTAACGCAGGGCAAAAGGGGGCAGCTACCCTGGGTCCTGTCATTGCTGATTGTCTGTTCCTTGTCATAGGGAACGACGATCAGTGACGCCACATGCCCAGCCACGCCCCCCTACAGTAAGAAACACACATTAGGTCACACTTAACCCCTTTAGCGCCCCCTACAGGTTAACCCCTTCACTGCCAGTGTCATTTTCACAGTAAGCAGTGCATTTTTATAGCACTGATCGCTGTAAAAATTACTATGGTCCCAAAATAGTGTCAAAGGTGTCCGATGTGTCCGCCATAATGTCGCAGTCACGATAAAAATTGCTGATCGCTGCCATTACTAGTAAAAAAAAATTATTAATAAAAATGCCATAAATCTATCCTCTATTTTGTATACGCTATAACTTTTGCGCAAACCAATCAATAAACGCTTATTGCGTTTTTTTTTTACCAAAAACATGTAAAAAAGACTCTGGTGAAGTCACGTGTTGTGACGATACGCGTCGGGATTGGAGGGCAAGACACACTCTAGCATCCGACGAACGGACGTACGAGTTTGCCACTCGTAGGATTGATGCGGGATTTTCGATTTTAAATGTGAGTTTTTTACTTGTTTTTAATAAATATTTCACGTCTGACCGGGCTACGCTATGGTTGTCTATTTACTCTTCCTTCATGCATGACTGTGCCACCTGAGCATCCAGCCTGAGCTATAGACAGAGGGGAAGAGGTGGAGGCATAGATCCATTGCGAGCCCGCACTCGTGGAGGAAGGTCCCTTTTTTCACCATTTTATGTGAGTGTACTACTATCTGGGCATCCCTGGGGCCTGTTGATGTTCACGGTATCACACGATTAGGCTTGTCCTTCTGCTTTTTCTTACATGCACCATCGAGACCCTTATACACATACATCAAGATTTGAGTTGTTAGACTCCAGGAGTGAGCCGCGAGCCATTGGGGACACGGGACTTCTAGCCTGCAGCTTTGGAGAATTAGCAAGGGAGAGGAAGGAGGGACTGACGAGCTCGTCGCTCGTGGAGACGAGCCCCAGGTCTTTATCCACATGTGAGTGCATCTCCACTGGTTAAGATCATAGCCATCACCCTCCCTCTGTGACGTTATTACACCATTTGGCTTTTTGCTTTTCCTGTTTTTTCATATAAAACACTGTATGGAGACCCGTATGTGATATCCAATCCCGGACCATACCCACCAGGACCAGGCTGACCGAATCCAGCTTGCCAGATCTGAGGTGAGCTGCTGGGACCACCAGAGGTGTATATATGAGATCTTGGTTACGGCTCATCTTCTGTCTTTCACCCAATTTCGGATACAAGGCCTCCCTCTTCTGAACTATTTTCATTTTTATTTGTATCTTTATTTTTGTGTCTTTTATATTATTTTTCAAAACTTACATCGCTATTGATTGGATTAAGCATTGATGAACTGTATTTTTATACGGCTGGACTTTGGTGTACTTGGATCTTCTTGGCACTGTGTCCTCGATCAAGGACTGCTCAACAAACTTTTTTGCTGGTATTTTAGTGTCACCCCTATGGTGGTTTTCTACCCACTTATATACATATATATGTATGTGGTTGTATATGTATACACATTATTTTGTATAACACTTTACAGCGCAATAATTTCACTTGTTACATTTATCACTTTTGTCTATCGAGGTAGACCTTCCTTTATTTGCAGCAGTATCCTTTAGTCTGCCCTTGCCCCTTCACTTTAGACAGCGCAGGAGCTCACTTCACTTATGTAAAAAAGACTACTTATCGGACTAAACTACGGAATTTTTTTTTTATTATAGCAAAAAGTAAAAAATATAGAATTTTTTTTCTAAAACTCGCTCTATTTTGGTTTATAGCACAAAAAATAAAAACCGCAGAGGTGATCAAATACCACCAAAAGAAATAGCTCTATTTGTGGGAAAAAAGGACCCCAATTTTTTTTGGGAGCCACGTCGCACGACCGCGCAATTGTCAGTTAAATCGACGCATTACCGAATCGCAAAAAGGGGCCTGGTCCTTTAGCTGCAAAATGTTCCAGGGCTTAAGTGGTTAAAAACCATACTCATGCCCAGCTAATCTAGCATTTTCCAGCTGCAATATGCCACTGAGTGCACCACACCAAGTCCTGTGCTGCTATTCTACATCATTGGAAGCTGTCTCTTCTGGGTTTTAGCCCAGGAGGCTGCAGGATCAGAGAGGTGTCCTGCTCACCTAGGTGAGAATGGAGGCAAGGAAGCAGAATATTTATTGCAGATGTATATGCAGTATCCAGGTAGCTCACTCCCTCTAAATGTCCTCCACTCTCCTTTTCCATATACTCTCTGCTCAGAGCCCTAGAGATTCTGGTATCTGCAGTTTCTTTTTCTCAGTCCATAAAGCAAACTCCGGTCTTATCCATCTGGCATGTGATGTGACCAGGGTGTGTCTGCACCCCCTCTTTTTTATTTCCACCCCGGACCAGCAGGTTGGCACTTTGTGATGTACATTGGCAGAGCGACAATATTATTTATCTATGTATATTTTTGAATGTCTGTAAACTTATATTCTTTGTATTTCATCACCAGAGTGGAAACCCTGATCTCAACCATACCCCCGAAGAAGCCCAACCGGGCGAAATATATAGGGTCTTATCAACCTGGTTGCGATCCCTGTTACAGTATCTGCTATCTGTCACGGGAATTTTTAAATTGATATTGTATTATCAATCAGGTTATCTATGTACTCGGTGGGCCCTTGTGGGTCGATAGTGTGCTGTATAGCTTGATGCTATATTGTCTTCTTTTTAATAAACTATTAAAATTTACATTATTGCTCTATATCTTTTTATTTTTTGCACCGCTACAGTCCCGCCATCGTTCTACTTCCCCTATAAAGCAAACTTAGTCTGTTTTGAATTACGTTTATCAAAATCCTTAGTTTTTTCCAGCTTTTACATGGGTTCAAGCAGTCTTCATTCCCTTCCTCTGTGTAGTGGGTTGACCTAGCAGACTGCACAAGTTCTGTAATCACAGTCACCATGATATTAGCATCGCGGACTGGGGCTACACTTTTTTTGTAGTGGGGGAATGTTTGGAAAGTCCGCTTTCGTTCATAAATGTTACTATTATCATTTTGTACATGAAACAATATTGTGTTTAGCAGCTCTTCAAAGTGATTCTAAAGGCAGAGAGTGTTTAACCTTAAAGTATTCTCTGCATTAAGGTAAAAAAAAAACACATGCAGCTCCCCCAGCCCCCCTTAAACTTACCTGAGCCCAATCTTGATCCAGCAATGTGCACGAGAGCAGTGGCTCTCTTTGCTCTCTACCTCCTTATTGACTCCCAACTTTCTATGGGCCATTTGGGGGGGGGGCAGGATAGCTGGTGTGGAATCTGAGAAGTGGAGGATTGGAACATTGCACAGGGCAGATAAGTTTTTACATGTTTGTTATTTTAATTTAAAAAAATATTGTATTTACAATCACTTTAAACCACATTTTACAAATTCAACACTGTCTGGTCCACAACCCAAATCAGAACCTGTTTGGGGATCCAAAATGTACAACTGCATAAGTGAGAAAGAGAGAGATCCTAAAGTAATTTTACATAATACAGTTCATGCCTATTTCTGAGCTTGTACTGAATAGTAATAGAGAATGTTTCATAAAAACAGAATTTTCCATTAACTGTGCACTTAACACTTGTTTTTGAAAGCTTCTTTTTAAGTTTGAGTCTCAACATCCCTTTGAAATGCTCAATTGACAGCTACAAGCCTGAGCAATCACACCGAGGCATTATAGTGGGAGATATTAAAGTTAAGTGCCACAACAGAAGGGTTATTATAGTCAATACAATTTGAAGACAGTGCTGATTCTCAGTGAATAGAATACATCTCATTTGTGTTTCTCTCTGCATTAATGCAATGAAAATGATTCTTTGTGAGATCTGCAGAAGGGTTATGGGATTACACCTCACCGTGTCATTGAAACCTCTTCAAAACGGAATAAACTTACCTCATCTAAAGCAACTGTCAAATACATCTTCCTATCACCTCAAATATTCTCTTCCCTCCCAGGCATACACAAGAAATAGGGGTATATACGCGGCAATTCGTTGGCAAGCTAATCTTTCCCTAAGGCCCTCTAATGTCTGTAGAGTGCAGAGTAAGCAGATCTTGCTTGAAACACTCTGAATGCAGTATCTACTTTTATTTGGCAAATATTTTGTAGCAATAATTGTTACTAGTTTTTAAAGTGTCACTCTACATAAAAGGGATGCTTCAATTATGGGTAGATTCTAGAGGATCAAATCACCCACAGGCTTCTTTTATCATCTGGGGTTTCCAAGGGAATATCTTTGCACTTGATTTCCCAGGTTCACACCTATGGCAGTTTTTTTATAGGAAGATTTGCTCTCCTTGTTGGACTTTTTATTTCAAGTTATGGCGAGTGAAGCAGCTGAGGTCAGAGCATGGAACATCTTGCTGCTGGACTCCCCAAGAGATGAGGACAGTGGGTGATTCAGCCCACATTACTAAAACATCAAGACTGCCTGAATCCTTAAAGCTAATCTGTTAGCATTTCTAAAACTGCCAAGGCTGGTTTTCTTACCTACTTTTTTCGAGACATCCTGCACCATACCTTTGAATATGGTTACACCAGGTCTAATTATAACCCCTTTTGGGATTGAGATCATGTCACCACTGACCACACGAGGAAGCACTGCATGCCTCTATATGCCTTGATGTGTACGGGTGGGACTCCAACAGTTCCCGATACAGACGTCCCCAAATGACAATCTGTCTTTAGCACTACATGTCTATTTTTGAGCTGATGTCTACGTACATTGCACCTGCTCTTGATGTAGTATACTCCACGAAACGCGTCAAGCCTTCAAGATGCAATTATTATAATCATTTGTATATATGTTTGACATTTTATGTATGACATTTTTGCCAATCATAAACTTTTTTGTATTGTTTTATAATTTACCTACATTATCAGCTCTTAATTTAACATCCTCATTTTATAGTTGGTATGACCCTAATGAATCATTGAGGCAATGTTTTTTTACTATGTACGAATCACTGTAATTATGTATTTTTTATATATTCTGTTGATGAGGTTGTCCAATAAAATCGTCTCCCAACATTTCTATTCTTTATATGTATTGATATATGACTCCACTAGCATATACATATGATTAATTTATGTGTTTTATCCACATTATTTACCAACTGCCTCACAGGCACCTCTTCTAAAGTCCCAATCTCTTTTCTCCTTTGAAATTAATAGGGATCGAGGCACTGAGTCTACTACGCTATGTGCTTCACCTTTAATTAACTCTGGTTTCACTTTATTCCTAAGAGGTTAACTACTTTATCTTTTAGGCTATGTCCTTCCCACCCACCATTCTACCATCCAGCAAAAGCGATCCTACTGCCCACAAAGACACTCTTTTCAGATGTGGGATAGTTGGTGGACAGGGCTTAGCTCCATGAGTAAGGCTTAAAAAGACCATTCATTTTATAAGACTATACAGTATGTGCATGTTATTTATGCTATTACCTGTGATATCGTCCCTTGTGTAGACATCTAAAAGCCCAGAGACTGCTACTGGGCATCACCATCCCGGATGTAAGGTCAATAAACTCAAAGCTGTCGTCCAAGTACGGCATGATCGTGTGAGCGTACTATAGATGTGAGACGTACCGTGTGATGGGCGGGCTTTTCGTACGATTCTGACAGAGGTCTGAGACACTGCATACCGAACGCCAGACGCCGAATGCAGCTCCGAGTAAGGCTCTGAAGGGTGTCCCGACAGGCTCCAGAGACTAATGCCGTAAATCGCAACTGTCATTGTGAAGGAAGGAAGTCGTGACCCTCGCCTCTGACGTATTTCAGGGCTCTGGACATTCGATTGGCTGGCGAGCAGAGGTGGTGAGAGAGAGAGGAGTGGAGACGCTCGGTCTGTATGTCCCGGCTCCCGGGGCATTTTTTTTAATACTTCCACGATATGCCTCTATGCGGCTGGCGTGGTTTCTGAACCCCAGACTTCATGGTCTGTGATTTTCAGTCATCCTCTGTCCTCGCTACTGGACTCCTACTGAACTCCCTGTCAGCCACTAGTCGGCAGCTTCCTATCACCTTCTACTGGTATCTGAAGACAGCAAACAGTAGGTCTAATATTTTTTATATTCTCTTGGATGAGCAGTAGGAGTGCAGGGAGGAGGAAGACGGAGAGAGCAGTGACAGAGGAAACAGGACTATCAGGAGATATTTAAATAAGAGGTGGACAGCAAAAACCTACAGTCTAAATAAAATATATATGTCATACAGTATATACAACTTAACACACTGTGGACTCTGCGGTGAAGGAGGAGAAGGAGGATGTTCATACAGGAACTAGAAATTTAGTTGAACCCCTAAAGGCAGTTTCCAGACGGCTGATTGTTGGCTCAGCTTTTAGGGTCTATTCTTGAAATTAAATAGCCACAACTTAAAGACTTTAGTGTCTAAGGGGAGAGACGTTGGCTATAGAAGGCCCCCTGTAATTTCGTTGACAGACCCTCCTTTTTTTTACGGCACTACGGGGGAAAAATAGACATAAATACAGAGAGGGGTGAAGGTGAAATATCTAAAATATCTAAGGAGATATCTCTATAGCGGTGTACAATGGCATAGATCCAGATGGCTCCAAGCAAAGCAAAAACAAAATTCAGATTACTACCCCCAGTGCCTCCCCCTCCCATTTGTCAGTTAAGGCAACTAAGGTGGCAGGAAAAGAGGTTATAGAATCCTCTCAGATTGCATTATTAGCAGGTTTGCAGAAAACTATAGTCAAGGAGATGGAACAAGAACACGTACCCTCTGGGAAAGATATTATGGCAGATATCAAATTATGCAGTGAAACACCTACAACAAAAATTGATGCATTAGCTATTGATATTAATATCATGAGACATGAATTTGAAAAAGTTAAACAAAAAACATCAGCGATGGAAGTCCAAGTACAAAAATTGGAAGAAATCGTAAGAACGGACAATAAAGAGCTATATGCGTTAAAAAAACAAATAAACATTCTACAAGAAAGAGCAATAGATACAGAGGGACGCCTGAGTAGAAATAACATTAGGATTATAGGCCTACCAGAGAGAGCAAAAGGAGACAAGCCGGTGGAATTCATAGAGAATCTATTACTAAATATTCTGCACCTTTCGAATATATCTGCAACTTTTGTAGTGGAGAGAGCTCACAGAATCTCTTTCTGAACACCGAAGCCGGGATCTCCTCCCCGCCCCTTTCTTCTAAGATTGTTAAATTATAGAGATCGCAACTGTATATTAACAGCAGCCAGGCTAAGATCTGATTTGCAATATGAGAATGCTAAGTTGCAACAAAAGCGCAGAGCATACACTGAAGTACAAAAAAGACTGCGAGAAATGTAGCCTCCTCTATCCTAGCAAACTGAGAATAATAGATGGGGACCATACACGTTTTTTTTTGAGACACCAGCTGCGGCTGCAGAATGGCTGGATGCTAAGTAGATGGACTCTCATTTTTTGGTCTATTTTGTTCTAAAGTCTGTGATATTCTTTTTGTTTTTAAGGTGCAAAATGTAAGTAAGTAAAGATTACATCATATCTCCCTACTGTCATTGATCCAGACCAAACCTGTTTCATGACAAACAAGTCTACACATATAAATCTCTGCAGGCTGTCTTCCAACATCCACATATTCATCAGGGTTCCAGGGGATGGCCTCCCTGGACATAGAGTGGCCTTTTCTGTGGGAGGTCCTCAGGAGAATGGGTTTTGTCTTACGTTTCATTGAATGGCTTAAAATATTGTACACAAATCTGACTGTCTCGGTTAGGTGGGTATGGGGGGGAGTGGTGGTTATCTCTCATGTTCCTTCTCCCTACACAGGGGCACTCATCAGGGTTGCCCTCTCTCACTGTCCCTTTTTGCCATTGCAATAGAACCATTGGCAGAGGCACTTGTACTTCATACATCTCCGCACATCAAGGGACTGCATGTGGGCTGGCTGGAGGAGAGGGTAGCCCTGTACGCAGATGACTTATTGTTATTCTTGAATGATGCAGGGCCTTCCTTACAGGGAGCACTGCAAGTGTTAAACTCTTATTCCATCCTCACAGGACTTAAAGTTACTGGCACAAGTCCCTACATTGATCCCGAGGCTCAGACCTTTTTTTACTCGTTTGAACCAATTTCTTCAGCATTTTTTTATGGGGCCCCCATCCCTGAAGGTATAAATTGCCCACTCTTATGAAACCTTACTCCCAGGGAGGAATGGCCTTCCTGGATTCTCAAAAAATACTTTCTGATCACTCAACTGGTTACTGTCACCTGGTGACTCTCCCCTGACCACACTATCCCCTCTACAATACTGGAGGCAGCCATCGTGGCTCCCTAGAAGCTATCCAGGTTCTGATATTTAGAGGCCCCAAGGCTCCGTATCCTCTAACTCAATCTATGTTCACAACTATTAGAGTACTTAACTGAACTTATTGGAAACCAATGAAAGACGATGATTGGACTATCTTGATAAAGTGGGGGCTCAGGACCAGTGTCAAATTTCATTTTTGTATTTCACAATTAACAGTAAAATTGTATAACATTTGCATCCAGCAAAGCGTTGGTCTTATGATGATGATGAGCTCTCATATTAGATTATTGTTGCTTTACATCCAGGAGAGAAGAGAGTTGATCCTAGTCTCTGCTCATGCTATAAGCTGAACATTTCAGAGTACTCTAATTTCATTAACTAAATTATGTCTTCTGACGAGTACTAATAATATGCAAAATATGTTTATTATTTTTTTTTGCTGTGAACTATACACACACCAGGTTTTATACAGTCATTTTATAACATAAGCAAATGCACTGCATTTAGAAAAACATCATGCAACTATTTCTCTGCTATTTATCTATTCTATAACTAGTCTACTTACCTTACAAACAGGTCCAATCCTTCAAAGCAAAAACCAACTGTTTAAAAACCAACTGCTAGTGCAAACCTCCACCAATCAGTTAAAAAATCTTACAATGTCATAATGAGTCTCTACTACAACTTAATAGATTCATTGTTGCCTCCTGTAAAAAACTGCCTGATAACCAAAAGTAATGCTAAACAACATGATTATTTGTCTGTGCATTGCTATCCTCTGAATTGTAAGTCTAGAGTAGCTAAAATGCTTAATAAAACATTAATTAAGAAGATCACAGGTAGGGTATCCATCAAAGACACAGGAACTTCTATCATTACACTGAAACTATCATATTTTTTAAACACTCTGTAATACTTGATTACTTTCGTATGATAATTAAATCATCAGTGCACATAAATCTTCATCCTCCATCATTATAAACAGGCATAGATTCTTTGTCATGCATTTGTTGCCATGTGGGTTTTATTTTGGAAGCCATTATATAATTTCTCTGGGTAGTTTCTCACCTTCTCATTGTTAATGAAGACATTTGAATAGTAAGCAGTCTGGAGAATTTACAAGATTCCCTCAGTCAGAAATAAACAATTATGAGGAAGATGTTGTTTTTCTTTCACTGTTCATGAATAAAATACAGCATAAATGGAAGAACACTGGGCTCTGCCAAAGACCAGCTATTAAGAGTTCATTGGCGGATGTTACCCAACTGATTCAATTACTGAACCATTAGATTCTAAAAGCAAAATGATTTTATAATTTAGATGATGGAATAACATGACCAACTGGGTGAAAGCCCAGCATGCTCTTTAAAGCTAAACTCCAGGCAAACCACTAAATACACAGATGGAATACATAGAAGGAGCTGTGTAGTATTTACAAAAATGTATTACCTCTCTCTATCTCTATCTACCCAGATCCATTCTCGATCAGGCATCAGCATCTACTTCATGTACCGAGTCACATGGTTCAGAGATAATGTAAAATCTGGTGCCTTTGCAGTTCATGGCTGTGCTCACATATGTCTGACACTGACCAGTCCCTGCTACAGTCTCTCACTTTGTAACTTGATACAAAGTTTATTACTGATCGTTAATTTGTTTTATGTATTGATAGCCGCGGTTGATGTTGCGTTTTTCTTTTACTTAAACATATTTATAATAAATTTTCGTTTTTACACTATATATTTTAATAGAGAATTTTTATTAATACAATTTTAAGGTGATCAAGCATTATCCATATCCATTGCAATTTGCGTTGTTGCAGGATTTGTGTTTGCTTTTTTTAAATAATTAGTATTATAATACATTTTTTAGCCTGAGTGTTCTTGCTTCCTTCGCAGTATTTGATACTGCAACGTAGTACTTCCAGACATGATCGTTTAAACGTTCCCTTTGTGCTGGATTACGTGTGAAGCATTGCGCCGGGTTTCTATGGTTACTGATGCACATAAGTGCGGGTGATCTCTTTGTTTCCGTATCCGCTGAAGAAGTCCCCGCCTATTTGGGACGTAACGCATACGAAAGAATCGCCGTGACGTTTCCCGCGGCCATCACGCTATCTGCACACACGCTGTACACATCGGCACCGATCGTGGTGCTTTGTTTGTAAGTGTTACTCTTTATTTTTATTCGATTAAACTATCAGTCAAAACGGAGAGCACTATGCCTTGTGTTTTATTCATTGCATGACCTGGGATTGTTCCTCACAAATTCCCCCTGGCATCTGATTGTCCTTGGATCCATCTGCTGTCACCCACAAGGAAAGCGATAGTGACCCTCCATAGCTAAAGGGTCCACTTGGTTAGGTGAGAGGCCAATTCATGTAGTGGTCGAGTTTTGCATCACACTTGTGGAGTCACCGATATCGTCTTTTGTCTATTATCAATAGACTGGAGGTGTACTGAGGTGTACTGTACAACATATGGACTTTTATTTCCATTCACCCTGGTGTTCAGCTGCTATATACAAGGGTTTGTTCATATATGTTTTTTGCGCTGATTTAATTTCTTTATTAAATTTCTTCATCAGTTTAGGCCAATATGTATTCTTCTACAAATGTTTGGGCCAAAAAATGGCAATAAGTGTATATTGATTGATTTGTGCAAAAGTTAGAGGGGCAGATCCACAGACATCTGTGGCAGGCGCAGTGTATCGAAGATACGCTACGCCGCCGTAACTTATCTTTTTTAGTTTGAATCCTCAACGAATCCGCGCCATAAGTTACGGCGTAGTGTATCTCTCGCGGCGTAAGGGCGCGGGATTCAAATGGCTGTGATGGGGGCGTGTTTTATGTTAATACGTCGTGACCCAACGTAAACAACGTTTTTTTGGAACTGCGCATGCGCCGTCCCTGGGGTATCCCAGTGCGCATGCTCGAAATTAAACCGGAACCCGCCAATGCTTACGACGGTGACGTCATTCTACGCAAATTCCTATTCGCAAACGACTTACGCAAACGACGTAAAAAATTCAAAATTGTACGCAGGAACGACGGCCATACTTAACATTGAGTACGCCACCATATAGCAGCTTTAACTATACGGCGGAAAAAGCCGAACTCAAACGACGTAACAAAAAGCGCCGGCCGGACGTACGTTCATGGATCGCCGTAAATAGCTAATTTGCATACTCAAGGCGGATTTCGACGGGAACGCCACCTAGCGGCCGCCGAAAAATTGCAGATTAGATCCGACGGCGTACGAAGATGTAAGCCTGCGGATCTAGCCGAGATGCCGTCGTATCTTGTTTTGAGGATTCAAAACAAAGATACGACGTGGGAATTTTGAAATTACGCCGGCGTATCAGTAGACCACTAGGGACAAAGGGGGTGTGTATTTATTTCATACAGTACTGTAATCTCTAAAATTATAGTATACTGTATGTGTATTGTGTTTTTACTTTTTTGAATTTGGCGCCGATCTCTGCAACCATGCATCATAACGTCGCAGGGAACGGAGCTCTGCGGCACTCGGCACTGTGTGAATCGAGCGAGGAGACACAGCGGGGAGACATCGCAGGATCCAGGGACAAGGTATGTAACCTGTGCCTGTGGATACTGCGATGTGATCCCGAGTCTGGCTCGGGGTTACCACTATTGGTTCTGAAATTCCACCCCGAGCCAGACTCGGGAATACCGCTCAGGGGGTTAAGGATGTTCTGTATGCCAACTACTGTAAATGTTGTAACCTGCCTTCTAAAAATTTGCAAATGTGTATTTAAATATCCAATGTGAGGCACTGGCCTGCAGGATTTATGGATTATAGGTTTCCCAAATACATATGGTGGAGGATTTCAGGATTAAAGGCTGATGTGAAGAAAACAATAGAGAAAACAACATTTTTGTTAAAAAGTTCTGTTCTGTGTCCTGGAGCCCAAAAACTTAGGGTTTGATAAAGCCATTCCTAGGTTCATATGTTTCCAGACCTCTCTCTCTCTCTCTAATAAAAGTTTGATAGTAAAACGAGGTGCATTTATTAATAATTTAATGGTGAAATCTACCCAATGAAAAAATACCTAAATGAAGCCAAATTTGATGTGATTCGCCAAGATATTATATACAACATTAGCTGGCTGAATCAGGTTAGTTTGAAGCTTGCCTGGGTGAATCCTAATGCCGCATACACACCATCACTTTATGTGATGAAAAAAAATTACGTTTTTGAAACTTCAATTTTCAAAGACGAAGTTGCATACACACCATCGTTTTTCTCACAATGTTCTAGCAAAGCGAGGTTACGTTCACCACGTTTTTCCATTGAAGCTTGCTTCATAAGTAGCTTCTGGGCATGCGCGGGTGAAAAAACGTTTTAAACGACGTTTTTGCTACACACGGTCAATTTCTGTGAAGTAAAAGTTGACGTTTTGAAAAACGACACATAAAAGTGAAGCATGCTTCAATTTTTTTTGGTCGTTTTTTAGAAGACATAAAACGACGTTTTCCCCCACACACGGTCAATTAAAGTGACGTTTTTAAAAACGTCATTTTTTTTCATCACATAAAGTGATGGTGTGTACGGGGCATAATAGTACAGCAGAAGTTATTTTCACCTTTGGTTGAATCTTTGTGGGAAAGCTTTGGGGCGAATCTTGATAAAGCGGGGGTTCAACCAAAAATACTGCGCGTCACGAGTTGTCGAAAGAAGCCGAACGTCGGTGCGGCTCTATACGGCGCCTGCGCACCGACGTTCGGCTTCTTTCGACAACTCGTGACACGCAGTATGCGACGGTCGGAAACATGTCAATCAAGTAGGAACGCCCAGTCCCGCAGAAGACATACCCGTAAGCGGTGGTGAAATATGTACGGGGGAAAAAAAACAAAAAAACAGCCGATTGTCATTAGGACAACTCGGCTGAATGTAATGTTAAAAATAGTTTTTTTTGGTGAACCTCCGTTTTAAATTAAAGGAATGTCCTTTCATTAATTTGCAGACATGCTTTCCATGGTGCTGAAACTGTGTTTTAACCAATTCAGCCCTGGACCATTTGGCTGGCCAAAGACCAGAGCACGTTTTGCGATTAGGCACTGCGTCGCTTTAACTGACAATTGCGCGGTCGTGTGACGTGACTCCCAAACAAAATTGGCGTCCTTTTTTCCCCACAAATAGAGCTTTCTTTTGGTTGTATTTGATCACCTCGGCAGTTTTAATTTTTTGCGCTATAAACAAAAAAAGAGCGACAATTTTGAAAAAAAAAAGCAATATATTGTACTTTTTGCTATAATAAATATCCCCAATTTTTTATAAAACAAAAGCTATTTTTTTCTCAGTTCAGGCCGATACGTATTCTTCTACATATTTTTGGTAAAATAAAATCACAATAAGCGTATATTGATTGGTTTGCGCAAAAGTTATAGCGTTTACAAAAAAGGGGGTAGTTTTATGGCTTTTTTATTATTAATATGTTTTTACATGTTATGGCGGCGATCTGCAATTTTTTTTCCGTGACTGCAACATTATGGCGGACACATCGGACACTTTGACACTATTTTGGGACCATTCGCATTTATACAGTGATCAGTGCTATAAAAAAGCACTGATTACTGTATAAATGTGACTGGCAGGGAAGGGGTTAACCACTAAGGGGCGGGAAGGGGTTAAGTGTGTCCTAGGAAGCGATTCTAACTGTTAGGGGCGTGGCTACAAATGACACGTCACTGATTTCTGCTCCTGATGAGAGGGAGCAGACTATCGGTGACATGTCACCAGGCAGAACAAGGAGATGCCCTGTTTGCAAAGGCATCCCCCCGTTCTGCCATTCCGTGACCCGATAACGGGACACCGGCGGACATCGAGTCTGTGGGCACGGTCACGGAGACCAAGGCAGGCGCACACCTGCTGGGGGGAAAGTTTAATACAACGTATATATAGAGATATTTTGGGGATGTCTACCTTACATCATTGTCCATATTTGGAGTTCAGCCAAGTTTAGGCAATGATGTCAGGGAACTCCATTACCAGAGTTCCAGAGTACCAGAGTGGGCACTTAAAAGCATCTCTGATGTGGGAACTTTTCCAGTGCTCAACTACTGTTTAAGCAGTGAAGATGGGGAGAACCGTGCTCCCCTGAAATCTGACCTGCCGGACCGCACAGAACTCTGGACAATGCTAGAATCTGGAAAGTTATATATTATTAAAAAAACTATTTAAAAAAAAAACACTTTTCCATGTGGTGTATGTTTATTTACACTTTTCTTCTACCCATATACACCAGTGAGGGACCCCTATAACCATATTGTTAGGCAAGGGGAGACTACCTACCAGCCCTCTATGGGGTGTCCCTGTTTCCCCCAGAAGAACCAAGTGCTGGTCAGTATTGGACTACGGCACTTTGGGGAGGCATCCCTGCACCCTTGCTATGGTTATACCAGCCTGAATTCCCTGTTTGCTGTGTTCAAGGAGGGAGGAGTGTGTTTTTTTTTGTATTTCTATTCTATTTCTATCTTAATTTTTTTTAATAAAAATTAATAAAGGAAGCGCTGAACTTTTATTAAAAACACAGGTTTAGCACTGTCCATAAGCTAAAAGTCCACAGCGCCAAAGAAAAGAGGTACTTAAACAGTCCCCATGTTAAATCAGGGAATTGTTTGAATATTGTGCAAAGTAAAATTGAGTAAATGCTGGGTGAATAAAAAAAAAAGAAAAATAAATCTATATTCACTGAGTGTTAAATAGGATAAATAGCATGGAAGGCATTTTCCCAATAAAGAATAAACATTAGGCAAATATTGTTGGATGCTTTTTTTCTTGTTTGAAATTTGGTGAAAACCACTGGGATAAATAGAGGGAATGTGTAAAATCGAATCTTGGTAAAAAAAATAAAATAAATGTTGGTTTAAAGGAGTTGTTAAGGTTCGTTTTTTATTTTCTAAATTGGTTCCTTTAATCTCGTGCATTGTTGGTTCACTTACCTTTTCCTTCAATTTCCCTTCTAAATGTTTTTTTCTTTCTCTAAATTTCTCACTTCCTGTTTCTCCTCAGTAAGCTTGCCCCCATCATCTGACTGGGGGTTAGTCAGCCAGAACAGCTTACTGAGGAGGAACAGGAAGTGAGAAATTCAGATAAAGAAAACAAAGAAAAAAAACATTTAGAAGGGAAATTGAAGGAAAAGGTAAGTGAACCAACAATGCACTAGCTTAAAGGAACCTATTTTGTAAATAAAAAACAAACCTTTACAACCCCTTTAATGATTAGAGCAAATTCCATGTAGACTCATTGATAAATGCCCCCCTTTGTGGAGTTTACCCTTTTTTATCAAATGGTTTGTAGAGAGAACATGGCAGGATTCTAAATGGACGAGTCCGAGACCTTTCCATAACACAATATTACACCTCAACATTTAATCCAGTTTGCTGGGACCCTCATAGAGGGCCTCCACACAGCAGCTCCTTACTAGCCAGTGTCTTTCACTCATAACTGCAGATGAATGTGAAAAAGTTAAATGAAATTGTGGCTTCTACTGACCTTTGAAATGATTTGTATGATTCTGACAGTATCCCATACTCTCTGATGTTATTTTGTCCTTGGGTAATTTTTAATCCAGCACGCACTGCACAGTCTTAGACTTAATGAAGCAATTAACCTTTTCTATGTTTCATTTCTGATGCTGCAATATTTGCTGTTGTTAGTGCCCCCAGCGTTTGAATGATGAGAAAATGTATTAATGTATATTATTATTATTATTATTTTCTGAGAATACTGTAGATATAAATGACATCAGAGTTGTGTGCTTTTTATTTATTTCTATGTTTTTTAAGAAAAGAAAAAAAGGAAAACCGCGCTGTCAAGTGGTTTATATATATATATATATATATATATATATATATATATATATATATATAATAATAGCTGCCTGCACAACAGGTATACTGTATATAGCAAAAAGGGAAATGGTAAAGTGCGGCGCTGAAAATGATGATGTGATCAAAAAATATATAAATAGGTGAATAAGAGTGTGCTATCTATATGAATTGGTCCATTAGACTGCACTAATGTGCTAATTTCAATATACACACAGAAGGTAATAAATGAATATTAATAAAACAACCAAAATTAATAGTGCATAAAACATAAAAAACTAAAATCCTGATAAACAAAGTGTATATAATGACTAGTGGTGCAACGCGGGATTGCAGAGCGGTAAAACACACACTGAAATTGTCTCCGCTCTGCTCGCACACACCTCCGCCTGCTCTTAACCACGCTGTGATAGACAGAATGCGGGTCTAATGCTGAGATGTGTTCTGTCTATCACAGCATGGGGTTAGGACGAGGCGGGGCTGTGTGGAGACAGTTTCAACATATGGGCGGTGAGTTGCTTTCCTTTCTAGCATAACATGTTTGCAGCCATCTGTCCTCCCCTCTCCCCCCACATACATCCCTCGGCTGGCTCTATCTTCAGGACTCTGTCCCCCCCCCCTCCTCCTCCGGCTGCCTAGTCTGGCTAATGTCCCTGCCACCAATGCACTCCTGTTTTGGAGGTGACAGGGTGCATAAAGAGAACCTGTCACCTCCAATTGCTATCACACAGGGATTTATTTTATCCTGTGTGATAGCAATAAAGTTAAGTTTAAAAAAAATAAGAAATAATTAAATTAATAAAATAAGGAATTAAAAAGTAAAGAATAAGAAAATAATATTAAAAATAAGAAAATTATACAAAAATAAAAAAAGTAAAACGACAAGCTGCAAAAAAAAAGTGATAAAGTAATAATAATAATAATAAAAAAAAAAAAGAAACAAGAGGCGGCAATTGGGGGACAGTGATAGGATGCTCCATACATTTTTACAATCCGACTGTACTGTTTTAACATACAATTATTTAAAAAAATTCGGCCTGACATTTTTTTTTATTTTGGTTTCTTTTCGGTTCTGAAATTTCCATTTCGGTGCACCTCTAATAAATATCTATATTGAACATCAAGGTGATTGTGTTAAGAAACACCAAAGTGACAATAAACCAAGTGTGTTGGCAAACAAGTGAGTATAAAGTCCAAAAAATTCCACTGAAATGAAAATGACTATATAATCAGTTGTCTGTAGGTAATCCACTACCGTGAAGATTGAAGGCTTACCAAACGAGTTGGACCCAGCGAGGCTTATGCCTGATGAGTCAAACAGGCTTGTTAAACAAGTACGACTTCCAATGGAACCAGGCAGAGATATATCACAGAGTTGACTTCAATGAATATAGACCATGGATGGAGCAGCAGTACTTCACATATAAATCCTCCCAATGTAACATATAGTAGAAGGAAAAAGATTGGGCCACATAGTGTAATTCTGTTTCAAAATGAGAACATTTATTAAAAATATAAAATGGTCACTCACATTTGAGAAGACATATAAAGCGAATAAAAGTAATGCAGTGGCATAAGTGGAGCCCTTCCCGATGCGTTTCTCCTAATAAGGCATCATCTGGGGTGCTTGTCCACTGCGTATATATGTTTATATGTTTTTTGTCTATATTATTTTGCTTAATTTTTGTGACGTTTTTTCTAAATGCTGATCCTTAAAGGGGTTGTAAGGACAAAAATATTTCCCTCTTAAATTAAAGTCTGACAGTAGCTGATAAAGTAAAAAGTAATGTTTTGCATTTTAACTAGTTTGATACCTGTTGAAATCGAGCTGTTTTATTCACCTCCAGCACTCCTGAATCATTATTCTCACTGACTTCCTGGTTTGCGGTGCGCATTCATTCTTGCTACATCACGGCCTAATGGGAACTACAGTTCCCATTAGGCTTAGCCTCCATGCCTGTGAGGGATAAGAGAGCATCTTCACGCAGGGCTGTAGTCATAGGAAGGGGGTGAGCACATTCTGCTTTCCACCATGCAAAACGGCTCAGAGGCTGGTGGAAAGCAAGAAGAGGAGTGAAAGGAAATGGCATTTTCAAACCTGGATTACTGTATTTTGGAGGTCAAAAGGAAAAATGAGGTAAGTGATATTTAAATGCTCTAGCTTGCAGCAATCAATTGATCTAATAAAAAATGAACCTTTAGTGTTCCTTTAATGATGCACAAAGCTATGGTGATCCTCGTGCTGCTTATGTAATCCACTTATCCTGCATCATAGCCAGGGCTCAAGTCCTGCGGAACGCGTGGGAACGGAGTTCCTGCACTTTTTTCACAGCAGGAACGCAAGTTCCCTTTGCAGGACTAGAGCAGCCGAGCCGCCCGAGCCAATCCTTCACTAAGCAGCGATGCCCAGCTCGAGTCACTGTCAGGGGCAGGTGAACCTTAGTAATCCTTTATGTTACTGGCCGCTTCCTGTATATGGATTCATCGGGTACTGTGCGGGTATTCCGTCACTTCCTCGATGCCGCAATGTCTCCTGGGAGCTTTTGTCATTGTTCCCAGGAGACATTGCGGAGGTCTGCCGCGAGTTATCGCGGGATTTACAAAGAATTTGCTTTGCTAAACATGCGGTTTAGTAATTATGCATATAAGCGTATCACTTTTTTTTTTTTGGTGGGGGAGTGGATCTTGGATGGGAGTTCCCACACTTTTTTTCCCAGGACTTGACCCCTGATCATTGCAGACATACTGGCATAGGCGTGTGCAGGGGGTGTGCCGGGTGTGCCTGGGCACACCCTAATCACCCTGTGCAGTGCAGATTCCCCCTGCTGATATTTCACCAAAGCTTCTAAGAATTTTTCAAAAATCATAAAAAATATAAATAAAATAGTAAAAAATAATACAAAAATAAAATAATAATAATAATAATAATAATAATAATAAACTACTGACATTATCCACTATCCTACTACATTTTAAAATGTTTACATTTATTTAGAGTGTGTGTGTGTATATAAATATATATATATCATATATATATGTAGCGCTACCCCCGGAGGAGCCGCTAAATGATTTGGGACCGGCCTACTAAGTTACCCTGGCAGTGTCTAAGGGTGTAACTGTGAGAATAGTAACAGTGAGTGGAGGTCCAGACATCCAATAAAGAGTTTTCAATGCTTTATTGTCCAGGCCAAACACGGCCAACATCAACATACATTAGGAAGGTCAAGGATGATGAAGGAAGAGATAGAACCATGCGGTATCAGGCCTGGATATAGAACTCAGCAATACTCTGCTCTGCATTAAACCGAATGTATACACGTCGCCACTCTGCTCGGAGTGGGTAAAGTGCCCCCAGGACAGACCCCTATAACAGGCCTGGCAGCCGGAGAATCACTCTGAATAGTACTGGAAGGGAACAGGCCTCTCACACAGACCTGTCTCTAGGGCCCCCGCCACAGGCCAATTTCAATGGAGGACTTAAGTAAATAAGGACAGAGAATCCTCCCAGTAAACTTATTTTGCAAATGTTCCCTGGATGACAGCAAGCATACCTGTCAGTGGTCCGGACACCCGATCCCAAACTAGGATCCTTTCAATAGGCCTCGGAACCCAGTGGAGCACTGGGGTCCCTTCTCTCATCAGGAAGAGGTTCGCTGCAAAGTTCAGCTCTGGCCAGGTGGGCCACGCAGGCGGGGTCCATGGATGCGCGTACCCTGAGGGTGGGTAACGCACCTGAAACGGGGACCCAGCGGAAAGTTTTCGACACATGACCTCTCTCACAGATATACCCTCCCCCAGCATGCCCCGCGAGGGAAAACATCCTCTAATTGGCTGCTGGGAGAAGATCTGTTCTGCCAGAACCCCTCTAGCGCCAGCTGCCGGCCAGGGGTGGCACTGCACTCCCTGACCACAGTCTGACCCAGTGGAACTTCCAGAATGACAGAGATCATCAAATTTAGACACACATTGAATGGGAGCAAGGTAACTCTCCCGTTCCCCACTAAATTAAAGCGTAGTGCCCATGCTAAAAGCAAGGGGGCGCTACATATATATATGCACGCATGTGTGTTTGTGTTTTGGGGTGCACACCCTAATGCAATAGGCTGTGCACACCTATGCATACTGGTATACACCAAGGTAAAAACGTTACCTTGTTTCTGGACAAACGTACAAAATCATCAGTGATGAGACCATTGTGCGTATGTTTGAAATAACAGTGCAGTGTAACCTCATCTCCATGTTCCAGGCCTATCTGTTTTTAATTAATGAAGCCTTGGCAAAAGTGAATTTTGTCAAAAGTTTTATTTTGCATAGCATTAGTTCATGCTGCATCTATTTCAGTGGTGGTTAACCTACTTCTTATAGGGAAGCCACAAATGGAGTCCCTGACATCTCCTAAGCCACACATCAAACTGTGCAACAGGAGATGGTGAGAGGCTATGAACATGCTACAAGTGATAGTCAGAGATTGCAGACAACCTACAGGGACTAGTCAAGGGCTAAAAAAAAAAAAAAAAGAATGGATTTGTAAGGTTGCCACTTAAATCCTGATTAGGAAAAGAATAGGTCTCACATTAAGATAAAAATATTAAATTGATTAGAATCACCTATAAAACACATAACTAAGAAAATACATGAACATGTCTGTATGATATATTGTCCTGTATAGAAAAAACAGGACAAGGAGCTGATAAAGGAAAAAACACATGGATGGTCCTGTATTGATGACACTGCAGTCCAAAAAGGTGCCTTCTGGCTGAGATGGAATCACAGATATCAGCATCAATTGATCACTATGTTTTTCGCCGATGGCTTCTTCAGGGGATCCTATTGGTACATAAAAAGGTATCCAAAAGGCGGTACGCAGGCGGGATTCATGCACCATTTTAAAGTTGTACGAAGACACTCGATTAGTACCTCTGACCAGTGTTCATATCCATCCACTGGCAACATATACAAAGTGCAACTCTACTGCAAATAATTTTTGGACTAATGCCCCGCATGCTCGGAAGCATTGAACATAATTTTCTCGATTCGTCGTAGTGTTGTACGTCACCGTGTTCTTGACGGACGAAAGTTCAGAGAACTTTTGTGTGACCGTGTGTATGCAAGCCAAACTTGAGCGGAATTCCGTCGGGAAAACCATCCAAGGTTTTTCTGACGGAAAATCCGATCGTGTGTACGGGGCATAAAGCCCCTCAACACAGGCTGTTTATACACCCATTGGAGTTGTTTTCTCTGCTCCTTCTACCCTTTTTCTGCTTCTCATTTTTTATTAGTGTCTTCTTACACCTTTGAGATGGTGCAGTGCTCCATTAATCAAATCCCGCATGTGTACCCCTTTCTGCATACCTTTTTTATGTAGCAATAGGATCCCCTGAAGAAGCTATTGGTGAAATGCGTAGTGATCCATTGGTGCTGATATCTGTGATTACATCTGTTTAGCCCCCAGCCAAAAGGCATATTTCTGGACTCTAGTGTCAACAATACTTGGTCATCCCTGTGGTTTTTCCTTTATCAGCTCCTTGCTCCGTTTTTTTTTCTATACGGGACAATATATCATACAGACATGTTCATGTATTTTTTTAGTTATGTGTTTTATATGTGATTCTAATACATTTTATATTTTTATCTTAATGTGAGACCTATTCTTTTCCTAATCAGGGTTTTAGTGGTAACCTTAAAAGTCCATTTTTTTTTTCATTTTTGGATGCGGTGCCACGCTCTGCAGCATACGTCTCTAATTTCTCTGTTACACGACTAGTCAGAGGCTGCAAAAATACTATGGGAGTTTTTGGAGACTGATGACATGGTGCAGGAACTGGTCATAAACTGGAGACCAGATATATGAAGCTGCTTGAGATCACAGCTTTTACAAAATAAAAAATAATAAAACACGCAGACTCGAAGGACCACTTTTTTTTTTCTGATGTTTCTATTACAGCCCCTTTACAAATTACATTAGTGCTTCCTACAGCCCACTTAAAAGCTACTTGTTATTTCTCCAAGAAAAAGCCATTATAAAATATCAGAGGGAAAAATATAAACGAGAACAAGATACACTGCACAAAAAAATAAAAATGTAAAAAAAATACTAGAAGCCTGTCTAAATATTTATTTTCTTCTGGCTTGAGTGAGGAAAAACACAGACTGTTGTCTGCCGTGGTTCTGAGGGCCACATAATAAGATCCCTGGGTACCAGGCATATGCAGTATAATATTATATAATAATACTATTATAATGGTGTTTCTTCAGTCAATGGAAAATATCATTATTTTAACCCCTGTCTATTTAGCAAAACTCACAAGCCTTGACGATAACATGTGCTGGCGTAGGTGCTCTATTCCATACCTTATGGGATTGTCCACATTTAAAAAGCTTCTGTAACAAGCTTCTGTATTCACACCCATCTCAAATGCCACAATCTGTTTGATGAAGCCAAACACCGCACTTGCTCTCCGCAGTATAGGCATTCATTTCCCTTGCAAATTCATGTGTTTGCTATAAGTGTAAATGCATTTTTACGAAAAATTCCCCCAACGTTTTTATGTAAGTTTATGATTTTGTGTTGGGCTACATTCATAGCCACCTTGGCCCGCAGATTAGACAACCCAGGTATAGAGTCTTATTGAGACTATGCTATACAGCTCCATAGTACACCGACTGACTGTAATGCCCTGTACACACTGTCACACAAAAGATCTCTAAACTTTTGAGCGTTAAGAATGCGGTGACGTACAACACTACGACGAGGCGAGAAAAAGAAGCTCAATGCTTCCGAGCATGTGAGTTTTTTTTCCTGTCAGAATTACATACAAACGAACGGATTTTCCGATAGGAATTTTTTCCGTCTGAAAAATTGAGAACATGCTCTCAAACTTTTGCTGGTGGAAATTCCAACAGCAAAAGTCTGATGGAGCATACACACGGTCGGAATTTTCAATGAAAAGCTCACATCAGACTTTTGCTGGTGGAAATTCCGCTTGTGTGTATGGGGCATTAGACAGTCCATGTTTGTGCAACTTTTGTTATTATCTAGTCTTTTGTCATTCTGAACCTGCATTGCATTATTACTTTTTAACGCTGCATGTGTTTTATGAACTGCAAGTTAGAGTTTGACCAAAGAACTGAAAAAACAGTTCTGTAAAAGATAGTGATCGCTAGAACTCCTCCAGTGATTTGAAGTGCTGAATGCAACCAACTTCTTGTATTTTTCAAGCCTATTTTTTATTTAGTACAGAGCAAGCAAAAACATTGCTGAATAAAAAAAAAAAAAGGGAGATAGAGCATGCCGCATTAAGTAGCGGTATAACCGCTCAGCATGGATATAAGTACAAATTGTATAAGGCTCCATTTACATCTGGGCATTCTGGAATCGAGGGAACACAGGTGAGCAGCTGGAGTAATCCAAAGTCTGAGAATACAACACCACCCCACTGGAACTGTAATTATCTGGTAGCAGTCTGGGAGAGACTGTAGCTGGGACACCAGAAGATGATGGTACACACTATGATGTCATCTGGAAAGAGGAAGGCCCCGTACACACCAGAGAATATCCGCTGGAAACGGTCCGCCGGATTTAGCAACAGTTTCATTTATCATGTGTAGTAGTTTTATTGTTTTTTTTTTTTCAATTAGTAGTGCGGGGCTCCACACCACTTTTCATTAGAATGAAGTAGATGTTTCTGCCTGCAGACATGCTGCACATTACGGCGAGGCAGACTGTCTTCTGGGTAAGAAGTGAATAGTTATTCTCCCCAATGGGAAGCAGACATCAATTAAAACCTGACAGAGCTTCTAATCCTCCCCAATCTATTCAACCATTTTGGGTGAAGCTGGGCTTTACCATCAAAAAAAGACAAATTACTATTTCAAGTGTAAAGTTACAATTTACCAACATCTTAACAGCATTTGATAAATTTACAGATATTACAAGCCAGAGAAGAGCATTCAGTAAGCAAAGATTGGGAGCTGTGCAAAGACAAGTGTTCACATGCTGTAATGAGTGTCACACAGGGAAACTCATCTGAAAACGCACACCACTTTTTCCAGACACTCCGGAGTATATTTCCCAATGACTTTTATTTTATAAAATACAGGGGCCCAGATTCAGGTATGACTTGCGCGGGAGCAAGTGTGATTTGCGCCGCGCAAGTACGGATTTGCTCCCAGGCAAATTTGCGGGTGACCCAGAAAGCAAGCTAAGCCTGAAATGTGCCATTTTTGCACGGAGGCAGTTTCTCTGCCCCGGCACAATTAAGGGGCAATTTTGCTCAGGGAGCAACTTGCGCTCTCATGGTTTTCCCTCAGCAAATATGCAAATGAGGAACTGCCACTGATTCATAAACTTGCGCGTGTGAGGAGCATTTTGCTCCCAAAGCGCGCAAGCTGTTTGGCCGGGGCAAAGTTGCACTTTATAAAAGCAGGGGCAAGTTAGCAACAGATGGCCACAGGTCAGCTGGAGAGCAACTACAGCACTCCTCACCGTGTGTAGGGACTACAAACAAAAAAAACTTTGAGCATAAACTAAATATAGAAAAGTTCCTAATCTGAGCAAAAAAAAATATCCCCCCCAAAAAAATATATAAGCATAATCAAAATAAATAGAAAAAGCTCATTATATGAGCAGCAAGGGATAGGTAAAAAATACAAAAAATAAAAGGAAAATAATTTTTTTTTTTTTGGACATCCTTGTGCCAAGGGTGCCCCGGCTCTGGCTCCTCAGTCTGCGTGGTTGAGCCTGTGGTGGGGATGGAGCCTGTGGTGGGGATGGAGCCTGTGGTGGGGATGGAGGGGGGGGAGGAGCATCAACCCCTACTTCCTCACTCCTGGCAGGTGGTGCCTGCATGCCCTCCATGGCGTTGGCCAGGCGGGTGAGCACGCTGTTGGTTTGGGCCAACATCCGCAGCTGCCGGGTGGTATTGGTCCTCTGCTGCCGCCGGGTTAATCTCCCCTCCTCCCGCACAGCAGCAGTGTTGGCCTCCACCGCACCTGCCAACCTGCTCACCTCCGCTGTTAGCAAAGCGATGGCGCCCTGCTACTCGACCATGCAGGTGACCATGGCTCCACAGTTGGCACTGACTTCCTCCAAGCTCTCAGTATCTCGTATCCCCCGGTCAGCATGCAGGGTGAGGGCCTGCTGCAGAGAGGAGGAGGAGGATGCCAGGCTGTCCGCCACCCGCCTCAAGTCTCCCACCATGTCCCCTATATGGCGGGTCTGCCGGGCCTGCTCCTCCTGCAGACCTTCACGGAGGCTGGAGGGTACACCCCTCGTTTTACATAGAGCCTTCCTTGGAGGAGAGGCTGGGGCACGTCCGGAGGGAGAAGAAGGGGAGTGGGCCACACTGGAGGGAGGGACACTGGAGGGGGGGACACTGGAGGGGCTTGCCCTGGAGGGGGATGACGTTATGGTCGGGGGGGTGGTGGGGAGGTCAGGGATGGTGGGATCCTCCTGGAGGTACACAGATTCATCCAGGTTGAGCATAATGGACTCCTCCACCACTTCCTCCTCCCTAGATGGACTCTGGCCGATATCCTCCTCCACCAACATGCCCAGTATCTGCAGGGGGCCTGACTGGACCCCATGATGTTCTGGGGATGGCGTGGGTCGCCCTACAGTCGACGATGGCCCAGCCTCATCATCAACATCTGTGGATGACACAAAAAAAATATGTTGCTGGAGCAACACACTTATCACATGTTCCCTTCTACCCCCTCCCATGATACACAGCAAATATGAGAAATAAAACTTTTTACATGTTCCCTTCTACCCCCTCCCATGATACACAGCAGATATGAGAAACAAAAACTTGTTACGCGTTCCCTTCTACCCCCTCCCATGATACACAGCAGATATGAGAAACAAAAACTTGTTACATGTTCCCTTCTACCCCCTCATATGTTCCCTTCTACCCCCTCCCATGATACACAGCAAATATGAGAAATAAAAACTTTTTACATCTTCCCTTCTACCCCCTCACATGTTCCCTTCTACCCCCTCCCATGATACACAGCAAATATGAAAACAAAAAACTTACCAGTCCCCAAGTCCCCAACAGTGGAGTCGTAGCCTGGGACTCCCTCCACCTGCTCCAGCGCTAGACTTTGCGCGATCACCTCCTCATCAGGATTTAGACGGATCTTGCAGGGTGGTCCTCCTCCCGTGCCACTCGTATGCTTACGGATAAGTACAAGCTTATCCCGGACCCTACGCAGCATGTCATTCAACTTCTTTTGAATGTCCTCCCACGTCCTTTCTTCATTACCCAGGGCATTTATGTCCAGGGTAATGCCATCATAGATAGCCCTCCTTTGGGCTACAGTGGAGTGCTGCCGCTGGGCACCATACAGCACATCACTATGGCGCGTGAGTGCCGCAAGAAGTATCTCCATCTCTGAAGCTATAAAATTAGCTTTTCTTTTTTTTTTTTCATGAGGAGGTGCCATATCAGCAAAAAGGGCAAAATTACCTTGCTATGGGGGGGGGGGGGGGGGGTGGAAGCAGGATGTAATTTTGCACAGGACCTGCGCAGGTCTGCCCCTATTTATTTGCTCAGTGCAAGCAGGTGGGCAAAATTTGCCCTGAAAATAGGAGCAAACCACTGCTGAGTGGAAAAAAGATCATTTGCATAGGGCACACCCACTTTCACTTGCACTGCCTTATGCCCTGATTTTTGCCTTACAAAGGAGCAAGTTAGCAGACAAAAGGAATCCTGAATCAGGTGGCAATCTTTCCAATTTGCCCCAGCGCAGAGCAAATCAGCTGCTCTTCACATGTGCAACTAATGGGCAAATCTACCTGAATCTGGGCCAATGGATACTGAAAACATTGCCATGTTCACAAGATCATTACATTATTTACTGGTATCTACAGTAGTGCTACAGGGATGCCTGCTTCCAGAAACTACCCTTCCTACCATTCCTTTCAACACAATGGGGATTATTTACTAAGTGCAAGTGCAAGTGCACTGCAAATGCAATTGGAAGTGCAGTAGCTGTAGATCTGAGGGGGACATGCAAGGAAAATAAAAAAAAAACAGCATTTTAGCTTGCACATGATTGGATGATAAAAATCAGCAGAGCTTAACCTCATTTCAGATCTTCCCTCATAATCTACAGCGACTCCACTTGCAAGTGCATTTTTAGTGCACTTGTAGTGCAGAGTGGATTTGCCTTTATTAAATCAACCCCATTATATACTTTCCTTCTGGTCTACCCTTCCCATTAACAATTATTCACACAATAAATAATGCAAGAAGGTACTTCTATAACAATACCAAATTAACTTTTTTTCACACAAATGAAGCTTATTTGATAAAGGCTTATAGGAGTATGATTCAATATTGCAGAATTAGCCATGCTTTGGCAGTTGGTTCTTAGGCAGCCCATAAATTCATTATTTATTTTTTTTTGGTTCAACCAGATGGTTGATTAAAAAAAAAGTTCCGGATTCCTCTATCCACACATTTGATGTGGATGGAGGATTCCCCCTGCTATGCTATTGTGTTCTGATGGTGGGGAGCCTTCCTTGCCATCAGAATGCAATGATCAGCGATGGCAGCTATTGACGGCAGCCGTCATCGATCAGGAAAATCCCAAGAGGCTGGTTGTACATGTAGCGCTCACCCCCAAAGGAGCCACTGGTTATAGATTGGGTGGCATGTTACCTCTGTGATTCCACCGTCCAGGGTAGTTGATAAGAGCCGAAGCAATGGAATGTCCACACAGCAGGTGTCTTTATCTTGTGCTTTTATTTACCCAACAAGGTAAAACTTGAGGTAGAGAGTAAAGATGTATGAGGAGAAAGAACAGCAGATTCAGGCCTAACGATACAGAAACAGTCCTGTTTCCAACAACACTTTGCTTTCGTTCGCCACTCCAGCCGGAGTGGGTATAGTGTACCTGGACAGGCCTCTCACACTGACCTGGCAACCAGAGTATCACTCGGAACCCTGAGGGAAAAGATCTCTGCCACAGACCCTCCCTAGAACTTAGATCATGGAGACAATCCTCCTCGGTAGTATTAGTGCCTGGATCAACTTTGGGTAGTTTTTAATTAGGTTACCGACTGACAGGTGGCCAACATCCCACCTTTCAATGTCCGGTTACCTTGATCCCCGATGGATTGTCGAGGCCCTGTTGGATCGCCAGCCTCTCTTGGCTCTCCTCAGGCGGACTCCCCACCGAACAGATATCTTGCTTGGGATCTTTCCTCAGAATTGGGGACCCAGTCGATTACTGGGGCCCCGCCACAGCTTTAAATGTTCTGGGCCAACATGGTCCCGGAACCAGGAACACCGCGTGGCACGCGCACCCCGGCCTGGTAGGCCATCTTGCCGGGGGCCGTGGTTTTTTGTCACCCTGAAGGTGGGTGCCACACCGGAAAAAGAACCCCGCCTCAATGGCGTCTGTTCCAGAAGTACCCTCTCCCAGCATGCCCCACAAGAGAAAACTCCCTCCTGATTGGCTGCTGGCAAGAGGCACCCAAGCCTCGACTCCACTGGCGCCACCTGTCGCCCCAGGGTCTGACAACAACAGAATGAGCCCACAGTACAGCCTTGCTGAAACAGAGACCCCCCTAGAATTACAATTGAGATCAGAGTCAAATTACACTCTGACTATCCCTTAAATTTTGTCAGCACCGGTACTTAGAAGTACCCCGGCGCTACATACAAAAGTCGATTGACTTCTGTACAACAACAGTTCGCATACATGAATCAAAAATTTGTCCAGTCCCTGCTGAACCAGACAAATTTCGCTCCATGTATGGCTAGCTTTACATCAAATAAAACTAGTTCCCTGAAGTAGTCAATTGTTTCCTAAGCCGGCCATACATGGATTGAAATTCAGCCGGTTCAGTAGGGGCTGGCCGAATTTTGATTAATGTATGGACAACCTGGGTATACAGAAGTTGATCGACTTCTGTACAACCAGCTTGTTGGATTTTTTCCAAATCGATCAGCCACTGGCACTGATCACTCTACTCTGATGGCATCAGAACACAATAGCACAGGCAGAGGATTCCCCATGCGCATTGAATGCATCGGGTAAGTGGATCATTTATTTTCATTTAATCCACTGGTTGAACTAAAAAAAAACAATTATGAATGTATGAGCTGCCTTATTGATTATAGTAATAAGGTGCCAAAATGTAAAGTGATACCTACGTACTTTGTCTTCTTTATAGTCATAGTACATGAGCTATTGCAAAACAGACAAATCCATTCACTTTTCTCTTTATGTTTATTACTAATTTTTGATTGACATTTTATTTATTCCCCAAAATGAATCACTAGAAAGGAATGCAGATTTTTTCTGCATCTCACAGTATTATATAGCTTTTTTTTCTTTATTATTAGATGGACTATGGGCTCAACAGTGCATATGTCCAGGCTCTCAGAGCCTCTTGCTAATTTTAGTAATGGGTTCTGTTTTGAGAATTCTATAGGTCCTCATCCATATTGCTTCATCTATTCCTAGACCCACTGATATGACATACCATAAAATGTCGGATAATGGGAAAGCACTAACCCTCATTTGTTATGCTTCATTCTAGGATGAAGAGGAGTGTCTTCCAAAACTGTGCTTACAGTCAAATGTACCTGCTTACTGTTTAAATAAGCATTCATTTATACATTTTACTTAATATCGCAAATGAAAAAATATAATAACAATAAATTAAAATTGAAACTGTAACATTATGGACTGTAAGGGATATTTTATCAATCAAATTAGCAACAGAATTGGATGCAAATTAGGATGTCGCTCATTAAGTGCCTGATACCACGACTTACCTTCAGAGGTCTAGTGGCATCCTTGCCTAAATGGGTCAGGGCTGTTTTGGCAGCAAAAGGGGAACCTACTCAATAGTAGGTGGTCAAAGAGTTTCCAAAGGTGAGTGTTTGATTTCTTCCACCTGCTCCTAATTAAACCATAACATTTTTTATGTCTTCTCTATGCGTGCATAATCACCAAAAATATTGCACTTGTTAACACATCCAAACTATCCCACATGCAAAATAATAATCAGCGACTTGCATTAATAATATAATACCATCAATACATGTGAAAATATGCTAATAATATCTTACTCTGTGCTTACTGAGGTATTACCATGTTGGTTGTTCTCATTATTTTCTGGGTTGAATGTGTTTTCTGCTGTGTGAGTTGCACTGGTTAGTTATTATGTCCCAGCAGAAAGGGTGCTGTTTTATAGGCAAGGGTTAACTCTGCTAGCCAGGCGTTCCTGGGCTTTTTTGAAGAGTCTCGCCCTCAGCTGGTCAAAGCATATAAAAAGCGAAACTCTGTGTAGATCAGGGCTGTTGCTGATTTTGCTCTTATATGGGAAGAGAAGGAGATGGCTGCAGGCATCCTCTAGAGCAGTGGTTCTCAACTCCTGTCCTCAGGAATGGACCCACTAACAGGCCAGGTTTACAAGATAACTAAAATACATCACAGGTGATATAATTTGCTGCTCAGTGATTGCAGTATTCTAGTCTGCATCTCCCCATGGTAATACTGGTAAAATCTGGCCTGTTAATGGGTCCCCGAGGACAGGAGTTGAGAACAACTGCTCTAGAGTGATCGTAAATTGTCAGTGTGCATGGGGCTGTGCTTGTCTGACTGGCAGTCTCCAGGGATGGACTGGCCATTGGGACTACAGGGAGTTTCCCGGTGGGCCGATGGCTCAGTGGGCTGGCTTCAGTGACAGCAGACCGCTGCCCCCTCTGCTCCTCTGTCTCTCCCTTCCTGTAGCGCTCACCTCCTCTCCCTCCCTGCAGCGCTCACCTGGGGAGAACAGAGAAGCAGGGGGAGGACCAGAGGAGTAGGGGGGATGGCAGAGGAACATAGGGAAGGGGACAGACAGCTGACTCAACAGCTATGGCCTGGGGGTTTCTCACTTCTGCCTAATCTTGTCCCATAATGGGGGGCACCGAAATGATTATTTTCCCCGGGTGAAATAATGTCTAGCTTCGCCACTGGCTAGTGATGGGGGAGAGGGGGCTTGGGTGGCCGGGGGGGGGGGGGGGGGGTTGTCCGGCCACCATGGGAGAGACCCGTCAAAGTGGGCCAGTCTGGATGAAGTCCAGGGCCAAATTTTTGTCCCAGTCCAGCCCTGGCAGTCTCTGTACTACATTGAGAGACCTAGGTATTTTATCAGTGACCCCTTTGGGGGCAAGGGCTACACATATGCTGGGGAAGAAGTAAAAGGCCCAAAGGGCATCTTTATTATTTCATCTGGAAGGTGTTCCGCTACCTAATTATTGTGCCAAGCTTATATGTATACTGTATATAACCTCCCTGGGGTGGAGGACTGAATAAGTAGCAGGAGATGGCCAAACATAGGGGGAGTAGAGAACGCTCATACATAACTGTTCAACTTGACTGCTCAGGCTTACAAATATAAGCTGCTGTTTTTATTATAACCAAACAATCGATAAGTCCTAGTCCAGCATTGATAACCCCAATTCTAAGACTAGTCTTAGAGACCAACACTTGTATATATTTAGCATTTGGTTACATAAAAAAAATTACAAAATAGGTATAAAATTAAAATGAGGTGGTATAAGACACCGTAATTATTCCAAAAATGTATCCCAACAGTCTCAGATTGGTTGCAAAACAAAAGAACAAATTCTTCTGGACAGCCGCACACCGAATAAAAATTGCCTTTATTGTAAAAATCCAAAAATAGAAAACAGCACTACATGTTACAGCACACCGGTAAAGCTGTGAGCGGCCCTTTTCTCTAGTCTCAGATCGGTGCTGGAGGTGCAAACAGGACTTGGGTAATCTTCTCCACGTGTGGTGGACGTGTCCACAGATTCAGCCTTACTGGCCAAAAGTAGATGAAACGACGACTGAGATCTCTCCACTCCCCCTGGAATTTTCACCAGCACAGTACCTTCTTCACCTCTCCAAAATTCTACCTAAAAGATACTATAAGTCGGCAGCTATGCATTTAAGTAATGCTTCTAGGTTGTGCCTAGCGGTCCATTGGAGGTCCAAGTTACCCCCTTCAATGAAGGAATGGACATAACGAATTAACCATATAGCAGTGATGGAGGAGCTGATATACACCACCCAGGATAGAATTTCAAGTTTTTCAGCTACATCGGCAACCTGGTTTGAATATCGAAACTCTCAACAATATCAAGAACTGATACGAGGTAACATTTGACTTGTGTCATAGAGTTCTTCACCCTTTTAGTGGTGGCGATCTGAGGGAACAGTGGACCCTACATACCACGACTCCCCCATTCCCCTCTTTTCTAATCTTTCGTCTCTTTCCCCCTTAACACAAAAGCCTTACATAAGAAGGACATAGGGCTGCGAGCTGACCTGAGTGGTCGGACTAATTTCCCAGTCCTCGCATATCCTGTAATACAATCAGAAACTGAATTAACTACATCTTTGAAAGTCCTTGAGCCATAATAATTGACTTGTTATTAATCATCTGGATTACTATTACTCTAAACGACTGTACAATGATACCTTCTAGAAGAATCCATGTTGTTTTATGTCAGTCTTAGCCCCTGCAAACTGTACAGGGCAGAATCTGTTGATACCGGTCCGTCATTTACTACTATCTATGTTCTGTTTTCTCATTGGAATCTCACTCCTCTATATCGATAATGCTTATTTTGGTACTTTTTGTATTGTCTGTAAAAATCTTTAATACAAATCTTTTGTGGAAAAAAAAAATTAAAACATTTCCTTTTTCGAATCACCATGTTCTCAAAACTTTGTTAACTAAAATCTTCCATTTACAGGGTCTCTTGTTACCTTGTGTTGTAACAGCTGTTATATCTTCTATACTGAAAATCCAATCTCAGATAAGTTGGTTGCTATCCAAGATTTTAATATGCAATTTTTTATTAGCAATGGAATAAATTAAGCCTTGCTAGAAAATTAGATTGGAACAGTTTCAAGTTACTGATCAGTAAGCAGCTTGACAGTCTCTGAACACATAACGAGCAATGTTAAAAAATAGCAAATATTTATTCTAGCACCAATCTAGACTTAAAGTGAACCTGTGTTGACTTAAACTGTCATTTATGTGTGGTCACATATCTCGTAGAAATTCCCTGGAACTGTTATATTAAACACATTTTTTTTTAGGTTGTGTTGCTATACATGGCTGCCTACAGTTCAAGTGAGCTAAAGTGAATACAGCACTATTTGTTCCTGAATTAACAGTATAAAATATGGGCAGTTTTTTTTTTTAAGCTTTATTTTAGTGAAAAAAAACATTGTCAGAGGCCCCGTACAGACGACCGGATCGATCCGCTGAAAACGGTCCGCCAGAAATTTTTATCCGCTGGAAACTGTCCGATCCGCGGGACAATTGTCCGCTCAGGCCTACACACGACCGGATCTGTCCGCTGGAACTGGTCCGGCGGACCAGTTTCAGCGGATCGATCCGGTCGTGTGTACGGGGCCAGAGGCTTTACTAAAACTGGAGCACTCAGAATCTGGTGCCGCTGTGCATAGTAACCAATCAACATCTAGCAAATCTTACAGATTCAAGGTGGATCCTCACAGGATCACTCTGTGGATAATACACAAGTAGTAGTGTGCCAACATCCCAATAATGTTTGGAAGAAGACGATCGGAGCTAGAAAGGTGGAGCCAGATTCAGAGAGAGATACGCCGGTGTATCTCCTGATACACCGTCGTATCTCAGAGTTAGGCCGGTTGTATCTATGCGACTGATTCATAGAATCAGTTACGCATAGATATGCCTAAGATCCGACAGGTGTAACTGTGTTACACCGTCAGATCTTAACTGCAATTTTAAAATGGCCGCTGGGGGCGTTCTCACTGATTTATGGCGACGATATGTAAATCAGCGAGATACGCCAATTCACGAACGTACGCGGGCCCGACGCAGTCACTTTACGTCATTTACGTAAGCGTTTTCCCGGCTTATACTTACCCCTGCTTCTATGAGGCGCAGCCAATGTTAAGTATGGCCGTCGTTCCCGCGTCAAATATTTTTTTTTTACGTCGTTTGCGTAAGTCGATTCACAAAACCGCTCGTCGCAAGTTACGATCACGCCGAAACCAATGCCGCCCTAGCAACGTCATTGGGAGCAATGCACACCGAGAAAATTCGCAGACGGCGCATGCGCAGTTAAATCGGTGCGGGGACGCGCCTGATTTAAATGCTACACTCCCCCTAGCCGCGGAATTTGAATTCCGCCGGGGGATTTAAGATACGTCGCCGCAAGTTTGGAGGTAAGTGTTTAGTGAATTACCCACTTGCCACTAAAACTTGCGGCGGCGGATCTTAAATCAGATAGATTACGCGGATCTAAAGATCCGCTGATCTATCTGAATCTGGCCCGTGGACTTTATAGGCACACTGGTAGACCATATAAAATTGATTAAAGTTTTTAATTGAATAATGTTAAAATCATTGTATGCAAACACATATAAAACACATTAAAACACACCCATCGATGCTAATAACACCTCCAAAATATACAAATATATTGTGAACCCAATTGGTGCAACGATATAGATAACCTGTAGCATTATCTAAATATCCAAATGGAAATACTGTATTTGCATGGAGTAATTGAGTCAGAATATAAGGCCGTACAAGAATTCGCTCTACATGTTACGTTTAGAAATATGCTTCTTAGCAACACTGCCAGAGGACTGTAAATGGGTATCAGGACCAATTAGTCCAGAATATAAAATAGAGTAGAAGTAGATGTCCAACATTGTATACTGCTGGTGAGCAGAACATCCGGCGGGGGGTAAAAATAAGCTATGCACACACGTCTAGACAGAAAACTCCTGTGGTGATAAAAACCAGCAGATGTCACTGCCTAAAAAATACTATAGTTTCCAATGGGGGAAAGAGGAGGGGACTTACAGCTCAAAATGGCCAATACCACTTCTATGATAGAATAATACAAGCTGTGTGTGTCCGCCTGGATGTTTGGTGTGGTCTGCTGATAAACAGTTGATCGTTGTAAGCATTCTTGCTAGAGTTAAAGAGTCACTAAAGGAATTTTTTTTTGTTAGCTAAATATCTTCCTTTACCTTACTGCAGTCCTGGTTTCATGTCCTCGTTGTTCGTTTTTGCTCTGATGTTGCTGTAATCCTTCTCTGTTCTGAACACTTCCTTGTTGTCTGTTTCCTGATGAAATAAGTCATGGGAGCTTCTCTCTGTGGTCACTAATCAAGGAGGTGTGATTACTGTGTGTCTAAAACACCTCAACACCAATCAGTTTCGTTTTACAAACCATCACTGCCCTGTATTGGCTCTGAGTCTCTGTACATCACAGAACCAGGAAACAGCATGCAAAAACAAAACTGAAACTGTAGGTACATTATAGGATTGATTTTTATCTATTTTTAATCATTTTTAAAAGGAATCAGTTAACTATTATGTCTCTATACCCTGTAAACAGTCATTTCAGCAAAAAAAAATGTTTCCTTTACAACTCCTTCAAATGGTTTGTTTCATCTCTATAACTGATACATAGTGCTGGAGATCTTGTTCTGTTACAAAACAACAGACTTATTGGCTGGAGTACCAGAGAAAAAAAGGGGGGGGGGGAAGCCTAAATAAGAAAATTAATGCAGCCATTACATTTAAGAAATTGAAAGCTGCAATATATTAAATAATTGCTTTTGGGTTTATTACCACTTTAAGTCAAAGTGCAGTCAGATTATGCCTTCATGTTCAACTGCCCTCTAAGGTATATTCATTTTCTTAGCAATCCATATTCAAACACATTTAGGCTCATAGTACATGGAACCAAGATAACTTATACAGATTGTGGGCTACGGTTTTCCACAAAAGTAATTCACAGACAGCCCGGAGATGAATGTAATGCCTTTTGACTCTGGAGTAATGTGACACTAAAAATAAAGGGAGCAATTTATGTAACAAAAAAATCAGAATATCATTCTATAACATCATGTCCCCATGTTAACCTGAAATAATGGCTGAAAATGTACCTTTTATCTTGTATTCAGCAAGATCTTCCCAGCTGTAGAAAGCACAGCCAGGCTCTTCATGAGAGGAAAAAAGAACTTTGAAATTTCATGGCAAGTCTCATTTTAACGGCGATTACTTGTAACTTCAAGTGCTATTTGCTCTACCCAAGGAGACCATAGATTCTGTTATTTAATTCTAAAAGCTCTTAATGGCTGCTGGGATCTCTTCAGAAAGATAGTAACCCATTCTTTTCAGAAAAGTTGATATGTGGCAGGTTAGTGATTATTATTTTTACCATGTAAATTACTTCTAAACTTTTTTTTCGTGGGTGGACATCTGTCTTTCACCTTAAAACAACCAATATGCCAATAATACCAATTAAGGTGTGCAAACATCTAGCTGTCAAAATATTAAACTTATGCTCAAAGCATGGGTGTAGGAACCCTTACAAATCTGGGGGGGACAGCATTTTTACTCGCCAGGTATATTCGTATCTCAAGCCAATAGATCAAACTATTAAAGCAATCCAGAGAGGGTAATGCGAAGAGCAATATGCAGCAATAAAAAAATAAACCATCATCAACCGGTATAGCATTAGTAAAAATCAACCCACATGGCATCAGTAAAAATCAACCCACATGGCATCAGTAAAAATTAACCCACATGGCATTAGCAAAAATCAACCGACATGGCATAAGTAAAAACCAGCCCACATGGCATCAGTAAAAATCAACCCACATGGCATCAGTAAAAATCAACCCACATGGCATCAGTAAAAATCAACCCACATGGCATCAGTAAAAATCAACCCACATGGCATCAGCAAAAATCAACCCACATGGCATCAGTAAAAATCAACCCACATGGCATCAGTAAAAATCAACCCACATGGCATCAGTAAAAATTAACCCACATGGCATTACTAAAAATCAACCCACATGGCATAAGTAAAATTTAACCCACATGGCATCAGTAAAAATGGTGGCACAGTGGCTGCGTGTGATGGGCACAGTGGCAACAAATGATGGGCACAGTGGCTGCGTTTGATGGGCACAGTGGCTGTGTGTGATTGGCACAGTGGATGCGTTTGGGCACAGTGGCGACAATTGATGGGCACAGTGGCTGCGTTTGATGGGCACAGTGGATGCATGTGATGGCACAGTGGCTGCGTGTGATGGGCACAGTGGCTGCGTGTGATGAGCACAGTGGCGACAATTGATGGGCACAGTGGCTGCATGTGATGGCACAGTGACTGCGTTTGGTGGCACAGTGAGGCTGCAATTAATGTTTTGTTTTTTTCTTTAGTCAGAGAAGGCAAGCTCAAAATAACAAACATTTTTTTAAACTGCTATTTTTTATTTAAAAAATTAACCCACATGGCATCAGTAAAAATGGTGGCACAGTGGCTGCGTGTGATGGGCACAGTGGCGACAATTGATGGGCACAGTGGCTGCGTTTGATGGGCACAGTGGCTGTGTGTGATTGGCACAGTGGATGCGTTTGGGCACAGTGGCGACAATTGATGGGCAGTGGCTGTGTGTGATTGGCACAGTGGATGCGTTTGGGCACAGTGGTGACAATTGATGGGCACAGTGGCTGCGTTTGATGGGCACAGTGGCTGCATGTGATGGCACAGTGGCTGCGTGTGATGAGCACAGTGGCGACAATTGATGGGCACAGTGGCTACTACGTTTGATGGGCACAGTGGCTGCATGTGATGGCACAGTGACTGCGTTTGGTGGCACAGTGAGGCTGCAATTAATGTTTTGTTTTTTTCTTTAGTCAGAGAAGGCAAGCTCAAAATAACAAACATTTTTTTAAACTGCTATTTTTTATTTAAAACAATATGGTCACCTCAGCCTGAAGGTGACCATAATTTTTTAAATAAAAAATAGCAGTTTAAAAAAATGTTTGTTATTTTGAGCTTGCCTTCTCTGACTAAAGAAAAAACATTGAGGTCCTCAGCTCAGTCCAACACCCCCCCCCCTCCCCAATACTTTCTTACTTTTTATGAAGGTTCTGTCTTCTTGCAGACAGTTTTTACTGTAATCAGTAAGGCAGGCCAGGCCCAGGCGCAGCAGCAGGCTCCTCGTGACCGTGAGTCACAACTTGTACTCTGACTGGCGCCGACAGTCACTCTCGCTCCCTCCTCCCTCTCTCACCTCCGGCCGCCGGCGTGACGTCACGCGGCGCACGGCGGTGGAACTGAAATGAACCAACTCAATCCTCCATGGGGGGGGCCAGAAGACGCACAGGAGGAAAGGGAGCCAGCCAGGAGCGCACGCGGCAGCCAATTAGTCGGCGCCAGCGGGCACACAGTTTAGTGAGCGCAGTCACATCTGGGGGGGATTTTACAATACATGTCCCCCCCGCATTTTTTCGTGGGGGGGATGCGTCCCCCCCGTCCCCCCCGTCCCCCCCGGTTCCGACGCCTGTGGCTCAAAGGCACTTACAGTAGCTGCCAAAGCTGCGTTGGTGTGTGCTCTGTGAGAATAGAACATGCAGCACAAAGAGATGCAATGTGCTACATTATGTTGCAGTGCTCTGCAATGCATGTTAAAGTGACATTAAACCCTTTTTGCTTTAAAATTACATTAAAGAGGTTTTAAACCCTCATGTTTTTCAACATAATGCATCCTAGTGCTGCATTCCCACGTCGGAGATGCACTCTTCCCCTCTGCCCATTGTCTTGGCTCTTGATTGGATAGATTGAAAGCAGCGCAGCCATTGGCTCCTGCTGCTGTCAATAATGACGTGGGCGCCGGGGGGCGGGGCAGAGTCCGGCAAATGCTGGACTCGGGAGCGTGCCCGCAAGGTAACCCCCCTGGACAGCGCTCTTCCTAGGGGGTTATACGATGCGGGGATGAGCTACCTGCGCCACTGGGGGACCCCAGAGGATAGGGGCCACTCTGTGCAAAATTAACTGCACAGTGGATGGAAGTATGACATGTTTGTTTGTTTTTTTTAAAACAAAGCCTGAGGCCTCGTACACACCACAGGACATGTTCGATGAAAACGGTCCGCGGACCGTTTTCATCGGACATGTCCGCTCTGAGATTTCGGTCTGATGGCTGTACACACCATCAAACCGAAATCCCCGCGGACAGAGAACGCGGTGACATAGATGACACCGACGTTCTCTATCGTGCGAGTTCAATGCTTCCACGCATGCGTCGAATCAATTCGACGCATGCGCGGGATTTCGGTCCGCTGGTTACACGTACTAACCAGCGGACATGTCCGATGGACAGCTCTCCAGCGGACAAGTTTCTTAGCATGCTAAGAAACTTTTGTCCGCTGGAAATCTGTCCGCTAGCCTGTACACACGATCGGATCTGTCCTCTGAAACTGGTCCGCGGACCAGTTTCAGCGGACATGTCCGGTCGTGTGTACGAGGCCTTACAATCACTTTAAGTCCAGACTTACACAGAATATTAAGTTCACTTCCTAGAAAATTCACCTTTTTTGTTTTCTCAGCCAGTCCCAGAATTGCTATCACTCCCTCTTATTTGCTGGTCTCTCCACTAGCTAGCCAATCGCTAAGGAGACACCTGTGCAAGTGTGCTCCTGGCCAGGGCTGTGGGTGTTTATTGAAACACAGAGCCCAGCAAACCACACCCAAACCACACGCCAATTACTCCTCTATCCTCACATCTCCTCTATAAGCTAGACATTTAGGGAATGGCACAGACCACTACAACACTGTGCTTCTAGTTTTAATATAAATGTGGGTTTGCATAGAGGCATGATTGTTTTAATGTTTTTATAGTGGATAATAAATGTAATTGGGTTTGGGGTAAGGAAGTGCTATTCAAATGTTGCTGGGAGGGCAGAAGTTATTATTTAGATTGTAGCCCTCTTTTGGGGGTTGTTGAGAAATGGCCTCCCCCAAATAGGATATTGTTCTAATTCTCTAGGTAAATAAGAGAATCAGAACCTAAGTGGAATTGTATTGACAATAAAGTTGGCAGTGCCTTCACTCAAGACATGGCCTCTCTGAGGCCTCGTACACACGAGAATCTTGTCGTAAAAGAAACGTTGTTTTCCTCGACAAGGTTATTGTCAAGCTTGACGAGATTCCTGTCAAGCTTTCCTTGCATACACACTGTCGAGACAAAATCTCGTCGTTCTCAAACGCGGTGACATACAACACGTACGACGGCACTATAAAGGGGAAGTTCGATTCCACTGGCGCCACCCTTGGGGCTGCTTTTGCTAATCTCATGTTACTGCGTGTTAAGTAAAAGGTTGGTGAGAGACGATTTGCGCTTTTCAGTCTGTTACAGCGTGACGAATGTGCTATCTCCATTACGAACGCTACTTTTACCGAAGGTGCGCTCCCGTCTCATACTTTATTCTGAGCATGTGCGGGTTTCTAAGCATACACACGAACGTGTTTCTCGTCTTAAACCAGGCCGACGAGAAACACAACAAAGAAATTGAGACTCCTGACGAGAAAAAAGAGAGCATGTTTTCTTTTTTTCTCGTCGACATCCTGAACAATTTTCTCAACGAAAAACATACACACGACCGTTTTTCTCTGCAAAAATGCTCTGCCATCATTTTTCTTGATGGATTTTGCAGAGGAAAACGGTTGTGTGTACGAGGCCTGGGAGGGGATTCTTTTTCTGGGAAAATAACTAGTAATCTAGCCAAAGTAAATGGGAGCAGAGGAACTACTCTATCAAGTGGCCATTGGATGCCTCACTTGGCTCTAGCCTATGCTGGTTATTGAGCCCTGAGCTAAAACTAGCTAGAGAAATCCAGACTAAAGGGAACAGACTAAAAGAAGATGCATATAAATTCTACTGCAATAAACAGGTTAACCTACTAACATACAGCAAGGTTACCACTACAAACACACAGTAGCACAGACTGAGCTATCTGTCACTGAGCATGTAAGAAAAGAAGGGAACAGATATATGTAGCATGACCCCCTTGAGGACTGCTTGGATCTACCTGCTCATCTGCACCGCCTTGATGGAGTGGGATAGTCTCACTGCTCCCAATGACAGGGAGCAATAGATCCCTGTCATGTTGTTGGCAGAACAGGGAAATGCCTTGTTTACATAGGCATCTCCCTGTTCTGCCTCTCCTCGCCGCAATCGTGGTCCTCTGGCGAACATCGAGTTTGTGGGACCCGAGAGTGCACCCCTGCGGTGGGTGCACGCATGTGCCCACGGGGCGGTAAATTTTTAAGGGACGTAAAGATACGCCCATTTGCCTGCCCCTACCATTCTGCTAACTTATATCGGTGTGGCAGATGGCAAGTGGTTAAAAAAATTAAAAAATAATCATGAGAACCATCATTGGCCATAGTGTATAACTGAGCATGAATACATGGTCTACCAAATGCAAGAAAATTGATAGAGATTGTTTAGGCAATCTCACGATTGCAATAAACAAGCTTATTCTGAATGAGGATAAAGTAACAAAAGTCATACTAGTATATTTACATTTTTTTGATTTCCTTTAAAATCACAGATCAAGCACCTTCCAGATATTTGATTATGTGTCTGTATGGGTGCTCTAATAAATGCATGTTGATGCCCAATACTTCCCAGGGATCAGACGAACATTAGAACATGTATATAGCCTTACATTTATCACTACAGTGGAATCAGACTGCAGTGTACATGCTCCAATGTTCAGGGTATGTCGCTGTTATTGCTCATGTATATTGCAGAGACATGTATTGCATTGCATTGCACCATGTGTTCCCCATACATAATAATGAATGCTATTAAGGCTGAATACCAGGCATACAGCTACAGTAAATACAGATGAAATACATATATAAGAGGTGTAACATGTAAAGGGATCCACAAAATTATTAGACTGAGGGTAGCTTTAATTTTACAAAACAGATGCAAAGTAGGATTAACAATGCCAACAGGGTCAAAATGGTTTGTATATAGTACTAAAAAATGTTAAACCCATGATGAACCATACAAACAAAACAGCAGTGTCTCTATGATCGAATAATGACACTGGATGCCAGTACAACACTGTCACTAGAAGACTAGAAGACTCTTAGTAAACAATACAGTACAAAGCTACTTCCATTCTCCATCTGTAACAGTGTCTCTCACAGTGAAGTTCAGGATAGGTCTGGGTACTACAGCAAACAGCTGGGGAGATATTTGCACTGGCGCCACAGGCAAGTAGCTGAAGGAGTCCCAGAGTTGGTATCGCATGTGGGCAGATGGAGACACAGGGCCATGCCATTTAAAACACAGTCATCAAGTACCAATAGCAAACAGCCTGAGCCTATATGAAAGACCCAGTAACTGGAGCAGTGTTCCCCATCGTTGCTGGGTCTTTCATATAGGCTGCTTGCTATTGGCCTCCTGAACAGCTACCTGCACACTGGGACTAACAGTAGAGGACCATACATCTTGCTGCAGATCACATGCCTAGCCACCTATTCCTTATTATTGTGGTCTCTCTGAGTTCCTGGGAACTGAAAGAGGGAAACATATAATCCCTGGGCATGTCTAGGAATTCAGGTGCCTGTGGAAACCTACTGGATTGTGAGAAAAGGTGTTAAAAGGAGCCCAAGCCTTCATCATGGTGAGTCATAAGGCATTCACTCATTTCTCATTCTCTCCTCCTATCGGCATGTCCCTGGTTAGCACATGAGTACTGCGGCACAACTGATTTGCTTATTGATCTTCTTCCCTTTCTCCCAGTCTGAGCTCCCACTGTGCAGGGAGCTATGGCAGGGTATTGCTGTGCAGGGATACAGTCAAATTCAGGTACTAGCACTGCTTGCATTTAACCCCTTCTATACAGGGCATTTCCTTCCCCTTCCTGCCCAGACCAATTTTTTGTTTTCAGCGCTGTTACACTTTGAATGACAATTGCGTGGTCATGCAACACTGTACCCAAACTAAATCTTTATGTTTTTTTCCCCCCACAAATAGAGCTTTCGTTTGGTGGCATTTGATCATCTCTGCGTTTTTTATTTTTTGCGCTATAAAAAAAAGAAGAGCGACAATTTTTTTTAAAAAACACAATATTTTTTACTTTTTTATTTAATAAATATCACAATTTTTTTAAAAACTATTTTTTTTCCCTTAGTTTAGGCCGATACGTATTCTTCTACATATTTTTGGTAAAAAAAAACCGCAATAATCGTATATTGATTGGTTTGTGCAAAAGTTATAGCGTCTACAAAATAGGTGATAGATTTATGGCATTTTTATTTTATTTATTTTTTTACTAATATTGGCGGCGATTTGCAATTTTTTACTGTGACCGTGACATTGCGGCGAACACATCGGACACCTTTGACACGTTTTTGGGACCATTCACATTTATACAGCGATTAATGCTATAAATATGCATTGATTATTGTGTAAATGTGACTGGCAGGGAAGGGGTTAACCACTAGGGGTCGTTGAAGGGGTTAATATGTTCCCTAAGTTGTGTTCTAACTGTAGGGGGGAGGGGACTCTCAAGGGGAGGAGACCGATGTGTGTTCCTCTGTACTGGGAACACACATTGGTCTCCTCACCGCTGACAGGAGGTGGACCTGTGTGTTTACACACACAGATCCACACTCCTGCCGTGATTACCGACAATCGCGGGCACCCGGCGGCAATCGTGCCGCCGGGCACCCGCGCCGGGTCACGAGCGCTGCCACGGGCACGCCCCAGATCGCCGGGAACACAGGACGTCATATGACGTCCACCCGGATCGGCGAGGGGTTCCTGCCGCCGTCATTTTACAATGACGCGGTATGGAAGTGGTTAAAAACACATTCAAAGATGTATACAAGAATACAATGCTGCATTCATTTGTGTCTTTATATCTGCCAGGAGTTCACTTTTAGCTACTATCGCTCAGAATAACTGAATATCAAGATATGTCTCTCGCTGTGCATGCGGGCATGGCCATTCATTTCTCAACAGGCATGATTCTTTACAGTAATTAATGGGGGAGATAGGAGTCTGACATGCTTATTAGGAGAACATGACTTTGTTGAAAAATATATACAAAATCTGGGATTTTCCTGAAAAACAGGTCACTATGATTTAGGTTCTATGAAAGCTGTAAAATAAGAAAGTGGAAAGAGTATTGTTATTTATCAGCGCTCATAAATCCATCACGACTTTGTGCTCAGAGACTAAATGGGACTGACAGTTCCTTAGTGACAAGGAAGTGTATATGACTAATAGTGTGAGAGTTGAGTTCATCCTTCAGATATGTGTTAGAGGCTTTATGAAAAATCACCCCCCAATATCTCTCTATTCAAGATAAAAAGGTAAATAAAAGTCTCCTTGGGTTGTGTCACTGTCTAAAATAGTTTTTTCTTTCTTTAATGTTGAAGGTGACATTAGACCAAGGGGTGCATTGAAAAGAACAGAAGAGTATGGGTAGAAAGAAGCGTGACACACAGTATAGGTCGTACAGGCAACTGCAATCCGTAAGCCATGGCTACTGGGAAAGAATATATTCAACCGACAGCAACCAATTAACCACTTAAGGACTGGAAGGATTTGCCCCATTAATGACCATGCCATTTTTTGCGATACGGCACTGCGTCGCTTTAACTGACAATTGCGCAGTCGCAACAACTAGAGCTTTCTTTTGGTAGTATTTGATCTCTACGTTTATTTTTTTTATTTTTGTGCTATGAACGTAAATTACGGCCAGCCCCATTCACGGACGAGTTACGCAAACAACGTAAAATTTGAAAAATTTGACGCGGTTCCGACGTCCATACTTAACATTGGCTGCGTATCTTTACTGCGACGGCCGGGCGTACGTTCGTGAATAGGCGTATCTAGCTGATTTACATATTCTAGGCGTAAATCAGCGTACACGCCCCTAGCGGCCAGCGTAAATATGCAGTTAAGATACGACGGCGTAGGAGACTTACGCCGGTCGTATCTTAGCAATATTTAAGCGTATCTCAGTTTGAGAATACGCTTAAATATACTGATACGCCCGTCGTAAGTCTTTATGAATCTACCCCAATGTTTTTTACTTTTTACTATAATAAATATCCCCCAAAAATTTTAAAAAATTATAATTTCATCAGTTTAGGGCCATATATATATCTGTTACATCTGCTAATAAGTGTATATTGATTGGTTTGTGCAAACATTATAGCATCTACAAAATAGGGCATTGATTTTTATTATTTTTTACTAGTAATGGCGGTGATCAGCCATTTTTTGCAGGACTGAGACATTGCGGCAGACAGATCAGACACTTTTGACACTTTTTTTGGAACCAGTGACATTTATACAGCGATTAGTGCTAAAAATAGCCACTGATTACTATATAAATGTCGCTGGCAGGTAAGGGGTTAACACTAGAGGGCAATAAAAAGATTATGGCCCGTATTCACAAAGCACTTACGCCAACGTATCTCGAGATACGCCGCGTAAGTGTAAATCTGTGCCGTCGTATCTGTGCGCCGTGCCCACAGAACTAGATACGCCTGAAAATAGGCTTCATCTGACCGACGTAACTTTCCTACGCCGTCGTATCTTAGGCGCATTTTTAAGCTGGCCGCAAGGGGCGCTCCCATTGATTTACGATTCGAATATGTAAATGAGGGAGATACGTCGATTCACAAACGTACTTGCGACCGGCGCAAAATATACGCGGTTTGCGTAATTCGTACGCCTGGCGTAAAGTTGTTCCCCATATAGGAGGCGCAAGTCATGCAAAGGCATGGACCAGGGAACACAGCCGTCATATTTTACGTCGTTTACGTAGTACGTGAATAGGGCTAGGCGTAGGTTATGTTCACGTCGTAGGCAGTGATTCGACGTATCTTAGGCAGTTGTTTCGACGTGATTCTGAGCATGTGCACTGGGATTCGTCCACGGGACGGCGCATGCGCCGTACGTTATTCGTAACTTAATGACGCTCAGTCCTTCATTTACATGGGGTCAAGCCTCATTAGCATGGCTCACGCCCACTTCCACCTACGCCGGCTTATGCCGAGGGAACCCAGCGTAGATATGGGAGCGAGTGCTTTGTGAATACTGTGCTTGCCTCTCTGCGCTGGTTCGGCGTAGCATAAAAAAGATACGCTTGTTACAAAAAATTACTGGAAAGAAATATTCCTCATGATTTCAGCAGTTTTCAAGAAATCCATTACTCCTGATCCGACTACCGCACTCCTAAATTTAAAACCGGATTGTATTTCCTATGCTCAATTTAAACTGTTCCTACAAATCACCACAGCCGCAAAGCAAACCATCTCCAAAGCTTGGAAAACAGCTACGCTTCTAGTTTCTGAAACCAGAAATAGAGTACATCAAGCCATGCTCCACTCAAAATCAGAAGCCATAACCAATGATTCTATAGACATATATGAAACAATATGGAACCCATGGGTGACCTATACTATCTCATCTAACCCAGATGATTCTCTATTGAGACCTTGGTAGGATATTGTAAGCCAGTAACATTCTGGATACAGTCCCTCTATATTATTACTATCTCTATTATGTAACGATCCCGGAGCCTTTCCTCTATCCTGTACTGCCTTTCCTATCCTATTGTTTTCATCACTTTCCACTTTTTATACTCCACATTCTGTCCCTTTTCTTTCTTTTATCTCTCACTTCTTCAAATATATAGCTCAAGCTATCTCATTATATAAAATGGTAAATGTGAATATGTAAATACGATATCTAATTTTGCTCCTATTGTTTTAATACTTAACATGAATAAGATCCTTCTCCCCCCTATTTCGGCCAGTTTTTGAACCGATTCATTGCTAAAATTACAATTGCTCCATAACTATAGTTCATATCATAATTATATCCGGTTCCATTTATATCACAATATTCTATAATATTTTATATGAGTTCAAATGCAATAGACTAACATGATTGGTTTGACTATAACCTGCTTTAATTATTCCTTTAATATTCCTCATAGGATCTACAAATATTTATTGGATTTGTCTATGTTTCAAATACTCTCTTATTACATGATACCATTTTTATTTTTCTGTAATCTTTTATTGTCAATTGTATCTACTGTTTTCTCTTTACTTTAAACCCAATAAACTAATTTGACAAAAAAAAAAAAAAAAAAAAAAAAAAAAAAAAAAAAAAGATACGCTACGCCGGCATAAATATGCGCCAAAATATGTGAATCCGGGCCTTAGGCCCCATACACACGATAGAATCCATCTGCTGAAAAATCCCAGCAAATGGGTTTCAGCGGATAGATCCTATGGTGTGTACACTCCAGCGGATCTGTTTCCGCGGATATTTCTCCCCTGGGATGGATTCCAGCAGATCGAATATTTGCTGACATGCCAAACAAATCCATCTGCTGGAATCCATCCCAACGGATGGATCCGCTGGTCTGTATAGACTCACCGGATCCATCCGTCCGATCCATCCGAAATCCTCCCGTGTGTATGGGGCCTAAGAGTTTTTCCTAGGGAGGTTTTTCTACCTGTGGGGTGAGTGTAGTGACTGGAAAAGGAGACAGATCGCTGTTCCTAATTACTAGGAACAGCAGATCTCTCTCTTCTCCCGTAACAGAATGGGGATCTGTCTGTTTTATATTGACAGATCCCCATTCTGTCTCTCTCAGTGTAACAGGCGCCCCATGCGCCCGTTTCTTCCTGTAATGCGTTCCATGCTGGAACACATTACAGCCACCGCGCGATGACATCATCGCCCAGCGCCGCGTGCATTCCGCCGTGGAACGCGGAAGTGCGCCACAGTATACGGCCCTTATTTTCGAATCACTGCCAATGCACTACAGCTGTCTGGTACCTCTCCTGCCTATAAAGGCATTTAGCTGATACACAGACAGCGTTCTATTATTGATAGCCGTAGCTCGACCACGCTACTCATATTGGTGCCATTGCCCCCAATGCTGCAACACCGCTTCAGCCTGCAACTACTACTTTAGTGCTGTTTACATCTACTGCAACAGAGAGCCATTGCTGGGGACAATCTTTGAGGCCTTCCTTGCTGAACACCCAACACCTCGGAATCCCTTTTCTCTACACTGAAGCCCTGCAAACGGATAAATAGCCATTGTGGCACTTGTAGTGCTATAAAAAGATCTGCATACTTTCCATCTAAAACAATTGCTATTATTCATTGTGACTTGTGGCTAATAACATACTACTTGGGATAGACTGTTGTGCTTATGATTGTTTGCTAAGGAATATCTTAAAGGAACATCTACACTCAAATTACCTGAGCTATATTCGCCTCTCATATGCAACTATTAGTTGTACCTACAACTTCTACTTACTACATGTACTCTCAAAGTACCTGAACTATAAATTGCCTTTCATATGCAACTATTAGTTGTCTCTACAACTCAAAATTACTACAAGCTTGACATAAGTGTAAATTGCTTATGGGCTTTCCCCTAACTTGCTGAACATGTTCGCTCTAACTTTTCTATGCTAGGGGTTGATGGTATTTCCATACCAACTCCCCTAGTGGCCTAATGCATCACTATATGCTTAAAGCGGAACTCCCGCTGATCGGAACCCTCCCCCCTCCAATGTCACATTTGACACCTTTCAGGGGGAGGGGGTGCAGATACCTGTCTAAAGGCCAAACTGTTTCGGGTAAACTGCGGGCATGACGTCACCTCCCGTCCCCCCGTTGTGTTCTGGGAACACTCGGCTCCCAGCACACAGCTGTTGTGGTTTACTTTTACAGTAAACCCGATTGGCCGCAGTCACTGTTTCACCGACAATTTTCTGTCCAGATCCTTCGAACTTAACCACTTAAGCCCCGGTAGGATTTACCCCCTTAATGACCAGGCCATTTTTTGCAATACGGCACTGCGTCGCTTTCCCTTACAATTGCGCAGTTTTGTGACATTGCACCCAAACAAAATGTGTTTTTTTTACCCACAAATAGAGATTTATTTTGGTGGTATTTGATCACCTCTATGGTTTTTCATTTTTTTGCGCTATAAACAAAAAAAAAGGGTAAATTGAAAAACTTTTTGCTATAATAAATATCCCCAAAAAATTAGTTTAGGCCCATATGTATTCTTCTACATTTTTTTGTGGTAAAGAAAACGCAATAAGTCTATATTTATTGGTTTGCGCAAAAGAAATAGCGTCTACAAAATAGGGGATATATTTATGGCATTTTTATTATAATTTTATTTTTAACTAGTAATGGCAGCGATCTGCTTTTATTTTATCTGGACTGTGACATTGCCTCGGACAGATTGGACACCTTTGACACTTTTTTGGGGACAATTGACATTTATACAGCGATCAGAGCTAAAAAAAAAACACTGATTACTGTATAAATCTCATTGGCAGGGAAGGGGTTAACACTAGGGGGCGATCAAGGGGTTAAATGTGTTACCTAGGGAGTGTTTCTAACTGTGGGGGGATGGGACTGCCTGGTGGAGGAGACGGATCATTCTTCCTAAGCATTTAAAACAAATGATCAGTCTCCTCACCCATGCCATAACAGATTTGTCTATTTACATTGACAGACCTCCATTCTGTCACTCTCAGGAGCGATCACGGGTGTCCAGCGGACATTGCAACAGCCGGGCACATGCATCGGCTCCCTCGTCACGCGCCCCTTATTGCTCTTAAAGTGGCCGACGTACAGCTACGACAGCTCGCCCAGGGGAGCTAACCTGCCGCAGTATAAATGTGGAACCAGTTGAGATCGAAGTTTGTGAAGCCAGATGGTGCTGGCAGGGCACATTCTACAAATTTTATTTCAGCCAGAATCGGACTGTATGGCAGCTTAAATTGATACTAAACACACTTGGTTTAATTTACATTATCCCTTCTCTTTCTGTATATGGATGCAATAGCACTGTAATAATTGTAATAAAATAAAAAACATCTAAAAACCTTCTTTCCTAATCGATATACAGCTGTCACGTGACCCATCTCTTTGCCAGCCTGTCAGTAGGGAAACAGTGGTAGGAGCAGCCTTTGGAATACAGAGTAAAGATAAATAATTAATATCAATAAAGTGTTTTTAATTATCATACATATATATATTTGAAAATCTTTATTATTTTTGACAATAAAATGGTGTGGGCAGATTTTTGCTAATCACAGGCTGTGTCATGCCCCTCCAGTCTATGTCTTAGAATAAGAGGGGGGGTGAAGCCACCATTAATCCAGATGTAATCTCCCCCCCCCCAATTGTGTTTAGCTGGTTAGTGGACATGGAGGAGGAGGGAGGAAATGGGCAATCATCATTTACCATAGTGTATACTTCCACATGTGACACATATAGGGCCAGATTCACATAGACTTACGCCGGCGTATCAGTAGATACGCCGACGTAACTCCGAATCTAAGCCCGTCGTATGTTTAAGTGTATTCTTAAACTGAGATACACTTAAACATGCCTAAGATACGACGGCCTGCGCCGTCGTATCTTAGGGTGCAATATTTACGCTGACCGCTAGGTGGCGCTTCCATTGCGGTCGGCGTAGAATATGCAAATGAGTCGTTACGCCGATTCACGAACGTACGCTTGCCCGTCGTAGTAAATTTACGTTGTTTCCGTAAGAGATACGCGGCGTAAAGATAAACATGCCCCCTAGGTGGCGTACCCAATGTTAAGTATGGCCGTCGTTCCCGCGTCGCAATTTGAAAATGTTACGTCGTTTGCGTAAGTCGTCCGTGAATGGCGATGGACGCCATTTACGTTCACGTCGAAACCAATGACGTCCTTGCGACGTCATTTACCGCAATGCACGTCGGGAAATTTTAGGGACGGCGCATGCGCAGTACGTTCGGCGCGGGAATGTGCCTAATTTAAATGATCCATGCCCCCTACCCGGATCATTTGAATTAGGCGGGCTTGCGCCGGGGGAATTTACGCTACGCCGCCGCAACTTTACAGGCAAGTGCTTTGTGAATCAAGCACTTGCCCCGTAAAACTTGCGGCGGCGTAACAAAAAATGCGATACGTTACGCCGCCGCAAATGTACCTGAATCTGGCCCATAGTCTCTAGAGTCACATAAGCTGCTCAGATGTGATAAGGAAGAAATTCAGTGAAAACTGAGTATGTGACAGCTGCCAACATTGCTCTGCAAAATCCCTAAATGTAGTGGTGACATGGACAGACGGGGGAGATAGAGAACAGCAGGATCAACCAGGTTTTTGCAGAAAATAGAAAATAAATATAGAAAATGAATCCTCACAGTGACTGAGTAGGAACAGCATGTAATAATTGAGTAATGGTTTTGAATGATTTGGGTTTAATGACACTTTAAGTTTGCCTGATCCAACTTTTTACAGCCGGATCAAAGATAAGCAGTAAGTCAGTGCTGTTATTCCCTGACAAGGCGGTACTACTTACATCTTTCCCACTTCATCCTTTTAAGGCCATTTTTAGACAAAACAGAGCCCTGGGAAATAATAAAAATTGGGCCCCTATGCTGAACTGTGGTACCAATGCCACAATTCAATTTCATAAGAAAAATAATACAGCTATGAAACAGGTTTGAATATATCTGGATCACATACTTTGAAAAAAGTAAATAAACAGGACTAGAAAGTAATCAATATTTGAGCAGCTGAGAATCCTCCATCATAATCCTACCTTGTACCTCTAGCCATGTCAATCAATCAAGGATAAGCAACATATGTAGAAACTTTCTGATGTGCCCCGACCCCCCCCCCCCCCCCCCTGGGGAATGTTGGTACTCAATAAAATTTCTTCTAAACCCCAGATGGGACTATTTTATCAGGTCTGCACTGATGGTGCTACATATGATATTCATAAGTTGCCTTGTTGATATTATCCTAGCAACTTTTGGTGTAACATAAATGAGTTCTAGCACAGATATCAAAAGTACCACATAAAAAAGTTGTTTAACTTTGATGTAACCAAATTGCAGTTACAAACTCTGCTGCAGAGGTAATATCAGGTTGACTGCCAATTTACAGTATGTTTTAGATGTAACGGAAGCGTGTCAATTAGTCCTTTGATATCTGAGTTTCTAAAGCAACACGAGCCTAATAAATGTGCTTCAATCAGACCATAAAGTAGCTTCTAAAAATGCAGGTGCAAGGTCAAAAACTGCAATACGATTCAATGTCTAAATAGTAACATTCTCAAAAACAATTTAATTACGATCAACACTTTCATAATATAATGTAACGTACAGGATGGTGTAAAGCAGTCCATAGTATGTGATGTACAGCAGGGTGTGTAGGGTAAAGCACTCCAAAGTATGTGACTAGGGATGGGCTATATGTATGTGGAAAAAACAAACATATGGGACGTTCGCGGCAAATTTGAGCGCGTGGAGTGCCCCGAAATGCACTGCAAGATTGCAGTGCATTGACGGCTACTGATTGGCCAAATGATAAATGGTGTAAACTCTGCGCCAAAATAAATAATTAAATAAATAAAATAGTTAAAGCGGGGATTCACCCTATTAAAAAAAAAAAAAAATGTTTTTTTTTATTATACCATTACATTCGGCATCGTAGCGCGAGCTACAGTATGCCGGTCTTACATTTTTTATCCCCGTACTCACTGTGCTATGGATCATTGAAGATTCCGGGGAATGGGCGTTCCTATGGTGAGAGAAGGTGATTGACGGCCGGCCCTGGCACGTCACGCTTCTCCGGAAATAGCCGAAATAGGCTTGGCTCTTCACGGCGCCTGCGCATAGCCTGTGCGCAGGCGCCGTGAAGAGCCGAGACCTACTCCGGCTGTCTTCGGGGAGCGTGACGTGCCAGAGCCGGCCGTCAATCATCCTCCCTCTCCATAGGCACGCCCATTCCCCGCGGGAGTCGGAAACTTCAATGATCGATAGCACAGTGAGTACGGGGATTAAAAATGTAAGACCGGCATACCGTAGCTCGCGCTACGATGCCGAATGTAATGGTATAATGATGTTAAGGAAGGTGAACCACCGCTTTAAGCTGCTCCGCTAGAAGAGTGATATGCTCCTAGTGATATGTATTAAATATAGGGGGCGCTAGTAAGTGATAACACCAAGGGTAGTGGGTTTAACCTCCTTGAGCAACTCTTCCTTAGTGGGTCAACCAATAGGTACAATCAAAAGTGAAAAACATACATTATTAACCAAATAAAGTGAAAAAACTAAATTCAAATAGGTGATCAGTCCCAATATGGACAAAAATCATAATAATCAGAGTCCATCAATAAATCAGAACATTAATTTCATGCTGCTGTGATTAGCTTCTATAAACGTGATCCTTCACCAGACTGTGATAAGACACCCAAAGTGACTGGATATGTAGTCTGCTTGCCAGAATGCATTGACTTCTTTACCTAAAAAGAAAGTCAATATAGGCTTGTACAGGATAGTGCCTGCTCACATAGGACTGTGTTTGGAGATAATGCACACCTTCCTCCTCATAGGTATCGGCCGGGTATAGAGTAATAATGGAAAACATCCATAGCCTAATTCCGATTATTTAAAAAAAGCAAGATATAAAAAATAGCTAAATGGCTACTAACATTTAAATGTGCCTATCCCGGCACTGGAGCTGTTGGCTCATAGACTAATGCCGCGTACACACGATCAGTCCATCCGATGAGAACGGACCGATGGACCGTTTTCATCGGTTAACCGATGAAGCTGACTGATGGTCCATCGCGCCTACACACCATCGGTTAAATAACTGATCGTGTCAGAACGCGGTGATGTAAAACACGACGACGTGCTGAAAAAAATGAAGTTCAATGCTTCCAAGCATGTGTCGACTTGATTCTGAGCATGCGTGGATTTTTAACCGATGGTCGTGCCTACTAACGATCGGTTTTGACCTATCGGTTAGGAATCCATCGGTTAGATTTAAAGCAAGTTTGCTTTTTTTTAACCGATGGTTAAATAACCGATGGCGCCCCCACACGATCGGTTTTGACCGATGAGAATGGTCTGATGGACCGTTTTCATTCTCATCGGTTTAACCGATCGTGTGTATGCGGCATTATACTACGGGGATCCGCCGTGTTCCCACCGCCTCCGTAGATGGCGTGTGTTGCCGGCAGTGGCACTGGATATGTAGTCTGCTTATGGATGTTTTCCATTATTATTCTATATCCGGCCGATACCTATGAGGAGGAAGGTGTGCATTATCTCCAAACACATAGCTAGATTCATAAAGAGTTAGGCCGGCGTATCAGTAGATACGCCGACCTAACTCAGAATCTGCGCCGTCCTAAGTTTAAGTGTATTCTCAAACAGAGATACACTTAAACCTATCTAAGATACGACGGCTTGCGCCACCGTATCTTAGGATGCAATATTTAGGCTGGCCGTTCGGCGTAGAATATGTAAATGACTAGATACGCCTATTCACGAACGTACGTGCGCCCGTCGCAGTAAAGATATGCCTTTTACGTAAGACATTTTCAGGCGTAAAGTTATTCCATCAAATAGCTTGACTAGTAATGTTAAGTATGGCCGTCGTTCCCGCATCGAAATTTGAAAATGTTACATCGTTTGCGTAAGTCATCCGTGAATAGGACTGGACGTAATTTACGTCCACGTCGAAACCAATACGTCCTTGTGGCGTACTTTGCCGCAATGCACACTGGGATATGTACACGGACGGTGCATGCGCCGTTCGTAAAAAACGTCAATCACGTCGGGTCACAGTTAATCTACATAAAACACGCTCCCCCACATTCTCATTTGAATTTGGCGTGCTTACGCCCGCCTATCCACACTACGCCGCTGTAACTTAGCAGGCAAGTACTTTGTGAATACAGTACTTGCCGAGCTAACTTACGGCGGTGTAGTGTAAATACGATACGCTACGCCGCCGCAAAGATGATTTATTGATGGACTCTGATTTATCATTTTTGTCCATATTGGGACTGATCACCTATTTGAATTTTGTTTTTTCACTTTATTTATTTAATAATGTATGTTTTTCACTTTTGATTGTACATATTGGTTGACCCACTAAGGAAGAGTTGCTCAAGGAGGTTGAACCCACTACCCTTGGTGTTATCACTTACTGCTTGGCCAAAGCATGCACCTGACCTGCATGCTTTGGCCTATCACAGCGCAATGTACTGTCAGAGCTATGATTGGCCAAAGGCAGGGTGCCTTTGGTCAATCATGGCTCAGGGGCTAAGTCCACGCCCCACACTATAAAAGGCTGCTTACACAGCGGCCGTATGTAGTATGTTAACGTGGAAAACTTGAGATAGATTAGGTAGGTTTGCTTGCACCCATGGGTCCTTTAAGGAAGTCAGTCAAGTAATTGCCAGACCATTGTTCCTAATTTTTACAAACAGTCTACTGACTGGAATGGTACCAGCTGATTGGAGAAAAGACAATGTAGCACCAATATTTAAAAAGGGGCCAAGATAAATCCCTGGGAATTACAGACCAGTTACGCTAACATCAATTGTATGCAAGATCTTGGAGGGGATGATAAGAGACTGTGGGCCAGATTCACGTAGATCAGCGGATCTATAGATCCGCTCGTTCTACGTGAATTAAGATCCGCTCCCGCAAGTTTAGGAGGCAAGTGGCTAATTCACAAACCACTTACCTCCAAACTTGCGACGGCGGATCCTAAATCCCCCAGCGGAATTCAAATTCCGCGGCTAGGGGAGTGTCATATTTAAATCAGGCGCGCTCCCGCGCCGATTTAAATACGCATGCGTCGTCCGGGGAATTTCCCGGCGTGCATTGCTCCCACTGACGTCAATAGGACGTCAGTGGTTTCGATGCGTACGCAAACTACGTAGTTCCGTATTCGAGAACGACTTACGGAAACTACGTAAAAAATTACAAATCGACGCGGGAACGACGGCCATACTTAACAATACTTACCCCTGCTTTTAGCATGGGTAAGTATACGACGGGTACCGCGCTACGGAAACGACGTAAGAACACAGCGTCGGGTCCGCGTACGTTCGTGAATTTCGCGTATCTCGCTGATTTACATATTATTCAGTGTAAATCAGCGGGAACGCCCCCGGCGCCATTTTTAATTCAAAAAAAAGATCCGACAGTGTAACACAGTGTGACACTGTCGGATCTCAGCCCTATCTATGCGTATCTGATTCTATGAATCAGGCGCATAGATAGGACCAGAAAAAATCCGAGATACGATGGTGTATCTGAGATACACCGTCGTATCTGCTTCGTGAATCTGGGCCTGTATACAAGATTTTAGTAATGACAATGATATCGTTAGCAGTAATCAGCATGGATTCATGAAGAATCATTCTTGCAAAACCAATCTTTTAACCTTCTATGAGGAGGTGACATGGCATTGACCATAGGGTGAGTACATGGATTAAAAACTGGCTACAGGGACGAGTTCAGAGGGTAGTGATAAATGGAGTACTCGGAATGGTCTGGGGTGGAAAGTTCTGTCCTGGGTCCAAATCTGTTTAATTTATTCAATAATTACCTGGAGGACGGGATAAACAGCTCAATCTCTGTATTTGCGGACGATACTAAGCTAATCAGGGCAATAACCTCTCTGCAGGATGTGGTAACCTTGCAAGAAGATCTGAACAAATTAATGGGGGGGGGGGGCACTTACATGGCAAATGAGGTTTAATGTAGAAAAAATTTAAATAATGAATTTGGGTGGCAAAAATATGAATGCAATCTACTCACTACAGGGAGAACCTCTGGGGGAATCTAGGATGGAAAAGGACCTGGGGGTCCTAAAAGATGACAGGCTCAGCAATGGCATGCAATGCCAAGCTGCTGCAAGAAAAGCAAACAGAATATTGGCATGCATTAAAAAGGGGATTAACTCCAGAGATAAAACAAATAATTCTCCCACTTTACAAGACTCTGGTCTGGCCGCACCTGGAGTATGCTGTCCAGTTCTGAGCACCAGTCCTCAGGAAGGATGTGCTGGAACTAGAGAGAGTCCAGAAAAGGGCAACAAAACTAATAAAGGGACTGGAGGACCTTAGTTATGGGGAAAGGTTATAAGCACTGAACTTGTTCTCTCTGGAGAGGAGAGGTTTGAGAGTGGATATGATTTCAATGTACAAATACCGTACTGGTGACCCCACCATAGGGATAAAATGTTTCCACGAAAGGAAATTTAATAAGACACGCGGCCATTCACTATAAATAGAAGAAAGGCGGCTTAAACTGCATAGAGGGCTCTTTATTATAAGAGCGGTTAGGATGTGGAATGCCCTTCCACAGGCAGTAGTTTCAGCGTAACTACATAGTAACTATGTAACTAGGTTAGTTAGTGGCATGAGGTCAGTGTGGAATATATAATACAGTTTAGGCAGTGTAGTATGTATATGTGTGTGTGTGTGTGTGTGTGTATGTACATATACACACACTCAGTTTCTCACAAAAGTGAGTACACCCATCACATTTTTGTAAATATTTTATTCTATCTTTTCATGTGACAACACTGAAAAAATTACACTTTGCTACAATGTAAAGCAGTGGATGTACAGCTTGTATAACAGTGTAAATTTGCTGTCACCTCAAAATAACTCCACACACAGCCATTAATGTCTAAATCACTGGCAACAAAAGTGAGTACACCCCTAAGCCGGTGAGTACCACCGGCTCCTTGTCCACAGTTACTCCTTCCATAGCACCACCATCATGCATGGAGAAGTCACCCGAATTATTTGACCATAGTGTCGGTTACATGCCGCTGGAGGATGCACAGCAAATTGAATGCTCCGATGTTGGTTCCCAGGTTGAGGAAGGGAGTAACGTGAGCCTAAAGAAATGGGGGTGCCACAGAAGGACAAGAAGCTATCAGTCATGTTCCCCCAGCTGCAGCATACTGCCAAGTTTGCTCCAGTGATGAAAAGGGAGGGGATAATGAGGTCACTAACTGTACTTGGGTACCTGAGAGAAGAGAGGAGGAAAGTGAGGAGGAGGTGGAGGCACAACTCCAAGGAAGCAGGATGTTCTCCAGGGGCCAGATTAAGGGCAGCCACCCTATTGCATCACAGGTGCAGGGCGCTGCAGACTCCCTGCTGACTTCCAAAAGTTCATTGGTATGGACTTTTTTCAACACATGTGCAGTAGATCGCTCCATCGCTGGTTGCAATCTCTGTCTGAAGCGGATCAAGGGTAGCCAGAACACCACATGCTTGACAAGACATATCACGACCTTCCATGCAGAACACTGGCAACAGCACCTGAAAGACACACATCATAAAAAAATGCGGACTTCTCCTTGCTCCTCATCTGGGATCTCAACCCCTATTATACCTCAAGTCCTCTCAAAAACCTGCACTGAGAGGAAAGAAGGCATGGCATTAGGTGCCACAAGTACTTGCAGCCAATCTGCTAGTGGTACACCACCTGTTAATTTCAGCAGGCAAATTTCTCTACCCCAGTTGCTGAACCGAAAAAAAACTATATTGTCCCAGCCATCCACAAGTGTCTAAATGCCAGCTTGACCAAATTGCTAGCACTTCAACTGCTGCTTTTTCATCTGGTAGACCCTGCCCCCTTTTGTGAATTTGTGGAATGTGCTGTAATACAGTGGCAGGTTCCAAAAAAAAAATGTTTTAACGTAAGGCCATTCAAACTCTCTACCGTCATGTGTAAGGCGATGTTTTGGACTCGTTGGACAGGGTGGTCAGCAGTAGTGTTGCTCACGAATATTCGCATTGCGAATATTCAACTCGAATATAGCATATTCGAGAAATCGCGCTATATTTCGAATTTCGCGGTGAATATTCGCAATTCCGAATATTCGCATTTTTTCAATTTGATTTTTAAAACAGATCACATCCTATCGACGTCTAAAAGCATTTCTGGTATGATTAGAGACCCTGGGCCGAGTAGCTAAGCTGAGGCGATCCTTTTATGTTGCCAAATTGAAAAAAAAAAAATTGCGATTTTTCGCTATTGCGAATGCGAAAATGATTGCGAATTTTCGATAACTGTGGTAGGAGAACTCTGATTGTCTCTGATGCAAAAGGGGGGGGCTTTGTGTATGTGTATGTTATGAATATTTGTATGTTTGATATTATTATTTTTTGTAAGAAGGAAAAAATTGCGCATACCTTAAAAAAGGGGAGAATACAGCAGCAACTCAAAAATGTTATACAACATAAATTAATACAAGACAGAAAATGGAGTCGCTCTACAAGAATAAAAAATATGTCTAGTGACAAGACATGTGGGCAAATTATAAAATAAGCAAGCGCAAATAACTTGTGAATTACACAGTGAAACAAATATATAAAGAAATATAGTCCCAATAATAGAAAAATAATCTTTCATAAAAATGTCTTTGATATGTGAAGTGAAAAAAAGTCCAAAGCATGCAGCATGAACGTGTTCAATCTTCAAGGTGTTTGATTGACAAACGGCTGTGACAGATGGATAGAGTAAAGAATCACCACCAATGCAAAACACTTTTTATTTTGTATTGTAAAATATCACGAATATTCTGAGCCAATCAGAGTGCTCCTTCAGCATTTGCCGAATATTCGCAATTATTTTGTATTGTAAAATATCAAGAATATTCTGAGCCAATCAGAGTGCTCCTTCAGCATTTGCCGAATATTCGCAATTATTTTGTATTGTAAAATATCAAGAATATTCTGAGCCAATCAGAGTGCTCCTTCTGCATTTGCCGAATATTCGCAATTATTTTGTATTGTAAAATATCAAGAATATTCTGAGCCAATCAGAGTGCTCCTTCCGCATTTGCCGAATATTCGCAATTATTTTGTATTGTAAAATATCACGAATATTCTGAGCCAATCAGAGTGCTCCTACAGCATTTGTCGAAATTGCGCAATAAATATCGCATTCGCATGTTGCGATATTTCGATAAAATATCACGAATATTCTGAGCCAATCAGAGCGCTCCTCCAGCATTTCTCGAAATTGCGCAATAAATATCGCATTCGCATGTTGCGATATTTCGATAAAATATCACGAATATTCTGAGCCAATCAGAGTGCTCCTACCGCAGTTATCAAAAAATCGCAATTATTTTCGCATTCGCAATAGCGAAAAATCGCAATCATTTAATTTCGATAAAATATCACGAATATTCGAATTTAGCGAATATATCTCGAATATTCGAATATATATTCGAGATATATCGCGAAATCGAATATGGCATATTCTGCTCAACACTAGTCAGCAGCAAGGTTCAAATTACAGCTGACTCATGGGTCAGCAGGCATGGTCAAGGACGTTACATTTCCTTTACAGCACACCCGGAAGGAAGACCGGGTGAAGATGGAAGTGTCTTCCATACTGCATACTCCCATATTATTATGATATTACCTTGCAGGAAGAAACTTTTTAAATTTTCCTAGAGTTTACCACCACTTTAATACGTTCATATGAGATACCCAAGCAGTCCAATTTATGAAAAGATATAGATTAGGTCAAAGCCATCTTTTTTTGCTTAGGAGTAGATTTATTTTGCTGGTTATGGATGAATAAATTACAATCATAAACGCAAACATTTTATGTTGTAACTGTTTTCAAACGAATTCCCCGGTGACGCATATAAAATAATACATTAATGTTGTTTTTCAACTTTAACGGAAAAGGAAAAAAAGGCAACATGAATCATCTTATGAGCTGTGAAAAGTTAAATATGTAAAATAATTTCAACATTTTTAAGGAAATTATGGATCAAAATAAAGAAGGTAAGTTAACCAATTCCATACTTGGGGGGGGGGGGGGGGGGTAAAATACATAGTATATCTGGACACTAATGCATGAACTCCATTAAGTCCCAGGAATTGCATTAATGCAGTCCCTAATCATTCTGTAGTCAGATGTCTAAATGGATGCAGCAATCGGGTTCCTCTGAGACTTGCACAATATGTAGCCCTGGAGATACAAGCTATATATATCTTATTCTGCATGGTAACCACTCAATTGTTGTATGCTTATGAACTCCCTTCATCGACATCAACCTTTTATTACCTTTTAATGTTGACAGTTCTGAACTCTTTCCTAAATAGATATTAGAGCACTTGCCAATGTTTTCTTGTTAAAAGCAGCATTAAGAGCAAACAGTCCGAAATAAATAATTTCAGAAAGCGGCTTAACCCATAAAGTGCTTCTCAGATGATACGTTGAAATATAATTGGTATACGTTCAGCTAGGAGCTGATGATTTTTCAGTGTGCAACTGCAGTGTCCATGGCGATGGCAACAATTAGTTAATGCGTCGGGTCATCCGGTGAGAGTAATTACTGGTGACAGCACATCTGTGGGTATCTGAAATGTGCAGGTCAACAAGAGAAGATGCGAATGAATGGTTTTATAAGAAATGTTATGCTTTGCAGACAAGAAAGAATTCTAGCATTGTATATTGATGATTGTTTTCACTGGTGTTTATTTTCTACTAACGGTTCCATTGGCATGATGACATCATCAGAAGCATTATCTGATTGTGATATGGTGCTATAGTGTCATCGTGCATTCACACTGAAACCTCTTTAGCCAATTTCACAGGCTTGGTTATTAACAGAACATCTAAACACAGAGGCCCAGATTCAAGAAGCACTTGCGCCCGCGCAACCATAGTTGCGCGGCGCAAGTGCTTACTTGCTCCGGTGTAACGAGTGCTCCTGATTCAGGAACCTCGTTACACCGAATGCAGCCTAGGATGTGACAAACATAAGCCTCCTTATGCCTTCACATCCCAGGCTGCATTCTTGCGTTGGCCGCTAGGGGGCGCGGCCTTTGTGATCGGCGTGTAGTATGCAAATTGCATACTACCACCGATTCACAAAAGTTGCGCGGGCCCTGCGTACGCAAGGTACGGAGTTTCCGTACGGCGCCTTTAGCATAAGGTTGCTCCTGCTAATAGCAGGCGCAGCCAATGCTAAAGTATAGCTGCGCCTCCCGCTCGCGACGTTCAAAATTCACGTCGTTTACGTAAGTGAACCGTGAATGGCGCTGGACGCCATTCACGTTCACTTACAAGCAAATGACGTCCTTGCGACGTCATTTGCCGCAATGCACGTCGGGAAAGTTTCCCGACGGAGCATGCGCTGTTCGCTCGGCGCGGGAGCGCGCCTAATTTAAATGATTCCCGCCCCCGGCGGGATCATTTACATTAGGCAGCCTTGCGCCCGGCTGCTTAGCATATTGCCCGCGCAATTTACGGAGCAACTGCTCCGTGAATTGCGGGCAAAGCGCAATATTTGCGTGGGCGCAGAGAAAAAAATTTGCTCTTTGCCCACGCAAATATTGCGCGATTCTACTTGAATCTGGGCCAATAACAACATATTGCAGTGTACAGATCCTTAGATGTGGTGACTACATTCATTTTCTTTTTCAGAATTTTTTTAACTTTTTTTCGCAATGTGAAAAATTACATTTTTTGTCATTGAAAACAATTGTGTGTGGGCTCCAGAGCATTTTTTTGCGACGTTAAAAATGGGCATTCAAAATTTAGAACATGCTCTAAATTTTCGCATCGTTTTTAATGTCGTAAAAAATGGTCGTGTGTACGCGGCATTAGGGTATGCAATCTTTTCAAGTTTGATTCATATTCATCACGGTTGATTAGCTTGTGAGTATACGGTTTACACATGCACGTTTTGCCATATTCTACCCCTTTAAAAATGCTGCAAGTTCAGAAACATGTCTGTTGATCTTCCAGAAATCCAGTGTGTTCCTAACTTATGCCGCGTACACACGATCGGTCAAACCGATGAGAACGGTCTGATGGACCATTTTCATCGGTTAACCGATGAAGCTGACTGATGGTCAGTCGTGCCTACACACCATCGGTTAAAAAAACGATCTTGTCAGAACGCGGTGACGTAAAACACAACGACGTGCTGAAAAAAAAGAAGTTCAATGCTTCGACTTGATTCTGAGCATGCCTGGATTTTTAACCGATGGGCGTGCCTACAAACGATCGGTTTTGTTCTATCGGTTAGGTATCCATCGGTTAAATTTAAAACAAGATTGCTTTTTTTTAACCTATGGATAAATAACCGATGGGGCCCACACACGATCGGTTTGGTCCGATGAAAACTGTCCATCAGACCGTTCTCATCGGTTTGACCGATCGTGTGTACGCGGCATTATTGTTTGTTTTTTTGTATAGCGGTGTCACTTCTTGCTGAGCCACCTGAGATGCTGGACAGCTGCCTTAGACAGCCTTGCCTTCAACTAAACCCTTTGCTCCTCCCATGAACTTCCAATGTATGCCATGCATTTGTATTTCCTATTTGTCAGATTATTGTGCTCTTTTTAGCTAATGCAGTATCTCTCTCTTTTCACTCATGCTGCCATCCTTGTCATCTCTAAAGCTTGTTATCGACCTTTGACTTGTTCCTTGACAATTCTTACGCTTTATCGCTTTTGTGAAACCATGCATGTACTGTAACTACTGGAATGTACATGCCACAAACAATATGTAGGCAGGACCAAACGTAGATTAAGAGACCACCTTAGAGCACATGTATACTGTATTAGGTACACCAAACACAGTTTATCCATGCATTTTCAAACATAGAAAACGTAACAGAGATCCTAGTGATCTAAAATTTGTAGGCATCGCTAAGTTACAGCCCCATTGAAGGGAATGCAACAAAGTTAGAGAAATATCCAGAATGGAAACATTCTGGTTATATGAATTAAAGGAGAAGACCAGCCTGAGCCCGTTTAGCTGCGCTTCTCCTTTGGGTCACAGGAGTGCAATTCGCTTTGCACTCCTGTGACCTGTTTTCAGCAGAGCGGTCTGAAGTCTGCTCTCTGCTGATCAGGGGAGGAATGACCATTTGGGCTCTCGGGCACTGCCCGAGGGCCCCATGTCACTAGGGGCCCCATCAGGGTTGCCAGCCTCAGTAAAACCTGGGACAGTATGTAAAAACCCAAGATTATAGCTGCCCCGCCTCTCCAGTACCTTTTCAGTGTGTGTATGTGTATTCTGTGTGTGTATATTGTGTGTCTGTGTGTGTATGTATACTGTATGTATACTGTGTGGCCCCATAATCTATTGCCTGGGGCCCCATAATCTCCTATTGCCTGGGGGCCCCATAATCTCCTATTGCCCAGGGGCCCCATGAGTTGTCAGTCCTCCCATGCTGCTGATGTTACTGGAATCAGTCCAGGCACTGTGTCATCGCGACAAAGTCTGGATTCGCCAGCTGCCTGAACTGATGCCTGTCTCAGCCTCTCAGCGAGCCGCTGAGAGACTGAGATGGCCACTCCCCGCCCCCTCCACAGCTCAGCGCTCTAGTGAGCGTGGAGGAGCAGAGAGGAGAGCTGCTGATTGACAGTTAGCAGCTCTCTGCTTGGGGAGCCGAGACAACCGAGCCATTGGCAGTGTTCAATCGCTTGGTTCTCAGTGTAGAGACACCGGAGGGCAGATGCAGCATTGGTCCCATGCTGCATCCACCTAGGTAAGTATAAAAGGGGGGGGGGGGGGGAAACGACTTCTCCTTTAAAATCTCATGCACCTATTGGGCATAATATAGAATGTGATGTTAATTGTTTTATTGATACAAGTTAGGAGTATATTGTACACCCCTTATGTTTTATATTTTATTATAAATTACACTTTGCTACAATGTAAAGTAGTGAATGTACAGCTTGTATAACAGTGTACATTTTCTGTCCCCTCAAAATAACTCAACACACAGCCATAATGTCTAAACAGCTGGCAACAAAAGTGAGTACACCTCTAAGTGAAAATTTCCAAATTGAGCCCAAGGTGTAAAAATGTTGTGTGGCCCCCATTATTTGTCAGCACTGCCTTAATCCTCTTGGGTATGGAGTTCACCAGAGATTCACAGGTTGCCACTGGAGTCCTCTTCTACTCCTCCATGACGACATCACGGAACTGGTGGATGTTAGAGACCTTGTGCTCCTCCACCTTCTGTTTGAGGATGCCCCACAGATGCTCAATAGGGTTTAGGTCTGGAGACATGCTTGGCCAGTTCATCACCTTTACCCTCAGCTTCTTTAGCAAGGCAGTGGTCGTCTTGGAGGTGTGTTTGGGGTCGTTATCATAATGGAATACTGCCCTGCGTCCCAGTCTCCCTAGGGAGGGGATCATGCTCTGCTTCAGTATGTCACAGTACATGATGCCATTCATGATTCCCTCAATGAACTGTAGCTCCCCAGTGCTGACAGCATTCATGAAGCCCCAGACCATGACACTCCCACCACCATGCTTGACTGTAGGCAAGACACACTTGCCAGTTTGCGGTGCATACTAGCTGATTATGGCTTTTTCTTTTCAGGTTAAAAAAAAAAAAATTACAGCGGGTATACAACCGCTTTAAGGAATTCGAAAATAATACATTTTCATGTGACTGGAACAAATGAGACCATGCTTACTTTTTTTTTTTTTTGTCCATGTGTGACTTTCGTTTTCTGTACTCTCTTCTGTGGGATGACGTCTGGTGTGACCTTTTATAAACTCTCAGAAAACAGTTCCTCTGGCCTAAATTAGGGTTTAAAAAACAATCTACTAAATTACTTGTGATTTAGATAACTTGTTTTTGTTGCAGATGCAGTTTGATTTTAATATTAATCAAATATAATGCTTTTTTTAAAGGCCCCTAGGAAACAAATGTGTGCGGAGAGTCCTACAAACAATATGGTTGATTTAATGTTGCCATAGCAGCCTTTTCTTCAAGCTTGCTGTGTTGGTTCCTCTGTCTCGAGATATTAATTTTTCCACCCATTTCTTGACTTTCTTTCAATTTCACTTAATCAAAACAACATTATGCACCATGAAACAATGCTGCACACAAAAACATCATCTTTAACAGTCAATCTTCCCTGGTATGCAGCTGGGATACAATGATTGTGTTTGGTATTCAGTAAATGCCACCATTTCCTTCAAAGACTGGCATTTTCTAAGCATTTAGAAACTACTGCTTAGACATTTCAGTGGAATATAATGCCGCGTACACACGATCATTTTTCGGGTTGTAAAAAACAAAGTTTTTCAGGCTCTAGAAAAAAATTTGTTTTTTTCAACTTCATCATTAAAACGGCATTGCCTACACACGACCATGAAAAAAAAATGCTCTAGCAAAGCGCGGTGATGTACAACACGTACGACGGCACTATAAACGGTAAGTTGCATGCGGATGACGCCACCCTTGGGGCTGCTTTAGCTGATTTCGTGTTAGTAAAAGACGTTTTGCGCTTTTCTGTCTGTTACAGCGTGATGAATGTGCTCCATTACGAACGGTAGTTTTACCAGAACGAGCGCTCCCGTCTCATAACTTGCTTCTGAGCATGCACGGTTTTTTCACGTCGTTAAAGCCCACACATGACCATTTTTTACAACCCGAAAAACGACATAGTTTAAAACGTTGTGAAAAAATGGAGCATGTTGGAAAAAATGTTGGCCGTTTTTCAGAACCCGGAGGGGGGATGGCAATGTAGGGAGTAGAAAATGGGCTCACCCATTACTGTGAAACCTGTGTCTCTAGATGTAATTATACACTAGCGCCAACCAGAATAGCACAGTGGTCATCAGATTCTAGTTGAAGGCCACATGCTATATATCATGCAGATTTTTGCACAGACCACATTATCCACTGCACTTTATCCAGAAAAAGTCACTTGTGGGAGGAAGTTGGCCCAAACAATTTACTTTCAGTGGTGAAGGGCAAGGGTTTTTTTTTTCCTGTGGGAACGCACTTATAGGTAGATTCAGGTAGAGTTAGGCCGACTTATCAGTAGATACGCCGACCTAACTCGGAATCTACGCCGACCTATGTTTAAGCGTATGCTCAAACAGAGATACGCTTAAACATATCTAAGGTACGACGGCTTGCGCCATCCTATCTTAGATTGCAATTTTTCGGATGGCCGCTAGGTGGCGCTTCCAATGCGGCCGGCGTAGAATATGTAAATGAGTTTCTACGTCGATTCACGAACGTACGCCCTATTAGGTGGAATAACAATGTTAAAGTATGGCCGCCGTTCCCGCCACGAGGTTCGAATTTTTTACGTCGTTTGCGTAAGTCGTCCGCGAATCGGGAGTTACGTCGTTTACGTCCACGTCGAAATCAATAGGCCCGTACGGCGTACTTAGCCGCAATGCGCACTGGGAAATGTAGGTCAAGCCTCATTACCATTAAACACACCCCCCTCCAACCCATTTGAATTAGACGCCCTTACGCCCGCCGCGTTTACACTACGCCCTAAGTAAGGAGGTAAGTGCTTTGAGAATCATGTACTTGCCTCTCTTACTTAAGGCGGCGTAGTGTAAACACGCTAGGCTACGCCGCCGCAAATTAGCGCGCCCCTACCTGAATCTACCTATTATAGCAAGATTCACATAGTTAGGCCGGCGTATCAGTAGATACGCCGACCTAACTCGGAATCTGCGCCGTCCTAAGTTTAAGTGTATTCTCAAACAGAGATACACTTAAACCTATCTAAGATACGACGGCTTGCGCCGTCGTATCTTAGGGTGCAATATTTAGGCTGGCCGCTAGGTGGCGCTTCCATTGCACTCGGCGTAGAATATGTAAATCACTAGATACACCTATTCACGAACGTACGCGCGCCCGTCGCAGTATAGATACGCCGTTTACGTAAGGCATTTTCAGGCATAAAGTTATTCCATCAAGTAGATGGACTAGTAATGTTAAGTATGGCCGTCGTTCCCGCATCGAAATTTGAAAATTTACGTCCACGTCGAAACCAATACGTCCTTGCGGCGTACTTTGCCGCAATTCACACTGGGATATATACACTGTTCGTAAAAAACGTCAATCACGTCAGGTCACCCTCCATTACCATAAAACACACCCCCTCAGCCTAATTTGAATTAGGCGCGCTTACGCCGGCCGCATTTACGCTACGCCGCCGTAACTTAGCAGGCAAGTACTTTGTGAATACAGTACTTGCCTAGCTAACTTACGGCGGCGTAGTGTAAATACGATACGTTACGCCGCCGCAAAGATGCGGCGGTCTATTTGAATCCAGCTATTAATGTATATGCCAAGGGGAGCTGGAATGTGCTGGAGTGTCTATTGATGCCGGCTGCTGTTGGCTCTATTGTCGCTGTGGGATCTGTAAATGCTGGAGAAGTCTATTACTGCTGGTAGGGGGATCTATTGTTTCTGGGGGGGGGGTCAATTGTTGATGGGAGAAATCTACTGTGGAGGGAGGGGGTTATTGTTGCTGGCTGCTGGAGAGTCTATTGATGCTGGATACTGGGAGATCTATTGTTGCTGGGGTGGATCTACTGTTGCTGGGAGTGGGAGGTATTTTCTTGTGGGGTGATCTATTATTTCTGGGAGGGATCTATTGTTAATGAGAGATATCTATTGCTGCTGGGAAGATCTATTGTTTCTGTGGGGTGGGTCTATTGTTTCTGGGGGATCTATACTTGGTGTGATGGATCTATTGTTGGTGGGGAGATTTATTATTGCTAAGGGGTCTATTGTTGCTGGAAGCATCTATAGTTGCAGGGATGGTTCTATTGTTGCTGAGATAATCTATTGTTGCTGGGGTGGGGGTCTATTAGTGCTGACTGCAGGGGACCTATTTTACTGACTTTTATACTGACTTAGTAAATTCCATACAAACTACTTAGCATCAAAAATATTATACTTTTCTGTATTCTTTAGGTAAAGGGTTGAACAAAGGGATGGTGCTTGGAGGTGGGTAGGGGGCAAAGAAAAGGGGTGAATCAGAAAGGGGAAGTACCTGCACCTATTCTCTGGGGAAAAAAGCCCTGTGAAGGGCTATGCAATATAGTGGGGGGGGGGGGGGGGCAGCTCGGGATCAAGCCCTCACATGTTCCAAATTAGGCAGCGGCTTCCAATGGTAGGACACTGAGAAGAGGAGGAGACCTTTAAGAACATTTAGAAGCGTGTTTAATTTTTTCTGCCTGAAAAACGCTCTCTAGAAAAAAACACCTCTAGATTACCTAATGTGCATGGACACATAGAATAACATACAAACATAAAGGGAAATGGAGGAGTAGGGAACAGGCACTCTCTATGGAGCATTTTCCCTCTTCTTTTGTTCTGGAGACATTTCTCCCTTACCTTACCTTTACCTGGACAAACAGATGAATAGAGCAGGGACACAGAGAGCAATAAAAACTTGACAAAGGGTTTAATCCTTTGCTTCTCTATTCAAAACAAAAATTTGCCTTTACATACACTTTAAGGCCCCTTTCACACAGACGGCTGTTCTGCCGCAGTTAAAAGCATGTTTATGTTTTGCTGGAAATAAAGACTCCAGGCACAGCGATCAGCTGCATTTGTACAGTGCGATTAGCTGCGGTTGTGTTTAGCCGCGGCACGATATTGAACAGAGATCCGACTTGAATCCCTGCCAATACCAAGCACTGTGTCTGGTATAATTCTTGAGGGGGAACTCTACGCCAAATTTCAAATAAAAAACCGACATGGGTTCCCCTTCCAAGAGCATACCAGGTCCCCCCAAAATCCATACCAGACCCGTATCCGAGCACGCAGCCCGGCCGGTCAGGAAAGGGGGTGGGGACGAGCGAGCAGCCCCCCCCCTCCTTAACCGTACCAGGCAGCATTCCCTCAACATGGGGAGGTAGGTGCTTTGGGGCAGGGGGCGCCCTGTGGCCCCCACCCCAAAGCACCCTGTCCCCATGTTGATGAGGACAGGGCCTCTTCCCGACAACCCTGGCCGTTGGTTGTCGGGGTCTGCGGGCGGGGAGCTTATCAGAATCCGCGAGCCCCTTTTAATAAGGGGGCCCCCAGATCCTGGCCCCCCACCCTAGGTGAATGAGTATGGGGTGCGTCATACCCCTACACATTCACCTGGCGGAATTTTTTTTAAAAAAACACACTACACAGGGTTTTTAAAGTCATTTATTAGTCAGCTCTGTTTCAATTTCTAAACACTACATATCCCGTACTGACTCCACCTCCTAAAACTCCTCCTCTCAACACCTCTGTAGTTCAGAAGGCAGGCTCTGTGAAATGTGTGACACAGCAGTGCCTACTCACATGACATACATGGTGAATATGTGTCACAGGATTCAGGGAAGTAAATGTGTGGGGTTTTTCACAAAGAAAGATGACAAACTTCAAGATCTTTCAGATTACTAGAAATAGGATAGGAATAATTAAAAAATACAATGTGGAAATGAATATAATGAATTCAGATTCTGACCAGAGAAATGTATTAACTATTGTAAATGACTGTTATGATCAGTAGACAGATAATAAAGACAAGAGAGCTAATTTCCGGTGGGCAGTTAGAAACCCTTATTTTACAAATGAGAAGAAAATCTCCAAAGAAAAATCATGTTAAACAGATAAGTGTATCAGCACAGCAGCAGTAATCTTCTTTCATCTGAAAGTAGTGCCTGAGTAAGCTCTGTGCTTTACAATGGTGTTGGCTGTATTTCCAAAAGGAGCCAAATGATTTGGCTGAGACATTACAGATAAGTATTGTCAGTACACAAAGGGCTGATTTAGCATATATCTGCTGTATCAAAACACAGACATATTTGATTCGGCTCATTAACAGATGCACATTTATTACCACATGTTCTTTCCTTTTCGCTTCCATTTGCCTGGCATTCCTCAGAGACATGTCTGCATTTTCTATTTATGGCACACTTGTAGGGTCAGCTAGTCAAATGGGCACATGCTAACTTGATGAGATAAATATATGATCAGGGATTACTGGCAAATCTCAGTAAACAAACTAGAGGATGGTACATTTATGTTTGTTATATGGTTTTCATGTATGTTGTATTTTTAAAATAGGTGAATAAAAATAATACTGTATTTGCTGGCGTATCGGACTACCTTTTAGGCCTTGTACACATGACCGAACATGTCCGCTGGAACTGGTACGTCGGGCCAGTTTCCGCGGACATGTTCGGTCGTGTGTAGGGCCGACCGGACAGTTTCCCGGCCTAGCGGACAGGTTTCCAGCGGACAAAAGTTTCTTAGCATGCTAAGAAACTTGTCCGCTGGAAGCCTGTCCATCGGATATGTCCGATGGTCAGTACGACTCATCGGACATGTCCGCTGGCCCGAAATCCCACACATGCGTCGAAGTGATTCGACGCATGCGTGGAAGCATTGAACTTCCTGGTGCGCGCACGTCGCGGCATCATCGTCGCCGCCACGTCACCGCGTATTCTGTCCGCGGGGAATTCGGTCTGATGGTGTGTACACACATCAGACCAAATGATCCCAGCGGACATGTCCGATGAAAACGGTCCACGGACCATTTTCATCGGACATGTTGGGTGGTGTGTACGAGGCCTGACACTTAAAAAAAATGGCCAAAAAGCAGGGGTCGTCTTATACGCCGGGTCAGCTGCTCGGATGCCTGCTGGATGTGTGGTAATACTGTATGTAGCCAATGCTTAGCCAATCCCGGTGAACAATGTATTTAAATGAATACAGAGCCTGCTCGAATTGGAGTAACAACCTCTGCTAATCTGAGCAGGCTACATACAGTAGCCTGCTCGGATTGTCTTTAAGAGGCATGGGCTGATGATGTTACAGCCTCTGCCAATCCAAGCAGGCTTTGTATTCATTAATAGAATACATCACTCGCCGTGATTGGCTCCAGCAAGAATGAAGAAGAATATGGCTCCAGAAGGAAGAAATATGAAGCGTCGGAAGCCTCGGAAGGGGGGTCGTCTTATTCGGGGAGTACAGGCAAAAAATCTTAAAAAACTGTCAAATTAGGGGGTCGTCTTATACACCCGGTCGCCTTATACACCGGGAAATACAGTAATCATATTTTTGGTTCATTCTGAATTCTGCTCAAAGGTGAAGATTAATCTGCTATTTATTTTCCTTCGATAATAGGGTAGGAGAAAAACAAAAAGTCCTTTAACTACATGCTTGTCCAGATCACTAAAACACAGTGTAAAAGCCAGAGGATAACAGCCAGGCAAATAGCATTTGCAGAAGCAGACTTCATTAGTAACACTAGGTTGCTAGGTTATGTCATTCTTCTACTGACAGACATACAAGCCAAAAAATTAGCACAGTAATCAGTAGACTTTTGTTCTAGAAAATTTATAGACAAGCAACTCCTATCCTCATATTGATTAGTGGTTCCAAATTAATAATAACTACTGCAGTAGGGAACAGACACAAAAAAATACACTCTGTTCTGTTTTATTTGACGCAATTGAAGGTTTTTATACACATGATTACATAGATATCACGTCAATATTACAATTATACTTGTATGGTAACAAGGGGCGTAACATAGGCAGGCTAATTTTAATCAGGACTCGAAAGAATGGAAACATGTAATGAAAAAAATTTTTGTGCCATGTGCACAGTGGGTGCAGTGTGCAATACATAGGCAAAGCATACAAAATAGGATACAATTTTATACAGAATTTACAATTTCCTTAACACCCTGTCACCAGCTTACAAAATAGTAGGTAAAAGCACAGAGAAATCAATTATTTTAAATACTTGCAGCATTTTCCTTTCCATAAACAGTATTTTGTTAAATTTCAATGTGCTTCTGAGCAAATTTGACTACTTCATGAAGTCAATTTCCTAGCATAACCCACTCCCTCCTTATACATCAGATCTCTCCACTTTTCTGGGAGGGTCGAGTTGCCTGTGCTGGCTCAGCTCCTCTGACCCTCCCCTTGCCTCCCTGTAAAATCTTTTATGTAGCAGCCAAGGAAAGAGTGAAGAGAAATACTGTCACCTATGTAGCACTACCTCTGTAGGTTACATAGGTTGGACTTGATGGACTTGTGTCTTTTTTCAGCCTCACCTACTATGTAACTATGCTGCACAGCCAGTCACATAATGTCTTCAGCCCTGTTTTGTCGTTTTATTGAGGGGAAAAAAAACGTGTATGGGAATAGGAATTACGGGATGCCCAAACTTGACCGTAATACAAAAACCCAGGGACAACTTCCTCCCTATATACAGCTCCACTTGATCCTCCTGCACAACTTGATTTGATCCTCTGTACAACTTTGTTTGATTTACTTCTTTCAGAAACCAACAGTCTCTGTTATATTAGCAACAGTCCCTTAAAGGCTAGAAACGCTCAGCCCTTTTAGTAAAGTAGCACACAGTGTTGTGAATTGCATCCTGGAGTACCTGCAACTCCCCTGTAGACACTGGTCCCAGATCTACCCCTGCCTCTTCACCAGCCCTCCTGGCTGCCTCTTAACCAGTCTACCCAACTGACTCACTGGAGATCTCCCAGGGCAAAGTTTGATGAAGACTTAAAGCGGGAGTTCACCCATTTATTAAAATTTTCCCCTTTTCCCCTTAGATTCCTGCTCGTTCGGTCTAGGGGAATCGGCTATTTGTATTAAAATATGAGCAGTACTTACCTACCCATTTTTGAGATGCATCTTCTTCCGTCGCTTCCGGGTATGGGTCTTTGGGAGCGGGTGTTCCTTCTTGATTGACAGTCTTCCGAGAGGCTTCCGACGGTCGCATCCATCGCGTCACTCGTAGCTGAAAGAAGCCGAACGTCGGTGCGGCTCTATACTGCGCCTGCGCACCGACGTTCGGCTTCTTTCGGAAAATCGTGACGCGATGGATGCGACCGTCGGAAGCCTCTCGGAAGACTGTCAATCAAGAAGGAACGCCCATTCCCGCAGCCCATACCCGGAAGCGACGGAGAGGATGCATCTCGTAAACGGGTAAGTAATGCTCATATTTTAAAACAAATAGCCGATTCCCCTAGTAAAAACGAGCAGGAATCTAAGGGGGAAAAGTGCCCTCTAAGGGTGAACCACCGCTTTAAGCCCACTGATGTCTTTGAGCGAGACCTGCTACACGTGGCAGTGTCTCCCCTTGTCAGTCCCTGCACCATGCCATTGTACTCACTCAGTCCTTTCCTTGCTCCCGCTGCCTCTCAGGAAATTCTCCTCCCAACTTTTTCTGTGGAAGGACCCTTCTAGGCCAGCACCTAAACCCCAGCCTGAGGCAGAGACACCCCCCCGCCAACTAGGGAGTTCACATCAAGAGCCACCGACAGCATCTTTAGCACTGCATCTCCATCTTCCACCTGACTCCCTGCCCAGCATAACTCATGTCTATTAAGAGCTGACTTAGTTCCCTGCCAGGCCCACCTCCTGGTGATTGGCTGAGGGCCCCTAAATATACACAACAGCCCCTCCTAGCCTCCACCCTCTAGTTTTCAGAACATAATCCAACATTCTAGAAACGGGGGAGGCACCAAAGAGCTGTCTGTATGAGTCATGCTGCCCTGAAATCTACTAACCCTGACCCAATTACAGACTCACAGGATTAATCATGAGTCAGGATAAAGTTTGCCTACTCTCACACTAGTAGCACACACTATAGGGTGCTACACTTACATGAGAGCTCTGAGTCGGCTGAGCCTGCTGACATCACATTCAAGTTGCCGGCCCCCAGCAGTAGTCTTGGGGCTTTTTGATGTCTACACAAGGAAGGTTTTTACAGGTAAATAGCAAAATATTAAATATTAATGTTAAATGCACATATAATCTTATGTTAATATTTGTGTTAGGCATGTGCATTTCGTTTCGTTCCGAATCGAAATTCAGACAAATTTTTCATTATTCGGACATTCGGATGCATACGAATTCCCGAATTGCAATATTAATGAATTTACCGAATCCGAACGAACGTTTACGATTCCGGATCGAAAACCCGCGGACGAAATTCGATCGGAATTTAAAAAAAAAAAAAAAAACGATCGGAATTCGGAAAAAAATAAAAACATTTTTGAATATAATTCGAAAATGAATTCTATTCGAAAAGAGACTATTTGTTTTCAAATCTGGTCGAAATATTTTCGAATTTGACCGGATTTTTCTAAATTCGGTCGAAAACGAACGAATTCCGAAAACGAATTTTACACATGTAACGAATCTAACTTAACGAAATTAATTAAATAACAAATTAAAACGAAACGAAACAAATTTTTCCCTTTTGCACATGCCTAATTTGTGTTGTTGTGACGTTACCACGCATGCATGCAAGTTGAATAGCATTATGGCTATTGTAGTTGCAGATTGATGTATAATGATATTTCACTATATAAGCACAGTATTATTTATTTATGTATAGCAAGGAACATGACACACGTTCCCTAAGACTTTCCAGTCTCAGGGAACATGTGCTAATTATTACCATATCTACAACTTAGTGTACATAAGTGTGATGGGTACTGGGAAAATACTTCTTACACTTGTCAGTGGGAAGAATCCACGCTTACGGTTAGCTAAAAAGATCATTGGTGTCAATGGGAGGCAGACATTGCACAAAGTACCCCCAGCAATCTCTGAAGGAACCCTCGTTAAAGCGGAACTCCACTCTCTCAACGAACATTAGTATTAGTAAATAGATAAAAAAGTACTGTATATCATGTTTACTTGTTTTAAACTTGTTTTCTTAAATTTGCCTAAGCATATTATACTAAGGGGTGTTTTTCAAAGTGATTGCTCAGCATAATAAAGCATGCAGAGATGGGTGGGTGCGTTTGCTTTGAATAGTAAAAATGTGCATTATTATAGCATTTATGGTTTGTAGTACTCAGATTCTTTGTAGTTCTACTTTTAAGAAAGACTGATTTAGCAACACAGCATATGTGGCAGATTGATTACTCAAACAAAATGGCACTCATGGAAGTACATGTCTTCAACTGTCATTCATATTCATGGAGCTCATTGCTGAATTGGTCTGCTACAGAGTCCCAGAGTGATCATGTTCTGAAAAATCTTGAAAAGTAATAGTTTAACTGTCTCTTCTGTCATTTGCCATGCCTATTACTGATGACATGAAGGTACAGTATATGAAAATAATTTATTATTTTTCCTATAAGTTATGCTCAGCACCAACACAGATTGGATTGTGCTGTTTTATGAATGTATAAGAAGAACGTAAATGTAATCAATATCTTGAGCTGCATAACGGAGTAGCGTTATGGTACAAGTTTTCCCAGACTAGGACTAATTGTCATTATTTAGCATTTCATTCAACGCTTCCAGGAACTGCATGGAGTATTTTCAGTAAGGTCTTTGTATATTAAAATGTAACTCTAGGCCCAGATGAAAATCATTATATGGGACTAATGCCAAGATACTCCTGGTTTATTGACAAGCACTTCTATACCAATGAATAACCTACCATATTGAGAATGTTTCTTGGATCTATTTAGACTGTATTCTTTATTTATTATTGGAAAGCACAAAAGCATTATTCTTTAAAAAAAAAAAAATCATTATATAGAATATGAATTCTCCCTTCTGTTTTTTCTACAGAAAGCACCCCATCCATAAATAGCCAGTAAAAACTCTCAACCTGCAGGATTCTGGCACCAGATAAAAGTGGGAAACAAACTGTAACTTCAGATGGCAGCCAGCCCACAGCTATGGATTACAAAACAAGTACCGTTATCCTATGCATCCCGAGCATAGCCCTCAGGAGTGATTTGCATGACAACCCTGCCATGCCTGATTTAGATTAAGTAACCGTGGTATCCTGGATACTTGTTTTTTTATTATTAACTTAGAAGCAATTGAGGCTGTGAAGTCTTGTATGTAGAAGCATCTATAACACATACCTGTGCAATACAGAATGGAGAAAGATTCTCCTACCACTCACTGACCAAAAAGGTGGCACCATTTTGACACCATTTTTTTTTGCATCCCATTTGTGAAAAATGTATGCTAAGGAGGAAGCACAGGGGTCTTACTTATGGCTTGAGTTCAAGTTTAGTACGCACACCCTGAGATACTGTAAGTGCTAGTTCACACCAGATTACTGTACTATAGAAAACAATGCAGCTAAATTATGAATGCATTTTTTCAATGTACAATGTGATATCTTTATGCAGACATATACAACCTGTTGCACACACTCTTTACTTAGTAGGTTACAGTAAATGTTTGCTATAGTTATTAAATGTTAATGTTACACTTCCTGACTTTAAATGCTTTCCAACATTTGCTGTTTTCAAATAAGATGATCATTAAAGTGTCACTATAGGCATATTTTATTTTGGATAGAGTAAGGGAGGGTAGAACCAGAACTAGTGACCCCATTGGAAGATTTCCCCTCTCTGATGTCAATCCAAAATGTGGGATTTTCTTTTACTTTCACTTTTTACGATAATGATAAGCAAGACAAATATTTCCCTAAAGAAGGGCACGAACAGCAATAAAAACTGACAGGTGTTCTAATTCCTCTCCAAAAGGTACAAAAATACTGTGACACTTTCATTTGTGTTGAAGACTATCATAGCTGGTTAGAGGCTAAAGTAATGAGAAGGCTTCCCTTACAGCCCTGGTCCAAACACCTCTGAAAATGGTGACTTGGAATGGCAGGGCACAGGTGCTTAGAGTCCAGTCCACAGGTGACCACTTCTGTTGGGTATCTTGGCAGAGAAGTACTGTTGTAGAATGCTGAGTAGCCCAGTGGAGAACCGGGTGTAGAAGCCACACGGGAGTAGACTGGAACATGCAGCTAACAAAAGCACCAAAACCCATGAAATGCTGGAGGTGGCCAGTGGTTGACAACCTGGAAGGCAGATATCAGGCAGGATGGAAGACAGAGGCGTTGTCAGGAGGCAAGCTGAGATCAGCAAAACATATATAGTGGGATCATGGTCAGCAACGAGTAATCAGCAGGATCATGTTTAGGAAGCAAGTCAAGGTCACAGTCAAGACAAGTCGCAACAGGAGGTCAGAGCAAAGAAGAATCCAGAGACACGACAGGTAAGCAATGTGAATTTAGGGATAATCGCAGATTTGGGACACAGATTCATTGCTATTCTTTAAATAGGCCATCTGGGGCTTTGTCTTAAATCAGATGTGCATACCTGTGCACCTGCAAGTGCAGACGCTCGTACAACACATCCACGTGCCTTGTCTTGTATATTGGCGCATGCGCACATCTGAAGCCATCATGACAAAGACACGGCAAAATTGTTCCCTTCCACTTGTCAGCAAAGTACAATGAATTCAGGCACTGAATATAATATAAAATTAGTGGATAAATGTCAATTGTCAAAAAACACCTCGCCCCATTAATTAATAGAAAATACGAAGGGGTACCAAGAGAACCCAGGGGCTATTAATTGGTGCAAATAAAGATTAAAGAATCAAAAAGATTTTTTATGTAAAAATAGAAAAACATTTTATTAAGACAATTATATGACATCAATTACGATAAGTCGGTTCAATCTCCATTGGATAAAATATGGAGAATCAAGATGAAGCATTGATTTGTCGATTCGCTCTACATGTTTCATTCAATAAGAGCTTCCTCAGGAGCATTTATAGACAATGCTAAGTATCAAAAAGAAAAACATATAATTAATTGACTGTAAGTAGATTACACAGCAGTGAGTAGATGCAAACAAATAAATGCAAACATTTTTTGAAAAATATATGTAGGGAGATTGGTTACATCGGTTGAGGCAGAAGGTGCATATTCAACAATTTTAGCTACAAACAACAAAGGCGCTCAAAAAGAAACTTACCAAAAGATAATAAAGTTGGGTTCTCTTGGTACCCCCTTCCCCCTTCGTATATTTTTCAGGCACCGAATATGCTTTAATACAGCTTTTATTACATAAATATGCCACTTATTTGCTTAATACTTATGTTCCGGCATACAGCTAAATGCATTAAAATATCTGTCAGACAGTACAGCCAGGTCCTGGACTCCCCTGAAGCCTACACTGCAGTTGATCAATACAGCTTTGTCCATGATCCTAGGCCAGCCTGGCCAGTAAAGGGGCAGAAGAACACTGATCAGGTCACCAACCCGCTATTGCCCACACCTCTTGTAAGCAAATTTACAGACAGAATTCTGCAAAGAAATAGAAATTGATTGAATGAGAGTGCTGAGGCCTGTGCTGATCTATGAAAAACAAAAATACTGCTTTTCTAATGAACAAACTGATTTCGATGTTTATTTGAATGAACATTAGAATATACAGTGATGAGCCATATGGACACAATCTAGAGCTTACATTTTTAAACATAATACATGTCCTTGCCACAAAAAGCGTGTCAACAACACATTTTCAAACATTTAACAACACAAATGCCACTATTCTTCTAAAGACAATTATACATGGAAAACAAACATTTGGAGTGATATCCTTGCTTTACCTTTCCAACTTATTCAATCTACTCCAGTTTTTTAAATATGCATTTCAAGGTTATTTTCAATGGTTGTTTATGTGTTGCATTACATTTATATGGTTCCATATTGTTAAAAATATGTGATCCTCTGTTGAGAGGAGGTGGATGAGGTGTTCTGATCTACTAGAGAAACTGCTTTTACAAACCCAGTCATTTGGGAGCTATGCATAACTGCTGTACGATTTTAGAAGACCATCTCATATGTACTGGGTATGGAGTCGCCGAATGCTTTCAAACAAAGAGATTTGTGTTGACAATTACACTCAACATTTTTATATTAAAATAGAAAAAAACACGCCAAACTCTTATGGTGCCATCAGAACAGCACATTATCTTCTAAATGCAGGCAATTTGCCTGCTATAGCATATGGAGAAAGCTCAGACTCAAAATCTTTCAGGGTGTCAGGTACTGGGCTGAATATTATCTACTCACACATTGCGAAGAACATTGTTAAACTACAGCTAATCATAATGAGATGTATTTAGGGATTTCAACAACTTCATACTTTAATAAGAACATTTCAACTTTTACCTAGAGACGTGTTCTTTTTTAATTATCTAAACTCAAAACTGTTGTGAATTCTTAATATTATGTCACCAGTATAGGAACCGGGAAGAAAGAGCCTTGCGCTAATTATATTAAATATATCGAGTAAAAGGAAAATATAATGCCACGTACACACGACAGTTATTCATGTCATGCAAAAAAATGACGTTTTTCTCAACGTGATTTGTCGTGATTCCTCTCAAGCCTGCTTTGCATACAGTTCGTGAAAAAAATGCTTGAGAAAAGCGCGGTGACGTATAACACGTACGGCGGCACTATAAAGGGGAAGTTCTACTCGAATGACACCACCCTTTGGGCTGCTTTTGCTAATTTCCCCATCTCATAACTTGCTTCTGAGCATGCACGTTTTTTCCCTCTCGTAAAAGCATACACACAACCGTTTTTCACGACGTGAAAAACGACGAGAAAAAAAAGAGCAGGTTCTACATTTTTTAAGCCCATTTTTCTTGTAGAGAAAAATGCTCTGGAGCATGCACATGACCATTAAAAAAAATGAATTTTTCTTGTCATGAAAAACGGTCATGTGTACGCGGCATAACAATACAGTTTCTGTGCGAGTGATTTAAACACACTATTATGTGAAAAAGTATTTGCCTCCTTTCTGATTTTTTCATTTTTTTTGCATATGTGTCACACTTAAATGACTCAGATCATCAAACAAATGTTATTATTATTTTATTTTTACACAAAGATAACCCGAGTAAATACAAAAGGCAGTTTTTAAATGATGGTTTAATTTACAGTATTAAGGGAAAAAGGCTGTCCAAATCTGCCTGGCTTTATGTGGAAAAGTAATTGCCCCCTTAACCTAATAACTGGTTGTGTCACCCTTGGCGGCATTAACTGCAATCAAGCGTTTGCGATAACTGGCAATGAATTTTTCACATTGCTGTGGAGCAATTTTTTCTTTTTTAACAGAAGAAGCTGTGTAGCAATTTTGACCTACTCTTCGTTGCAGAATTGTTTGAATTCAGCCACATTGGAGGGTTTTCCAGCATGAAGGGCCTGTGTAAGGTCATGATACAGCATCTCAATTGGATTTAAATCCAAGATTTGACTAGGCCACTCCAAAACCTATTTTGCTTTGTTTGAACCACTTGCAGGTGGACTTGCTGTTGTGTTTCGGATCATTGTCCTGCTGCATAACCCAAGTGCACTTGAGTTTGAGGTCCCAAACTGATGGCCGGACATTCTCCTTTAGGATTTTCTGGTAGAGCTCAGAATTCATGGTTCCATCAATTATGGTAAGTCACCCAGGTCCTGAAGCTGCGAAGCAGCCCCTGACTATCACGGTACCACCACCATGTCTGACTGTTGGTATGATGTTCTTGTTATGACATTTATTAGTTTTATGCCAGATGTAACGGGACGCATCCCTTAAAAGTTAAATTTTTGTCTCATCAGCCCACAGAATTTTTGTATAAAAGTCTTGGGGATAATAAAGATGTTTTTTGGTAAATGTGAGATTTGTGTCCTTATTGGTCAGCAGTGGCTTTGGCCTTGGAACTCTCCCATTGATGCAATTTTTGCCCAGTCTCTTTCTTATTGTTGAATCATCAACATTGATCATATCTGAGGCAAATGAGGCCTGCAGTTCTTTAGGTGTTGTTCTGGGTTCTTTTATAACCTCCTGGATGATTTGTCGTCATGCTCTTGGAGTAATTTTTGTAGGCCGGCCACTCCTGGGAAGGTTCACCACTGTTCCAAGTTATCTCCATTTCTGCATAATGGCTCTTCCCGTGGTTCACTGGAGTTCCAAAGCCTTAGAAATGTATTTGAAACCCTTCCCAGACTGATACATGCACATTACTTTGTTTCTAATCTGTTCTTGATTTTTTTTAGATTGTGGCATGATGTGTGGCTTTTTGTGATCTGTTAGCATGCTTCACTTCATTCGACAGCTTTTATTTTATGTGATTTCTTGATTCAACAGGTCTGGTAGTAATCAGGCCTGGGTGTGGCAAATGAAATTTAGCTCAGCTTTCAAAAAAATTGTGGCTAATCACAATTCATTTATGATTGGGCATGGGAGGGGCAATTACTTTTTCACATAGGGCCAGACAGGCTTTTTTTCCTTAATAAATAAAATAATAATTTTAAAACTGCATCTTGGATTTATTCGGATTATCTTTGTGTAATATTAAAATTTATTTGCTGACCTGAATCATTTAAGTGTGAGAAATATGCAAAAAAAAAAAAAAATTAGGAAGGAGGCAAATACTTTTTCACACAACTGTACTATTTAACTCCGATGCTTGATAACACAATGGATTCACCATATTATTCTAAAGCAGATTTTCTCAACCTTTTTTTAGTCATGGCACCATTTAAAATTATGAACAATCTCGAAGCACCCTACAAAATTATGGACAGTCTTGGGGCACCCCCATTCTAAAATGTTAAAACTGTTCTGATAATTTTACATAATGCAGCAACATTAATACACGTAGGAACCCAAAATTGAAGGTTATTCTTCCAAAGCAAATACACTTTTGCAAACTGGTACTGACTAGTTTTCCACTCCTCTCCCTCCATTTTCTCCACCACTCAGCTAATGAGAACCCAAAGCTGATGGAGAGAGATAAGGGAGGGTCAAACAAGGATGATATGCAGGCAACTGACATCCTTCTTATCAACTGATGATGCCATTGGTCGTTAGGAGGTTGGCAGCTAGAAAGTTGTAATAGTGTACAATAAAAACCTGTGTTTTGTGTAACTAAAAGGCAGATTTCATCCACCCACCAGCTTGTATAAAATGTTGAGGCAATTTTTAGGCATTTTGCAAAGGCACCCTCTGAAGAAACCTCAGAGCCTGGTTGAAAGTGGCTGTTTTAAAGCCATTTCCTTCAGGGCTTATAGGAGATTCCATGTCTGGGCTGGTTTGCTATAATACAAAGGGATGGAGGAGAGATTTGTTTCTAGTGGGAATAGCAAGATAAGTGGCTGGTAACAAAATGTGGAGGCAATCTATCTTTAGATGGGTGACTTCAGCTGCTCTATATTAGCATCAGTGTTGACCTCCACCTAAAACATGACAAAAAAAACAATATGTCACTAGGGGGGCTCCTAGAGGATTATTCTTTGTTCATTGTTAGCTAGTTCTTTTCAAAACACATGTATGATTTAAGATCTAATTAAAAGAAGCCCACACCAACTAATATGCCACATACACGTTTGGGTCAGTGACGTTGTTAACACAGCCACTGCCCTTGAACAAGTATGAAGCAGCTGCATGGTAATAACACCCTGGTTTGTGTAGAACACTTCCCAGTCCACCCAAAACAGAAACATCTATTTTTGGGTTAAGTTTTATTTTGCGTAATAATTTCAGAAGTATAAATACTATATTTGTTGAGGCAGTCACTAATTCAAAAAAAGCTTTATCAGCACTGAAATTAGATAATAATCTACAACCTCAATCTGACTGAAGTTTTTTCAAAATATGTCCTGTCATAGTCACTGAACATCTGTATAAAACCACTGAAGAACCAGGTATGATCAACTAGCATTCCTTTTAGCACCATCTGCATTGGCTAATAGAGTATTCAGAACAACACTGATTGATCCCATTGGCTTGCATATATTCAGGGTTATTTTTCATCAAACAAGTTCAATTCCTAAAAGAGAAGCTCAATCAAACTGCATTATTCAGAGCACAATTCCCTAGCAACTCTCGATACACTCTGTGATGTTATCAGATAGGGAACATGGCAAAACATACAGATGAGTCAAGTTTGGTTAAGCAACATGTAATTTATAATTTTCCATCTTTAATTCAATGCTAAAATTGAGGGGAGGGAGACACAGATCATAAAACAAGACCGGGCCAGGGGATACCTTTGGCTTGGGAAGTAATACCTTGCTTTGGGATGTGTCTATAATCATGCCCAACTACTCCAGCCTTCTTTGAGGCTGCAAGGAGGATTTTTCCAGATTAAGGACCCAGCCTAGATACTCGAAATATTCCACTGTGCTGTGCATATTGTGGCCCAAACGTGCAGAGGACTGATCTATGATCAACAGATCGTCCAGGTAGGCTGTTATTGCTATGCCCCGTACCCTTAGCCTTGCCAGGCCCGGGGCCAGTATTTTTATGAACATTCGAGGTGCCGTAGCCAGCCTAAAAGGAAGGGCCACAAACTGAAAGTGGCGCTGATCCACCACAAACCTTAGAAATCTTTGGTGAACGGGGAATATTGGCAAATGTAGATATGCATCTCTGATGCCTCTTGATGCCAGGAATTTCTCCTCCCTGAAGGGTGGAAACAACTGAACGAACAGACTTCATGCGGAGGGAGCGAATGTTCGGAAACTAATTCAGGCTTTTCAGATCTAGGATAGGTCTGACATCCCCATTTGGTTTTGGAACCGTGAAAACGTTTGAGTGGAACCCTGATCCCTGATCCTCTGGGGCTAACTCCATGGTTACCCCTTGGGACAACATGTGTTCCTAGGCCAACAACAAATACCTACTTTTTCTGGATCTTTGCACAGACAGACCATCAAAAGAGCACTTTCTTCTTAGCACATGTTCAACGTGACCAACAACTTTAGACACTGGTGAAAAAACTGAGGTACTCTCCATTTGGGAGGGGTTATATAGGGGAGGAACTCAATTCTAATTGGGATAACCAGTGTCCAATCGCCTGTGGTGACTACATAACCCATTAAGTAATTAAGGCTCTGTGTCCCATGATGTATGAGCAAGAAAAGGCTGTTTCATCCTATATGCACAGATCTTCCCCCTTCTGCACTGTCTATCTGGGGAACACCAACTAACACAGGCAGAGTAGCTGACCTGCACATGCTCAGTTGTGTCTTGTATGCTGGACAGAACAGTTATGCCCTGTACACACGATAGGTTAGTCTGATGAAAACGGTCTGATGGATTTTTCCATCAGTTATCCGATGAAGCTGACTGATGATCAGTCGTGCCTACACACCATCAGTTAAAAAAACTATTGTGTCAGAACGTGGTGACGTAAAACACAACGACATGCTGAAAAAAATGAAGTTCAATGCTTTCAAGCATGCGTCGACTTGATTCTGAGAATTCGTGGATTTTTAACCGATAGACGTACCCACAGACGATCGTTTTTTTTCTATAAGTTTTTTATCCATCAGATAATTTTAAAACAAGTTCCTATTTTTTTAACCTATGGATAAATAACTGATGGGGGCCCACACACGATCGGTTTGGTCTGATGAAAACGGTCCATCAGACCGTTTTCATCAGACTAACCTATCGTGTGTACACAGCATTACTTGTTCTCAGAGATAGCCAGGTCACATGATATTGACATCACACATATGGGCATGTATATAGGCTGCAGTGGAAATCTCCGCCTTCCTGAACTCTCAGCATTGGAGAAACTCTGCAGTTTATCATGTAAGCGTGGTATACAGATCATCCAAAATGGTATATAGTGGCAATATTTTAATATAAAAATAAGATTTATAAGCTATGGGCACTGTTTGGGGGCGGATGAACTATTTTCATATTACTGGGTTTAGTATCACTTTAATGATGAGTTTGTTGATTGTTTTCATGAATCAGACCTGCAATTACATTTTTTAGACGCTTTGCCATCACGGATATCATAATTTTCAATTCAACATTTACCAAAGAAATGGGACGATAGGAATACACTTCTTCTGGGTCCATACCTGGTTTAAAAATCAGTACTATATTGGCCATAATAAACTATTTTGATATTGGCTTATCACCAAAAAAAACTGAATTATAAATCTATTAAAATGTGAGTTATCTTTCTATCAAATATTTTATAACATTTGAAGCTATATCCATGTGGTCTAGGGGTCTTAAGATCTCGAAAATGTTTAATTGTCACAGCAACTTCGTGTTGAGTAATATTAGCATTTTAATTTGTCCAGCTGGGCATCACTCAGTTGTTGTAATGTGAATCTGGCAGAAAATTGTTTATTACAATCGTTAGGGGGGACTATCTTTATAAAGATTTAAATACAATTCCAGGAATGTCTTTTCAACGTCCTCCGTATTTAGCTTGTTCCTTTTTGACAAATCTAAAGCAGAGCTTTCCTGTTTTATTTTAATATCTAGTCCACATTGCCAAGTTCTTAGTAATCATTTTCATAACCTATATTAACAAATATACCTTTAACTTTCTTCTTGATACCAGATACTAGTCAACACTCTCACTCGGGGCGGAGAACGAAGAAGGCTCTGCAGCTGCTCTGCTGGGGCTCTCCTCCTCATCATCAGTGGCTCCAGCCTCCGACGTGACTGACGTCACTGGTTGCTACACGCCAAGCGGCACAGGCGTTAGCAACCAGCGGCGCAGCTCCACCCACCTCCTCCCTCCAGCGCGGCATAATGACAGAGTCTCTCTCTCACCGCCGCTGATTATACCGATGTGAGAGAGAGACTCTGTCTGGGGTCAGAGCCGACCCGGGCCCCCCCTCGGGCAGTGTCCGACGGACCGAATGGTCAGTCCGCCCCTGCGGCTTGTCGGGAATCCGGCCCTGCCGGGCCCCACTCGGCTGCGGGCCCCATAGCGGCCGCGTGGGTCGCTATGGCGGTAGTTCCGCCACTGGATACTATTTATAAACCCCTTTTTCAAAGAGTCATGATTCCCATAACGGCAGATGATTCATGTATCAGTTACTTCCTGTAATTCATCTACCCTTAGCTCAGACATGCAGACAGGAGGGTGTGCTTAGCTGAGAAAACCCTTCCTTCCCTTCTGAAGACTTCTGGGATATATGAAATCATTTGCCTAGTCCTGGAAACCAGGAAGAAACTGAAGAAATAAAAAAAAAAGTTTAAAACTAGTAAATATAATATACTTTCCAACCTGTTTACTAATGCTAGCAGTATAAGGATTAAAAGTAGTCAATGTTGATTAAGAGAGCGAAGTTCCACTGTAAGGTTTACGATTTTATCTACTGTATATACTCGAGTATAAGCCGAGTTTTTCAGCAATTTTTTTTGTGCTGAAAATGCCCCTCCCCCTCGGCTTATACTCAAGTCACCCTTTTGTGCCTGATCTCCCGGACTTTGGGGACCCAGCACACATGTAGCCCCACTTTTCTTCTACAAGTGTGCGAAGTTTGTTGTCCGGGGGACCTTGGGCCAGGGAGCACAGATTTTTCAAACCCCGGGCACCCCTTCTATAGACTCCTATGTTAAACAGTAATTTCTCCGGTGATTTGGGGACCCAGTACTGGCCGGTTGTAGGTTCCCTGGACCCAGAACTTGGCACACATGTAGCCCCATTTCTCCTCTACAAGTGTGCAAAGTTTGTTGTCTGGGGAACCTACGGCTGGGGAGCACCAATTTTCCAAAGCCGGGCACCCCTTCTATAGATTTCCATGTTAAACGTCAGTCGAGGCATGGGCACAGGGAGGCAAAGTGAGGCATGCAGATGGAGACCCTAGGCTTATACTCAAGTCAATACGTTTTCTCATTTTTTTGTGGTAAAATGATACTCGAGTATATACGGTAAATGCATTTCATTATTTTAAATTCATTTCTGTATTTTACTGATCATGAACTGTTTAAACTGTTATTGTCCTTAAAAAAAAAAGTAGGAACCCTCCATCTTCTCTACTTCCTAAAATCAAGTAACAGAGCTATTGGGGAATGGTCAGAATAGATAATATTGTGAATTTTAGTAGTACCTCTATTAGTCAAAAACTGGAAACACAAAAAATATCAATTTGTGAAAAGTTTTTCTTTTAGATTTACTTATATATACAGAAGAGTCTATCCAAGAGCTAGAGAACTTTACTGTTGGTAATGAAGAAAGACACTGTACATGCTCAGAGCCCATGAATAGTTGACAGAATATCACTTTTATATGAAACAACATGTCTATAATCAATATCTTCTAGACACACTAAGAATTCATCCTGCCTAGTGAACAGCTTACTGGGGCTTTTGCAAAGGCAGAAGTTGCCAACATAGGTGTGCGCAGCCTATTGCATTAGGGTGTGCACCCCAGAGCTCAAACACACACGTGTGTGTGTGTGTGTGTGTGTATGTGTATACATATTGACAGTGTAAGTAGAGCAATGGACTGTGTCAGTAGGGCAGAGATTGGTGTTGGGAGGCAGTGCACAATGTCAGTATTTTTTATTTTTATTATTTGATTTTTTTATTATTTTTTACAATACATTTTTTTATTACAATTTGTTTAGGAGCCCCGTTAGGTATGGGAATAAGGGGTTCGAAACAGGGGGAATCTGCACCACACAGGGTGATTAGGGTGTGCCCAGCACACCTAGAACACCCTGTGCGCACGCATATGGTTGACAAGGTGCAAGCGACCTTTGCAGAAGGCAGCAGCTGCCCACATGAGAGCAGAAATGAAAGCCTTGCAAAGAAAATGTGTCCAAGCTACAGCAGAAGTGACATTAAAACTAGCTTTGGACTGATCAAATATTGACTGGTTCAGCAGGAAATGGCTGAATTTCATTCAGTGTGTGGCCATCATTTGATCAACTTCTGTCAAAGGGACATGCTGGAAAACCTTTCTCGGTGCCCTGGCTGATAAGGTTATTCTGACAGCAGCGAGACTGGTCGGCTAGGATTCTTCCATCCACTTACTGTAATTTGTGTGGATGGAGGAATTTGTTATTTTTTTTTCATTCAGCTTTTCTGGATGAAAAAAATGATGCCTGTCTATGGCCAACTTAAGAGATTTAACACCAGCTGCAACTGCAAGCGATTTAGAGATTGTCAGTCAAGCAAATACAGAATGCCCCATAGAGCACACTTAGGCTCACACTACTGCGACCTGAAAGTTTCACAACTTAAGGTGTGACTTTGCCAGAGGACTTTCTAGCATTTTGCTGGGGACTTGAGTACAATTTTATGCAACTTGATGTGACTTTAAAGCGAATTGGAAGCAACTTTCAGGAAATGCCTGGGTAATCTGCCGGTAATGTCGGATCTTAATCACATCAATATAGATGGAGGCTTGGAGGCGACTTCCATTAAAGTCTATGGGCACAAGCCGTATAGAAGTCGCCTTGAAGTAGTACAGGAACCGTTTCTAAAGTCGGAGCGATGTCATTAGTGCTAATTAAGACAGCTCTCATTGACTAACGGGGGATTTCACATGTCACATGACTGGGAGTCTCACAAGTCCGATCCCAAATCACGACAGTGTAAACCAAGCCTTCAAAGCAAGTGTCAGACCATTCAGGTGTCAGCACTCAAATCAAATTACTACCACCTGAGCAGATTAGTGATCTACCTCCTGAAAGCCTTCAGACTCTCATCCTGCCATAGTAATGATGCCTTTATTACTCTATACTTCCATAAGCTACCCTGCTTCAACACATTAGACTTTACCAGAGATATGATACACCATGAACTTTGAAGTACTGGGCTCCAGGGCTGTCTTAATGAGAGGACACACCTGGGCACTGGCCAGGGGCCCCAGCTGCATGGGGGGCCCCTGCACTTTCCCCAAAGCATCTGGTCCTTGAACCCACGCTGCCCTGAAATTGGGGGCCCCATGATGGCACTGAGAGTGATAGATACACAGGGGAGGCAGTCTGCCTCCTACCTACTTGATGTCTGTTTACCTTCACTGTCATCATTGTAGGGGCCCCAGAGCATTACTTTGCCCAGGGGACCATGATGCTATCAAGACGGCCCTGCTGGGCTCACAAGGTTAGACCTCCTCACCAATAAACTGGCTAGGCCCACAAATTCTCTGCTCCCCACCTTTTGTTTTGTGCTAATTACAGACTTCATCCAGAACCTTCCTTTTCTTCCATGGTCCCTAAAATTGTTTCAGTGTATCTCAGAGTCAGGCTTAGCAAGTCATTGTCTTCCTGCACTCAAAGGAATGGAAACACATCCCCTATACTTATATCTAATTCTGTGAAGTAAAACTGTATTGGATTCAACTTCTGTTTCTTTTTGGTGAGTTAAGCTTTCTGTGGTTGCTACTGAATCAGCAAGTGGCCATACTGACAGGTCGGGTTCGGTATGTCAGTGCAAAAAAACACAGTTGAGAGACATATTAACTAGACCACATAAGGCAGAGTGGAACCCAGTGCAAAGAGAGGAGTAGTCCTTCCAAGATTCCTTTACGTTTTCCATCATGTGATATCAGAGCCAAAGAGGCGATTGGGAGGACTTCGATTGACTATGCAGCGCTCTGACTGTGAAGATGGTAATAGTGATCACTAAGCCCATTGAAGCAGGGATTTCCGACTGTTTCCACAGTTTTCAGATGCTAGTGTGGCGCACTCCCCTGTGGGTGGACTCTGAGTGAGAGGAGCAGCTTGTCCTAGGAAGGATGCAGGTTGTGCAGGCAACATACAGAAGAAATGTAGCAGCAGGCTGGTCACAGCAGGTAAATACAGAAGGCTTGTTGCAGCAGGCTGGTTACAACTGGTTGGCACCTTAGGTGGATCACAGCAGACAGGGTAAGGCAGGAGGCGTAGTCAGGAGTCGTAGCTAAGGTCAGAGAAGTGGTGGTCAGCAGACAGAGGATCAGAGACGTGGTCAGGTAAGCCAAGGCCATACACAGGACAGAAGACAGGAGTAGATACGTTGACAACCTGGGAGAGAGACAAGAAGAATCTAAAAGTAGGCTGGGTCGGTAACGGGTAGTTCAGAAGCACAAGCTCACAGGGTCACAGGAATCAGGAAGCTCAAGACCAGTCAGCGGTGTCCATGTGCATCAGTCATTCCTTTAAAGGCTAGAGGGCGCCAATTCTCTTCCATTGCGTGTGCGTGCAATTCCACACAAATGGGCATGGCCATGTGGGATATTGGCCATCATGCCAGGTCTCTGGGCAAAACTCCTCTGGCTTGTCCCCTGATAATACTGGGCATGAAGAAGCATGTGACTTACCAATTTGACAGTGCAGGGTCAATCAGTGCTGTCACACAGGGATTCCAAAGTCCTGTTTGAGCTACAACTCTGGCAGCTTGTAGCTTATGTAGTGCTACCACCAAAGGAGCCACTGGTATATTTGGGTCCTCTGTTCTTCACTTGGCCCTAAATGGAGCCCCACTCCTACTGAAAGCACCAGATTACCTTGGCCAGGAAGTCTCCGAGCAGCCACACAAGAAAAATACACACGAACTGTAATGAAATAAAGGATCAGGTTGTTATAACGGCAATAAAGAGAATGCCAGGCAATTCAACAGTTTAGAAAGGTTAAACAGTAGGCTGAATGAATCAACACAAGTGCAATACAATAAAAAAAAAAAAAATATCCTTTTTCAAATTTAGCCACCTGAACTGCAGGACTGAGGATATAAACAATAGACCTTTGACTGGGAAACTGCTCCCCAAGTGAGAAGTGTATGATTAAGAAGAAATAAGTGTCTAGCTCACATGTAGCCCCTCAGTTAGGTGAGAGGTTTGAGCCCTAGGAATTATCTAAAATTTTCTGCTCACCAGTACTTCTAAGAAAGATAGCCCCTGAGATAATTTAATCTGGAAGGTTGATTCTTCTGCTGGCTTAGTTGGGGCCCTTATGTTAGCATGCAGTGAAGGATGTAGCCCCTTTTTGACAAGAAAGAATAGGATGATTCCCTTTAAGAGGCAACGTGGTTGACACAGTACCCCTTAATATGTGAATTTAGGATATCGAATTGTAGGCATGAGTCACTTTAGTGGTTGAATTTTGAGTAATTGTCACTTTAAGAGAAGGGGGAGGATTGGTAGGCAAGTTTCCCTGTCAAGGAAACAGTTGAACTTCAGCAGCAAAATTAGTTGGCTTTTTGCTTTTTTCCTGCATGGTAAAGGTTACCTTTACGTGCAAATGACATATTACACAAACCACTTTTAAAACTGCATACATTTTATTTACAAAATGATTGAAAACAATAATACATTAGTGCAACCATATATTGGTATTTAACAGGCAAGGAGAGTCTTCCATCACGCTTGCAGTTCTACAGGTTACCTTTAAAACCACAATAAGAATTTTAGGATATAGGATCGGGTTTTGTTAATTGCAATTATGTACCCTAATATAATAAGCACCAAACCACATGGGTATTTTGCTAAATGCAGGCATTTGCTGCTTCTCAGAGAAGAATCCCATTGCCACCAGAGTAACAAGGAAAACAAATATTCACTTTCATCATAAGACCATTGGCCCCTAGTTGTATGTGTGCCCAAGGCCACTAAATTCAGGATACAGCAAGGGCAGTGTGTGTGTATTGTATGAGGCCCCACTGTTAAAATAAATAAATAAACTTCAATTTTTTTCCATCCTCACATAGAGCAGGTCTCACCTACACTTCTACATAATACCACAATTGGTGAGTCTGACCCTTCTGGGCATGAAGAGCAGGTGTGAAATTAACTGGTGCTGACAGGAGCCCTGAAATGACTTGACATATGTCTGGCCCCTCATCTAAAATAGATTCTCCACTAGGCAAGACGACGCTGGTGAGTTTACAGCGTTTAGAGATACTGAACATAATTATAAGAAACATCATATCCATTTTAAGGGAAGACACTAAGAAGATGAATTGCTGCTCTCAGTCGGAGACATCACACAGTGTTCTTTATTCAGTGATAGTCTATTGATATAGACAGGCAAAATGCCAGAGGAATCATGTGCTGTGAACATGCAGGTTTATCAGATGTGAGGACTTCATTTTCCTGGAGCAAATAACATTTCCCTTCTTAGGTGTCTGCTCCTGGCTACTGCCGCCAAAGAAATACATAAATATAATGGCAAGGTAAAATTTTATCCCCATTTATGCTCCACTAATAGGGTAGGAGAGGTGGCTGAAATAATTATTTCTCCCTGCAGTTCAGCACTAGATAAACAGACCTTGTATCTTTCCAGATTTGTCACCATGAAGTTTGATTGTATAACTTTTCTGCACTGATGTTTTCTTTCCCCGCTATTTGAGCTTAGGATTCAGTTATTTCAATATTTTTTTTCTGTATTATCTGAGCTATGTGTGGATGGGGAAGCACCACATGACATACTTCCCAGCTGTCTTTTTTCTAAAAAAAACATCCCCAGAGCATTCTAAAGTTTTGACCATGGGCAACTTTTGTCCTTGGGAATGTCATCGGTTTTCAATATGGACCAACTTGTCACTTCATTGAGGGAATGAATACAGTAACAGCCATGACCTTCTAATCTGTAAAAAATAACAAAGTGTAACAGCGAATCTCCAATAGTATGATGACACTTCAGTGCAACAGATCCACTAAAAATTGAACCTCACCAAATAATAGGACCCTTGAACATCAATGAGTTATATTAAAGTGGAACTTTAGGGCTAAAATAAAAAAGGGCGAACAGTCAGGAATTTTAATGCAGAAGAGACATACTTTGTCTCTTCTACATTAAAGTTACCTACCTGCCTGTCCACCCTTGTACAGTGAGCCCTGAATGTGCAGCCCACTGTGCCCACCCTGAATGCGCAGCCTACAAATTTGGCATTGTGAATCCAACTGAACTCCTGCGTATGCGTGGGAGTGACGTTATCCCTGATAATGATGTTAGTGGCCGTGCAGGTAGCTCCGAGGCGCATCATCGCTGGAGCTGAAGTGAGTATAGTTCCGCTTTAAGCCTGCTGTAATTCCAAATCTGGACAGCAAAGTTCTCGCTACCTTCTCCACATTCGCGATCTATTGCATTCAAGTCTCATCAGATTCGCTGGCTTACCCATTCACTTCATGGGGTATTTTGGCAATAGCACCATTCTATTAAGGTTTTCTGGTTATAAATAAGATCTACACTATAGATGCAGTCTTCTTGATATTTTCATGATCTCTTTCGGAGAAAATCAGAGATAGAGAAAAATCTGAAGATTGGAGTGGAGAAAAGAAGAAGACATCTGGTGGCTAATATCAGGCATGAAATGGCTGAATCAGTTATCTGGGTCTCATTATCAAATTGAGTTTGACTGTGTGAAGGTAGATGGATTGATTGGATGACACATTTACTTTGAACTGAGAATATTTAAGTTCAATCATTTGAAAAGTCACTATAGTATGAACATTGAGACTATCAAACAATTGTAGGAAGGTTATCTGTTATTTTAGTGACGGTACGTATACTTGATTTATGTACTATCCACAGGCTTATGAGTCAGGGGACCCATAGCTGCAGCTCTCCCATCGATTTCTTTATTCATGTATGTCTTTATCACACTTTTGACACTGGGATTTTATGTTGGGATTTATGTTATGATGCCTCGTACACACGGTTATCCCGGCAGGAAAACTGCCATGAGAGCTTTTGGCCAGGAATTCCGGCCGTGTGTATGCTCCATCGCAGTTTTCCTGACACTGCAGGGGAAAAAAAGAGAACATGTTTTCTTTTTTCCCACCGGGATTCCCGGCAGACTTTTTCCTGTTGGGAAAACTGGTCATGTGTATGCTTTTCCGAGCGGGGAAAAAACATGCATTCTCAGAATCAAGTATGAGACGGGAGCGCTCATTCTGGTAAAACTAGCATTCGGAATGGAGATAGCATATTTGTCACGCTGTAACGGTCTGAAAAGCATGAAGACTGGAACGCGTGAATCGTCTCTCACCAAACTTTTACCTACACGAGGATCAACTAAAGCGGCCCAAAGGGTTGCGCTGTTTCAATGGAACTTCCCCTTTATAGTCCCGTCACTGGTGTACGTCACTGTGCTTTGGACAGGCGGTATTTGGCCTGAACGTGTGTATGCAAGGCAGGCTTGAGAGGAATCCCATCTGGAAAAACAGTGTTTTTTTTCCTGACGAGAAAAACGGTCGTGTGTACGAGGCATGACTCTGCATACAATGATGTGTTTGGTTAGTGGCCAATTCACCTACCAGCATGCTTTGGAACTGCAAATAAACTTTTAGAAATGTCATGCTGATACCAGATTTCTACAGTGCTAACTGCTTGGCCACCATGCCAAAAATGTCTGTTACATTTAATTATTATTATCTGTAGGTAGCACAGTGGCTAAGTGGTTTGCACTTCCACCTAGAAGCACTAGGGTCATTGGTTTGAATCCAAACCATGTCACTACCTGCTTGGATTTTTCATGTCCTTCTTGTGCCTTTTTCCACAATGTAGCACTTAATGTCTGACCTGACAAATGTACTGTCACATGGAGGCAGGGGTGAGTGGTTTGCCCTGTATAAGCACCCATTCATACCAGTCCTGGAACTTTAACATGAAGTGTGATGGTGCTGGACCGACAGAAGTGAAAGTTGGTTCCAATGGATCTACCATAAAGTGATTTTTCCTCCAAAGAAGCAGATCTGTGGTTGAAAAAAAAATAGGTGGGCCTTGTTCTGGTCCCAGAAAGCTAACTTTCTGATAGCAACAAAGGAAGCATTTGCCAGATGTTACATTTTTTAGTGTACAGTATACTGAGAAGTGCTTGATGCAAAAAACATCTCACTTGAAGGACTCTTTGGACATTTAATGATTAAAAGCATCAAATACAGCCAACCCGTAATAGAGCAAAAAAGCCTCCACCTTCTTCAGGGCTTGAGCAGTTGATGTTAATAAAATCACAACAGAATGCAGTAGCGGACCTGTGTTAAGGCTTAGTGAAACCTGAAAAAATCAAGTCTTCCCTAAAAATGCGTTGATTGTATTTGATGCTTTTAACTATTAAATGTTCCAGAAGAGTAATTTAAGTGAGATGAAATTAACTAATACTTGCTTCACCCAGAAAAAGGTTACAAATAAAATGTAAATCAATCTAAAAAAGCGTTTTATGGTTTGTGTATATATTTTACCACAAAACAAAATAATATATGTATCCCGTGCTTACCACAACTAGCTGCTCTTCCTAAGTGCATAATACAGTGCCTTGAAAAAGCATTTTTAAACAGGGTTAGGTTATAAAAAAAATATCCCAAGCTTTGAACATCTCACAGAGCACTGTTCAATCCATCATCTAAAAATGGAAAGAGTATGGCACAACTGCAATCATACCAAGACATGACCGTCCACCAAAACTGACAGGCCAGACAAGGAGAACATTGTTTAGAGAAGCAGCCAAGAGTCCCATGGCAACTCTGGAGGAGCTGCAGAGATCCACAGCTTGGGTGGGAGAATCTGTCCACAAGACAACTATTAGTCCTGTGGACAGATTAACTCCTCTGCAAACAGTTGGCTATGTTCACTTTAGAATTCCCTCTATTTGAATGGCAGCGATTAAATTTAAACCTCTAAAAGTACGTACTCTTAAAAGGTACCTCTTACTATGGACAATAGGCAAAGTTCCTGTGAAGAAGCTATCTGAGTGACCAGTCTTTAGCCCTAGTTTTTCAGCTGGTTAGCATTGGGGTCCAGTCTATACGGTGGTGCACGTCTACACTCCCAGTAAAGTCTGCATGCAGTAAATAATAAAGTATGCAGAAGTACTGATCACTGGCCCCCCTATTTAAGTACTGCCCTGCGCTTAGGATGAAACTGAAGGTCCAAGAAATAAAATCTGTCCAAATAAAACACCATATAAACAATAAAAGCAGCTGCTTAAATAAAATAGTCCATATATAAAAGCAGAAAAATAAAAACCGCTCGTACAGAGCTGATATAAAATCCTGCAGCAGCGCTGCAAACCACTGGTTTGATGTGTATGCTGTGTATGCTGACTCGATCAAAGAAAACAATAATATGTGCTCCAGTCACCAATCACGATTTCACCACGTGGGGGGATAAAGGGTCCCCTTTGGGGAAAGAACTCACCAGATGGCTACTTTAAAACCGCATATGATATAATGTATCGCTGTCAGATGGTAGATTGGAACAGCATACCCCTTTCCTCGATCACCGCATAGATTTCCACTCTCCAAGTAATAGCAGTTTATGTAAGGGAAGAAAATATCCACATAGCGCAATATAGTTTTGATGATGTTTAATGTAACCCAAAACATACATGCGTATCCCCTTTAAAAAACATGCGTACCAGATCAGTGAAATAGTCAGGCAAAATGTATAACAGGTATGGGTGTTTGTGTCACTCTCACTGTTTCTCGGGACCCCTGAAGACCGCTTGGAAGTCTTTCCTGTGGCTTGCTTCCTGGTTCCCTTCCACGAGTGGAGCGCACAACGTCACTTCCGGTTTAGGATGCTGGATAGCAGCTCTGACGTTTCGTCCGTTCGGACTTCCTCTTAGAGCGTGCCTATCACAGTCATCCACCGGACTTAAGTAGTATTGCTCCGCCCCCCGACCAATGACAGAGCTCCGGCCGGTGTAGACACATCCTCCGTGTGTCATTGGTACAGTCCTCTCCTCCGGGCGCCGTCTTAGCCACGCCCCCGAAGGGGAGGAGCCATGCGGGACATAGCTTTGTACTGCGCTCCAGTTTCACTCACTGTTCTCCCCATAGAGCGAATTTGTGAGTGAAGATAGAGAGGTAGCAGTAAATACTACTACATACAGGGGCTAGCACTGAACAAGGAACTTCAGCGCCTAGCATTTTAATACAGTGAGGAGATATCTGCATCTGTATAAACGCTTATGTCAAATAGTGTGTGACCTGAGAGCAATTAACCCTGGGTGTCACACATAACCTCGGCAGTATTACTGTGAAGTTTTGTACTCATCTATGTGATACACTGTAGACACATAGTAAACATAAATGTTAACATACATTAAGCTGGATTCAATCAATATTCAATCATTAAATATTAAATACATAAAGAAACTTAAATGATATATCCATAAATATATATATGTACATATACATATAAAATAAATTATATATATATACAGTTAAAAATATGGTACATATATATAAAGATATTAATAAAAGATTGTTTAAAAAAAATATATAGACCATGATTTTATGAAATCTTATAAAAGATATAAAAATGCAGCATTATTATATATATTAAAAATATATTAAAAAAAGTAGACCAAATTAGAAATCTAAAAAATAGAAATCTAAAAAAATATATTAATTTTATATAGATAGAAACCTAAAAAAATATATATATATACATATAAAAAAATATATATATATAATAAACTGTAAAATAAATTACGTAGAAACACAACATTGTCACACATATAAAATGGAGGATGTATATGTATATATAAATATACGTACATAAGTATATCCATTAGACATATTGGAATCTAAGTCTAACCTTATGTGAAACTATATATCCATATTGGACCAGCAGACCTTTTAGGGTATATAGCATTATACAAATAGTCCATTCTAATCATTATAATGTGCAACACTGTATATTTAATATGCATGGGATATGTTCATTGGAATTTATATGCGAAAAGATGTGTAGTGGAACTTAAATGAAGGATGTCTATCAGGTGAGCCAAAATGTCTGAGGTAATGGTGAGCTTATTAGAACCCCCTTTGTTATCCTATATATTTTGGCTACCCCTTTGATCGTGCTTAAAAGGACTCTTACTCTTGCATGTCATGACTATATTTGTCTATTTCCATTTACGTGTCACTGATAAAGCAATTAATGTCCAGCTCAACGTTTAATCCTTTGGGCATTAATACATCCGTCAAAAAAATCCAGTTCGTTTCTCTTTTTGAAAGTTCTCGTACTCTATGGGAGCCTCTCCAGTGGGTTTCCACATGTTCGATCCCCCAAAATTCCAAACCGGATGGATCTTGGTTATGTTTTATTTTGAAATGAAGAGACACATTATGATCAGTGTATCCTATTTTGATATTCTTAATGTGTTCTCCGATTCTGATTCTAAGCCGTCTCTTTGTGCGTCCGATATACAGTAGGCCGCATGGGCATCTAAGTGCATATACGACATGAGTAGTATTACAGGTAATGAACTGCTTTATTTTGAATTCCTGGTGATTTGTTGGTGATGTGAAGCTATCCAAACCTCTCTTCAGTACTCTAACTTCTTTGCACGGTTTGCATCTTCTACAGGAAAAGAAGCCATTTTTATCCCAAAAACTTTGGGGTTTAGCCGGTAGGTCCAAGATTTTTTTTCACAATCGTATCACCGTAGGTAGGTGCTTTCCTGTAGATGAATTGTGGATACTGAGGTAATATGGGGCCTAATTTCTTGTCCAACAGCAGAATGTGCCAATGTTCATTAAAAATGGACTCTACTTCTTTATATTGGCTGTGAAATTGTGATATGAACCCCCATTCTGCCGGATTTGATTCCTGGGCTGTATCTATCACTTTCTCTTCTAAACATTTGTTTCTAGGGATTTTTTCTACTTCTTCCACAATTTTTTCCAAAAACTGTGGATTATATCCTTTCGCCTTGAACCTGTCTGTCAGGATTTTAGATTGGCTGAGAAAGTCATTATTTGTAGAACAGTTTCGCTTGACTCTCATAATCTGACCCTTCGGAATGTTTTTAAGCCATTTTGGGTGATGTCCACTTGTAACCGGTAAATAACTATTTCTATCTGTTTGTTTAAAATACACCTTTGTTTCTAATTTGTTGTTTCTTCGAAAAATAGTCACATCCAAGAAATTGATGGTGTCATTGTTCCATTCGGAAGTCAATCTGATGTTATTGTTATTATTATTTAAAACGTTTAAAAACACATTCAATGACTCCTCTGTTCCCTCCCAGATAAAAAACAGATCGTCGATAAAACGTTTATAAAAAATCAGTTCAGCTTTCCTTTCTTTAAAAATTGACTTGTCCTCCCACTCGGCCATGAATAAATTGGCAATACTTGGGGCAAATTTAGCCCCCATCGCCACGCCTCGTTTTTGCGTATAAAACTTATTACCATACCAAAAATAGTTATGTGATAAACAGAAGTTTAAAACATGGCCAATAAAAACTTTTTGATTGTGGGGTATATCATCCCTTTGGCTAAGAGCCCAATTCAGGGCTAGTGAGGCATCGTCGTGCTGGATGATTGAGTATAGTGAGGACACATCTGCTGTGACTAGTAAGACTTGCTGGTTTTCTGTAAAAGTGACATTGTGCAAACAGTTTAAGAGATCCTTTGTGTCCTTTAGATAGGACCTGGTCATTCTAACACTCTTTTGCAGGAACTTGTCGAGGTATTGGCCCATTCTTGCAGTTATTGAGTCTATGCTGTTGACAATCGGACGGGCTGGAGGGTTAATGGGATCCTTATGAATTTTAGGCAGTGTATAGATGGTTGGGATCTTACTGCTTGTTGGTGTTAGGTACATTTTTTCTTTCTGAGAGAGTACACCAAGGGAAGAGCCTATTCGTACCAATATTTCCAATTGGTCCCTGTAGATATGTGTTGGATCTTGGTCCAATAGGCCGTATGTGGCTTTATCCGATAACATTTCTGAGATTTGGCCTTGGTAATATTCCTTCGATAGTATCACTACACCCCCTCCTTTGTCAGCTGGTCTGACTATTATGTCTTTACGTTTTTCCAGTAATTTAATACCATCTTGAATATGATGTGAACCTACATTCTTTTTTACTTTTAGTTGATTTAAATCACGCAAGATCAGTCCTTTAAAAACTTCAACTTGATGGTTGGGGTTATTAGGTGGATTAAACAAGGATTTGTTTTTTAAGCCACTGTTAATTACCCCTTGATGATTGTTAATCGATGCTGTTTGTGTGTTTAAACCAACAAAGTATTTTTTGATGTTTAATTTTCTGATGTATTTGTGTACATCGATATATACATCAAATTTATTTATTGTTTTTTTTTCTTCCACATTTCAGCCCCATATTCAGGATATTCAATTCTTTGTGTGTCAGTTCTGCTTTGCTGAGATTAAAGATACCATCTGTTACTGGTGACGACTTCTTTTCCTGGACCCTCCTTCCAGCCCTGCATCCTCTGGAGCTTGGTTTCTTGTTTGGGGGTACTGTGTTTGTTCCCGGGTCCAGTAATTCTGTGGTTGTTGTTGGGGTCTCCAATCTTGTTCCCTGTATTCCTGTGACGGGTGTTGCTGAGGTCTGCCCCTTGGGTGTGGGTAGCCTCTCCCCCTTCTCGGTGCACCTCCTCCTCTCCCTAAAAAAGGACGTGGTGGGGGTGCAACACTATGTTGTTGCGTATTAGTCGGTTGATAGTAATTGTACGTTGGGGTTGGGTAAGGTGCTGGTTGCTGGTTTTGGCTTGATCCTCTACCTCTACCTCCTCTAGATTTTCCTCTACCCCGTCTAATGGGTGTAGAGAATTGTGCTGGAGAGTCAATTACTATTTCCTCTTCACTTGTATTTTCAAGTCTTCTTTCATTTTGAGGATACGGTGTGTCATTTGTATTGATAACCGTTTCGTCCTCTGATGATTTGATGATTACATTTAATTTATCCGGTAGTGTTGACTGCCATGCATATAGGTTATTTGTATTATAATCACCCGTATCTCTGTGATATTTTTTAATTTTCTTTTTTTGTGTTTCTTTGTCTACTTTCTCTAACCTCTTGTTGGTTCTAATGTTAAAATCAATCCAGGGTTGTGTCTCCTTAATTGGATCCAATTGTGTTTGTAGTTCATTTATTTTATTTTCTAACATAATCATTTTGCGCTTCTTTCGTAGGAGTATCAAATCTTGTAATTTAAATGATACTCCGTTGAAAAAATCGAACCACTCACGGATGGAACTTGGATCATCCAGTCCATCTTGGGGTGTAATTTCCCATCTCAGACTTCTGATGGTGATTTTATCCTTTATGTATTGTTCTAAAGTGCATATGTCCCACCAGGTCCTCACTTGTCGCTCTAATGTGTTGCCTAGTGCCGACATAGCCACCCAAAATGGCTTAAAAACATTCCGAAGGGTCAGATTATGAGAGTCAAGCGAAACTGTTCTACAAATAATGACTTTCTCAGCCAATCTAAAATCCTGACAGACAGGTTCAAGGCGAAAGGATATAATCCACAGTTTTTGGAAAAAATTGTGGAAGAAGTAGAAAAAATCCCTAGAAACAAATGTTTAGAAGAGAAAGTGATAGATACAGCCCAGGAATCAAATCCGGCAGAATGGGGGTTCATATCACAATTTCACAGCCAATATAAAGAAGTAGAGTCCATTTTTAATGAACATTGGCACATTCTGCTGTTGGACAAGAAATTAGGCCCCATATTACCTCAGTATCCACAATTCATCTACAGGAAAGCACCTACCTACGGTGATACGATTGTGAAAAAAATCTTGGACCTACCGGCTAAACCCCAAAGTTTTTGGGATAAAAATGGCTTCTTTTCCTGTAGAAGATGCAAACCGTGCAAAGAAGTTAGAGTACTGAAGAGAGGTTTGGATAGCTTCACATCACCAACAAATCACCAGGAATTCAAAATAAAGCAGTTCATTACCTGTAATACTACTCATGTCGTATATGCACTTAGATGCCCATGCGGCCTACTGTATATCGGACGCACAAAGAGACGGCTTAGAATCAGAATTGGAGAACACATTAAGAATATCAAAATAGGATACACTGATCATAATGTGTCTCTTCATTTCAAAATAAAACATAACCAAGATCCATCCGGTTTGGAATTTTGGGGGATCGAACATGTGGAAACCCACTGGAGAGGCTCCCATAGAGTACGAGAACTTTCAAAAAGAGAAACGAACTGGATTTTTTTGACGGATGTATTAATGCCCAAAGGATTAAACGTTGAGCTGGACATTAATTGCTTTATCAGTGACACGTAAATGGAAATAGACAAATATAGTCATGACATGCAAGAGTAAGAGTCCTTTTAAGCACGATCAAAGGGGTAGCCAAAATATATAGGATAACAAAGGGGGTTCTAATAAGCTCACCATTACCTCAGACATTTTGGCTCACCTGATAGACATCCTTCATTTAAGTTCCACTACACATCTTTTCGCATATAAATTCCAATGAACATATCCCATGCATATTAAATATACAGTGTTGCACATTATAATGATTAGAATGGACTATTTGTATAATGCTATATACCCTAAAAGGTCTGCTGGTCCAATATGGATATATAGTTTCACATAAGGTTAGACTTAGATTCCAATATGTCTAATGGATATACTTATGTACGTATATTTATATATACATATACATCCTCCATTTTATATGTGTGACAATGTTGTGTTTCTACGTAATTTATTTTACAGTTTATTATATATATATATTTTTTTATATGTATATATATATATTTTTTTAGGTTTCTATCTATATAAAATTAATATATTTTTTTAGATTTCTATTTTTTAGATTTCTAATTTGGTCTACTTTTTTTAATATATTTTTAATATATATAATAATGCTGCATTTTTATATCTTTTATAAGATTTCATAAAATCATGGTCTATATATTTTTTTTAAACAATCTTTTATTAATATCTTTATATATATGTACCATATTTTTAACTGTATATATATATATAATTTATTTTATATGTATATGTACATATATATATTTATGGATATATCATTTAAGTTTCTTTATGTATTTAATATTTAATGATTGAATATTGATTGAATCCAGCTTAATGTATGTTAACATTTATGTTTACTATGTGTCTACAGTGTATCACATAGATGAGTACAAAACTTCACAGTAATACTGCCGAGGTTATGTGTGACACCCAGGGTTAATTGCTCTCAGGTCACACACTATTTGACATAAGCGTTTATACAGATGCAGATATCTCCTCACTGTATTAAAATGCTAGGCGCTGAAGTTCCTTGTTCAGTGCTAGCCCCTGTATGTAGTAGTATTTACTGCTACCTCTCTATCTTCACTCACAAATTCGCTCTATGGGGAGAACAGTGAGTGAAACTGGAGCGCAGTACAAAGCTATGTCCCGCATGGCTCCTCCCCTTCGGGGGCGTGGCTAAGACGGCGCCCGGAGGAGAGGACTGTACCAATGACACACGGAGGATGTGTCTACACCGGCCGGAGCTCTGTCATTGGTCGGGGGGCGGAGCAATACTACTTAAGTCCGGTGGATGACTGTGATAGGCACGCTCTAAGAGGAAGTCCGAACGGACGAAACGTCAGAGCTGCTATCCAGCATCCTAAACCGGAAGTGACGTTGTGCGCTCCACTCGTGGAAGGGAACCAGGAAGCAAGCCACAGGAAAGACTTCCAAGCGGTCTTCAGGGGTCCCGAGAAACAGTGAGAGTGACACAAACACCCAGGGCCGCTGATAGGGCAGTACAGCCAGCCCTGGTGTACGGGGCCCGGCCCTATCAGCTGCATAGAGGGGCCCGGCCAGCATTACAGCTCATTGCTGCATTAAATAAAAACAAAAAAATAAAGCTTGGTAAACTTCACCCCCGCTCCTCCTTGTGTTATGGAGCGGGGTTATACCATTTTCCTGGGCAATGTCAGGTCAACAGAGGGGCCCAGGTGCTCACAGAGAAGGGACTATTTCTTCATTTTCGGGAGCGGATGTATATGCAGCAGTTCACTACTCACTGAATTAGTTCCGGCCGGCGGAGTGATACTATGATTCAGGTGCTGAGATGCAAGGAGGCTGACATGAAGGAGAGCCTGGCTGCAGTGGACACAGTGAGTAAAGAATAAAGCATAGAATCCTCACTGTGTCCTTAGAATAGAACTCAGCAGGTTAGCATTACAATAGTCTTCACAGGCAGCACAGTTATGTAAGTAGGGGCTCTATCATGGCTCTGTCTCATGGCTGCTGACTTTGTTATGGCTGTGCTGTGTTACAGTCTGTTATATACAGTACAGCCATAAGTTAACAAAGTCAGCAAACAGCCATGTCACATCCAGCCATGATAGAGCCCCTGCTTACTGTGCTGCCTGTGATGATGATTGTAATGCTACTTCAGTTGGGGGGAGCAGTAAACATGTGCAGTGGAGCTGCATTTTACCCCCATCACTGCAGCAATGATCAGACATAATTTTTTTAGCCCCAGTGATTCGGCCAAAAGTAAAAAAGAGGACCTGTCATGGCTCTGCTATCACGAGGGATGTTATTAATTTCTTGTGAATGCAAAAAAACAAAAACAAATGAAACCTACAATGTAATTTTATTAACAAAATGCTTACGCGCAATTGCGAACGCACATGTTGGCCCCCGCACGCACGTGTAAACAGCAACAAACCTGCCTTTTGTTTTATAACGGGGTTAGGGGTGGGGTCAAAGGTGTGGTCGAAGGGGGCCCCGTCAGGTAGGCTGTACGGGGCCCCATAATTTCTAACAGCGGCCCTGCAAACACCCATACCTGTTATACATTTTGCCTGACTATTTCACTGATCTGGTACGCATGTTTTTTAAAGGGGATACGCATGTATGTTTTGGGTTACATTAAACATCATCAAAACTATATTGCGCTATGTGGATATTTTCTTCCCTTACATAAACTGCTATTACTTGGAGAGTGGAAATCTATGCGGTGATCGAGGAAAGGGGTATGCTGTTCCAATCTACCATCTGACAGCGATACATTATATCATATGCGGTTTTAAAGTAGCCATCTGGTGAGTTCTTTCCCCAAAGGGGACCCTTTATCCCCCCACGTGGTGAAATCGTGATTGGTGACTGGAGCACATATTATTGTTTTCTTTGATCGAGTCAGCATACACAGCATACACATCAAACCAGTGGTTTGCAGCGCTGCTGCAGGATTTTATATCAGCTCTGTACGAGCGGTTTTTATTTTTCTGCTTTTATATATGCAGTAAATAATGCTGCAAGTTAGGCCGGGTTCACATATGTGCGGCCGCAAATGCCAGCATGGGGTCCAGTCTGTTCCTGTTCACCGGTTCAGATACGAATCAGGTCTGAATTTTTGCCTGAATTCGCACCTGAACCAGACCCAAACACGCACAGGACCTTTTTGGAATACAGACCCTGGCTGCCATGTACATGTGTGAACCGGCTCCATTGAGAGCTGGTTACACTTGCATGTAATGCGTATTGGATGCAGGGAAACCGTCATCCAATTCACACATATGTGAACCCAGCCTTAAAAGGATCAGTGTCCTCTCATCGGTCCCAGCGATACAGTAACATGGGTCCTGCTTTTCAGATGTCCGATCCCTTCTAGATCTGCCCGAGGTGACTTCAGTTCTCAGCACATGGCCACAGGCTTGTACCAGGTTGATGTGCACACAGGAGTAGTGATGTGCACACCTTGGTCTCCTCACAGCAAAAAGAAAATACCTCAGTATTTAGCCTGTGAAAATACAGCTGTCTCTCTCTATTTATACCCAGCTTGCATGGAAAATTGCAGTCCAATAGCCCATTAACTATCATAGTAGGCTTGGCTACTGAATCACTGAATCGAATCAGTGAATCAACTCACTACAGAGTTTGAATGAATCAAATCATGAAAGTGAATCTGATTCAATTCATTGTCAAAGATCCTCCCCTTTCAGGATGTGTAGGGAGCTGAAAAAACAGCAGCCTCAGCTCATGATTTGTAAAATTATCTATAACATGATTATGTGAGCCATCAAGACTTCAAGTTTCTGAATAAATCACAGAGCACACAAGGTTCTCTTTTGTATGTCTGTGTGTGAAGCAGGCAGCAGCAGCTAGTCAAGTCAAGTCCAGTCTGTGATGACACTCAGGAAGAGAGCACACAAGTATCAACGTTATGTTTTGTAACATGAGCTGTGTGTGAGTTAGCAGAGCAGTATAACTCCTGATCCATGAGTGACTCGTCTGAGTACAATAGGTTCATGAGCTGTGTGTGAGTTAGAAGAGCAGTATAACTCCTGATCCATGAGTGACTCGTCTGAGTACAATAGGTTCATGAGCTGTGTGTGAGTTAGAAGAGCAGTATAACTCCTGATCCATGAGTGACTCGTCTGAGTACAATAGGTTCATGAGTTGTATGTGAGTTAGCAGAGCAGTATAACTCCTGATCCATGAGTGACTCGTCTGAGTACAATAGGTTCATGAGTTGTATGTGAGTTAGAAGAGCAGTATAACTCCTGATCCATGAGTGACTCGTCTGAGTACAATAGGTTCATGAGTTGTATGTGAGTTAGAAGAGCAGTATAACTCCTGATCCATGAGTGACTCGTCTAAGCACATTAGATTTATGAGCTGTGTGTGAGCCAGGAGAGCAGAATAACTTGTGAATCTATGAGTGACTCATCAGGTCAAATGCATAAGCTGCTGTGAGAATTCTTTGAATGAGGCTCAGTTCACATTGGTGTGATCATGTGGGAAACCCTGCAATTTTTTTTAATTATCAGGTCAGGATCCATTTAAACTTTATTTTTTCATGTTTTTGGTGTGCCAGAATAAACTATAATTTGTATTTTTGGTTAAGTTAATATTTTTGCATAATTCAAGGTATCTTTTTTTTTTTTTGTTTTGCTGTATTGCAGAGTTTATAGAATAGTTATTGCAGCAAAGTTACTTAACATCTAATATGCTTACTGTTCTGACTGAGTGTATCACAGGACTGCAGTTATGATCCTTAATCTTAGCTTTGAACAAATGAGTCGTGAGTCGATTCAGTGATTCGAATCATTTCACTGAACTGATCCAAATGATTTGACTCACTAAAATGAATCACTCTGCCCAAGTCTATATCATAGTAAAGTTTCTTTCTGGAACTTCGCCTCCCATGAGCTCCTTCTGCTTGTCAGCCCCCTCTAGTGGATTGTGGCAAGGTATTGCGTTATACAACTGAGACATTGCTTGCAGTATAGTTTTACCTTACAGAAATGTATTGAATAAGGTGATCATATATGGTTAAAGGGTGTGAGAAAAAGTCTGGTAATAAACATAATATAGACTATATGGGCCCAGACCTCTGTGGTTAGGAATTGCTTTAATGTCTCTGAGCTTTAGCTTTAGCTTTATTTTTAACAATTTCACAACCATTCTTACCATATTTTATTGGGATAAGCCACATTTATGTTGAATTTTTTGAGTGACCCACTTCTTTATGTACTAAACAACAAAGCATGCCTGGAAGGTAATCATCCAGATATAAAATGCATTTTTTTTTGTGTCTGTGGTCCAATTGGAGATTTATCAGAGACAAAGCAAAAAGTGAGAAAAAAAATCTCTGTAAAATAAGGAAAATCCTATCTTAGAGAATAGTCATCTAAACAACAGTGACGGAATACCAAATCGTCAGAGTTGTCACCAGCCGATGGTCCCTACACTGTTTAAGGGCCCAGCAACAGATAAAAATAATATTGTTTGAGCTTGAAAGAAAATTACAATGACACTTTCTAAAATTGTTTACAAAAGATAGAAAAAAATTAATCAACTAAATTAAAAAACACTTTACATTAAAGACTGTATAGAGAAAATACAGTAAAACCTTGGTTTACGAGCATAATTTATTCCAGAAACATGCTTGTAATTCAAAGCACTTGTATATCAAAGCATTTTTTACAGGGTATAAAAGAGAAGAGAGGCACCTCTAAGTGTAGCAATAAGTTGCTAAATGTTGTACCTTCATTAAATGTAACCATATTGCTACACTTAGAGTCTCTTCTTTTTTTATACTCAGTTGTGTCATGACGCTACTCTTATATCAAGACATCGCTTGTATATCAAGGCAAAATGTATTAAAACATCTTGCTAGTCTTGCAAAACGCTCTCAAACCAAGTTACTCTCAAACCAAGGTTTTACTGTACTGTATGAATATTATGTACTCAATAACAACTTAATGTACATAAATCACAGACACCAGGTTCTCATTAAAGTTTTTCTCTTAAAGGCTCATCTTCTTTCAGCTGTCAGTTTTTAAAAAATGTTGGTGTAACCTACATGCAGTATGTGTAATGTACAGCAGTGATGGTCATCTCTATGCACACTACTTCGTTCAATGTTATCCCAATAGAGCGCACACACAACAAACCTGCAAGGGGGATCTCAAGGTTTTGACTGCTTAGGGGCCTCCATAGAGCATTTCTAAACAAGATTTATCATCTGTTTCTGTTTGGTAACATCTCAAATTTTTAGATATTCCCTTACTTTTAATCCCAGTTGCCACTAAATCAGCTAGAGAGGGTAAATCTCTACAGTGTAAGATTCTATCCAATTTAAAAAAAAAATGTATTTTACAAAAAAATCAGCAACAGGGACAGTAGAAACATTTAATGAGACGTGTCCCTTGTGCTGCTGCTGGCTGTCCTAATTGAAACCTGAAGTCCTCTGTTTTCCCCAAACTCTTGATGAGTGTCTGTGACAGGCCCAGAGCTTGTATTAACCTCCGCAGCCCTGGAAGATTGTGACTGCAGGGGTTAATATGAGTGCTGGACTTCTAACAGACACTCAAGAGTTATGAATGGGGGACAGGTGGATAAATGAAAGATCTGCCTCCTGCATTCATACAGCACCTTTTTCCATATGTAAGCAATAGTACTGCTTATCTGAATGGAGGAAGAGGTGGAAAAGGTGGACATGGTCAGCATTGTCTGTGATGGACCCCTTGGCTCTAATAACCCCTGCACAACTGAAAGATTACAGCTGCGGGCATACCTCCCACCTGTCCCTCATTTGGAGGGACTGCCCCTTTTTTGGAACCAAAGCCCTCTGTCCCTCTTTCCTTCTCCGTTGTCCTTAATTTTTGCCTCTATAATAGATGCAATACTTAACTACCATAATTGTTACATTACATAAAACCTTTCACACAGACCCTTTTATTATCACATTATTGTTTTAAAAAGCCAGTACAAGGCTCTCTTGGATAAGCCAGATCCACACAGTCAAGATGACAATCCTGTCAAAGTTCTCTATTTCTTTCGGACCCTGCCTATATACGTCCCATCTTTTTATCTCCATCTTTTACAGGACAGAGTCCTTCAATTCATCTGGGCTCAAAAATGCCCCAGAGTTCCCAGATCGATGCTCTATACCCATAGATTGCAGGGTGGTCTGGGAGCCCTTAATTTGGCTAAATATTATTTGGCAGCCCAGATTTCTCAAGTCTCTATGTTACATGCCGCTTCTGACATTCCATTGTGGGTGCTCTTGAAACTACCTAACTGTTCCCTAATTTCTTTACAAGCATTGCTGTGGCTTCCTCATAAATTACGCCCCCTGGTGCTAAGCCCTCTTATGCTTCATGGCTTGAAGCTGTGGGATTCGATAATCAGGAACAACCTTGTTCCTTTTCTTGGTGGACCTCCAATGGCTTACCTATGCATTATTTTTTAACAATGCACTTGTTTCCATCATAGAAGGGCCCTCTGCGAAACACATGGGATCTCTGGGCACGAACATTTTCATTATTTGCAATTGCGCAACTTGATTCTATCTCTCTGTCACACTGCCTCCTTTCCTTTTCGTAAGACATCTTTTGAGCATACTTGTTTACACTTCCCGGGGCCCCGGTCTTATCTCATTGCTTTATGCCTCCCTTATCCTGGTAGCAGTGACAGATGTTTTCGGAATTGTGGTCAGCATGGGGATGTCTTACATACATGGTGGTCATGCCCACATCTGATCGATTTCTGGTCCAGGGTCTTTGGCCTACTGTAAACCTTATTTCATGTAACAATACATAAAGATGCCCGACTGGCTTTTTACATTGCCCAATAGCAGGTCTTTTCGCACCCCAGTGGAGATTGGCCTCATACCTTTTTAGATCTGCCAAGCGGACTATAGACCAGGCCTGGAAGACTCTGTCTGTTTCTTTTCAGGGAGTGAAAACCAGGATGACTGCCCTGATGGTTGATGAGCAGATGTCCAATTATTTTGAAGGATTCATATGCAAAAAAATGTAAAAGTCTGGGACCCTTGTATAAATTATTCCTGCCCATCCCTGCCCCCGACTAGCTATGGTCGACTGAAAAACCTCCCTTGTGCATGTCCCACGTCCGTGGTACTTGCCCTCTTCTGGGGCCTCTCTCTCTCTTTTCTTTCTTTCTCTTTTTCCTTTCTCTTAGGGGACAGTACAGTATAGCTTGTGATACTTACCTTACCTCTACCATGGTCCTCTTTGGTCCTGGTAACAGTTTACAGTTATGGTAATTATCATACATACATACAGTATGCTGTTTTTTGTATGTGCCTGTTCAATATTGTCCCTGCGTGGGCAAGCCATGGCTTGTCATACCCTTTTGAAACTTAATAAAAATATTGAAACAGAAAAAGCCAGTACAAGGAAAACATGGTAATGATAAACGCCACTTTGGGTTTAGCCAATTATTTCTTGCTTATAAATGAATGGGCCACCTAACCATGGACATGGTGGAGAATGTGTTCTTTGCCTGCACCCTTTGTGCTTAAAGTGGATGTAAACCCAATTTTATCCTTTCTAAACTACTGCTGATCTATAAGGATATAGATGCCTCCTGCATGTATCCTTACCTGTCAAATGTCTCCCCTCTGTCTGTTATAAGATCTGAAAACTGCAGATTCTGTGGGTGGATCTGTTGTCTGGAGCTCGGTGGGTGGAGTCGTGATGTCAGTAGACTGCCCCGCCCTCCTCTACACTCCCCTTGTCAACATGCATTTTCTCTTGGGTACTTCTTACACTAAATTCTTCTATGATCACTAACATCCAGTCAAAATCCAGAAAAGTAACCACATGACTTCAGAAAAGGAGTGGGGGTGGGAATTAAAAAATAATGCCCGTCTCCAAGCTTGTGCATGAGATATGTAAATAACCTGTCACTCGCAGCAAGGGGGCGGAACGGACTAAGGTTTTTCTCTGTTAGTTCGTTTTATCTCACTGAACAATAAAAGAGGATTGCTCAGAGCTGGATTAACTGTGTGGCAAGACTGGGCACAGATGATAGGAAATATTTTACTCTACATTGTGACAGCAAAAAAAAAATCGGGTTTACATCCACTTTAAGGCTGGATTCACACCTATGCATTTTTGGTGATTTTTGTATTTTGCAGATTTGGACTACAGAACGTGTTGCATAGGAAACCATGTTAAATGGACTGTAGTGCAAATCTGCAAAATGCAAAAAGCACTAAAAATTCATAGGTATGAATCCAGCCTAAGGGAGTCCCACTTTACCATCTCAGAAATTTGGGAGGTATGGCTGCAGAGTATGCGGTGTAGAGGGTATCTGATTTCAACTAGGACAGCCAGCATCGGCAAAAGGGACACTAAGTTTTAAGGGCCAGATTCAGGTACATTTGCGGCAGTCTTACGTATCCCATTTACGTTACACCGCAGCAAGTTTTAAGCGCAAGTGCTTGATTCACAAAGCACTTGCCTGTAAACTTGCGGCGGCGTAGCATAAATGCGTCCGGCGCAAGCCCGCCTAATTCAAATTTGGCATGTATCAAATAAATTAGGCGCGTTCCCGCGCCAAACGTACTGCGCATGCTCCGTTTTGAAATTTCCCGCACCGATGTAATCTTTTGAACAGCGACGTGCGTTACGTCCATTCCTATTCACGGACGACTTACGCAAAAAAAATAAAAAATAAAAAATTCGATGCGGGAACGACGGCCAATCCTTTAACATGGGCAGTCTAAATATAAGCCATGAAATAGCAGCCGTAACTTTATGGCGGGAAAAGCCGACTAGCGACGACGTAAGAGAATGCGACGAAAGCACGTACCTTCGTGGATCGCCGTAAACAGCTAATTAGCATACACGACGCGGAAAACGACGCGAACTCCGCGCAGCGGGCACCGAAGTATTACACCTACGATCCGAAGGCGTACGAAGCCGTACGCATGTCGGATCGAAGCCTAAAGCTGTCGTATCTTGGTTTGAGAATTCAAACTAAAGATACGACGCGGAAAATTTGAAAATACGCCGGAGTATCAGTAGATACGCCGGCGTATTTCTACTGTGAATCTGGCCCCAAATGTCCCTTGTGCTGATTTTATTAAAAATTTTAAATGAATCACATACAGTATTGAAAATACAGCACAACAGAAAGCCTTTAAAAATATACTATTTCCTTTGTGCTGCACAACAAACAAAGAGCCAACAATTACTACACAAAGCTTTCCAAACACCATCTTCCTCCACACATTTGATCAGATCACATTCTGTAAATGAAGGTTCTGTTCTGTATACTAACATGACTTTGCCTGCGAACAGCCCTTTTCACCCCAACCCAGGCAAACATGCAATTACCCTTTAGTTCTTTTGCTGCTCATCCATTGTGAGCTTTCCAGGTGATGTGGCTTTCCTGCTGTCAATACATGTTAGTGTGAATTCTGTCTTTGGGTTTAAAGCCTCCTTCTCATTACAAATCAACTGCCACATTAAGTGTACACATCAATAAAGATCAACTAGTTTTCTTTTTAGTCTCTGGTTCCTAATGATTATTTCCATGTGATGTCGATAAAAAGGATGGAATAAAGTCAATTCGCAGTTATCGCGTCATGTTTTAGTGCAAGGATTACACCTGACAAGAATTTTATTTTGTGTTTTTAATGAAAGAATCATTACATTTCTTACTGATTTAGCAGATAAAGAGGGCATTAGGCATTATTTCTTTGCTAGCATGATAAATCAGATAATTAGCACATCTATGTTAATATCGACCTGAAAATGCTCATTACTTATATATCTCTGGGAAAAACAATCTTTATATTGTCTGCAAGTAGCAAGCAAACCATTGAACGGTAATTTGTTCCTGAACGATGTAGTGATCCAATAGTGCCATCTGGTGCTTGTAAATGATATTACTACATACTAAAGGTCCTTCACCTTTTCTGAGAAGTCTACACTAATGTCCTAGCCGCATCTAAGCGCAAGTGTTACTGGAAATGTGGGAAAGTAATAAAAGCTTATAGCTTCCACACTAAATTGCAGCGCACAGATGTGAACCAGCCACATAGGATAGAATGGCATTTTAATTAAAATGCCTTTTCATGCAGTAAAATTCATGCATGTTTTTTTAAGGCTTGATTTACACCTATGCAGGTTGCAGTTTGCATATTCCAGATGAATTTTGCATTTTTCAATACACATTTTTGATCCATTGAAGTCTATGGAACCAAAAACCAGAAAAAAAGTCCCTGGTCCTTTTCATAAAATGCACAGATGTGAACTACATCCATAAGAAACCATGATAAATGAACTGTAGTTTCTTTCTGAAAAACTGAAAAAGCACTAAAAAATGTATAGGTGTGAACCAGGCCTTATGCCGCGTACACACCATCACTTTATGTGATGAAAAAAAATGACGTTTTTAAAAACGTCACTTTAATTGACTGTGTGTGGGGGAAAACGTCGTTTTATGTCTTGTAAAAAACGACCAAAAAAAATTGAAGCATGCTTCAATTTTATGTGTCGTTTTTCAAAAGTGCACTTTTTACTTCACAGAAATTGACCGTGTGTAGCAAAAAACGTCGTTTTCTAAGACGTTTTTTCATCCACGCATGCCCAGAAGCAAGCTTCAATGGTAAAACGTGGTGGAACGTAACCTCACTTTGCAAGATCATTGTGAGAAAAACGATGGTGTGTAGGCAACTTCGTCTTTGAAAATTGAAGTTTCAAAAACGTCGTTTTTTACTTCACAGAAAGTGTCATTTTTTTTCATCACATAAAGTGATGGTGTGTACGCGGCATTAGGGCCCCTTCAGACCCAAGTGTGCACTACAAAACGTGTTCCATAGGAAACCATGTTAAATGGACTGTAGTGCAAATCTGCAGAATGCATAAAGCACTAAAAATGCATAGGTGTGAATCCAGCCTAAAGCGGTAGTAAACCACACTTTTTTTTTTTTAAACCCTGCAAGACAATTGCATAATGTGCTAGGATGCATACTAGCACATTTTGAAATACTGCATGCCGTCCCTTCAGAGCGCATGCAACCGGTGACATCACCGGTTGCATGCAGTGTGAATTTCCCCTAAACTTTGCAGGTTTAGGAGATATTTACTGTACCTACAGATAAGCTTTATTATTTTTTCAATGGGACCTTGTTAAAGTTTAGTTTGGCATTTTTGGCCAATAAATCAGACCACTATCATGCAGGATTCACAGCTATGCATTGTTGTGTGTAGAAGGGTCAGATGCATTGTTTACTCTGTCAATATACATTGGAGGCCTTTAGACCTAATTAACCACTTGCTGACAAGCCACAGTACATATAATGCGGCAGGTCGGTTCTATTGTGCAAAACGATGTACCTGTACGTCGCTTCATGTAATCGATACTGTGGGCGCGCGAGCGCGGGTCCGGCAGACATGATGTTCACTGCCTGACCACAATCATGGTACAGAGAAGCAGAACGGGGATCTGCCTATGTAAACAAGTTGGATCCCCGTTCTGACAGGGAACAGTACTGACATCTGATGTTCTTAGTGATCAGGAACAGTGATCTGTGTTGAGCCCACCCCCCACACAGTTAGAACACACCCAGGGAACACAATAAACCCCTAGATCGCCCCCTAGTGTTGGGCCCTTTCCTGCCAGTGTCATTTATACATTGATCAGTGCATTTTTTTAGCACTGATCACTGTAATAATGTCACTGGTCCCCAAAAAGTGTCACTTGGTGTCGGCTGCAATGTCACAGTCCAGCTAAAAATTACAGATTCCAGCCATTATCAGTAAAAATGCAGTCCTTGTTGTGTGTTAGACAGCCTTAATGGAAAACGCCTTAAAGCGGTATTAAACCCAAGACCAAAAATGTAATATTTTAAAAAAATTACATTTTACAGCTTAACCAATCCTTAGAGGTAGTGGCTGCATTTGTTTACTTCCCCTCTGTTTTCACCTGGTAATCTGGTTAGTAGCACACCTTCTTTATTAGGCCCCGTACACACGAGAGGATCGATCGGCTGAAATTGATCCGCGGATCGGTTTCAGCGGATAGATCCGCTGGTGTGTACGATCCAGCGGATATTTATCCGCGGATATATTTCGGGCCGACCGATTTCCAGCGGATAAAAATTTCTTAGCATGCTAAGAAATCTATCCGCTGGAATCGGCTCCAGCGGATCGATCCGGTGGTCTGTACAGACTCACCGGATCGATCCGTCCGAACCCATCCCTCGCATGCGTCGTAATGATTCGACGCATGCGTGGAATTCCTTATATGACAGCGTCGCTCACGTCGCCGTGTCATCATCGCGGCGACGGCGCGACACGTCATCGCGATGGGAATTCGGCGCGGATTTCGATCCGATGGTATGTACACTCCATCGGATCAAAATCCTCAGAGGATTTATCCGCGGAAACGGTCCGGAGGACCGTATCCGCGGATAAATCCTCTCGTGTGTACCCGGCATTAGAGTGCCCCCACTCTGGATGAACAGCATGTCACAGCACATCCCGGATCTCCAGAACAGGCCCAAAGCTTAATTTAGTAAACACGTCATTATAATTGAAGCAATGTTTCGGAGCCCCACAGGACCCCTTCATCAGGCATGTGACAGAGTGAGATACAAAGATCAAACTGTTTAACAACCCCCCCCCCCCCCACCAATCAGTGAGCAAAGAAGCAGCCCAGCACCACTCCCTGACATCATAATGATGTCATACTCCTGCCATAGTCACATCCCATAAAATGACATAACAGCTATCACCATTTAATGTTATGTCATTTTTTAAATTAGGGGATCCAAGAATAGGTCCAATCTTGGGTGGGCTGGTGACATTATCCTGCTTTGATTAACTTTGGTTTCAGTTGGCTATCGCTACACCACCCCTCAAAACATCTGCTTTTCAGGAACATGTGTTTGCCTTTTTGGAAATAGTGTGTTTGAACCACTTTGGATGAAGGAGCACAAGGGGCACCTTTGGACAGCTGCATTGTCAGTCTGGGGGGAAGTGAGCGTTAGATGTACTAGTAGATTTAAATATACTAACAATTTGAAGCTAATATGTAGGCAGGTACAGTCTACTTTTTCCACTGCAGTTGGGGAAGAAGTCAAGAGGAGCATCGGTATGGTTTCCTAGGTCACTGGGGAAGCTATCCTATTGAAAGTGGCCACCCCATGTGTGTCCTGCAGCCATCTTGGGTTAGGCAGAACCTTTTTAAGGCTCTGTCTGACCCAAGTTTGGCATACATTTGCAAGTTAGTGGACAGACAGACAAGCATTCGTTGTTTTGTTTGTGGGTTTCTGCTGTTTCCAGCTTTATAAGAGGAATTATAGTCTGCAAATATTCACCCCTCCTGCAACAATGCGATATTCCCGAGCTCCCTTACTGGTGCCAAAATCTTTTCTCCGGTTTCATTTGGGTGCAGGGTTTTTGGCCGTCTTGATTGGCCTGCACGGGCTAATGAAAGGCCTGCATGTGCACCCAGGAGTTCATTCATCCCAGCACTAAGATGGAAAATAATGTACAATGAGCTGCATTTATCCATATTGGTTTACGTTCTATTAGGAGATTGTGAACAGGCAACTAAATGTGTTTTATTGCAGAAGAGACATAGCATATATTTTCTGCAATAAAGAGCCTGCCTGCTTGCACTGTTGTTCTTTTTAACTTTATTTTCACTTTAAAAGTAGTAAAAGATTCACTTTGACATTAACTCTATATAAATTAAACTACATGTCTTGTTTGCCTACTCTAGGATTCGCTAAAAGATACCAGCACCAGCATCTACCATTTAGAGCAGCCTTTCTCAACCTCTTTAAATACTTCAGATCTGCGATATAGCCGAAAGACGGCTACAGCGCAGACCTAATTTGCTGGGAGGCGTCCATGGACGTCCTCCGATGCTCGAGCAGCGCGCTCTGTGATCAGCATCTATGAGACTCGGCTGATCACAGATCGGAGTAAGGGGTCGATCCCACCCCTGATCAGCTGTCAGTCAATGACAGCTGATAATGTGATGTAAACAATTTTTTCTCCTCACGCTGATAGCATGAGAAGAAAAAAGCCAATCATCGGCGGCTGTCAGAGGGGCATTGGTCCCGAACAGTTCCACTTACCAGTGCACAACACTGCTGCCTACCAGTGCCCACAATGCCACCTACCAGTGCCCACAATACCACCCATCAGTGCCCACAGTGCCATCTATCAGAGTCCACAGTGCCACCTGTCAGTGTCACCAATCAGTGTCACCTACCAGTGCCCATCTGTGTCAACTACCAGTGCCCATCAGTGTCACCTACCAGTGCCCATCAATGCCACCTATCATTGCCACCCATCAGTGCCATCTTATCAGTGGCCATCAAAGCTGCCTTATCTTTCCCCATCAGTGCCGCCTTATCTGTGCCTATCAGTGTCAACTTATCTGTGCCTATCAGTGCCCATCAGTGTAGCCTATCAGTGTCCACCAGTGCAGCCTATCAGTGCCCACCAGTGCCATCAGCGCATATCAATGAAGGAGAAAAATTACATATTTTCAAAACTTAATAACAAACTATGAAACATGATTTTTTTCCCCAAATGTTCAATTTTTTTTGTTTGTTTAGCAAAAAATAAAAAACCCAGTGGTGATTAAATACCACCAAAAGAAAGCTCTATTTGTGTGAAAAAAATGATAACAATTTAATTTGGGTACATCGTTGTATGACCGCGTGATTGTCATTCAAAATGCGTCAGGGCTGAAAGCTGAAAATTGGTCTGGACAGGAGGGGGGTTTAAGTGCCGAGTAAGGAAGTGGTTAATACAGTGGAACCCTTAAAAACATTTTCAGGTCCTGAGGAACCCCTGCTAAATTATTACATCTCAATACACATTTGCATAGTAGGTAAGTTCTGAATATAGTAATACATAAAATAATAAATAATGTAGTGTATCTGGTATATTTGACACCCAGAACAGTTTTATTTAACACTCCCCTATTCTATAGGAAAATAGTAAACATAATGAAATGGAAGAAAATAATTATTGCCATAAAAGAAACACCAACAGGGAAAATTGTAGTGCCTATTTCATTGGTGGTCAGTGGAAAAGTGCCTTCTTATACTGATGGTCAAAGTAGTGAACCCATACATTGGTGGCCAGTGGGAAAGGACCCCTTATATTAATGGTCAGTGGGAAAAGAATACTACTTACATTGTTAACTAGCGGGAAAACTGCACCTCTTACATGCAGCTAAATAGATAAGTGATGTCAGAGGTTACTGATAGTTAGAAACTCTTCCTTGCTCAAGGAATCCCTAGCAACCTCTGAAGGAACCCCGGGGGTTACACAGAACCTTGGTTGAGGAACCCTGATTTAGAAAATGACCTTATCAGTGGATCCTGTCTGATTTTTTGCAGAAGACAGGGGACTGACTTCATATATACTAAATACTAGCAGCTTTTGCGATATTTTGATCATTTTACATAAAAGGTTTCAGTATGTAAATTTACAATTTTGTCATGGCGAAACAGCAATACTTTACAATGAAACATTTCATATTGAACTACAAAATGAAAACAATGGATGAAATTTTGTTTTTTTAATCATGGCTGTAGGTTACTAACATTATTTTAATAATGTATTCAGTTGCTCTCTGTTATGCAGCATAGTTTTTATTAGTTAGTGAAAAAAAATCCAGGATTATTTAATTAAACAATCTTGGGATTTGTCCAGACCTGTACTAGAGTGAAATGAAAGGCGTACTGAAAGGACAACTTTCTCAAACCAAAACGTACTAAATCATACTGGGCTGGTTTTCACATACCAAACGTTCAAGCTTGGTTCAGCACCTCACCTCTTCATTTATGTGCCTTGCAGGTCTCTGTGTTCATTGCTAAGAGCATTTTAAAAGCGACACAATACACAAGAGAGTTTCTGCAATAAGTAACAAATTACAAAGTTTTTTTTTTTTTTTCGCCCCAACATATGTACTTCCACTATACTGTGCATTACAAGTGATTTCCTCATTAAAGCGGAAGTAAAGCTTCTTAAGAAAAAAAGTATTACCCTGCAAGGTAATATCACCGTTGACAGTGCTTCTATCTTCACCAGGTCTTCCAGATTCACAGGCTCCGGTCATCTGATTTGCTGAGACGCGATGACGGAACTCTGAAGGAACGGCACAGGTATGCCATTCCTTCGGAACGCATGCACTGGTGACGTCACCGGCTGCTGCTCGCTGGATTATCTCCTAAATGGTGAACAATTAGGAGATATTTATTTTACCTACAGGTAAGATTTATTATAAGCTTACCTGTAAGTAAGAATTAGCAAAACAAATTTACTACCACTTTAAAGTGTGGAAGTGGAACATTGTGCCAGGGTGTACGGGAAGGCTTGGCACTGACAAAAGGTGGGGCTCAGTGGTTGTCTAAGCCTAGTCTTCAGGGTCCTCCTAATATAAGCAGGAAATTATTTGAATATAAGGCTACTTTCACACTGGCCGAAATCCATCGCTACGGAGTCCGCCAGCTCCCACCAGCTCAGCGGGAGATCTGTCCGCTGATCTCCACTGAGCCGGCGGATGACAAGCCCCTCTCTGCTCACTGAGCGGGGAGGGACTTGTGCAGCGGCGCTGTCTCCTATGGAGCGATCAGATCTTACCCAATCCGATCTGCCATGGACAGATGGGGATGTATCGCCATATGTCTGATTTTGGCGGATCAGTTTGGGTCAGGTGTCGGCGGACATGTCTCAGCTGACATCCGACACTCCATAGGACTGTATGGAGCGGCCATTCAGGTCCGCCGTCAAAACTGACAGGCGGACCTGAACGGTCCGATCGTGTGAAAGGGGCCTTAGATTGCAGAAAGGGTTCTTTATTGCTATAGCAGTAAAAGTATGGAACTCCCTCACTCAAGACGTGGTAGTAGCTGAGAGTGTCGACAACTTAAAAAAAACTTATTAATGTCTTCCTTAGGAAGCAGTATATACAGGGCTATGGGAATTGTTAGAGAATAAAAATCACACATAAATACGCACACAGGAGTTGAACTGAATAGTGTTGTATCCATTTTCAACAATACAAACTGTGGGCCAGATTCACGCAGATGAGCGGTGGCGTAACGTATCGTAGATACGTTACACCGCCGCAATTTTTCATCGCAAGTGCCTGATTCACCAAGCACTTGCGATGAAAACCTACGCCGGCAGCCTCCGGCGCAAGGCGGGCAAATTCAAATGGGCGTGTGCCATTTAAATTAGGCACGCTCCCGCGCCGGACCTACCGCGCATGCTCCGTTTCCGAACTCCCGCCGTGCTTTGCGCGAAGTGACGTCATTTTTTCGAACGGCGACGCGCGTAGCGTAATTCCGTATTCCCGGACGGCTTACGCAAACGATGTTATCTTTTAAATTTCGACGCAGGAACGACAGCCATACTTTATACAGCAATACGATTGCTGTGTAAAGTTAAGGCACCAAAAAACAACGACTAACTTTGCGACGGGAAACTAGACTAGCGGCGACGTAGCGAACGCGAAAAACCGTTGTGGATCGCCGTAACTCCTAATTTGCATACCCGACGCTGGTTTACGACGCAAACTCCCCCCAGCGGCGGCCGCGGTATTGCATCTTAAGATCCGACAGTGTAAAACAATTACACCTGTCGGATCTTATGGCTATCTATGCGTAACTGATTCTATGAATCAGTCGCATAGATAGAACAACAGATACGACGGCGTATCAGGAGATACGCCGTCGTATCTGCTCTGTGAATCTGGCCCTGTGTAACTATAATAAACACAGGTACCAAAAAGCATCAGCACTCTCGAGTATTGATAGTTTACATACTTTGTTGGACCCTGGTTCAAAACTGAAGAATATGAGGATAATGATGTTCTTTAAAGGTTTAGTTCACCTTTAAACAAAAAAATGAAAAGGTGAATTAACTCACTAAACCCTCCCCACACCCTGCTGCACTTACCGTATTTATCGGCGTATACCGCGCACTATTTTGCCCTGAAAATCAGGCCAAAATCGTGGGTGCGCGATATACGCCGATACCCGCTTTCCCGCCACGAGTTTGAATACTGCGCCCGCATATAGCGAGCGCAGTACACTCGTGAATCTTCGGCCAGTCTCGGCGCCTCTCGTACTGACGTCCTGACGTCCTGAGCGTACAGGACGTCAATGCGAGAGGCGCCCGAGCCTGCCCGAAGATTCACGAGTGTACTGCGCTCGCTATATGCGGGCGCAGTATTCAAAGTCGTGGCGGGAAACGAGCGGGAGGACGCCGCCGAAGATGGACACCGGTCCCGCCGAAGATGGACGCCCGACCCGCCGAAGATGGACGCCCGACCCGCCGAAGATGGACGCCCGACCCGCCGAAGAGGACATCCGAAGCCCCAGAAGGACGCCGGACCCGACGAGGCCGCAGATGGACGCCGCGCAAGACACCAAACTGTAAGTACAAAAAAACAAAAAATCTTTTTTTCCCACAGGATTGGGGGCCACTTTGGGGGTGCGCGGTATACGCCAGAGCGCGTTATACCGCGATAAATACGGTATTTCATTACTTGATTATCTTCTCATGCCAATGCTGGCATGAGCTTTATTTGGAAGAAGTCAGGTGATTGGGGTTCTTTTCACTAGGCCTGAAGCCTGGGGCCTCACCACACGTCTAGAGGCTTAGCCCGAGGGGAGCCTGATCGTTGCCGGAGGTAAAGGAGAACAGTTGTTAGAGAGACGACCACTCCTGTTGCTGGAGGAAACTTTATAAGGGATGGAGTTCTGAAGGAGCACCAGAGCAGATGCTTCACTAGTCGGGGACAGTGAAGTAAGTCAGAAAGCTTCAGTAGAGACTCATCCAGGAATACAGTGGGTAGCTGTGAATAAAGCTTGAAGGAGTACAGCGGGTAGCTGTTTTATGTAGCACACTATCTTCGATCTCTTCTTTGTTCCAGCTGGATTTTCAGTTAGACTGAGGCAGTGATAGCAAACCTTGGCACCCCAGATGTTTTGAAACTATATTTCCCATGATGCTCAACTACACTGCAGAGTGCATGAGCGTCATGGGAAACATAGGGCCAGATTCAGAGACATTTAAGTTGCTCCCCTGCGGCGTAACGTATCTGATTTACGTTACACCGCTGCAGGTTTACAGCGTAAGTGCCTGCTTCACAAAGCTCTTACCTGTAAACTTACGGCGGTGTAACGTAAATGCGCTCGGCAGAAGCCCGCCTAATTCAAATGGGGCGGGCACCATTTAAATTAGGCGCGTTCCAACGCCGAACGTTCTACGCATGCTCCGTGTTTAAATTTCCTGACATGCTTTGCGCAAAATTACGGCGCCCCAAAGTTTTTTTTGAACGGCGATGTGAGTTACGGCGTTTCGTATTCCCGGACGTCTTACACAAAAAAAAATTCAAAATTCGACGCGGGAACGACGGCCATACTTTAACATGGCTGATCTAAAGATAAGCCATGTTAAAGCAGGTGTAACTTTGTGACGGGTAAAAACGACTAGCAACGACGTACGGCATTGCGACGAACGCGCGGATCTTCGTGGATCGCCGTAACTAGTCATTTGCATATTCTACGCCGACCGCAATGGAATCGCCACCTAGCGGCCGGCCTAGAATTGCATCCTAAGATCCGACGGTGTAAGTCAATTACACCTGTCGGATCTTATGGCTATCTATGCGTAACTGATTCTATGAATCAGCCGCATAGTTAGGACGGGCGGATCACAGAGATACGACGGCGTATGAGGAGATACGCCGTCGTATCTCTTCTGTGAATCTGGCCCATAGTTCCAAAACATTTGGAGTACCAAGCTTCACCCTCACTGGTCTGGTGCATGGCTTTCCCTTTAGAAATCCAAGAATGTTCTGCTCAAACAGTGTCAAATGTTTTATAGAAACAACAAATCATGATATAAAATGTGTAAACCAGGTACCAATGTAACTTTCCTTCAAAGTTCTTACACATTTAATATACTGTACTTGTAATTTATGGAACTCGATTGAGCCTACAAGATATGTGTTCTCGTATGAAAAAAAAAAAATAATTCAACAAATATTTAAAAAAATCAGCAGGTTTACTAAAATTGTTCAAGTCAGTTCCAGTTCATAGTTTACCAATATGATATATACACATACACACTATACACTAAAAAAATATATAAATATAGGTAATTTATCTGTGTAAAAGGAATTGCTTTAGTGTCTCTGGAAGGAGAAGATGACATATTTTATGATGCTGCTTTTGTCCAAAGCACTTTCTAATACATAGCCGACAAATCTGCTTCAAAGTCAGCGGCCCTGGGAAAAGAATTCCACAGATGTTTAGAGAATAAAAACACCAAACAAATCAAGAAACACAAAATAACACACAATAATCTCTTACGTAATATGTGTTACAGCACAGTCTACATGAATTGACAATAGCAAGACACAGCAATGAAACGTTTTTATTAAACATATAGAAGTATGAATTGCATGAATTCACAGGATCACAGAGAGTGAACATCCTAGACAGAGATAGTTGTTTTACTTGGAGCCAAAGTACCCATTATTTACACAACTCTTATGCCGCGTACACATGCTCGGAATTTCCGACAACAAATGTACGATGGGAGCTTTTGGTTGGTGTCATGGATCTTGAGATATTAAAGTGTTTCTACTTGACATCTGTTACACAGGAGAGGGACATTACAAGCTGTTGGCTTATTCAATGCAAGGACACCTGCTTTTAAGATGCTAAGTAAGCTGAATTGTGAAAGACATTTTCATTGTCCATTATGTGATAAGCCTGTTTAAAGCCTTTTTGATTATCAGGTGTAAATATCTTCTGTTAGTAGAGACAGACCGTCTGTCTAAAGATGTGGAATGACATACCATGTTCTATTGTGTGATGCCAATACTGTGTTGTAACTGATTAAGTCAAAAGGGTCTCTGCCCTGTCTTAAGGCTAACTCACTCTCCAGACGGTCCCATTGTTCTGTGGCTGGCTATTGTGTACATTGATTGCCCCCTGGGGCTTCTGTCTCAATACACATAATAGTCTTTCTATCCAAGCTATTGGACCAATCCCTGTTGACTATTTCAAGTCCTCATTTGCATGATTAAGGAGGACCTGAGTGAGGACTGCATATACTTTACAATTGACCAATAGGAAAGCGGTTGTTAGGGGTGGGATGTTCCAAATTCTGTATAAAAGTGTGCTGTGTACTTGAAAATAAAGAGTCCTGCTTGAACATACATACAGCCTGCCTGGTGTGTGTTCTTAATGGGTCCGAATGGCACATAGCTGTAATTCGGATCCCGGAACCTTGGATGACTGGACCATCAGACGTTGCAATCTGCAAGCTGATCCAATAAAAGCAGAGGAGTGTCGGGAGAGCAGAACCGGGCGAGCAAAGGATCTCGTCACAGTTGGAAATTCCGACCGTGTATAGGCCCCATCAGACATTTTCTGTCACAATTTTCGACAACAAAAATTTGAGAGCTGGTTCTCAAATTTTCCGACAACAAAATCTTCTCTCGTAAATTCCGATCGTGTGTGGACAATTCCGACTCACAAAATTCCACGAAAGTTCTGAATCAACTACGAGACGGAATCGCTCGGTCTGGTAAAACTAGCGTTCATAATGGAGATGGCACATTAGTCACGCTGTAACGGACTGAAAAGCACAAGGCTGACAAGCGCGAATTATCTCTCACCAAACTTCTACTAACACGACTGTTATTGAACTTCCCATTAATAGTGCCGTCGTATGTGTTGTACGTGACCGTGTTCTTTGCGATCGGAATTCCCGACAACATTTGTGCGACCATGTGTATGCAAGACAAGTTTGAGCCAACATCCTTCGGAAAAAAATTCACGGTTTTATTGTTGAAATGTCCGATCGTCTGTACATGGGATTAGATTTAAAAAGTGGAGTTTTGCTATGTTGTAGGGAAAAATCTACACTTAATTGTGCGTAAGCAGTGACTAACCGCAGAAGACCTGGCAGATATTCCAATTCTCAACATGGCAATGCTACTTTGTGTAAGAATGTGCTTAGGCGCTTGCCGCACTGGCGCAACTGCGTGTGTGTAAACCGGAAGATTTTCACCCTTAATGGCCAGGTCATTTTTTGCGATACGGCACTGAGTCAGTTTAACTGACAATTGCACAGCCGTGCTATGCTGAACCCAAACAAAATGTATATCCTTTTTTTTCCCCACAAATAGAGCTCTCTTTTGGTGGTATTTGATCATCTCTGTGGTTTTAATTTTTTGCACAATAAACAAAAAAAGACAGTCAATTTTGAAAAAAAAAACAATATCTTTTACTTTTTGCTATAATAAATATCCCATATTTAAAAAAACAAAAACAAATTTCTTCATTAGTTTAGGCCGATATGTATTCTTCTACATACCTTTGGGAGAAAAACAAGATCGTAATAAGCGTATAATGATTGGTTTGGGCAAAAGTTATAGCGTCTACAAAATATGGGATAGATTTATAATATTTTTATTATTTATATGCGCATTAGTGCCTGATATAGCTCTTTAACCACTTAACGACCGCCGCATGTATATATACGTCCACAGAATGGCACGTACAGGCAGATGGGCGTATATATACGTCCCTGCCTTTCCGCAGGTCGGGGGTCCGATCGGGACCCCCCCGGTACATGCGGCGGTCGGAAATCGTGTGGGAGCGATCCGGGATGAGGGCGCGGCTATTTGTTTCTAGCCGCCCCCTCGCGATCGCTCCCCGGAGCTGAAGAACGGGGAGAGCCGTATGTAAACATGGCTTCCCCGTGCTTCACTGTGGCGGCTGCATCGATCATGTCATCCCTTTTATAGGGAGACACAATCGATGACATCACACCTACAGCCACACCCCCCTACAGTTGTAAACACACACTAGGTGAAACATAACTCCTTCAGCGCCCCCTGTGGTTAACTCCCAAACTGCAACTGTCATTTTCACAATAAACAATGCAATTTAAATGCATTTTTTGCTGTGAAAATGACAATGGTCCCAAAAATGTGTCAAAATTGTCCGAAGAGTCCGCCATAATGTCGAAGTGACGAAAAAAATCGCTGATCGCCGCCATTAGTAGTAAAAAAAATAAAAATAATAAAAATGCAATAAAACTATCCCCTATTTTGTAAACGCTATAAATTTTGCTCAAACCAACCGATAAACGCTTATTGCGATTTTTTTTTACCAAAAATATGTAGAAGAATACGTATCGGCCTAAACTGAGGAAAAAAAATGTTTTTTTATAATTTTTTGGGGGATATTTATTATAGAAAAAAGTAAAAAATATTGCATTTTTTTTCAAAACTGTCGCTCTATTTTTGTTTATAGCGCAAAAAATAAAAACCGCAGAGGTGATGAAATACCACCAAAAGAAAGCTCTATTTGTGGGGAAAAAAGGACGCCAATTTTGTTTGGGAGCCACGTCGCACGGCCGCGGAATTGTCTGTTATAGCGACGCAGTGCCGAATCGCAAAACCTGGCCTGGGCATTTAGCTGCATTTTGGTCCGGGGCTTAAGTGGTTAAAGAGCCGACATACATCTACGGCGATTTGTGGGAACGAGCCGACCTGCCTCAGTGTAATGATGGTGGCTGGTCGGCAAGTGGTTCATTTTCTTTTTTAGGCATTATTCCTTCTATTTTCACCTGGTGAAAGCCAGTAGGTCCGTTTTTAAAAATAATAAGTTCTCTTCCAAATTTACAGGAATGAGCCAAACAATTTAACCCTGAAAATTGGTGAAAAACCTCTATTGGGGGATTTTTTAGGCAACCAGAAAAAGGAATATTTTAGAAATGTATTTATTATACAACTCTATGAATTTTCTATGAATTTTTGTATAATACATTAATTTCTAAAATATTCCTTTTTCTGGTTGGCTAAAAAATCCCCCAATAGAATTTTTTTTTTTTTTATTTAAATAGTTTTTTTTTAACAATTTTCACATTTAAGGGATGATGGCAACTACAAGCCCAATAACATGAGTTGTTTTGATTCTTCAACCATTTAACACTTGCAGGTGTACTTACAAACATCATCTGTTATTATTTATTCATGTAAAACCTTTTTCCTAAAAGGAAAAAAAAACAAAACTGTTTATTGTAAGGGATTATAGCATGTGAGCTGGAGTTTGAATTCAATGTGTTAGTGTATTTAAATCTGCTAACACGTTTAACACTACCCCCCCCCCCTTTCAGACTGACAAGGCTGCTGTCTGCTGTGCCTCCTGTTCTCATTCATCCAGAGTGTGGGCACTCTAATACAGGTGGTGTGTTGCTGGCCAGATCAGTAGGTGAAAAGAGAGGGAAAGGAGCCTTAAAAAGAAAACGAAGGCAGCAACCACATCTAATGATTGGTACGCTGCAAGATATTATATTTTTGGGTTTAATACCGCTTTAACCTCCTATAGCGAAGATTTTCCTCTGGAAAAGTTTTTAATTATTATTGCTACAGGTCCTTATGAACTTTGGATTAAAGTCTACCTTCTCTTTTTAAAAAGATCTCCTTCAATGAGCTATGTGGAGGGATGAGCTCTGAGGGTTGTTTTCCATCCGTGTTTCTGCTCTGTGTGCTTCCTCCATAGTCAATAAGTAGGTTCACCAAATCGGCATTGCCATTTCTTGAGGCAGCATGTAGTGGGGTGTCCAGGTCTTTACCAATATTTGCACTTGCTCCTAGTGGATAAAACAAATTAGATTTGAAATAATTGAAATGTCAGAAGAAAAGAGAGAAGTTTGTAGTCATGATCAGAATGATTCCATACCCAGCTCGAGAAGTCTTTTAGCAGTGTCCACTTTTTGATTCTCACAGGCCACATAGAGCAGAGAGCCCAGGTGCTTTATGTAATGCTGTATACTAACTCCAGAGTTCGCCAGAGACTCCATACATTCTGTATGGCCTGAAACACAACAGAGGGGGACATTTCAGTGAATACCCGCATTATACACCATGATATCGAAGCTCCCATTTACTGATCTTAAAAGGAATGCTTATGTAGATTGCCCCATGCCTAACACCATTTAATAGCAACCAAAGTTGTGTTCCATGACTGGAAGAAAATCCTCTGCCAATCAAGAGAAAGGGTGTTAAGCCTCGTACACACAACCGAGGAACTCGACGGGCGAAACACATTGTTTTCCTCGTCGAGTTCCTTGTTAGGCTGTCGAGAAACTTGACAAGGCAAGTTTCTCCATTCCCGTCGAGGAAATAGAGAACTTGCTCTCTTTTTGGCTCGTCGAGTTTCTCGACAGTTTCCTCTACGAAAATGTACACACGACCGGTTTCCTCGGCAAAAAAATATCTCCCAGTTTCTTGCTGGTTTTTGCCGAGAAACACGGTCGTGTGTACGAGGCTTTAGTTGCTGAGATCCAGCATGTAGTGAAAAGTGTGTTTCCCTTGTCTACGGTGGTGCTATCAAAGAATCTGTGCTGTGGGAAGGGAAGTAGAGGACCAGCTGGAGGATAGAAGTTAGGGCAATGTTTCAGTGTAGAATCTTCTCCCCTGAACAAGTAGACATGTGCATTCCTTTTAGTCCGAATACATTTTCATCCGAATTTATGGGATTTTCATGCTCGTTTTAACAAACGATAACGAATGTGCAGAGTCCGAAATCCGAAAGATCCAACATAAAAAATGCTTTATTTTCGTTTTGTTGCGACAACAGTTCGATATACATAGAAGATTCGACATGACGGTGACAATAGTGCTCTGTGTCTATCGAATCTGCAGTTGAATGTGCCTATCCTTTACTCTATTAGTCGAAGATTATTCGACATAGAGAGAAAAGAGTCGACATAGAGAGAAAAGAGTCGACATAGAGAGAAAAGAGTCGACATAGAGAGAAGAGAGTCGACATAGAGAGAAAAGAGTCGACATAGAGAGAAAAGAGTCGACATAGAGAGAAGAGAGTCGACATAGAGAGAAAAGAGTCGACATAGAGAGAAGAGAGTCGACATAGAGAGAAGAGAGTCGACATAGAGAGAAGAGAGTCGACATAGAGAGAAGAGAGTCGACATAGAGAGAAGAGAGTCGACATAGAGAGAAGGGAGTCGACATAGAGAGAAGAGAGTCGACATAGAGAGAAGAGAGTCGACATAGAGAGAAGAGAGTCGACATAGAGAGAAGAGAGTCGACATAGAGAGAAGGGAGTCGACATAGAGAGAAGGGAGTCGACATAGAGAGAAGAGAGTCGACATAGAGAGAAGAGAGTCGACATAGAGAGAAGAGAGTCGACATAGAGAGAAGAGAGTCGACATAGAGAGAAGGGAGTCGACATAGAGAGAAGAGAGTCGACATAGAGAGAAGAGAGTCGACATAGAGAGAAGAGAGTCGACATAGAGAGAAAAGATTTGACATAGAAAGAAAAGATTCGACATTATAGAGATATTAAGATTATAAAAACATACAATCGCGGCGAGCAGACATTTATGGTCAAATGCTCCGCCCATAGGCTATAGAAAAATTCTAATGTTGGCTGACTAGTAATAATAATTAATAAATATAATTATTACTAGTCAGACAACATTAGAATTCTACTATAGCTTGTGGGCGGAGCATTCGACCAGAAATGTACGATTGCGGCGTCGTACAGTTTAGCTGCTTCGTCAAATCTTCTTAGAACATTCAACAGACACCATAAGCCTTCGATGACAGATTCGACCTTAATTAATTTGGATTTTCGGACGAATGCATTTTTTAACGAAACAAAATAAATAAAAATGAATTTGGGAAGTAAAATAAATTTTATTTTTCGGACGAAAATGAAATTCCGAAACAAAATATTTCAGTGTGCACATGTCTATGAACAAGTCCTTTGGCATACAGCCTATAAGCGGACCCTGGCACCTCAACCACGGTGGCCAGGCTCTGCCCTAAAGTGCCAGTGCAGGTGTTGCTTGGCATTCGATCACTGGGTCACCACACTGGTTGCTGAGTTCCCTGTGTTTCCTAGTGACTTCCTAAACATGTCGCAAGTGATCCGCTGTGACCCCAGCATGTTTGCAGTATCCCTAGTTTTCCTGACTCCAGCGATCCTCTGTGACTCTTTATATTCCAATCAGTACCTGTGTGATTCCCTGTGTGCTCCAGCCAGCAACTCATTACGAGTATCTGTGTGATTCTCTGAGCACCCCTGATTGTATCTAGTTTCCCTTCACTTGTGTGTCTCCTGTACTCTCCAAACTTTCCCTCTGTAGTCAAAATCCCAGTGCTTCAGGAGACTTCTAGTGATCCCATCACCCCAATGCTGCATGACTATGGTATTAACTACGGCTTATGTTATTAACCATTAGTGTTGCTCACGAATATTCGTATTGCGAATATTCGGCTCGAATATGGCATATTCGAGTATTCGCGATATATTTCGAATTTCGCGGTGAATATTCGCAATTCCGAATATTCGCATTTTTTCAATTTTATTTTTAAAACAGATCACATCCTATCGACGTCTAAAAGCATTGCTGGTATGATTAGAGACCCTGGGCCGAGTAGCTAAGCTGAGGCGATCCTTTTATGTTGCCGAATATAAAAAAAAAAAAATTGCGAATTTTCGCTAATGCGAATGCGAAAATGATTGCGAATTTTCGATAACTGTGGTAGGAGAACTCTGATTGTCTCTGATGCAAAAGGGGGGGGGCTTTGTGTATGTTTCTGTTATGAATAATTGTATGTTTGATATAATTTTTTTTTGTAAGAAGGAAAAAATTGCGCATACCTTAAAAAAAGGGGAGAATACAGCAGCAACTCAAAAATGTTATACAACATAAATTAATACAAGACAGAAAATGGAGTCGCTCTACAAGAATAAAAAATATGTCTAGTGACAAGACATGTGGGCAAATTATAAAATAAGCAAGCGCAAATAACTTGTGAAATACACAGTGAAACAAATATATAAAGAAATATAGTCCCAATAATAGAAAAATAATCTTTCATAAAAATGTCTTTGATATGTGAAGTGAAAAAAAGTCCAAAGCATGCAGCATGAACGTGTTCAATCTTCAAGGTGTTTGATTGACAAACGGCTGTGACAGATGGATAGAGTAAAGAATCACCACCAATGCAAAACACTTTTTATTTTCTATTGTAAAATATCACGAATATTCTGAGCCAATCAGAGTGCTCCTTCCGCATTTGCCAAATATTCGCAATTATTTTGTATTGTAAAATATCAAGAATATTCTGAGCCAATCAGAGTGCTCCTTCCGCATTTGCCGAATATTCGCAATTATTTTGTATTGTAAAATATCAAGAATATTCTGAGCCAATCAGAGTGCTCCTAGCGCTGTTGTCGAAATTTTGCCATCAATATCGCATTCGCATTTTGCGAAATTTCGATAAAATATCACGAATATTCTGAGCCAATCAGAGTGCTCCTACCGCAGTTATCGAAAATTCGCAATTATTTTCGCATTCGCAATAGCGAAAATTCGCAATCATTTCATTTCGATAAAATATCACGAATATTCGAATTTAGCGAATATATCTCGAATATTCGACTATATATTCGAGATATATCGCGAAATCGAATATGGCGTATTCTGCTCAACACTATTAACCATGACACCATCCTATCCCCTAATAACCACACAAGACTTGAATGGGGTAAATTGGCCAAAGCGGCCATTTTATTAACCAAATATATATATATATATATATATATATATATATATATATATATATATAACACGCAATTAATTAAACATAATAACACATTAACCTTTTATTTATAAACTTCCACTTCCAGTATTTTCACCACTCTGGGGCACAAGGTCCAATCGGCATAACCCATCACTGTACCTGCTAGTCACTTCTAGGCCTCCAGCCGCTAAAAACCTCAGACTCAGAGACAACTAGCAGGTACCCATCTACCAACTGGGAGTCGTACCTCAGACCGGTCCATTACCATGCCTTCTAGGTGCCCATCTGACCTAGAAAGGAGCAATGCACCCCGCCAACACAGCACTCTGGTGAAGATCAGGTGGCTCCTTAGACAATGCACTTCAGCTCTTCAAAAGGCTCTCGCCTTCATTGAACAAGCAAGAATGCGGATCCCATTCCCTTCAGTGTCACCAGGTATCCAGTCTCCACAGTATCTGTTACCTCCTCGTAGCTACACAAGGCTCTTTTTCTCCCTGTGGCCTACACCACCACTTTGCCCCAGCTGCCATTACCAAGTCCAAAGTGTGAGACAGTGATTATGTCCAAACTGTGCAGCCTTAGGCCCTGTACACATGATCAGTCCAAACTGATGAAAACAGACTGAAGTTCAGTTTCATCAGTCCAAACCTACCGTGTGTATGGCCCATCAGACTTTTGTCCTTCAGACCAAAGTTTTAAAACTTGCTTTGAAATCGGACTGATGGACTGATGACCGATCGGTCAAAACCGATGGTTAGTATGCAAAAGCATCGGTTCAAAACCTGCACATGCTCAGAATCAAGTTGACGCATGCTTGGAAGCATTGAACTTCGTTTTTTTTTAGCACGATCGGATTTTGAACTGTGGGTGTGTAGGCACATGAGACCATCAGACCATCAGTCCATCAGACCATCAGACTTCAGCCTTCAGTCCGTTTTCATCAGTTTGGACTGATCGTGTGTACAAGGCCTAAGTGGTACCAGGAAGTCACAGACCACCAGGTGGTACCAGAAAGTCACAGACCACCCCCTACCATGCACAGGGCAACAAAGCATGTGAGCTTTTCAATTTCACCCTGATGGGGATGCTACAAACTCTTAAACAAGGGCACTAAGACAGATTGCACCAACATATGGGGGTCCTGGTGTGAGCCTACAATACCATGCACTAGACCACTGGTTCTCTTTATGATGTTTGAGTGCTATGGTCGGCCATTGGTGGATCTCCTATCGATCTTTCCAGGAGGTCAGAGTTAAATGGTACTTGCTTCCACTCTTGCTTGAGCCTCCGGCCTCTCTTGATCTAGAAGCCCCAGTACAGTGACTATGGATAATCCAACCAATCCTGCGAGTTCCACGGTCTGTCCAGGTTCAACTAATCTTAAAACTGCTCCCACCCTACTTCTAACACCTATATTAACTAACCAACAGAAGAAAGATTCATATACGTACTTATTTCTAGGACACTCCGTTCCTGTCACTCTATCTCCCCTGGCCACAGGGGAGAGGAGGGAAAGTTCTGACAACTGCTGGACTACCTGAGAGGTGACGTCACAGATAGGCTTAATATGGGTCATTAGTTGTTGGCACTCCCTTCTCTCCCTTGATGCCACATGTGACCAGACCAGAGCGCCCTGAGAATAGGTAAGTATATGCATCTTTCTTCTACAGGTTAATACATGTGTTAGAAAGGGGGTGGGGGCAGTTTAAGGATTATTTAGTGATATCATAGATTTCCACTTTAACACAAAAACTTTAGGCAAAGGACAAACTCCTATATACAACTCCAATTAGCAGACCACAAAGGATTAAATTGCCTACAACAACTGGTTATACCTACAAGTGGTTTTAATTTTTTACCACTACATTTCCTTTATACTGGCTTGTCAAGATACCAAATTCAGAGGTTGGACCATTGGAGGGTTCATATGGCATAACACTTTTGGTAGTTAAGAGGGACAACTGGGGAGGAAAACAGTACTGACAGATTTGGTTCTAAAAGATGAACAGTCCCTCCAAATTAGGGAGGAACAGTGGAACCTTGGATTACGAGCAAAATCCGTTCCAGGAGAATACTCGTAATCCAAAGCACTTGCATATCAAAGCGAGTTTCCTAATAGAAGTAAATGGAAACGAAAATAATTTGTTCCGCATTGGGCTAGATTCAGCAAGCATTTACGGTGGCGTATCTCCAGATACGCCGCCGTATTTTCAAGTCGGCGTATCGTTACGCCGATTCTCCAAGGCAGATACGTCTAAAAAATAGCTTTTCTCAGCCGACGTAACTTGAATGCGGCGGCGTATAATTGTGTGCAATATTACGTTGGCCGCTAGGGGCGCTTCCGTTGCTTTCGGCGTAGAGTATGCAAATTACCTAGTTACGTCGATTCACAAACGTACATGCGCCCGGCGGTAGTTTTTTACGTCGTTTGCGTAAGGCGTTTTCGGCGTAACGTTGCTCCTGCTATTAGGTGGCGCAGCCAATGTTAAGTATGGACGTCGTTCTCGCTTCGAAATTTGAATTTTTTACGTCGTTTGCGTAAGTCGTTCGCGAAAATAGGGCTGGACGTAATTTACGTTCACGTCGAAACCAATACGTCGTTGCGGCGTACTTGGGAGCATTGCACACTGGGATATGTACACGGACCGCGCATTCGCCGTTCGTAAAACACGTCAATCACGTCAGGTCATCACACATTAGCATAAAACACGCCCCCCCTTCCACATTTGAATTAAGCGGGCTTACGCCGGCCCCATTTACGCTACGCCGCCGCAACTTACGGAGCAAGTGCTTTGTGAATACTGCACTTGCTCCTGTAAGTTGCGGCGGCGTAGCATATATACGATAGGCTGCGCCGCCGTAACGTCAAGCGCAGCTACCTGAATCTAGCCCCTTGTCTTCTATGGCATGCAATACTGCATGTGACCAGAGGTGGGGGGGTGCCGGAGAGCTTAGGAAACACTCGGAAAGGCCCGGGGACAACACTCGCAAACCGAGTCAGGATTTTTTTTAAAACAGTGCTCGTATTGCGAAACGCTCGTTAACCGCGTTACTCACAATCCGAGGATTCATTGTATGCTTGTGGCAACATAAAGTATAATAAGGTGAGTATATTTAAAAAATTGCAGCTTTTCTCTCACTAATCTCCATTTGCTACACTTCTCCTTTTAAGCTCTGAATATAGCTCATGTCACAAAGATGTTTAATATGAGAGCTGCATGATAACAAAAGAAGTTCATTTTCTGAGAAACAGGAGTCAACTCTTTCCATTTACTTGGCAGCTTCAAATAAAATCACTGACGTGGACAGAGCTCCTTTTAAAGTAATAAGGTCTGTGCAGCACAGACCTGGTAAGTTGTCTTTAATAACACACTATTCAAACTTATATTGGCTGTATCAGCAATTAGTTGCCCTTTATGTCATCTCTTTATCGCTCTTGGAGACTTATGTCTCTGCTAATGGAGCTGTACTGGCAGAGGAACACAGCAGTTCAATGGGAAAATGGGTAGTAATGCAACTCTGGCTAGTTCTTCATGCAATGTTACAACCTGTGAAATGTACACAGCATCAGGGTCAGGAGATGTAATGAAAGAATTAATTGCCAAGGTTGCAATAATAAAGTACACTGTGATGCAATACAGCTGGGAATGCTGACATCATCACTGCACTGTCCTGCAGATGCCAGGCTAGTGCAACACTACATTCTCTGTAAGTAGACTACATATTTATAAATGATTTAACCACTTGCTTACTGGGCACATAAACCCCCTTCGTGCCCAGGCGAAATTTCAGCTTCCGGCACTGCGTCGTTTTAACTGACAATTGCGCGGTCGTGCGACGTGGCTCCCAAACAAAATTGGCGTCCTTTTTTCCCCACAAATAGAGCTTTATTTTGGTGGTATTTGATCACCTCTGCGGTTTTTATTTTTTGCGCTATAAACAAAAAAAGAGCGACAATTTAAAAAAATATATATATATTTTTTACTTGTTGCTATAATAAATATCCAATTTTTTTTAAAAAAAAAACATTTTTTTTTCTCAGTTAAGGCCGATACGTATTTTTCGACGTATTTTTGTAAAAAAAAAAAAAAATCACAATAAGCGACTGGTTTGCGCAAAAGTTATAGTGCCTACAAAATGGGGGATAGATTTATGTTTGTTTTTTTTTACTTGTAATGGCGGCAATTTGCGATTTTTTTTGTCAGGGCTGCGATATTGCGGCGGACGCATCGGACACTTTTGACACAATTTTGGGACCATTCACATTTATACAGCGATCAGTGCTATAAAAATGCACTAATTACTGTATAAATGTGACTGGCAGTGAAGGGGTTAACACTAGGGGGTGAGGAAGGGGTTAAATGTATTCCCTCATTGTGTTCTTACTGTGTGGGGGGAGGGGACTGACTGGGGGAGGTGACCGATGCTGTGTCCCTATGTAAAGGGACACAGATAGGTCTCCTCTCTCCCTCACAGCACGTGGAGCTCTGTGTTTACACACAGAGCTCCACGTCCTGCTGTGTTACGACGATCGAGAGTGTCTGGCGGACATCGCGGCCGCAAGGCACTCGCATCGGCTCCCGAGCGATGCGCAGGGCACGTTGTTTCCCCGCTGCGCGCCCCCAGCGGCGCGCACAGGGAACAACAACAGCAGGACGTCCAGGGACGTCCACCCGGCACTTGAGAGCCACGCTGTGGATGTCTTTCGACCATAGCGCGGATCTCAAGTGGTTAAAGTGGCACATTTATAATTTTTTTACACCTTAATTACACATGTGTTAAGCGATCTCCTAAAATAAATCCTTGTTGAACTTTTTTTATGTGATCTCAGACCAACTCATTATTCCCTACCTGTAATTATGTCTCTTTAATGCTGGGCTCCAGTGACTGTCATCATATTTGCGAGACCAACCCAATGGATTGTGGAATTAGTAGTCTTTCTGACCAGTGATTCCATTGCCTAACCATACACTGGGACTACACATCTCAGGGATCCTTGCTACCAGTCAAGGAGACTTCTGGAAAAGCTTATAAAGGAGACCGGAGCCCCGCGCTCTCTCTTCCTGGGCCTTGCGCAATGCACACCTCTCCGTGATGGGATAGAGAGGCTGCGGCCTACCATGCAGTGTCCAAGTAATTCCATACCGGCCTTTGAAGGCCCAACTCTGCTTGCTGTTCGTCAGACATCTACACAGCACCAACTTAGCTGCTCAACATCACTTTCATCCACATTCCGCATCATCGCTGGCGGTTCCATAAGCGTCTTTTCCTGGATGGCTGTCTGCAAGGCATCTAGTTTGGTTCAGTAGTTGGTGAGAGGACAATTACCCAGCTTCTACAATCTTTCTTTGGTTACTTTATTTGAACACTGTATATAGACACCTTTACTATGGGAACACTTTACTGCCAATCCTATTTGAACACTGTACATAGACACCTTTACGTACAACCATTTCAAGGAGTACCATTAGCCTGTTTAAGCCAGTCAGTCTGTTAATTTATCACTGTGCCTTATTGGATATTATCTAACTGTCAGTAACTGATATTTTCCAACTGTCGGTAAAGACTATCAGGCCTGCACATTGGACATTGCTGTTGTTACCTTTTACACAGTCCTTATTCTGTCTGATCTCTCATTAGGATTCAAAGGTTGAATAGGCCGGCCCAGGTCTTCCCTTTAAAGTGTAATCAACTGCATTCAACGTTTAACCCTTTATTGTCCTACGGTCATGTTTCAGGTGGTATCCCATTGTACATACCTGTGTATTATATCCTCCCATTGTTAAACTGTTCTTAAGCTGTCTTTTGGGGGAATTCCTCAACCGAGTCTGGGCTGTTATCCAGAACTCGAGTGATCTATTGCCCTTCCCTTTTGTAAATTATTATTACTTTGCTTATTCCAGTAAAAGCTGAGAAAATACAGATATATTGACTTGTGTGACGTGTCATTTAAAGGTGCTTGCTAAAGATGTCTGAACCCAGAGTGTCAGGTGGGTTGGAAGGTTCACAGGGTCATGGTGGGGCAGATGAGCAGGTAAACCCAAGCTGTCCTCAAGGGGGCCGTGCTACAAACTTAAAGCGGAGGTGCAGCCGCGATTTTTTTTTTCAAAATCAGCAGTTACAAACACTGTAGCTGCTGACTTTTAATAAGGACACGTACCTGTCCTAGGCGCCCACGATGTCGATACGATGTATCCCTTCTCTGGGTTACACACAGTTCCTAGAAGACAGCGCGCCCCATTTCCCAGAAGACAACGCAAAGAGGACAACCAGCCGCGGACTGGGTAGAGGCAGATTAAGAAGATCTACCTAGCAACCACAATTTTTGGTAAGTAAAACATTCTTTTTTTTGCATTTTTATGTAATTTTTATTTTTAGGGTGGACCTCCACTTTCAGCCAAAACATTTTATTATGATGTATGTTTGGTACCGGTAGTGCATTAAAAGGTTAGAGCCTCTGTCATGGTGTATCTGTGTCATTTTTGGTGAGATGTTCCCTCATGGTCTGCAGCTACAGAAAAAAAAATACCAATTGTGGACAAAGAAATTAGAAGAGTGAAGAAATAAATATTTCTGACCACGTTTTTATTGTTGTCAAAGCCTTGGGGCTCATTACAGGGTTCAAAGGGTTAAAGAAGGTGGTGAGCTGGCAATACAATGCCTCTCCACAGCTTGTCAAATCCTCTCGGAAGAGCAATCTGAACGCAAAATGCTCTTAAAGGATCAAAGCACTGTAAATCAGCCCTTACTCCCTCCCATAGACTCTCCCCATTTCTTGTATGAGTGCAACAGGGACAGGAAGAAAGGGAGGATTTTCCCAGAGAAGTCACAGTCACAGTGAGGACATTTACCTACTCCTTATTCTATCAACAATGAAAAAGTTACTGGAGTTACTGGCTGGCTTTTAGCATGTTTACATGCTAACTGATACATATTTTTATGATTGTATTTCATACACATACATATAGATTGTTCTTGGTGGATAAACTCAAACTCTTAGACCCCATACACACTATTCGATTTTCTGCAGATTTCTGTCTTCAGATTTACCAAAGCCATATAATATGAGGTCAAACGTTAAAGCGGAGGTTCACCCATGGAGAACACATTTTCCCCATAGCTGGATGCGGCGGCGTAGCGTATCTCTGATACGCTGCGCGGGTGCAGATCTATGTGGATCTGCCCCAACATGTTTGTTATTTTTTTTTTTCAACAGGAACATTTACTAACCCTTTAAAGCGGGAGTTCACCCATTTGTGTTTTTTTTTCTCTTTTCCCCATAGCTGGATGCTCGTTTTGTCTAGGGGAATCGGCTATTTGTTTTAAAATATGATCCGTACTTACCCGTTTACGAGATGTATCTTCTCCGTCGCTTCCGGGTATGGGCTGCGGGAATGGGCGTTCCTTCTTGATTGACAGTCTTCCGAGAGGCTTCCGACGGTCACATCCATCGCGTCACGATTTTCCAAAAGAAGCCGAGCGTCGGTGCGCAGGCGCAGTATAGAGCCGCACCGACGTTCGGCTTCTTTCGGCTACTAGTGACCCGATGGATGCGACCGTCGGAAGCCTCTCGGAAGACTGTCAATCAAGAAGGAATGCCCGCTCCCGAAGACTCATACCCGGAAGCGACGGAGAAGATGCATCTCGAAAACGGGTAAGTACGGATCATATTTTAAAACAAATAGCCGATTCCCCTAGACAAAACGAGCATCCAGCTATGGGGAAAAGAGAAAAAAAAAACACAAATGGGTGAACTCCCGCTTTAAAGGGTTAGTAAAGGTTCCTGTTGAAAAAAAAAAATAACAAACATGTTGGGGCAGATCCACATAGATCTTCACCCGCGCAGCGTATCAGAGATACGCTACGCCGCCATACCTTACCTGCCGTTCTTTCAAATCCTCAAAGATTTTGCACCGTAAGTTACGGCGGCGTAGTGTATTTCTGGCGTCGGAATTCAAATCGGCGATTAGGGGGCGTGTTTCATTTAAATGAAGCGCGTCCCCACGCCGAATGAACTGCGCATGCTCCGTTTCGAAATTTCCCTCCGTGCATTTTTTTAACTTAGACATGACTTACGTCCATCCCGATTCACGGACGACCTACGCAAAAAAATGTTTTTTCAAATTTCGACGCGGGAACAACGGCCATACTTAACATGGCAAGTCTATCTATACGCCGCAAAATACCAGCTTTAACCGGAAAAAGCAGACTAGAAACGACGTAAGAGAATGCGACGGCCGCGCGTACGTTCGTGGATCGTCGGAAAAAGCTAATTTGCATACCCGACGCGGAAAACGACGCAGACTCCACCCAGCGGACGCCGAAGTATTGCATCTACGATCCGAAGGCGTACGAAGCCGTACGCCTGTCGGATCAAACCCAGATGCCGTCGTATCTTGGTTTGAGGATTCAAACTAAAGATACGACGCGGGAAATTTGTGGATCTGCCCCGTTATATTTACCTCCACTGTGCAGTGGCCCCAAACCTCGTCTTCTGGGGTCCCTCGGCGGCTGTCTCGGCTCCTCCCCGCAAGAGCTAACTCCCATTCTGGGAAGTTCTCTCCCAAGGGGGTTAGCTTGCGGGCGCGCTCCCGTGATACAGTCGGTGGCCTTAGCCGCCAACTGTATCACTCAGCCCCACCACCCCGGCTCGCCGCATCATTGATTTGATTGACAGCAGCGGGAGCCAATGGCTGCGCTGCTATCAATCATCCAATGAATGAGCCGAGAAGAGTCGAGAAGCCCAGCCGAGAAGCCAGCGCATTCACGAAGCGGAACTTTCGATGGCTCAGGTAAGTAAACGGGGGGACTTGTAAGCATTGGATGTTTTTTCACCTAGGATGCATTAAGGTGAAAAAACACAAAGCTTTACAACCCCTTTAAGAGTTTCAATATGTATGCAGCCTGACTGCATACATATTGAAACTCTTAAAGGGGTTGTAAAGCTTCGCGTTTTTTCACCTTAATGCATCCTAGGTGAAAAAACGTAGTGCAAGGCCCTTGCACTACATGGTTTTGGTAAATCTGAAGACAAAAATCTGCAGAAAATCTAATAGTGTGTATGGGGCTTTAATCTTGCAACACTTGACCTGTAAGCAAAGATCTCCAGGTAGAATGGCATGTCTCTATCCTTTCCCTAGTCTTCAGGAACCTCTCCCTGCTGCAAATTACTGTCTCTGTCAGACGGTTAACCTGTCCCCTACACACATGCGAAATTTGCACCAAGCCAGGCCTTAAATAGGCTTTGCCTGACCCAAGATGGCTGCTAGAGTCAGCAATATTCAATTGGATAGCTTTCCCGTGACCCTGGAAACCATAGAGGGACAATGTTCCTCTTGCAATGCTGCTGCGGTTGAGTGCCACCTGCACTGGAGAAAGTAGACTGCACCTGTCTACATATACAAGTGTTCCATAGACACACCTAAAATAGTAGCAATCAGAATTAGAAAAATTGAGCACAATAAAGTATTGAAATGTACATAAAAGCATAATGGATGGGGACAGGTAATATTGGTTTATTATCTCGCTGACTGTCCCACTACATAATATTAGCCTTTTCAAAAAGATTACACTTTAACTGCTTAACGACCAGCGCATTTATTTATACGTCGGCAAAATGGAACGGACAGGCAGAACGACGTGCCCGCACGTCGCTGCTTTTCTGCGGGTCGGGGGTCCGATCGTGACCCCCCCGGTACATGCGGCGGTCGGTAAGCCTCAGGGAGCGATCCGGGATGAGGGCGCGGCTATTCGTTTCTAGCCGCCCCCTCGCGATCGCTCCCCGGAGCTGAAGAACGGGGAGAGCCGCGTGTAAACACGTCTTCCCCGTGCTTCACTGTGGCGGCTGCATCGATCGTGTGATCCCTTTTATAGGGAGACACGATCGATGACGTCAGACCTACAGCCACACCCCCTACAGTTGTAAACACACACTAGGTGAAACATAACTCCTCCAGCGCCCCCTGTGGTTAACTCCCAAACTGCAACTGTCATTTTCACAATAAACAATGCAATTTAAATGCATTTTTTGCTGTGAAAATTACAATGGTCCCAAAAATGTGTCAAAATTGTCCGAAGTGTCCGCCATAATGTCGCAGTCATGAAAAAAAAACGCTGATCACCGCCATTAGTAGTAAAAAATATATATATATATATAAAAATGCAATAAAACTATCCCCTATACGCTATTAATTTTGCGCAAACCAATCGATAAACGCTTATTGCGATTTTTTTACCAAAAATAGGTAGAAGAATACGTATCGGGCTAAACTGAGGGAAAAAAAATTGTATATATGTTTTTGGGGGATATTTATTATAGCAAAAAGTAAAAAATATAGAATTTTTTTCAAAATTGTCGCTCTATTTTTGTTTATAGCACAAAAAATAAAAACCGCAGAGGTGATCAAATACCACCAAAAGAAAGCTCTATTTGTGGGAAAAAAAGGACGTCAATTTTGTTTGGGAGCCACATCGCACGACCGCGCAATTGTCTGTTAAAGTGACGCAGTGCCGAATCGCAAAACCTGACCTGGGCATTTAGCTGCCTAAAGGTCCGGGGCTTAAGTGGTTAATGCGAAGAGGGAATTCTCAAGAAAAAAACTCAGTAATAAACACAATCTTGACAGCTATTAAAGGAAGGATGATACTGTAAATGGTTACCTCTTTTACATGCCTCGTGTATTGGAGATGCTACATCACATACTGCGTGTGGGCTGGCTCCATGCTGCAGAAGTAGGTTCACACAGGCTGTGCTGCCACTCACACAAGCATTGAATATTGGAGTTTTCCAGTCAATATTGGGAATGTTGACCTTAGAGAAATGCAAGCAGAGCCATTGATAAATTAGGAGTTCGTCAATTGGTTTAGTTAAGATTGCTGCTGTTCCTACTAGAAGTCAACAGAAAGTTTTTTACAAGAATTTGTATACAAACAGATAAACTTTGGCATAGGAATGGGGGCTGTAGAGGATACAGACCTAGCCAGGCTTCCCAACCACTTGCAATATCTTCCAATACTACAGTATTTAGCAATCCAGTAGTAAGAACTCAGTTGAAGAACACACTGCACTATGGGACACTTTCTAGTAGCATAAATATATTTTTAACCACTTGGCGCCCAGAGGACGTCGTATGACGTCCTGGGCTTTGTGGTACTTTGTGGGGCTATATCTGAATGATGCCTGAAGCTACAGGCATCATTCAGATATCGGCATTTTCACCCGGCGATTCCCTACACCATAGGAATGATCATAGCGGCTGTTCCTACGGGCGCAAAAGGGGACTTCCCCCCTCCCGCCGCCCTCCGGTGCTTCTACCGACTCTACCGACCTCACCGACTCACCTGTGCGATCGGTAAGTCGGTGATAGGAACCGCCGGCCCACGCATGTAGATCACAGAGATTTCCGGCGGACCAGATGGTCGCCGAAGTCTCTATGATCGTCGGAGGCCGGGCACGATGTTATGACGTCACGTCCGGCCTCTGCATTCAAAAAAACTGCGCCGTTTCGGCTGTGAAGCGGTGATAGTTGTTTTTTTTTGCCTTCCCAGCCTAGAGGTGAGATGTGGGGTCTTATTGACCCCATATCTCACTGTAAGGAGGTCCTGTCATGCATATTCCTATTACAAGGGATGTTTACATTCCTTGTAATAGGAATAAAGTGATCAAAAATAAAGGGCACTATCATTGTGTTTTATATTTGATTGCCTACATTTATACTGTACCATTTGGCAGCTCTCAAACTGATGTATACACTTAACCACTTCAGCCCCGGAAGATTTGGCTGCTCAATGACCAGGCCATTTTTTGCAATACGACACTGCATCGCTTTAACTGACAATTGTGCGGTCGTGCGACGCTGTACCCAAACAAAATTTCTTTTGGTGGTATTTGATCACCTCTGCGGTTTTTAGTTTTTGCGCTATAAATAAAAAAAGAGTGACAGTTTTGAAAAAAAACACAATGGGGGTTATTTACGATAGGCAAATCCACTTTGCACTACAAGTGCAAACTACAAGTGCAACGTGTACTTGAAATTGCACTGAAAGTGCACTTGGAAGTGAAGTCGCTTTAAATCTGAGGGCAGATCTGAAATGAGGGGAAGCTCATCCAAACATGTGCAAGCTAAAATGCTGTTTTATATTTTCCTTGCATGTCCCCCTCAGATCTACAGTACAGCGACTGCACTTTCAAGTGCACTTTGCACTTGTAGTTTGCACTTGTAGTGCAAAGTAGATTTGCCTTTTGTAAATAACCCCCATTATCTTTTACTTTTTGCTATAATAAATATTCCAATTTTTTTTTTTTTAAAACAACACATTTTTTTCTCAGTTTAGGCCGATGTGTATTCTTCTACATATTTTTGGTTAAAAAAAAAACGCAATAAGCATATATTGATTGGTTTGCGCAAAAGTTATAGCGTCTACAAAATAGGGATTTATGGCATTTTTATTATTTATTTATTTTTTGTTACTAGTAATGCCAGTGATCAGCGATTTTTATGAGGACTGCGATATTTTCGGTGGACAAATTGGACACTTTTGACACATTTTTGGGACCAGTGACAATTATACAGCGATTAGTGCTATAAAAATGCACTGATTACTGTATAAATGTCACTGGTAGGAAAGGGGTTAACATTAGTGAGCGATCAAGGGGTAAACTGTGTTCTCTAGGTGTGTTCTAACTGTGGGGGGGATGGGACTGACTAGGGGAGGAGAGAGATTGGTGTCCATACTTAGTATACACACACACACAATCTTTCTGCTCTCCCCAAAGAGAACCAGGATCTCTGTGTTTACACACACAGATCCCGGTTCTCGCTCTGTCACGAGTGATAGCGGGTGCGCGGCGGTCATCGTGCCCGCCAGGCACTCGCATCGGCTACGGCATCATGGTGCGCCACCTAGTGGTCAAAAGGCGAACCGATGTACAGTTACATCAGTTTGCCCAGGGGAGCCAACCTGCCGCAGTACAACTGCGGCGGCTGGTTGGAAAGGGGTTAATGCATTAATAAGTGAATAGAGGGAGGTAGCAAGGAACTTTGCCCAGCAGAGGTATGAGTAAAAAGGATTGTAGGGAGAAGGTCAAGGGCCCATTCACACCTGAGCATTTTTAGCTTGTAAAATCTGAAAAGTTCCAAAACGCCCACCAAGCAAAATTCCATTCATTTAAAGGGCTCCTGTTCACATCTGAGTGTTCTGTTGCCTGAGGCTGCATTCACACCTGAACATATTGTTTTCAGGCGGAAAGTCGTGCGTTTTTACCACGATTTTGATGCAATTTTTACAGCATTTTTTTGCTGCGTTTTTTCCTCGATTTTGTACAGGTTAAAAGGTGACCAATGTACAAAGCAGAAACACGCCTGTAATCTGCCCAATAAGAAGCTCATATACGTTTTTCTTCAGGCGACAGAACACTCAGATGTGGCTCTCAGGGGCCATTTAAATGAATGTGATTTTGCTTGTTGGGAGTTTTTGAACTTTTGTGATAAGCGATTTACGAGCATTTTATGAGCTAAAGGCTGCATTCACAAATGGCCAAAAAAAAAACGCCAGAAAAATGCCCAACAAGCAAAATCCCATTAATTTATGGCTCTGTTCACACCTAAGTATTTTTGGGCGTTTTTCTGCTCTAAGTCTCAGCTCTAAAAACGCCCAACAAGATAAATCCCATTAATTTCAATGGCCCCTGTTCTGAGCATTTTGTAGCCTTAAGCAAAACGCCCGAAGCTTAAAAAAGTACATGAGCTTCTTTTTTGGGCAGATATTTTTTTGCTTTTTTCAGACCTTGTTATATGCATTTACACTCTAATAGAATGTAAGAATGTTATTACCTGAGCTCCATGTTTCAGTAGAAAGGTGACACATCCAGAATGACCTCCAAGGCAAGCTTCATGTAGAGGAGTAACGTGATCGGCTGTAGCCAGGTTTACGCTATGTCCCTACAAGAGAATGATAGGAAAACCGAAATAACAGAAGGCGAAATAACATTGCCTGTACTAGCAGTCTAGGGTAGAACTTGAGGCATGCATGGGAACATTTTTTATTGTACAATTTTACTGAGTTGGGCTAAAATAAAATTTAAAATAAAATAAAAAGTCCACAAGTGACATATACTGATGTTCCTGGTGATTATTACCACCATCCACCACCTTGAGTTATGATTCTGTGTAAAATATGGACACTTACCTCTCCAGCGGCCCGCAATGTTGGCAGCCGAGGTCGAGCAATCGCTCATCCCTCGGCTGCACCCGCCGCAATTCCTCAGTGAGGGAATCGGGAAGTGAAGCGTTGTGGCTTCACTGCCCAGTTCCCTACTGCACATGCGCGAGTAGCACGGCGCGCCGTCACTGGTCCCCGCTCTTTCCTGGGAACAGTGTGTTTCCCAGAAGACAGCAGGGGGTGCGGGTAGGGGCGGGGCTGCCACACGAGAGTATTCCCGGAAGTGGGTGCAAATACCTGTCTTAGGTGCAAAATGTGACACCGGAAGGGGGAGGGTTCCGAAAAGCAGAAGTTCCATTTTTGGGTGGAACTCCACTTTAAGTATACCTTCCTAACCCTTGACCCTAAGCCTAGCCCCCCCTTAATCCTTTACACCAAAGGACTAGTTTAACAAATATATAAACAATAAACTAAAATCAAATTATGATTCCCTTTACTTACCTCTGTAATTAGTTTTGTTAAGGTACCAAAACGCCCGTGTATTGCTGCTTCATGTAACAGTGACCAGTCCGAGACAAAGTCTGTAAAGTGAGCAATCAGGAGTCAGATTTGATACACATACTGCAGTTTACATACTTAAAACCCTGCCATAATTCTCTCAGTGTGTACCTAATATGATTTATGACACAAATAAAGTGATGATGGTAATCACTATTCGCATTCAAAGCATTAAAGGCAGAGATGAGATTAGATTATTTAAGGAAAGGAAATAATTTCCATTTGTTATCACTACATCAAATTAACCCAACTGATCATCTCATGGAAATACTGGAAATCACTAAATGGAAGTAATTACTAAATGTTAAGTATGACTAGAAATCAACAATTGTAACCAGGGCGGTTTTTAAGGTAGGGCAAACGGGGAAGCTGCCCTGGGCCCTGTCATTGTTGTGGGGCCCAAAGCAGCTGCCTCATACCTGCCAACTACCCTAGTTTAAATTACCTTGTCCCTTGATGTTTTAGTCCCGTGATGTGTCCTGATATTTCAGTGTGAAGTTCTGGTACTACTGCTGCCCAGCTCTGCTCTATTGTTGTGTACAGATGACTCACCTGCAGACCCTGTGTTTACATGTAAATACTGGCATTGATATGTAAATAGTGGCGGCATTCATTAGTAAATAGGGGTGGTATTTATATGTATATCATGCCTCCCTGAGGTCATATTCACCATCACCTATTCTGAATGCTGCCCACTGAGGAAATAAAGGGGCATGCTTGAAAGTCCTGCCTACAACTGTGGCCATTAAGCCTACCGTCAGCATGTTCTGCAATGGTAAGCAAATTACTTCTATTACATTAGTGGCCAGTGTAAAAAATCAGAAAACGAAACTGCATGGAGGGGGGAGGGCCCAAGAATTACTTTTTTGCCCAGGGTCCAATCAATATTAAAGACGGCCCTGATTGTAACGTTGAATGTTTACAAAAGATAGAAAAATGTACAGCTATAGGCCTGTTGCTTGCTTGACATAAGGACAAACCTGCATTTAGAAAAGAGTGAAAGTACCATAGTGCCGATATATATGTGATGCCACTGCTCTGCCTCTCCGCCTAATCCAATCAAAGAACGCTTTGTATTCATTGAGGAAATGCAAAGTGTTCCCTAAATGGTGTCTGTTCTGAGTGAAGAAGCCTTTTTGTATTTGGACGTAAAGACTCCCTGTGTTCACTATGCAGCAGGGCAGTTGTTTGCCATGGTACCCAGAAGTTAGTGAAGATCACTATAGTAGAGGTGCCTGCTACAGTGATTTCCACATTCCACATGGATCTTACAGGTATGGCACATTACATTGGTCTAAGCTGGCTCAGTGTATCTATGCAAAATCATCCAAACCTAAACTTCAACCTTATGCCGCGTACACACGATCGGACATTCCGACAACAAAACCTTGGATTTTTTTTCGACGGATGTTGGCTCAAACTTGTGTTGCATACACACGGTCACACAAATGTTGTCGGAAATTCCGAACGTCAAGAATGCAGTGATGTAAATTACGTACGACGAGCCGAGAAAAATTAAGTTCAATAGCCAATGCGGCTCTTCTGCTTGATTCCGAGCATGCGTGGAATTTTGTGCGTCAGAATTGTGTACACACGCTCAGAATTTCTGACGACAAGTTCTGTTGTTAGAAAATTTGAGAACCAGCTCTCAAATTCCGACAACAAGCTCCCATCGAACATTTGTTGTCGGAAATTCCAACCGTGTGTACGCGGCTTTAGGCTGCTCTCCCAGAACTGTTGGCCAAAGTTCAGGTAAGAACTGTGTGTACAAGGTAGAAAAACCCAAAAGAAGAACCTATAAAGTTCAGATTTTATTTTATTCAGACTAATTTATCATAAAAAGCCACCGTGTTATAGGGGATCAAAGGGCCCCACATTATCAGGTCTTGGTACTGGACTGAATTTGAGGGATCCTGAGGGGTAAATAGTATCATTGCTCCAAATGCTAGTTAAGGCTTAATCGGCATCTGAAATAATCATACTAATTACCCCTCAGGGTCTCCTCAGTTCTATCAGTCCAGTGCTAAACCTTAATGAAGTGGGGCCCTTTGAACCCCTGAAACATGGTGGCTTTTTATTATATCCTTAGGCAGCTCTCCCCAGAGTGGTGGCTCTTTGCTCGAGCTGGGTGAGGAAGATAGAAAAGTGGAGAAAGCAGAAAAAGTCCAGATTTTATTTTATTCAGACTCTTATATCATTAAAGCCAATACGTTTCAGGAGTTCTAAAGTTCTCACTTCATCAGGGTTTGGTACTGGACTAGAACGGGAGGAGCTTTGAAAGTTAAAGCGTGTGCAATGCATAGTTAAACATATATGAGTTTGACACTCACTTGCTATCCGCTTCTAGTCCGATTGCCTTGTTTTCCGTCGTAAATAAGGACGTTTAAAAAAACATCCAGGCGTTTTCCATTTTGCTTGTGGGCATTGTGAAGCCCACAAGCAAAGACTTCCTGGATGCGATGATCCGACGCTCCCATGATGCACCGCGTAATCTCGGCGAGCAGGGCGAGCTGCGCCGTCAACAATAACACATCACCATGACAACGGGGGCCGTCACAGATACACGACCAGCGCCCAGCTCCCATGACACACTTGGCCGTCGGGGGAAAAAGAAGGGACACGCCGACTCCCGCGGGGAAACTATACCCGGAAGAGAGTTAAAATCAACAGAATCACGGTAATCCTTGAACTACGGAAAAAACAAAACATTGCTTATACATGTACTAAGGCTGCAGTTACTAGTGATATAAAGTTCATATTGAGGGTGAACCTCCGCTTTAAGTAGTATGATCACACCAGAACTCTCAGGATCCCTCCAATTCTATAAGTCCAGAACACACTTTAGAATTCCAGGGCCAGATTCACAGAGGAAATACGCCGGAGTATCTACTGATACTCTGGCGTATTTTCAAATTTGCCGCGTTGTATCTTTATTTGTAATTCACAAAAAAGATACGACGGCTTTTGGCTAAGATCCGACAGGCTTACGGCTTCGTACGCCTTCGGATCTTAGGATGCAATACTTCGGCCACCGCTGGGTGGAGTTTGCGTCGTTTTCCAGCGTCGGGTATGCAAATTAGCTTTTACAGGGATCCACGAAGGTTTTTGCGCGTTCGTTACGTCGTCGCTAGTCGTTTTTTCCCGTCACAAAGTTAGGCCTGCTTTTTCATGGCTTAACTTTAGACGAGCCATGTTAAAGTATGGCCGTCGTTCCCGCATCGAATTTATTTTTTTGCGTAAGACGTCCGGGAATACGAAAGTACGTTACGCACGTCGCCATTCAAAACATTACGTCGGGTGACGTCATTTCGCGCAATGCACGTCGGGAAATTTTCACATGGAGCATGCGCAGAACGTTTGGCGCGGTAACGCGCCTAATTTAAATGGTACACGCCCCATTTGAATTAGGCGGGCTTGCGCCGGACGGCTTTACGTTACACCGCCGTAAGTTTACACGCAAGTGCTTGGTGAATCAGGCACTTGCGCTGAAAACTTGCGGCGGTGTAAAGTAAAGACGATACGTTACGCCGCCGCAGTTCTTTATGAATCTGGCCCCCAGTCTTTTCCGTTTCTTAAACTAAGCTGTGAAGATGCATTGATATATCACTATCATTGTGTGATGCTTCTGAAATAAATACGTTTGAGCAATGGCCATCTAACATCTATGGGTACCTCTAAACCAAAACATAGATTGTATTTTAAGAAAATGCTAATTATTAAACATCCCTCATATATTTTCACATGAATTATACTTTTATTTATGCTTGCTCCTTCATATTGTCATAACTTAGTATAGAAATGTATAGATTCTTCCTCTAATCACTTTCTGTAGCAGGAAATGTGAGAAGAATCTATGCTGAAAAAAATCAATTAGCCACATAATCTATTGTTTGCAATCAGGTTTAGAAAACTGGTAAACCCTGTACACACGATCGGATATCTGATGGAATCTAATCCGATGGATTTTTTCGTCGGATATCCGATGAAGCTGATTTTCATCCGACCGTGTCCAACGCGGTGACGTAAATCACTACGACGTGCTGAGAAAAATGAAGGGCAATGCTTCCGAGCATGCGTCGACTTGATTCTGAGCATGCGTGGATTTTTCTCCGATGGAGTTCCACACAGACGATCAGTTTTTTATAGGAAAATTTTAAAACATGTTCTATTTTTTTTCACCGATGGAAACCAATGGGGCCCACACACGATCGGTTTGTCTGATGAAAACGGTCCATCGGTCCGTTTTCATCAGACAAACCGATCATGTGTACAGGGCTGTAGACTTGCAGTGAAGCCAAAGGAACTATCTAACTACAAGAGTCATGTGTATTTATAGTTGGTGTGCTTTGTGCATTCCTTTCCGATCTGTGCAGTAATCCAGTGTGAAACTTTCCCTCTGTGCAGGAGCCTCCTGTAATAAAGACTGCTGCTCTCTCTTCTTGACAGGTCCTGTATCTGCTCCCTTGTGTACTTTTCTGTATGCAGCCTGTGCTTGGTGGGGTCTTCTAGGCCCCCTCACATTGCTTTCTACACAGTCTATGTACAGAACAATAATGATATCACTGCTACTTGTACATGGTAGTACCTGAGATTGCAAAGACATTTGGTGCCCATGAAGTGCGTTTATATCCTATGTGGCTATTGAGAAATATATTTGTAATTAAAGTTTTTGTGCCATAAATGTAGGTTATGAAAATGAATGCTAGAAACCGGTTGGTTGCCATGCATAGCTGCTCCAGATTTTGGCTTCTTCAGTTTTAGTAAACTCCCCTCTATGATTATGTTGTATATTCACTTTTAGCCTATGGAAAAAGCAGCACCTAAAGCAGTAAGCTAATGACACTGATGTGTGTTTCAATTAGGTATTTGCACACTAGAGGGCGCCAAACTACATTTGAGTTTCATGCAGATAAAATAGAACACAGCACAGTGTAAAGGCAACTGTATAGTTATGTAAAAAAAAAAACTTTATTTGAATTTCAATATTGAAAAATACTGTATAAGGAATAATAAAAATGGGACTTCACTTGGAAAACATCTTGACCATAATAGATAATGCCAGACTACCTGCGGACAGTGAGGCCTCGTACACACGATTGTTTTCCTCGACAAAATCCATCAAGAAAATTGGTGGCAGAGATTTCTTGCCGAGGAAAACGGTTGTGTGTATGTTTTTCGTCGAGAAAACTGTATTGGATCTCAACGAGAAAAAAAGAGAACATGTTCTCTTTTTCCTCGTCGGGAGTCTCAATTTCCTTGTCGTGTTTCTCGTCGGTAATGGAGATAGCACATTTGTCACGCTGTAACAGACTGAAAAGCGCAAATCTTCTCTCACCAAACTTTTACATAAAGCGGGAGTTCACCCGAAAAACAATTTTTAACATTAGATTGAGGCTCATTTTGTCAAGGGGAATCGGGTGTTTTTTTTTTTAAATCTAAGCAGTACTAACCGTTTTAGAGATAGATCTTCTCCGCCGCTTCCGGGTATGGTCTTTGGGACTGGGTGTTCATATTTGATTGACAGGCTTCCGACGGTCGCATACATCGCGTCACGAGTAGCCGAAAGAAGCCGAACGTCGGTGCGGCTCTATACGGCGCCTGCGCATCGACGTTCGGCTACTTTCGGAAAATCGTGACGCGATGTATGCGACCGTCGGAAGCCTGTCGGAAGACTGTCAATCAAATAGGAACGCCCAGTCCCGCAGCCCATACCCGGAAGCGGCGGAGAAGATCGCTCTCTAAGCCCTGGTTCACACTGGGCTGCGGGAGTGAAGCCGTGCGATTTCAGCTGAACTCGCCGGCAGTCCCGATTTCGGCCGCGATTATAGAGACATCTGTGCAGGTTTCTGCACAGATGTCAATGTAAATCGCGGCCAGAAATCGCAAAAAGTAGTACAGGAACTACTTTTTGAAATCGGTGTAGCGCCGCAGATGCGGCGTCGCACCGATTAGGACAGTGTCATTGCCGGCAAATGCCGCCGATTTGAGATGCGATTTCACATGTGAAATCGCATCTCAAATCGAAGGAAATCGTACCCAGTGTGAACCTGGGCTAAAACGGTAAGTACTGCTTTGATTTAAAAAAAAACACCCAATTCCCCTTCACAAAACGAGCATCAATCTAATGTTAAAAATGTAGTTTTTGGGTGAACCTCCACTTTAACACGCAGTAACATGAGATTAGCAAAAGCAGCCCCAAGGGTGGCGCCAGTGGAATCAAACTTCCCCTTTATAGTGCCGTTGTATGTGTTTTACGTCACCGCGTTTGAGAACAACGAAATTTTGTGTACGCAAGGAAAGCTTGACAAGATTCTCGACAAGCCTGACAAGGAACTCGTCGAGGAAAACGATGTTTCTTTTACGACGAGATTCTCGGTCGTGTGTACGAGGCCTGACAGAAGAATGTGTGTCTGCACAAAGGGGTAACACTTCACAGGTTAAATGCAACAGCTGCAAATTGGAAAGACTTGTGCTACTCATCTGCTCCTTCCTGCCCCCTCCACTACCCACAGAACTCATACTTTTATTGTTCCATAATGCAATGCATTTTGTGATTAAAGGAGGGGCAGACGAATGACAGGATCTCCATTGTCTTCTCTCAAGCCCCATACACACTATCAGTTTTCCTGCTGGTTTTCTCTTCAGGTTTACCAAAACCATGTAGTACAAGGACCTGCCTAATCGCATTCAAATTGAAACGCTTAAGGTTTGACCTCATATTAGATGGTTTTGGTAAACCTGAAGAGAAAACCATCAGGAAAACTGATAGTGTGTATGGGGCTTGAGAAACGATTGCATTGTTGGACATTAATAATATGACTTATGTGAATGGCAGATGGGGCAAAAGGAGGTGGATGAGGGATGCAAGGCCTTCATACTTGCTACAGCTGTTAATTATTTGCAACCCCAAAAGATCGCTGCTGTGGGCAGTATAGGGTGGCATAAGGGAAGGTTTTATCCATGAAACAGCAGCCTGCAGGGCATGGGATACACATTAATACAGGCAACCAATGGGGTGGATTCAGGTAGGGGCGCGCACTACTATGGAGGCGCAGCGTACCGTTTTTACACTACGCCTCCGTAAATTACCTGCGCTACGCTTCATTCATGAAGCAGTAGCTCCGTAATTTGCGTGTGCGCTCCGGAAAAACTGCCCGGCGTAAGCGCGCGTAATTTAAATGATCCCGTAGGGGGCGCGGATCATTTAAATTAGGCACGTTCCCGCGCCGAACGTAGTGCGCATGCTCCGTCGGGAAACTTTCCCGACATGCATTGCGGTAAATGACGTCGCAAGGACGTCATTTGCTTCAACGTGAACGTAAATGGCGTCCAGCGCCATTCACGATTCACTTACGCAAACAACGGAATTTATAAAAATCGCGACGCGGGAACGACGGGTATACTTAGCATTGGCTGCCCCTGCTAATAGCAGGAGCAGCCTTACACAGAACCTGACGAACGCAAACGACGTAAAATGCGAACGCAGGCCGCGCGTACGGTTGTGAATCGGCGTGAGTATGCAATTTGCATACTCTATGCTGACTACTACGGGAACGCCACCTAGCGGCCATCGTAAGAATGCAGACTACGATACGACGGCATAAGAGCCTTATGCCAGTCATATCTTAGGCTGCAGTAGGCGTATCGACCTTTCTGAATTAGGAGCAGTCGATACGCCGGCGCAACTAAGCAATTGAGCTGGGTATCTATGGATACGCAGACGCAATTGCTTACTGAATCTACCCCAGTGTGTTTAGTGCTGAACTCCCCCCCCCCCCCCCCCCCCCCCCCAACCACCACACAAAAAAAAAACACCATCACCAAAAAAAAAAAAATAACAAACTTCAGCTTTAGGCATAAATGAAGCAACAAGCACACTGCATGCCTTATAAGACCAGCGGGTATTTTCTGTAATTGCTGAAAATTTAATTTTCTCTTAAAAAGTGAAAACAAATGCAGTCACCACATCTAATGACTGGTAGGCTGCAGTATATTACATTTTTGGTTTTGGGTTTAGATATGTAGTCACTTTAATAGAACTAAACTAGCAGTAGAGAGCTAAGAAATCCTGAAACCCAAGGTACAGAGGTACTCCTATACATGAGAGCTCCCATAGATCGATATTTTCCCTTAACACCTCATGCACACAGATAGTTTGAGGTATAAAATACCTTTTTCATATCCAGGGAGCTGCAAGTAATGTGTACAGTCAACCGTAATTTAGAATGGTCAAACGTGGCCATACTCAGGCATGCATTGATATTGTGCATTGCATAAGCAAGCACACATGTGCATGATGTATTCCTGAAGGTTAACATTTTGGTTTGGGGAATATGCTATATTCACATAAGAATATTAACGCCATTGCATAAAAACATTCACAGGCTTAATGAAAAATGTATAATAGGGTATGGTCAGCTTAAAGCGGATGTAAACCCACATTTTTTTTATTTATTTTTTTGATGTCACAATGTAGAGTATAAGATTTCCTATCATCTGTGCCCAGTCTTGCCACACAGAGTTAATCCAGCTCTGAGCAATCCTCTTTTATTGTTCAGTGAAAATTAACAGACTTCCAGATAAAAACCTGTCTAAATAAAAAGTCCTTTTCTCCCTCCTTGCTTTGAGTGACAGGTTATTTACATATCTAGCTTGGACATATTTATCATATGTTATGTTTATCATAATATGAGGTGATCCACAGGTCATTGTATATTACCAGGATGTGTTATGTGGGGGGAGGGGTGGATTTCTCACTTGTTATACTGTGGATCACCTCGTATTATGATAAACATAACATAACATATGATAAACATGTCCAAGCTAGATATGTAAATAACCTGTCACTCAAAGCAAGGAGAGAGAAAAGGACTTTTTATTTAGACAGGTTTTTATCTGGAAGTCTGTTAATTTTCCAAAATTAAGTCTGAGTGATTGTAAATAGGCAAATGGGTGTGTGTTCTGTCCCCCTTGCATGTATATTACTGGTTGTACTGTATTGAACAGCATCAGGTTAGTATTGTTCAGTAGTATGCTGCCATATAGTGGAGGATTTGGGCTATTACAGCTTGTTTAACCACTTGCTTACTGGGCACATAAACCCCCTTCGTTCCCAGGCGAAATTTCAGCTTCCGGCACTGCTTTGCTTTAACTGACATTTGCGCGGTCGTGCGACGTGGCTCCATAAAATTGACGTCCTTTTTTCCCCACAAATAGAGCTTTATTTTGGTGGTATTTGATCACCTCTGCGGTTTTTATTTTTTGCGCTATAAACAAAAAAAGAGCGACAATTTAAAAAATATATATATATTTTTTACTTGTTGCTATAATAAATATCCCAATTTTTTTTTTTTTTAATATTTTTTTTCTCAGTTAAGGCCGATACGTATTTTTCGCAATAAGCGACTGGTTTGCGCAAAAGTTATAGCGCCTACAAAATAGGGGACAGAATTATGATTTTTTTTTATTATTTTTTTTTTACTAGTAATGGCGGCGATCTGCGATTTTTATTGGGACTGCGATATTGCGACGGACGTATCGGACACTTTTGACACAAATGTGGGACCATTTACATTTATACAGCAATCAGTGCTATAAAAATGCACTAATTACTGTATAAATGTGACTGGCAGTGAAGGGGTTAACACTAGGGGGTGAGGAAGGGGTTAAATGTGTATCCTGGGTGTGTTCTAACTGTGTGGGGGGAGGGGGGTGACTGGGGGAGGGTGACCGATGCTGTGTCCCTATGTACAAGGGACACAGATTGGTCTCCTCTCCTCTGACAGCACGTGGAGCTCTGTGTTTACACACAGAGCTCCACGTCCCTGCTGTGTTCCCGACGATCGCATGTACCCGGCGGACATCGCGGCCGCCAGATACACGCAACGGCTTCCCAGCGATGCGCCGGGACAGTGTTTACCCGCTGCGCGCGCGGGTAATGCACTTTAAATGACGTCCAAAGACGTCCAGTTGGCACCTGAGAGCCGCGCTGTTGACGTCTTTTGTCAATAGCGCGGGTCTCAAGTGGTTAAAATGTGATTTTGGTATTTCCTGCTCTCTTCCCCTGCTATTTAGTGCTAGTTGGTTTAGTCCTAGCTAGACCCTCCACATTTCTTTAATGGCCCCTCAGTCAGTGTTAGTACTTCATAAATACAGGACTTGGAAATTCAGTGTCTTCTTACACTTCAGAAGAATAGAAAAACTGATATTATGTGACGTAAAATTGTGTAGGGTTCAACTTCTGTGTCTTATTAAAGAGTTAAGCTGCCTGTGGATGGTGCCAAGCTAGCAGGTGAACATACTGTCCAGACAGATTGGGTCTAAGAAGGCAAGACAATGCATAAAATGGCATTTAACCACTTGAGCCCCGGGCCATTGTCAAATGACGGCTTCACGGTGGCTCTGAAAATCCAACAGGACGTCATATGAAGTCCTGGATTCCTCCGGCCACTGGGGGGCGCGCGAGCACGCAGGTCCCCGAGATGCCGATGCGCGTGCCTGGCGGTCGCGATGTCCGCCAGGTACCCGCGATCGGTAATGACAGAGCAGGGACGTGGAGCTCTGTGTGTAAACACAGAGCTCCACGTCCTGTCAGGGGAGAGAGGAGACCGATCTGTGTCCCTTGTACATAGGGACACAGCATCGGTCACCTCCCCCAGTCACCCCCCTCCCCCCACAGTTAGAACACAATACAGGTACACATTTAACCCCTTCCTCACCCCCTAGTGTTAACCCCTTCAATGCCAGTTACATTTATACAGTCATTAGTGCATATTTATAGCACTGATCGCTGTATAAATGTGAATGGCGCCAAAAATGTGTCAAAAGTGTCCGATGTGTCCGCCATAATGTCGCAGTCCCAATAAAAAATCGCAGATCGCCGCCATTACTAGTAAAAAAAAAAAAAATAATAATTCTGTCCCATATTTTGTAAGCGCTTATTGCGATTTTTTTTTTTTACCAAAAATATGTAGAAGAATACGTATTGACCTAAACTGAGATTTATTTATTTTTTTTAATTGGGCTATTTATTATAGCAACAAGTAAAAAATATTGAATTATTTTTCAAAATTGTTGCTTTTTTTGTTTATAGCGCAAAAAATAAAAAACGCAGAGGTGATCAAATACCACCAAAAGAAAGCTCTATTTGTGGGGAAAAAAGGGCGTCAATTTTGTTTGGGAGCCACGTCGCATGACCGCTCAATTGTCAGTTGAAGCAACGCAGTGCCGGAAGCTGAAATTTCACCTAGGCAGGAGGGGGGTATATGTGCCCAGTAAGCAAGTGGTTAAAACAGAATAGTGAGATTTATACAAGTGTATTTACATCAAAGGAACAGCCGTCTGTAGGAGAGCTATCTGAACAGGGACCCTCTGCAGTAATATTTGTCACTTGTACTCAAGATCTGGCTTAGGTTAACATTTATCTTTTAACGTTACCAGACAAGGTCTATAGAAAAGATTTGGGGATTGTACCACACTTTGGTGTGTTGTCAGGTCCCAGTTGTCCCTCTTTTCTCTGCTATTCCTTACTTTTTTTCTGCAGGCTGTTTTCTGTTTATAATTTCAAGACATTTCCCTGAGTGAGACTTCCTTTGTAATGCACGTAGCAGAATGTCTTCCTCTATTTTTTTGACATTGGCATCAGATCAGAAAATTTAAATTTAACTAATCGAGATTACTAGCATGTCCCTTTATCATGGGAAAATGTGGGTTTAAAAGTATACTTAAAGCGAAACTTCACTCAAAAGTGGAACTTCCGCTTTAAGTACTCCTCCCCCCTGACATGCCACATTTGGCATGTCATTTTTTTGGAAGTGTGTACCCTCTTTTTAGTGGGACTTCCTGTCCCACTTCCTCCTTCCTTTTTTCGGCCACCTAGGTGTCTTCTCCTCTAGCCCTAGGCGGCCCCTCCCTGCCAGCGATCTTCTGAGACACAACTCCAGTCCCAGAAAATCAGCTGGCCAATAGGAGCGTGCAGTGCAACTCGTCCATGTGCAGTGTGCGCTTGGCCGTGAAGCCATAAGCTATCACGGCTGGGTGCCCACATTTACGATGATGGCGCCAAGGAGAGGAGGGGGAAATGACCTTTGCCCACCAGTGCCACCTATCAATGCCCACCAGTGCTGCCAATCAGTGCTTATATCATCAGTGCTACCAATCAGTGCTGCCTATCAGTGTCACTTACCAGTGACATTAGTGCCCATCAGTGCCACCCATCAGTGCCACCTCATCAGTGCCCATCGGTGCCACCTATCAGTGCCCATCAGTGTAGCATATTAGTGCCCATCAGTGCAGCCTCATCAGCGCACATCAATGAAGGAGAAAAATTACCTGTTTACAAAATTTTATAACAAATTATAAAACTGCTTTTGTTTTTCCAAATGTTTGGTCTTTTTTCATCAAAAAATAAAAAGCCCAGTGGTGATTAAATAATACAAAAAAAAAGCTCTATTTGTGTGGGAAACAAATGATAAAAATGTAATTTGGGTACAGTGTTGCATGACTGGGCAATTGTCATTCAAAATGTGACAGCGCTAAAAGCTGAAATTTGGCCTGGGCAGGAAGGAGGTTTAAGTGCCCAGTAGGCAAGTGGTTAAACATAAAACTTTTTGCTTTTACTTACAATTACTGTTTTCCCACTTCCTGGTTGGCAGAGGCACTGGTGATGTAACCCTGGCCTTACAGCTGCATCCTGGGAAGTTCATGTTACATGTTCCAGGAGACAGATTCAGAGTTCCAGGAAGTAAAGGGAGATTGACTCATCTGCCCTTAGTAAAAATGTCCACCGTGGGAATAATTGGGAGGAGAATAAATAAATAAAGTATGCAAAGAATAGAGGGCCAGATTCACATAGAACGTATCGTACACCGCCGCATGTTTTTATCTCAAGTGCCCGATTCACAAAGCACTTGCGATGAAAACTACGCTGGCAGCCTCTGGCGCAAGCCTGGCCAATTCAAATGGGCGTGTGCCATTTAAATTAGGCGCGCTCCCGCGCCGGAACCTACTGCGCATGCTCAGTTTCGCAATTCCCGTCGTGCTTTGCGCGCCGTGACGTCATTTTTTCGAACGGCGACGCGCGTAGCGTACTTCCGTATTCCCGGACGTGTTACGCAAACGACGTTAAATTTTAAATTTCGACGCGGGAACGACGGCCATACTTTAAACAGCAATACGATTGCTGAGTAAAGTTAGGGCAGGTCAAACGACGACTAACTTTGCGATGGGAAACAAGACTAGCAGCGACGTAGCGGACGCGAAAATCCATCGGGAATCGCCGTAACTCCTAATTTGCATACCCGACGCTGGTTTACGACGCAAACTCCCCCCAGCGGCGGCCGCGGTACTGCATCCTAAGATCTGACAGTGTAAAACAATTACACCTGTCGGATCTTATGGATATCTATGCGTAACTGATTCTATGAATCAGTCGCATAGATAGAAACAGAGATACGCCGTCGTATCTCTTTGGTGAATCTGGCCCAAAATGCCTGCAATTATTTATAAGCATCAGTTTGTAGATTGGCATTACTAAACATTGTAAAAGGTGTCTTTTTTGTAAATGTTATGATAAGGGGGAAGTTCCTCTATAAAGCTCACATGTGCAATTACTTCACTACATTTCTTGTATACTGGGTATTCAAAAGATAGAGAAGATGGATACAAGATTATAACAAATTTGGTAGTTATAAAGTGCATTCTGTTATAGAACAGTATATAGTGAGGTCTGTACATCAAATCAGAAAAGCTGGGCCTACGGACAAGAAAACTGACAAAGGGACTTGTTTCAAAAGAAGGACAGTTTCTTTAAATGAAGGACAGTTGGGTGGGAGCTGATTTTTCAAAAATGTTCACATACTGCACTAAAGACAAGCTTTATAGAGATGATTATCTTTGGGTGGCTGATACCAAATCAGACAGTATGAGGAGCAGCATAGCAGTTAATATTTATTTTTGCACAAAGGTACATTTGTTAGGTAAAGAAGATGTTCCAGAATCAGGGAACTGAGCTGAAGCTATGATTGGGAGTGGAAAATTTTGTTGCACACAGTTGACTGTTTGTTCAGCAATTATTGTGCAGTTCTCAGTAGTTATCCCCGTCCCAAGCTGAATTGGCACAGCACAAGTTGTTAGAAATTCAGCTGCAGCAAGCGTTCTGAAATCTTTCAAGGTATGAAACCTCTACCCACTACTGTGTTATTAATCCTAGCTACAATCTCTTGTTTATAGAAAGACACAATTTAGGATAGAAATTTGGCAGTTTTAAAGAAATAACTAAAAGCTTTTTTTTTTTCATTTTCGATAGAGTTAGGCCCCTTTCACACTGTGGTGGGAGGTGCAGTGGCGGTATAGCGCAGCTAAAAATGGCGACGCTATACGGTCGGATTTGCCGTGGGATTCGGCCGCTAGCGGTACAGTATTAACCCCCGCTAGCGGCCGATAAAGGGTTAATACCGCCCGCAATGCGCCTCTGCAGAGGTGCATTGCGGGCGGTATTGCCGCGGTTTCCCATTGTTTTAAATGGTAAGGAGCGGTGAAGGAGCGGTATACACGACGCTCCTCTCACCGCTCCATAGATGCTGCTGGCAGGAGATTTTTTTCTCTCCCGCCAGCGCATCGCCTCAGTGTGTATGCAGTGCATGAGTTATTCAGGCGGTATAGCAGCGCTTTTTTTAGCGCTGTACCACCTGAAAAACTCCGCAGTGTGAAAGGGGTCTAAGGGAGGGTTATAACCCCTGTTAGTATTTGGGATTTTCTTTCACTTTCACTCACAATGATAATGATAATGGAAAACAGGTGTAGCGGCTTGCTGTTTTTGAGCCAGCGCTGTTGTAAATTTAGAGGGAGGTCTGAGAGTTAGTTTACTCAGACATTTGTAATTTTTTAGCAAATCTGGCTTCTGTTCCAGCCATGGCTGTGCTGTGAGTGACCACTATTGTTCGCCTGGGGTGTAGTTGTTACTCCAGGCCAAGGGTGACAGCAGCTAGGTCAAGGTGATTTGAGTATTCTCCCTCGGCAGCCAATCAGTGGGGTTGATCGTCCCGTTGTGCTTTTCCGAGTAGGCCCAGTAGGCAGATTGGGTCTACGCATGGGAAGGTGATCCTGTGCTGTCCGTCCTGAGGGAGGAAGCCGCTTGATGAAGGACCTATCTTGGAGAGGACCGAGCACGTGGCTGGTGTCTCAAGAGAGGCCTTGAACTTCATCGAAGGATGCACCGTTTACTGAAAGGCTTGATGGTGATCGCCTGTCAGTCTCAAGTTCTAGAAGAAGTTACTCTAGAGAGATCCAGGTGCTGAATCCTATACTGTGAGGATTCTGGACCGAAAAGTGTCTCCATCTATGGGAAGGTCTGTGGCAGAGACTGTACCATTTTCTGTGTGTCACCCTGGTTGCTAGGCTAGTGAGAGAAACCTATCCGGGTGCGCAATACCCACTCTGGCTAGAGTGGCGATGAAAGCTGTGTCACTGGAAGCAGGAGTGTTTCCGAATTGCAACTACGCACCTGAACCTATCTACCTGTTACCCTTCCACCTCTTCATTCACTTCTTTCATCTTCCTGTCAAGTTCAGCAAATAAATCTTAGAAAAAGAAGTGCAAAGTGTGGACACTGAACTTTCTCAGCTCTCATCTAATACCCTGCACGGCGAGGAGATAGAGGTAACATGCCGTCCGAAAATATCCAGCAGCTCCTTCGGGGGTAGTGCTACACGGGATAAATAGAGAGGGTGATTCTCTCATACGGAGACATGGACAGCAATAAAAACCCTCTCAAACCAGAGGCTGAACAGTACTGTGGGGTTGGTTTACTAAAACTGGAGAGTGCAAAATGTGGTGCAGCTGTGCATTGTAGCCAATCAGATTAAAAATTTAGCTTGTTCAATTAAACTTTTAAATAAAAACTGGAAGCTGATTGGTTTGTATGCAGAGCTGCACCAGAATTTGCACTCTTTAGGTTTAGTAAATTAACCCCTGTTTTGCAGTATGCACACACACTTTATTATGTTACACCCTGTAGCTAATGTGCTAGATGTAAATAGGTTTTTTAGTGTAGGAAAATTGGTTTGACTGAGAGCCAGACCTAGGTTGAATCTGGGTCTGGGTTCAGTGACTCAGGGAGGCTGAATGACTTAGCAGCAGCATCTCTGGTGCCTCCCCCTGTTTATGGAACCTTGGAGAAGCTTCCAGATGTAGAGGGTGGAGTCTAGGAGGAGCTTTTTGGTATATTTATGAGGTTCTGGGCCAATCCCCAGCAATAAGGGTCTGGAAGGGGGTAGGCACCTCATAAATAGGCCAAAATGGGAGTCAGGTGAAAGATGGAGATGGAGTGCTGAGGAGTAGGGATGAGCTTCGAGTTCGAGTCAAACTCATGTTCGACTTGAACATTGCCTGTTCGCCGAACAGCAAACAATTTGGGGTGTTTGTGGAAAATTCGAAAAGCAGAGGAACACCCTGTAAAAGTCTATAAAAGAAATCTAAAGTGCTAATTTTAGAGGCTGGGGTCCTGCCCCAGGGGACATGTATCAATGCAAAATTTTTTTTTTTTCGGGAGCAGTGATTTTAATAATGCTTAAAGTGGAACAATAAAAGCGAAATATTCCTTTAAATTTCGTACCTGGGGGGTGTCTATAGCATGCCTGTAAAGCAGCGCCTGTTTCCCGTGCTCAGAACTGTCACTGCACAAACTGTCATTTCTGAAGGGAAAAAAAGTCTTGCGGCTATAATGAATTGTCTGCTCCTGGCAATACAGAAAAAAGACATTGAAAGTCATTGATAAAAAAAAAAATGCGTGGGGGTCCCCCAAATTTAATTACAAGGCCCTTCAAGTCTGGTATGGATATTAAGGGGAACTCCACCACAAATTAAAAAAAAATTACGTGGGTTTCCCCTTATTATCCATACCACACCTGAAGGGCCTGGTAATGGAATTTGGGGGGACCCCCACGCATTTTTTTTTATCAATGACTTTTCTCTGTATTGCCGGTAGCCGACAATTCATTATAGCCGCGAGTGGTTTTAAATGACTTTTTCTCCTTCAGAAATTACATTTTGTGCTGTGACAGTTCTAAGCACGGGAAACAAGTGCTACTTCACAGGCATACTATACACCCCTTAGGTATGACATTTAAAGGAATATTTCATTTTTATTGTTTCACTTTAAGCATTATTAAAATCACTGCTCCCGAAAAAACTGTAGTTCTTAAAACTTTTTTTTTGCATTGATACATGTCCCCAAACACTTTTTAGGATAATAACTTGGATATTAGCCTTTAAAACAAGCACTTTCCATTTCAAACATTGGAGTCCCATAGACTTTAATGGGGTTCTAAAGTTCACACAAACTTTTGGTCTGTGCGCAGGTTCTGGTGCGAACCGAACGGGGGGGGGGGGTTTCGGCTCATCCCTACTGAGGAGTCTGTCGGTGGTCCTTGAGCGTGCCACCTAGTCTGGGGAGGTACCCTCTACAACACATGAAGGAATCCTATCCTGGAGGCAAGGGAGCTAGTGAGAGGACAGCAGGAGCAGGTCAGCACATCCAGGCGATCTCCTGAGAAGTCAGGCGGGTAGGCTGGTGAGTGTTCAGTCTGAGAGGACTGTGGAAAGAGTGTCAGCCTGGGAGGACTGTGGAGAAGTTAGCCTAGAGGGCTAGTGAAAGGGGCAGCTGCAGCCGGGCATGTTTATTACCCTCAATGAAACAGAAAAAACATAGGCCCAGATTCACGTAGAGCGGCGCAAATTAAGTTACTCCAAACGTATATCATTTAAGTTAGGGCGCCTTAATTTTGTGACGTAAGTGCCGTATCCACAGCGCTTTTGCGCCCAAATTTGCGCCAGCGCGACGTAAATACAGAGGAGTAAGGCGGGGTTATTGCAAGTGGGAAGGAAGTGGGCGTGCTCCATTGAAATGAGCCGTGACCCCATGCAAATGAAGGGCCGGCCGTACTGCACATGCGTGCACGAATCTGCACCTCACTGGGCATGTGCAGAACTCGGCTCGGCGCAATCAGTGAGATAGGAAAAAGGCCAAGCATATTTAGTTTGAGAATCGCCCTGTGCTTAAATAGCCCCAGACAAACACACTTCCCTTGCAAAAGTACATCCCTGTGTTTCCCTTCCTAAAGCAAGTGTCTTTTGCTCTGTTGTTTGTGGCTGTTTGTTGGTGAGTGTAGTGTTATATTAAAGATTTATTGTAGTTGGAGGTTGTAGTAGATGTGTGTATTTTCGGAGTGTTTTTTGTGTCTGTTTCTTCTGTGTTTTTTGGTTGAATTTGTATTAGCTGTCTGCTTGTGTTTTTGTTTTTTTGCTGTCTGATTTTTTTGTGTGTCTGTTCTGTGTCTTTTTGGCTGTCTGTTCAGTGTCTTTTTGTCGGTTTGTTGTGTGTTTCTGTGTTTGTTCTGTTTGAATTTTGTGTCTGTTGCTGAGTGCTGTTTGTTGAGATGGCACCGAAGAGAAGAAAATTAAACTTCTCGGTGCGAGAGAAGCACTTTCTGGCCAGGGTGATCACCCAATATGGGAGATTTTTGCATGGCCCTGACAGCCGGGACGTCCCCCCGGCCAGGAAGAGGGCAATAATCCAAGAGATTACGGATCGGATCAATGCGGAGGGGGGGGAGAGACAAGGACCCCCAGTGGGATTAAGAAGAAGATCAACGATCTTAGGAGCCTGGTCCGGGAGAAGATGGCCAAGCAAGCAGCCCATGCCAGGGGCACTGGAGGAGGTCCACCCTGCACCGTAAGGTGGACTGAGGAGGAACTTGAGGTGGCCCGGTGCTTCCACAGCCAGCAAGTGGTGGGCCTGCCTGGCTTTCAATCTGATGATCCTGTCAGGACAGGTAAGTTTTTTTTTTTATTTCCATCTGGTGAGTAGCATGTGTGGGTGGGGGAAGGGAATATGTGCCAAGTGTGTGGATCCTCCAACCTGTGTATGTTTTGTGTCCTCCACAGATGGCCAGGAGATTGCTGGGCCATCAGGCCAGGCTGCACCACCCCCACGACAACAGGCTGCTGAGGAGCCCCAAGAAAGTCCGGAGTCCCCAGGGCAGGGGAGTGGCCACAACTCCCCTCATGAGGAGGTTCAGGGGAGGAGGATGAGGGGGGGAGGTTGAGGATGATACGAGGGACATTGCCCGAGAAGTGATGCTGTGTTGGGATGAGGATTCCCTTGTGGCTGACAGCAGTCAGGCCACCATCAGGGGTAGTCCCTCCCACTCCTCCCCCAACAGGGCTGCCCCCCCAGGGGGATCCCCTGCTCCCAGGCCACAAGCCTCAGCTGGAGGCAGTCAGGCCACTATCAGGGGTAGCCCCTCTCACTCCTCCCCCAACAGGGCTCCCACCCCAGGGGCCTCCCCTCCTCCCAGGCCACAAGCCTCAACTGCAGGCAGGACGGCCACCCAGAAGACCAGGGGGTGGCCGAGTTCCTGCCTGCAAATCTGCAGAGGGACCAGGCCCTTCAGACCCGCCATCTGGGTCAGGTCACCCGGACTTTGGGCCAGATAGAGGAGAGCCTGGCCTCCATCAATGATTCAGTGAGTGACGTCAGCACTAATTCTTTGGCTTTTATTAATTGTTTTTCTGAGCTGCAGGCCGCCACAACAGGCGTGGCCCTTGAGGTGACTGCCCTGACCCAGGCTGTCCAGGACAACACACAGGCTCTCCAGGCCAATACAGCAGCCCTCACTCTGGGCCTGACCAGGATCGCCGTGGCCTTGGAGGGCAGGCCAGCAGGTGGGCAGCCACCCGGGAGGATCCTCCTTCCCCTGCCCCCCCATGAGGATCCTCCTTCCCCTGCCCCCCTCCCCCATGAGGATCCTCCTTCCCCTGCCTCCCCCCCCCATAAGGCTCCCCTGAGGGGCCGTGCCCGTGGCCGGCCCAGGCGTAGCTCACGCTGCCGCCATTGATTTTTTGGGTGTACTTTTTTTTTTGTTTGATTTTTTTAAAGTAATTTTTTGGTGATTTTTTTTTTGTGTGTGAATGATGTATGAATGTGGGGGTGACATTCCTGGTGGAAAAGGGTGTCACCCTCAGTTTTGGTGGATTAGGGATCCCCAGGACCAGGGAGAAGTGATCCCAGGTCCATGTGAATGGTGTGTGAATGCACAGTGACATAATTGGAGCCGTGGCGTTACTGCTCCCTAATACCATGTGGTTTTCTTGGGTCCAATCCAATTAGATGTGCATGTGATGTGTCTGTGCTAGGGACCACAGTGGGTGTGCATTCATGCATTCTCATTGTGCCATGTTTAATGTGTGTGTTTACTGTGCAAAGATGCCTTCTGCGAGGCGTCTCCTGGCTGCTGTGCCCTCAGCAGACCGGGTAGAGTTGGTTGGGGGGGGGGGACTGTCTGGTTCGGGGGTCAGGTCATCACGTATGTCAATCTCCAGGCCCCTTCTCACTGCAAAGTTGTGCAGCATGCAACATGCCCCGATGATCAGGCACACAAAGTTTGGGGAATACAACAGGTTACCCCTAGACTTATCCAGGCATCGGAAACGGGACTTCAGGAAGCAAAATGTGCGTTCCACCACTCCACGGGTACGTATGTGTGCAGCATTGTAGTTTTCCTCTCCTGGGGTTTGGGGGTTCCGGTATGGAGTCATAAGATGGGGTCCCAGTGCATATGCAGAGTCACCTGGAAGGGAAAAGACAGGAGAATGTTAGTCATGCATGTGCTCCTCGTGATGTCTGCATCATGGGGGGGGGGCAGTCATACCTGACACCCATGTCACTCACCAACCAGCCAGCTGTCCCCATACACGTTCTTTTCCAATTCTCTGGAGATGTTGCTGTGACGGTATATGTAGCTGTCATGGCTGGATCCTGGGTGTTTGGCACAGACGTGCCATATGAGGCAGTGGGCATCCACTATCACCTGTACATTGATTGAATGCCAATGCTTCCTATTGCGGTACATGTGCTCTGTCTCACGGGGGGGCTGTAGTGCCACATGTGTACAATCAATGGCCCCGATGGTGCGTGGGAATCCTGCAATTTTATAAAAATCTGTAATTGTGTTCATTCGCTGGACCTCCTGGGAGGGTTTGATGATTTGATTGGCCATGCATCTCAGGATTGCAGGGACAACCTGGTGCACACATCTGCTAATGGAGGATTGTGACATCCCAGCCACCACTCCACTTGTGCGCTGAAAAGAGCCAGTGGCCAGGAAATGCAGTGTTGCCAGTACCTTGATCAGTGGCTGCACTGCATGTGAGCGTTGTGTTGGGCTGGTGAGATCATCCAGCAGGATTGTCGTTATTTCCAGGATGGCTTCACGGCTGAATCTGAAGGTGCGATACACCTCTGCTTCCCCCATGCCAAAGACATCTAGGCGTCTGCGGTAGATCCTCTCCTGTGCCCTCCTCCTCCTCCTCCGTTCCCTCCTCCTTCTTTGCACCTCTAAAGTCACTAGTATAGTTATGAGCATGGATGCCCCTGGCATGTTGGCAGACAGATTGTAGTCCGGCAAGTGTGTGTGCTCAGCTCTTCCTTAATGGTATTGCTTTAGCTGACCTTTACACGGCTGGAGCAAAGTTAGGGCTGCTTTTATAAAGTGTAAAATTACTCCGGGAAACTAACAGATGCGCACAGGGCGTAGCCTACGCCGCACACACTTAATTTTGTGGATCGCCTTATCTCCCTCATTTGCATCTTTGCCTATCAAAACAGCGGTGTGTCTAGCGTATTTTGCGTGCGAAGAAGCGCCGGTGTAATTCTTTTAGGTAGGACGGAAAAAAATGGATTTCAGGCGTATCTCGTTTTGAGGATACGGCGCAAAGATACGCGCGGCGCATTTTTCAATTACGCCGCGCATCTCGAGTTAAGTCGGCGCATCTGCTTTGTGAATCTGGGCCATTGTCACAGACTGTTCTCTGACTCTGAGTGACAAATTTGGTGTGCCAGGGTGGGGGGGCCCAGTTCATCTGTGGCCCTTAAGGGGGTGAGCTACAATTATTATACAGAATTTATATAGCACTAACAGCTTACGCAGCGCTTTACAATATAAAGGGGACAGTACAATTACAATACAGAAGGAATAGGAGGGGCCTGATCATGGAGCTTTCAATCTAAAGGGAGGGGGAGATGGTACAAAAGGTAATAGTTGTAGGGGATGATCTGATGGAGGTGACTCAGGTACAGTTCTTAGGTGGAGGGTGGGGTAGATATTCCTGGATTGTCAACCCTGCATTTTTTAAGCACTGATGAAGGGGCTATTTTGGACCCTGAATATAGCCTTATGGTGTGGTGCTTAAATCACTGTATCAGAGTTTTTCCTACACAACCCAAGGTTATGGTGGTAACCTCTCAGTTTGCTCAAGCGGATTACCTACCAATTGGATGTTCCACAGGGATCACACTAACATAACAGTGACAGAAATTTGAACACAAGACAATCACCTACTTCTAGTTCTAGGTTCCATCTGCTCTATGGTCATCCTCATCCTTACTACCTAATAAAAATGATTGTTTGTGCCATGGAAAATACAAGTTATCACAAAAGGGCACCATCATCCAATACTCATTAACTCAAAAGGAAAAAAAAAATCATGAAAAAACCTCAAGACATGGACTATCTCGGCATCCAAAGAACACAGGATTCACACAATTTTTTTATTATTATTATTCAAACATGTTTTATTACAAATATTAAAAATATAAAACAAAGAGAAAGACACAAACTTCACAGTGACAACTTTGTAATTTAAGGCTTAAAGCGGATCTCCACTCTAAAGTGGAGTCCCGCTGATCGGCACCCTCCCCCCCTCCGGTGTCACATTTGACACCTTTCAGGGGGGAGGGGGGTGCAGATACCTGTCTACAGACAGGTATCTGCACCCACTTCCGGCCCTACGATACGGGCAAAAGACGGGTTTTTTCCTCATTTCCCGTCCGTCCCCCGTTGTATGCTGGGAACACTCGGCTCCCAGCACACAGCGGGAGCCAATCGGCGGGCGCAGCGCGACTCGCGCATGCGCCGTAGGGAACCGGGCAGTGAAGCCGGAGCGCTTCACTTCCTGGTTCCCTCAGCGTAGATGGAGGGGGGAGCAGCAGGGTGACGAGCGATCGGCTCGTCATCTGCTGCGATCACCGCTGGACTCCAGGACAGGTAAGTGTCCTTATATTAAAAGTCAGCAGCTGCAGTATTTGTAGCTGCTGGCTTTTAATATGTTTTTTTAGTGGCACATCCGCTTTAAGTCAAGCCGCACTCATTTTACAAAGCTTGTAATTAACATCCAAAACCAGAATGCAGATTCCAGATGATGACAGGAGGGAAAGAGACTTTTTTTGTTTCCTCAAGAGGAATGTGAGCCAATATTTGTCTAAGTTGAAACATAAATCAGCATTAACTAATAAATTGAAAACAAAAGTACCATAAATACAATTAGAAAACATAAGTTTTGTTCCATGGTGGTGGTCATGTAATAGCTTATTCGCAAATGCTTGGGCAAAAGCCTATGCAAGGACACCAGGAAAGAATGCCTATACCTCCACTTACGCAGGCATGGGAGGCATAAGAGAGAACCCTTTATAACTCCATGTGGTATGCTATAAAGTAAGGTAAAGATGGTAGTAGTACAGCACAGAGAAATATAAGAAAACAGGCAAACAAACTTAAAAAAGAAAAGAGGACAGACAGAAAAAAAGGGGGGGGGGTTGGAGAGGATGGGCAAGGATGAGGGAAGGAGAAAGATTCAAAAGGAAAAAGGTTGGGGGATGGTGCAGGAAAAAAAGGAAAAAGGAGAGAGAAGGATGGGAGGGGAGGAAAATGGCAAAAAGGAGAGGCGGAGGGGGGAAAAGAGAACAGGGGAAGGCAAAAAATGTTCACAGGAAAAAGTGCTGACCTTAACAGCCCATATTCTATAATACAGGTTCCCCCAAGGGAAAAAGATCAAAATGCAACTCAAATTGTATAGAACCCACTCTTAAGCCTCGTACACACGATTGGACCTCCATTTGACTTTTCGTGGATTTTTGTTCGAAGGGCATGGTCAACTTCTGCTATTGTTATCTGATGTTTAGCATTGGTTTGGAGCATGCGTGTTTGTACTTTGGATTTTAGTCCAATGGATTTGAGTACACGCGATCGGATAATCCGGCATAACAAATTTATTGTCAGACAGTTGGTGAGCATGAACAGCCAACATCTGTTGTCGTTAATTCCGCCAACAATTGTCTGATGGAGCATACACACGGTCGGATTATCCGACACAACATGTCCATCAGACAAATATTGTCATAAAATCCGATTGTGTGTTTGGGTCTTTAGAAGTTACAGGGATACATGTCAGTAGAGGCAGTAAAAAGGTAAGTGCCATATCTACATTGGAACTCCAAAACAAGCAGTCACATAGGCTTCATACAAAAAGATCCTAAATAGAGGGAATCTGAAAGCAAAGTAGGAAATATAGGCAAAAAGTATAGCATGTACTGTATGCCTTAATGTATTTTTACAAAAAGTGTAAATGAACATGATTATAAAAGTAAGATGTGGCGCTCACCTGTAGAGCTGTTAAAACAGATTCCCATTGTTAGTCCATACATAGATAGTCCATGTTTTGAGTTTTTTTCCTCTTTTTTTCCCCTTTGCTACCTAATAAGTCACTCTATGCATACATTATTTTTCCAATGGATTAATCAGCGGGAGCATAAACAAATCATCAATAGCAGCATCCATAAAGGTTTATTAACTGATCACTTTGGTATCTACAGGATGAGCAGGGAAACACACAATAGTCAGACTTGTAATTCATTTAATCACTGTGCTGGTAGTGGGGGACATGATTGTCTCTTTTGTCGGAGAATGTCCACTATATTTGTCTTTAGTCCCTTTCACATGGGTGATGCGATCAGGTCAACCTGTCAGGCCTCATACACACGACCGAGTTTCTCTGCAAAAACCAGCAAGAAACATTTTTCGACGAGGAAACTGTGAGGCCTTGTACTCACGACCGGATCTGTGCGCTGGAAACTGTCTGCCCGACAGTTTCCGGCGTACAAGGCTGATTTGTGTTTTGTTCCGCTGGCGTGTACACACCAGCGGACCAAATTCCCGTCGTACCGGAACGCGTGCACGTAAACTACGTACGACGTCACTATAAAGGGGAAGACCAAAGTTAATGGCGCCGCCCTCTGTTCCTCTTTTGCTAGTTACGTGTTTGCTCGTGTTAGTGAAGGTTTGGTTAGAGCTGATTCGCGCTTCTCGGTCTCCAGGCTTTGACAGCGTGTATTCACGGGTTCAGTGCGTGTGCTTGCGGTAACGTAGTTGTCATTCGGCTATAGGCAAGCAGGTTGTTTCTGCTTTAGCAGTTGCATCCTGTGCGCTCGTATCTGTTTGTCACGCGTTTGTCGCAGGTTGTGCTGGATTTGCGAGTGCTTTCTGTTTCAGTGTGTTCTTGACTGACCAGCCGGCCGGTTTGAAGCCATGATGGAGCAGCAGCGTCAATTTTCGCGAGTTGGTGCTGTTTATGGGATGGCTGCTGGATATGTTCATTTGTCCAGTACTTTGGCCAGAAACAGGGGGCGGAGGCGTTTCTGGACCAAGAATTGGTTGCGCCAGCGTGACCAGTTCTCACATATGCCTCTGCTTAGGGAACTCCAGGAGAATAATCCTAATGACTTTAGGAATTTTCTCCGCATGACGGACCCCGTATTCAACCGTCTGCTGGATCTTCTGTCCCCCTATATCACGAGGCAGGACACTGTGATGCGCCAAGCCATCACGGCCGAGCAGAGGCTTATTGCCACGTTGCGGTACCTGGCGACTGGGAGGAGCCTGCAGGACCTCAAGTTCTCGACAGGCATCTCTCCGCAGGCGCTTGGGGTCATCATACCGGACACGTGTGCTGCCATCATCAAAGTTATGCATGAGGAGTATATTAAGGTAAGTTTCCTGGCTCTAATAATGTGGCCAACTAACTTTCTTTTTATTTTCCCAGATATGCTGTGTGTTTAACTAACGTTACCTTTTCTCCCTATGCATGTTGATATCAGCTTTACATGTTTTATTCTTGGCCTACCTGCATATTTGTCCCTTACCCAATATTAACCTGTCCAGCATGCTATCCTAGGGACAAACCCACCTTGCCATTTTTTCTAACAGGACTTTTTGGTTTTTGTGCCCCCCCCCCCCCCCTTCAAACTTTTATTGTCCCCATCAGAGGGCTGTGGAGTCTCTTAATGAAGTGGCCCTATATATTTCATTTCCCAAATTCTCCATGCACATTTTTCTAATGCAATTTTAATACTGTGAACTGTCACAAGGATGCTTGTAGGATGTATTTGTTACAAAGTACTAAATCTCTAATTTTGTTTGTCCCCACAGCTACCCTCCACACCACAGGAATGGCAGTCTGTGGCTTCCCAATTTGCCCAGCGGTGTGATTTTCCAAACTGCGGTGGAGCAATAGATGGGAAACACGTCCGCATTGTGCCCCCACCCCGCTCGGGGTCGTACTATTATAATTACAAGGGTTATCATAGTATTGTGTTGATGGCGGTGGTGTCGGCACAGTATGAGTTTCTATATGTGGACGTGGGGAAGAACGGCCGGATGTCTGATGGGGGAGTGTTCGCACGGACTGATTTCTATGATCGTCTCCAAGCTGGTGGTCTGGCATTGCCACCAGATGAAGATAATGTGGAAGGACTTCCGTTTGTGTTCCTAGCGGACGAGGCTTTTGGGCTTGGTCCTCACCTCATGCGGCCTTTTCCCCAGAGGACCCTCACCTCAGAGAGGAGTGTGTTTAATTTTCGGTTGGCCAGGGCTCGGAGGGTAGTCGAGAATGCCTTTGGGATACTCACCAACCGGTTCCGCCTGTTCAGGACATCGATACATCTGGCGGAATATAAATTGGACACCGTTGTATTTGCCTGCTGCATTTTGCACAACTTTTTACGCAGGCACTCCCAGACGTACCTACCCGACATCGGTTCTGAGGCAAGACTACCCTCAGATCCCCTTCCCGGGCTGGACACTGGTCGCGCTGGCTTGGCCCCCCAATCAGCTCGTGAGGTACGCGACAAATATGTTGAGTACTTCATGGGTCGGGGGGCCATTGCTATGCCAGATCATATTTCTTTCTAATTCGGCCCCCAAAGAAAGGAATATTCTAAAAAATAATAAATAATTAGACCATTGGACTTTATACAGTTGTTTGTCATTAATGCTTTTTCTCTTTTTCTGTCTTCCTGGTTCTCTAACTAACTTCTTCAATTGTAATGCATAATTGATTTCTCCACTTTTAGTAACTAACCACATTTTGCACATTATTCACTCATCTACAAACAGGGTATTGAGTCTAGAAATAAGAAGCAACTCCATTTGTAAATGTTGAGGTCAATTTTTTTTAATTTTTGCTTGTTCATGACCCCAAAAATAATTTTATATTTTTTTCATTACTCCCTGCTTTTGTACTTAGGAGTCTTCAAAATTTTTTTAAAATTTTCTTTTTTTTTTCAGGTAATTCAACCAAAAATATTATGCAGATTATACATTTATTAACAAGTTCACTTTTTTTTTCATCAAATATAGTTAGATTTATTGTTTACATATATATATATATATAGATTATATTTGGTGGGGTGTTTACCGCCTTAATTTTTTTTTTGGCCATATTTTTTAGGCACAAAAAACAATAATTTTTTAACCATTTTTTTTTTTTTTGGTGTGTTTTTCTAAAAGAAAATTTTTAGGTGAGAATTTGAAGTCAAATCTCTACTTCACTAAATTCAGTGATTAGAGAGATTTATAATTCTATATATATATTTAAAAAATTTTTTGGCGTTGTTTATTCTTTATGGTCTAAACTTTATAGTATCCCAAAATGTTCAACATGGTCAAAAAGTAACAAAATCCAATTCAAAAAATATAAAAACTCACAACAGCAGTCAGTCATGGTGTGCTTTCACACTGGAACACGCCAAAATTGGAAGATACACACATTCAGTGCAAACTCGCCAAATGTCATTGGTTCAACAGACAAATGGCCACATGTGCTATCTGACATCATGGGTGATCAATGTCTGTGTTTTGTGGGAGCAAACCCTTCCTCTCAACTACTTGAGGATGGAGGAGGGGGTTGGACCCACAAAGCACAGACATTAGATATTCTGTGATGGCAGATAGCACATGTTGGCACACTGTGTGTGTATATTCAAATTTTGGCGTATTCATTATTCAAACTGTAAAAATGTTTGTGGGGGCGGGGGATGGGCGGGGGGTGTTTCAGTCTTTGACACGGCCCATCATGTCAATAATGTTCTTAAAATTAGATTCGATCACCATCATTCTTTGCCGCATATTGTCCATTTCCGTGCTGCATTCCAAAAGGACATTTGTTACATTCTGTTCCATGAGAAACATCCTTTCACGCATATTGTGCATTTCAGTGCTGCACTCCATTACCTGCTGAATAATTATAGCAGCACTTGCACGTGAAAATATTGGCACACCATCCTCCTCCCCTAAAACAACAAAAAAAAATGGCATTTACAATATTATTTTTCAATGAGGCCTATCTACATATGTTTTTTGGAATCAAGCTAGGGTGACACTGACCTGATGGGCTTCTCCTTTCCACCTCTTCGACATCTTCTATCACTCCTCCTTCTTCCACCACCTCCCCATCATCTTCTATCACTCCTCCTTCTTCCACCACTTCCCCATCATCTTGGACTCCTCCTTCATCCATCAATCCACCTTCTTTCAATTCGCCAAATTGTTCTTCCGCCACTTGCCCTTCATCTGCTATGACTTCTAAGTCCAAAATTACTTCTTCCTCCTCTCTTCCTTCCTCCTCTCCTTCCACATCCTCCTCTCCTTCCACATCCTCCTCTCCTTCCACATCCTCTTCTCCTTCCACATTCTCCTCTCCTTCCACATCCTCTTCTCCTTCCACATCCTCCTCCTCCTCCACATGTTGAGATGGCAGATTTTGGCCTTGTCTGGCCCTCTCTGCCTCCTCCAAATGCTGGCGACTTCTTTCCCCTGAAATAAACCAAAAAAAATGTAGACTCATCAGCACACAGATATTGGAGAGCATAAATCGCACACATTGCTTAGAAGATGCTTTCATTTAGTTACTTTTATCTTTCACCAAACCTACATTTTGCAATTACTTCTATATGGCAAGCTCTGATCCTGCCCCTTTTTAGCAAAGTGACACACATGGATGTCCCCCCTAAACTGTATTTCTGGGAGACCCTACCAAAACCCATTTTTGATTTGGGGAGACACAGGTGCTCTGCATTGCAGATGTGAAAACATCTGCTTTATTACCACTGTTTTTAGAATGAATCCTGTTTGCCTTTCCCATTCTCATACTTTATTTTTCTAGAACTAGCTTTTACACAATGTTTACAAACAAAGTTTTTGGCCAGTGAGCCATGTCCAGGTGTGTTGTTCCTGTAATAACCGAGCCTTTCTGATAAACTATGTGATGTTACGTTGTTTACTAAGAACACTGTTTGTAAATATGTAGTTATTTATGTTCTAAAAAATAAATAACAACATGTCTTTAAAATTACAAGCTGGCCAAGGAGGCAGATGGTGAAATATACATGGCAACACATTATTGCAGACAATCACCACCCCCCCCCCCCCCAACCCCAATATATATTTACTTACTTTTACGCAGAATTTTAAGTATTTTCTTCATCTGATGTGGCTCCCTCAATTTTAAGTCTGACCATCGTTTCCTCAGCTGTTCCTTGGACCTGGTGATCCCAAACATCCTCTGCATTCTCCTCGCCACCTTGTCCATAATATGTGCCTTTCGGCGGTTAGGGGTCTTGTATGGCCCTAATTCCCCATCATAGTCCTTCTTTCGCATGATGTAAACTAACTCCACCATTTCCTGGAACCGCATATTAGTGGCTTTATATCTTCTTTTCCTTGATCGGGACGTCCCTGCCTCTGTCCCTTCACTTGTGGCATGAGAGCATCGTGCCCGCTCGTGTGACATCGCCATCTTTCCTTTCCCACAGAGATTATGGGCGTGGAAAAGATGAATTCTTACGCCATGGGCGGAGAAGAGGGCGGCGTTTAATACATACGCGGAGTGTAGAGAATGCAAACAACGTGTTTACGTCCGTTACGCGGAGAATCTTCGAGCGCATCCAGAACATACACAGTTAACGCCATATTTCCTAAACTCATTGATTAGGGGCCTCGCAAAGGTGACGAGGGCGGGGTTTCATAAATACGCGGAGTGTTTAAAAGGTTTACGCCGTGATTACGCATCTTACGCGGTAATTAGGCGAGCGTGAGAAACGAGGAGCGAGAGACAGGAAGGTAAGGAAATTAAAAATGTGATCAGCAGAGGCCTTGAAAATGTAGACACATGGGATGGGGGTTTGGGCTGTTGGTTGCACCCTTTTTAAGCTATTCTGTCTATGGGGTACCACAATGTTATTTTGGTATCCAAATGCTTTTGGACACCTCACAAAATAGAGATGTGAACAATGCTGTACCTCATTGACAAGTTTTTGAATGGTGTATTCAGATCAGGCAAAGTATTGTTCAAGTGTTGGTTGTACAGAGGTCATTAGGAAGTGTCTTTTATGTCATCCATTGTCAGGGGCATGAGATTTACACAGGAAAGAGTGCCTAGATGAATACTGTCATTTGTAAGCATTGTTTATTTTTCAATATTAAAAATATTTACTGCAATGTTAACAATGGCTCTGCATCTAGCAAATCAATGTTTGGTACAACCAATGCGGCCGAGCTGACAATCATTGTTTAAACAAGAGAGACTGTGTTTGTAATTAGATATAGGTAATAAATTTAAAGACACATATTATATCAAGGTCAACGCTGATCCTTTTGAATATTTATTTTTCTTTGGTTTATGTTTTTTGAATCTAGACTCAAAAAAAAATATCATATTTCAAAAAGTAAAATGGACCAACTACAAACCAAGGAAGCTATAGAGGCCTTACTACAAAAATATCAGGACACGCCCATCCTGTGGAATTCAAAACACGCATTATATTGTAATAAAGATGTACGAGCGGCAGCACTAGAAGAGCTAGCAAACTATATGCAAACATGGGTGCCAGGATGCACTGCCAACATGGTGAAGGATAAACTTGCCAACCTCAGAAGCACATACAGGAGAGCATACAAAGCTAATAAAATCAAAAAATCGGGAGCAGCAGCAAGACAAGCAAAGGAACCCAAACTGTGGTATTATAAACAGATGGCTTTTTTGCGGGACGAAATGGAAGGCAGGAAAACGATGTCCAGTCTTTCTTCCAACCTTTCCTCCATGCTACCTTCCAGCGGACCTTCCCCAGATGACCACAGCCCTGCAGAGTCGGAGGAAGAGGGCCTGGCTGACAGAGATGCAGATCTGCCACCCTTCGATGAGGAGGTATAGTAGTTTCCTCTATATTTATGGCGTAAATAATTCTTGGTGGATTAATGATTAGATATTGTAAAAATAAAACCAAGCTGGAAAAAAGCAAACAAAAAGGTGTACAGACAAATAGGTGTCAGGGATGACAACTGCAGGGGTCAGAAGTAGAGTGTATTCAAGTAATAATGAACAGAAAATACTGAACGAAAAACATGAAAATGAGTGTGGTTTTATTTAGCGAAATTGTAAAAAAATTCTTTTTTTTTCCACACAGGAAGAAGAGATCAGCCAGGAGGTGGCAGATCCTCAGGTGTCTGTCAGCCAGGAGGAGGCCGGGGTCAGTGGCAGCCAGGAGGAGGCCGGGGTCAGTGGCAGCCAGGAGGAGGCCGGGGTCAGTGGCAGCCAGGAGGAGGCCGGGGTCAGTGGCAGCCAGGAGGAGGCTGGGCCCAGTGGCCTGCAGCAGGTCCACCCGGCCAGGAGAACCACCACCAGCCAGTCTTCTCCCCCCCAGGTGAGGCCATCAGGCCGAAGGAGGCAGTTGAGGCCTGTGGAGGAGGCAAGCCTCCGCATGATCCAGGAGGCAAGCGCCATCATGAGGGCCCCCCTCAACCCCACAGAGGCCTTCAGTGCCTCATTGGCCCATGATTTAAATGAAGGGGAGGAGGACCAGAGAAGACTGGCAAAGGCCCTGATGAACCAGGTCCTTTGGTGGATGCAGAGGGGCCTGCTGACCCCAGACACTGGGCTATGTGACCCGGCCCGGCTTGCGGAACACCATCCTCCTGCTGCCACATCAACCCCACCTGCAAGACCCCGTGTTCGATCCGCTGGAAGGCTGCCTGGAGGGAAGGCTGGAAAGAGGAGGAAACGTTGATTTTCTGCCTTCCATTTCCTTCCACATAAAGGACATCGTGTTTGTACTACCACAGTTTGGGTTCCTTTGTTTGTGTGCTGCTGCTTCATATTTTTGTGTTTGGCTACTGAGGCTTGGAAGTTTATCCTTCACCATGTTGGAAATGCAAGTTTGCATATAGTTTGCTATCTATTCTAGTGCTGCCGTTCTTTTTATTTTTTTGTGATGACATTTGCCTGAATAAAAGGCCTTTTGCTTTCATTTGAAAACATGTCTATTGTTTGATATACTGTGGGGATTATTAGGCAGCAAACCTTTAATAAATATACAATGGGTAATTTACAAAGGACACACTCCTTGGGGGGGGGGGGGACATTTGGTGTGCCAACATGGTTTAATATTCTCTAATGAAACACCAAAAAAAAAAAAAAATTTTCAAAAAACATGTAAAAAAAAAATAGTTTAAATGGTGACATAACTAGAAACAAAAAAAAAAATTAAAACAAAATGAACATTCCTTTACAAAAATGACTACTCTAAATTATGGAGGACCACCAACCAAAACACACGTCTGGCATAGAAAACATTATTAAAGGATTACATCACAAGCAAGAAATGTGACATTTCAGTATGGGACAACTCTATTGAAATTGCATCAGCAAGAGAACGGGGTTATTCTAGCAAGAGAAGAATTAATAAAACGAGGCTTTAAAATGTGGTTTAGTGCGCCTTTTTAAGACATTGTTCTCTTGCTAGAATAAAAGGTTTCTAATGACGAATGTGCCATATCCCAAAGAAACGCGAGTTTTACCTGAACGAGCGCTCCCGTCTCCTCATTTGGACTGAGCATGCGCGGGGTTTTTGTACGCTGCTTTTGTGTACAGACGACCGAACATGTCTGACGGACACGATTCCAGCAGACTGTTTTAAAGCAAGACCAGGAAACAGTTGTTCGTTGGAAAACGGTCTGGCCGACGATTGTTTGCTGGAATTCTGTACGTTACTGCCTACACACGAACGAACATGTCCGCTGAAACTGGTCCGCGGACCAGTTTCAGCAGACATGTTTGGTCGTGAGTACGAGGCCTCAAGGATCCCGTCGAGACAAAAGGAGAGCATGTCTTCTTTTTCCTCTACGGGAATGGAGAAACTTGCCTTGTCGAGTTCCTCGACAGCCTGACAAGGAACTCGACGAGGAAAACGATGTGTTTCGCCCGTCGAGTTCCTCGTGTGTACGAGGCTTCAGTTTTTCAGATGTCCCTGATGGGAAGGTCCATGCATTTCTATGGACAGAGGGGTGTGACGGATTTGTCATCTGCCTGCTCTGCTCCAGTCAGCAGGGCGTCTGTGAGCTGGAATTGGAATGGAATCAACCTCATCTGAAAGGGGCCTTATGGTTGAATGTGGGGGGTGTATGGTGATTAGGGGGCGCTAATGAAGAAAGGGCTAAAGGGCAATTACTCTATTAAAAAGTAATGATAAATAATAAATATAATACTGTGAAAGCAATATAGGTGAGTAATACATAAACCATGCAATAATGCAGTGTTTTAACCTGCAATAAAGTACATGTGCTTCATACTGACAACCCAGTATTGAATTGACAAAAGGTGCAAAAACAAGTCCAGTGTGTAACAATAATCAATCAGCTGTGAACAATTGCAAGTCCGTGCATTTAGTTGAATTTCTTGATGTTTAACACCATCACCACTGCAACTATGAGGAGCTAGCGACACCCAGTGGAAAATGGAGTTAAGTGCCTACTTACCAGACCACCATGACCTCTTTTTTAAGGAAGGTCAGGTGGGGCCAGTGTTGCAAATCATCAGTAGCTTTACTATCAGCCAGTAAAAAATGGGCATATTTCTCCTGCCAGTAAATGCCAGTGACAGGAAAAGGTTGCCAGTAAAAAATATGGCTGTGACGATCAGAGCTGGTTGAGACCATCTGAGTGCCTGCTACAGTGTGTTCAGGTGGTGCCGGTGGGGGGGGGGGGGGGGCTTTAGCGGAGACAATGCCTGAGCATATCGTGTGATGTTATGGTGCAAAGGAGCTAAGCGGAGCGCAGGAGCCTCGTATGCGGGAATGGGAGCATGGCTAGTCCAGCTGTTTGGACTGAAGGGACCACCTGGCGTGGAGAGAGACTGTCACTGACACTGTACTGAGGAGTAGGATGTGTTGTGTCGGTGAGGTGTCAACATGATAATCAGAGTCAATTTCATGTGTGTGACTGCCCATTTTATTTTTTTTAGAGTCCTGTCTCAGCTATTTACTTACTATAGCCGATATAAAATAATTGCCTTAAAGGGGTTGCAAAGCCTTGTGTTGTTACATCCTTTGCATTAAGGTGAAAAAACACCTTGCACACTCCGCCGCCCCCGTTTTTACTTACCTGAGCCCCAAACTTCAGTGGGCACGATACTGCGTCGTAATCCCCACGGCTTCTCGGCTCCTCATTAGATAGATTGATAGCAGCGCAGCCATTGGCACCCGGTGCTGTCAATCAAATTTTGGATGTTGTGTCAGTAAATATCAATCTGGTAGGTTGACAGCACTGGGTGGGGCTTTAGTACAGTTTGTTGCTCAAGGTCTGTACTGATACCTAGAGGGTCAAGCCAAGGGGTGGACTCCACCAAGATATTTATCAGGAAAGAAATGAAGATAAATGGACCTTAGTGTAATTCCGTGATTTAATAAAAAATTTAATAAAAACACAGGCCGAGTGGCCGCTTACTTTTAAAACTGCCCAAGCCTTGGCACTGAGGTAACAAGCTTGATTAGAGCCAGATATGCTGTGGAGCATTCGCCGCAATGTGTCTCACTCGCATGAATGAGGCGTGTGTTCCACCGCCACAGAGTGCCGAAACCGGAAGTGGCTGGACAGGGTAACGTGACCAGGAGCGCCTTGACGTACGTTTCGTTGTGATGCCTGATTACCAAGGTTGTTACTTACAACACTTCAGAGGAGCTGCTTTATTTAATATCGCAGATTCTTTACCATAGCACAGAGTCCTTTGTCATCATTTACCTTATGGTTGAATAACTTGTTGGAGCCTGCCTGCAGCTAAGGGATCACCTGTCTGTCTGCAGCCGTTTGATGTTAAAATCATAAGCTGTTTTTTTTTTTTCTTTTTTTTTTTTAAAGTCTTCACAAACACATCTTCAGATTAGATTTCAAATTCCTTTAAATTCAATGGTTTCTGATTAATCCCCATTGTTGTTAATGCAGTCTGCAACACAGAGACCATGCGGTTTGCAAAAAAAAAAGAAATAGCCAATGGGGGTGTTATACTTTGTCCCCGGGAGCACATATACCATTCATTCCCTATTACAAAGTGCAGCTACACCCAAGTATGAAAAAAAATTTGAATTATTATTTTGAATGGATAACACTAATAGAGGCCTATGTTTAGATATGATGACGTGTTAATAAAATCACGATAAAGCAGTGACCATCATATAGGGTTAAAAGGTTTGGATCCCCCCTTCATTCTCCAATCTCAATACTGGGGTATTGAATGAATGTTTAGATGAGCCACAGAATAACAGGCCATGTGTTGTTTGCGAACCCCTTCCTCTTGATGGGGTCCAGGTCCAAACATATGGGCTAGTATGGCCACTCTAAAGCTAAGTATACACCTGTGATGGATGAAAAGACTGTTGGATATGGTCTGAGGCCTCGTACACACGGCCGAGGAACTCGACGTGCCAAACACATCGAGTTCCTCGGCCAGTTCAGCACTGAAGCCGACGAGGAGCTCGGCGGGACGAGAGCTCCCATAGAACAACGAGGAAATAGAGAACATGTTCTCTATTTCCTCGTCGAGCTCCTCGTCGGCTTCCTCGGCCGAAAGTGTACACACGACCAGTTTCCTCGGCAGAATTCAGCCAGAAACTCGGTCGGAAGCTGAATTCTGCCGAGGAAACTGGTCGTGTGTACGGGGCCTGACTGGCCAACAATCACCTTTACATCAACATCCACACATAGGGCCAGATTCACAGTGGACTTACGACGGCGTATCTCCACGTACGCCGTCGTAAGTCCGAATGTGAGCCGTCGTATCTATGTGCCTGATTCTTAGAATCAGTTACGCATAGATTTGGCCAAGATACGAGCGGTAGCAGTGGAATGAGGCAGCAGACAGAAATTACACTTTGTGCTCTGGATTGAGACAAGTACACAGTATAGAAGGATGTGCTTTGTTCATATTTAATTTCTGAGGTTTTCATCCACTTTAAGGATTAGATTTTGGGGTACCTTTATGTTGAGGCAATGTATGGGTTAGATTAAGGGCCATTCAGACCCATGCATTGTGGTAATATGGAGTGCATTTCTTTAAAGCGGAGTTCCACCCAAAAATTGAACTTCCGCTTTTCAGGAACCCTCCCCCCTCCGGTGTCACATTTGGCACCTTTCAGGGGGGAGGGAGCTGCAGATACCTGTCTAATACAGGTATTTGCACCCACTTCTGGGGAGAGACTCCCACGGGAGTCACTCCACTCCCCCCGTTGCCTTCTGGGAAACACACTGGTCCCATGAGAGAGCGGGGACCACTGGGAAAGCGTTTAGCTACTCGCGCATGCGCTGTAGGGAACCGGGCAGTGAGGTCGCAACGCCACGGATGGTGGCGGGGGCAGCAGAGAGATGAGTGATTGCTTGTCTTCTGCTGCCGACATCGCGGGCGCACTGGACAGGTAAGTGTCCGTTTATTAAAAGTCAGCAGCTGCAGTATTTGTAGCTGCTGGTTTTTATTTATTTTTTTTTCGTGGGACCTCCGCTTTAACATGTGGTAACCCACAACCCATGGTAGAGTGTGTTGTGGTGTCATTCACTTAGAAAGGGGTTGTAGTGCATAATTACAATATACTACAATATTACAAGCATTTACATAATTTGCTGCAAACCTCCCAATCACTCCAAACATAATACAATGCACATGCATATCACAATGATCAAATCCCTTAGGGCCCTTTCACACTGGTGTGTTTTTCTCGTGTTTTTGCCGCGTTTTTAATTCATTTCAATGGAGAGGGGCATGGGGAGCGTTTTAATAGCGCTATTTTTACCGCGAAAACGCGGCAAAAACGCACCAGTGTGAAAGGGCCCTTATTAGAACATATGTCATGTGTAGTGGGGAGACTTTACCTATTGACTATTATTTTTAGAAAAATATTTGGCTCAAATATTTGCAAGACAGAATAGGACTATGAATAGACAAGTTTTCTTAGAAAGGTATGGAATTTAATCTGTTACGAGAGTCAACAATTTGAAGATTTGACAGATGAATACCAGAGTGACAGTTATATGAACATCAGAGAATGACAGTGGATATTCTCTAACAAGAAAACCCATCCAAAGATATAGAAATGACTTTGCTAAATATCACAGCAAAGATGACTAGGTTACCAGGGGAAAATAGTATCAAAAATTACACACATATTAAATACTCTTCTAAGTTCCACCAATAAAAAAAAGACAGTGGTTATTTACTAAAAGCAAATCCACTTTGCTTCAAGTGCAAACTTCAAGTGCAAATTGCACTTGGAATTGCACTCGCTGTAGATCCGAGGGGGACATGCAAGAAAAATACAAAACAGCATTTTAGCTTGCACGTGACAAAATCAGCAGAGCTTCCCCTCATTTCAGATCTACCCCTCAGATTCACAGCAACTGCACTTCCACGTGCACTTTCAGTGCAATTTCAAGTGCACGATACACTTGTTGGCCCGGATTCAGAAAGAATAGCATATCTTTCTGCGGGCGTAGCGCATCTCATATGCGCTACGCCGCCGTAACCTAGTCAGGCGAGTAGTGTATTCACAAAGATCTTGCGCCTTAAGTTACGGCTGCGTAGCGTATATGGGCCGGCGTAAGCCCGCCTAATTCAAAATAGGCTTGTCGGGGGCGTGTTTTAATAATCATGACCCCACGTTTTTGACGTTCCTAACGAACGGCGCATGCGCCGTCCGTGAAAGTATCCCAGTGCGCATGCTCCAAATTACGCCGCAAATTGTCAATGCTATCGACGTGAACGTAACTTACGCAAAGCCCTATTCATGAACGACTTACGCAAATGACGTAAACAACGCAAAATGTTTATTTTTTAATATTACATACTAGTGGCGGCTGGTGAGGGCCTTTTTTTGGGGGAGCAAACAACCCCCCTGGGTTGCCGGTGGAGTGGCACTACCGCTCCCTGCGTGGCACTAACACAGCCCACCACCACCTGCTGTCCTTACCTTGGATGTGGGCGGTGAGAGCGTGGCAGGCTCGGGGAAAGCTGCTCCGCTGACCGGTGTCCTCTCCTGGAGAAGCTTCCGCAGTGTCTCCTCTCTCCTCCTCCCTGCACTAGGCATCCAATAGAATCGCCTGATGTTTTGGCCAATGGTTCTAATCAGGTTCTTAAAAAAAAATATCTGGCCAATCTAATTCGTATGCCCGGTGACCCGAAAGGGGCGGACACATGAATAGGGGGCTGCAGCAGCGGCCGTGGATAAATTTATGCTATACGTGAATCTATCCACTGCATATAGGAGGTGGAAAGGATGGGGGTGGGCGGCATCCGAGCACCCCTAATGGACGCCCCTAATACATACCGTATTTTGCAGGGACCGCACTGGTTAGTGAGTTGGCATATTTAAACCATTTACAAATTGACAGGGGTTCGAATTCTTCTCCACTGTATTCATCCCACTGCATATCGCATGAGATAAAATACTGCATGGTTTCATGAGAGAAATACCGCTATTCAATTAAAGCGGAGTTCCACCTAAAAATGGAAATTCCGCTTAATCCACTCCTTCCCCCCATACATGCCACATTTGGCATGTAATTTTTTGGGGGGGGGAGTGAGGGGGGTCAGGAGGAGTGGAACTTCCTGTCCCACTTCCTCCTTCCGCAGAGGGGCTGGTAAGGCGAATAGCTTAATCGCCTTATTGCAGCCCCTCCCTGTAGGCGAGCGCCTGTCCAATCGGACGGCGCCTCGCCGCTCGCGCATGCGCAGTGCCGCTCGCACATGCGCAGCGGGTGCCCGACCGTGAAGTCGAAAGCTGTCACTGATGGGTGCCCACACTAGGAATGAAGACGGAGCCCCGGCGGGCGGGTCGCTGGAACCGTGGAGCAGGTAAGTGTCTGTTTATTAAAAGCCAGCAGCTACACGTTTTGTAGCTGCTGACTTTTAATAAACTTAAAAAAAGGCTGGAACACCCCTTTAAATACCGCATGTAGGGTTTTAGCAGTGTTTTTTTGTGAATTGCAAAAACATTTTGGAAGAACACTATGAGCTCTTTTACGGCAAAATTTAAAATGGAAAATACCGCTTTGTGAATGGAGCCCAATAACATTTGTGCTAATGCAACCAATAATGTGAATTGGCTAGGTTCATTGCAACAGGAAGTGATGAAAAAATCACCTCAACAGGGACACAGAAAACATATCTTACATATGTAAGATATACTGTATATAGAATATATAGAATGTAGACAAACGACACACCCTTGCATGCCTCCAGTTACATGAAGCATGAATAATTAACCTGCAAACAATGATCGGTTAAAGGAGAAGTACAGCCAAAGCCTGTATCACAGGAGTGCAGTTTGTTCTGCACTCCTGTGACCCGTTTTCAGCAGACAGCGGCTGATGTCACAGAGCTGGTCCAGGTTCGGACAAGATCATGAAGTTGGGATCCACCCACATGCCGCTGAGAACAGGCCACCCCTGCCCCCTCCACAGCCCAGTGCAACAGTGAGCATGGGGGGGGGGGGGCAGAGCAGAGAGCTGGTGACTGACAGTCAGCAGCTATCTGCTCAGGGAGCTCTGAGAACCAAGATATAGACAATGTTAGATCGCTCAGTTCTCAGTGTTAGAACCGGCAGGGGACAGATGCAGCATCTACCTAGGTAAGTATGAATCTGAAAAAAAAACTAAACCCATACTTTTCTTTTAAACTATCATGTGCTTTTTTTTCTCACCACTAATTTACCTTTATACAAATTTTTTCACATGAAAAACATAATAATATAAAACCTGGATTAAATATTTAGGGCCAGATCCACAAAGAGCCGCCGTAACTTAAATATTCTGATTTAAGTTACACTGCCGCAAAATTTCTACCTAAGTGCCCGATCCACAAAGCACTTACCTAGAAATTTTCGGGTGTGGAACTTAAATTCCGCTGGCGCAAGGCGTTCCTATTCAAATGGGGTCGAGTCCCATTTAAATTAGGCGCGCTCCCGCGCCGGACGTACTGCGCATGCTCGTGACGTCATTTTCCCGATGTGCATAGCGCGAAATTGCGTTACGTCGAGCTTCGTGAATCGCGCCGGGTCAAAAAAATTGCGTCGGGAAAAAAAAAAGATACGGCGGGAATTATTTATTTATTTATTTTTTAAATAACAGCGTCGCGGGTAAGAAGGGTCTACTTTTACAAGGTGTAAACAGTTTACACTTTGTAAAAGCAGCCCTAATTTTACACATGCAACTTAATACTTACAAAAAAAAAACGAAGCTGAAAAGCTTTGTGGATCTCCATAAGTGCTAATTTGCATACCCGAAGCGGCATTTCGACGCAAAATGCCCCCAGCGGCGGATGCGGTACTGCATCCTAAGATCCAGCAGTGTAAGTCCCTTACACATGTCGGATCTTCTGTCTATCTCTTGGAAACTGATTCTGTGGATCAGTTCCAAAGATAGAAACAGGGATACGCAGGCGGAACAGCAGATCCGCCTGCGTATCTCTTTTGAGGATCTGGCCCAAAGTGCCGTGTAAGGTTTTTGACATTATATTTGTATGCTCTATAGGGGTCTATGCATCGTACCAAAGAGAGGGACAAGTGAGGAGGAAAGACAGACAGGATTTGATTGGAAAAGTGGAACAATCGTTTGGAGGGACAGCTGGGAGCCATAAAAATGCAACAAAAACCTGACAGAGTTTCTAATATGCCACACTTTTTTCTAAAGGAAAACAGTTTTGGTTGCAGGTGGGCTCTTAATAAATTACAATAATTTCCTGTAACCCGCAGGTGCTCTACATTGTTTTGACTGTTTACCCTATACGTTCTTGGTTTTGCCTGGAAGCTCTGATAATGGTGATGATAACGATGTTAGGTAAGGAAAGATTAAAAACTGAAAAACAATGCCCCAGGCCTGGAGATATCTGAAATGCAGCAGAGAGTCAATCCACATCAATAGCCCTTCTTCTGGTGTTCATATGTGGGGTTGATTTACTAAAACTGAAGAGTGCAAAATCAGGTGCAGCTCTGCATAGAAACCAATCAGCTTCCGTTTTTTTTTCTTGTCCAAGCTTAAAGGAGTTGTAAAGGACAATTTTTTTTGCTCAAATGACTGTTTACAGCAGGGGTCCTCAAACTTTTTAAACAGGGGGCCGGTTCACTGTCCCTCAGACCGTTAGAGGGCCGGACTATAAAAAAAAACGATGAACAATTTCCTAAGCCCCCCCCCCCTCACCATTGCAAGCCCGTCACGATCATTGCAACCCTCCCCCTTCATCATTATACGCCCCTCATTGCAAGCCCCCCTTTACAATCATTAATTGCAAACCGATCATGATCATTGCAAGCCCCCCCCACCTCACCATCATCATTACTTCATCATCACATCATCATCATCATCCCCTCATTGCAAGCCCCCCCTCGCCATTATCATTGTAAGCCCCTCATTACAAGCCCCCCCTCACAATCATTAATTGCAAGCCGATCAAGATCATTGCAAGCCCCCCCTATCATTACATCATCATCATCATCAGCCCCTCATTGCAAGCCCCCCTCACCATCTTCAGCCCCTCATTGCAATCCCCCCTCACCATTGCAAGCCCCTCATTGCAAGCCCCCCCCCCCACCTTCATCATTACATCATCACCCCCTTATTGCAAGCCCCCCCACCATCATCATCATCATAACATCATCATTTTATCATCATCAGCCCCCCCCCACCATCATCATCATCATCATTATTATTACATCATCATCAGCCCCCCCCCCCCACCATCATCATCATCATTACATCAATATCAGCCCCCCTCACCATCGTAAGCCCCCTCACAGCACTTTCTCCTTACTGTGCCACTGCTCACTCAACTACTGTGACGGTCCCGCTGTGTCACGCTGTGCTCACAATGTTGGTAACAGTTCTGGCGCGCTGTGATAAATGTCCCGCCCTCCTCCTCCTAGACCAGCTTGTCTGATAGACAGAACACTGGCTCTATCACACAAGCTAGTGTAGGAGGAGGGCGGGACATTTATCACAGCGCGCCTGAACTGTTAACACTGTCATCTCCGTGACACAGCGGGATCGCTGTGTTACAACCTGCAGTGTAACCGGCGTTGCCTGTCAGGGTCGGGTGGGCCGGTTACAAGTCCTCCGCGGGCCGCATGTGACTATGTGACTATGTTATCCCACGTATTTACTGATGGTAAGCTGGTATCCTTCACAGAACTACAAGCTAAATTCAACCTACCCGCCACTATGCTATACCCATACTTTCAGCACCAGCATGCCATTGCTGCGCAGGGGGATGTGGGAGAGTGTATGCTGGCACCCACTCCTGTATTCCATGTACTGCAGTCCACCACTGAGACCAAGGGGAATATTTCCCAATGCTACCAAATGCTGCTCTCTGGACACTTGCGTGCTTACACCTGTAAGGCGGTGTCTTTGTGGGAGAGAGACCCTGGCCACATTACGGGAGACCAGTGGGAAGAGGCCTTCCAGTCCATAACCACTTGTTCTCTGAATGTGGCGCAAAAAGTTTCCCAACTGTATAGAATACTAAGAGTACACAACACACCGGCAAAACTACACAGGATGGGCAGACTGGTGGACCCTATGTGCTACCATTGTCAGCAGCATGATAGGGATCTCATCCATCTTCTGTGGCGCTGCCCAACGTTACATTGATACTGGAGTGAGGTGGTGGGGACACGCAACATGGTGTTTCAAACTTAGGTTCCTGGAGGACATGATCCCTGAGGAATTGATCAGGGTGGCATTCTCTAGAGCGCTGTTTCAGGCTAGGAAAATGATTTTAATGGGCTGGAAGTCCGCCTCACCGCCCACTTGCTCCTCCTGGATAACCCACATGGGGAACACCCTTATAATGGAAAAATATATCTACCACACAGGGAATGCTTGGGCAGGTTTGAATATATATGGTCATGATGGTTGGATACACCTGGCCTTAGCCCTAAAGAGCTTGTGATGTCTAGAATTCTGCGATGTCCATAGGGGGGGAATGTGTACCGTATTTCTACCATGACTGATATGCTTAGTGCTGGTGGGGGGATGGAGTGGTGTCTTGCAGATGCTTGGAGTATGTGGTTTTGTAGTACGTGTGGGACTTCTGTATTAGTGTATACGATGTTTGTTGAAAAGCTCATTTCTGTACTTGTACATTGGAAGTTTTTGAATAATTAAAAATAAAATAAAAATTATAGGTAACATCTAGTATACTAAATCAGCCTCAGGATACTACAACAGTCTCCCTGGTAATATTCCTGATAGTCCACACAGCAATATTGGGTGTTCCTACCCACCTTTGTGTGCTCTAGCTCCTCCATTGCACTAACATAAAATGAAGAAAAAAACACACACACACACATAAGCCCCTATTCACACTAATAGCTGGATTCAAATAGACCGCTGCATCTTTGCGGCGGCATAGCGTATCGTATTTACACGACGCCGCCGTAAGTTAGCTAGGCAAGTACTGTATTCACAAAGTACTTGCCTGCTAAGTTACAGGGGGGGTAGCGTAAATACGGCCGGCGTAAGCGCGCATAATTCAAATTAGGCTGAGGGGGCATGTTTTATGTTAATGGCGGGTGACCTGACGTGATTGACGTTTTTTATGAACGGCGCATGCGCCGTCCGTGTACATATCCCAGTGTGCATTGCGGCAAAGTACGCTGCAAGGACGTATTGGTTTCGACATGGACGTAAATTACGTCCAGCCCTATTCACGGACGACTTACGCAAACGACGTCAAATTTTCAAATTTCGACGCAGGAGCGACGGCCATACTTAACATTACTAGTCCGGCTATTTGATGGAATAACTTTACGCCTGAAAATGCCTTACGTAAACGGCGTATCTTTACTGCGTCGGGCGCGCGTATGTTCGTGAATAGGCGTATCTAGTGATTTACATATTCTACGCCGAGCGCAATGGAAGCGCCACCTAGCGGCCAGCCTAAATATTGTACCCTAAGATACGACGGCGCAAGCCGTTGTATCTTAGATAGTTTTAAGTGTATCTCAGTTTGAGAATACACTTAAACTTAGGTCGGCGCAGATTCCGAGTTAGGTCGGCGTATCTACTGATACGCCGGCCTAACTGTATCCATATAAGCATGCGTGTAACCAGGCTATTTAGAGGCTTTTTTTGCACATGTGTGCTCTCTTTTTTGTGTGTGTGTGTGTTTATAATGAGTTTAGTACAATAGCTTTATTGCATGTTTTAAACCCTTAAAACCTAAAAAAAAAAAAAACATAAACACACATGGGCACTCCTATTACAGTGGGCCAAAAACATGCGATTCTGCCATCAAAGAAGCTGATGTACTTTTTTGGATTTCACACAACAGGTGACAAGTAACACAACACTCAGGTATGAATGGACCCATTAGGAATAAAAAGCGTTGACAAAACAATCAATGTGAATTGGGGCATAAGGAGAGTCAAGACTCCTCACATGGCCAGGTGTGCAGACACTAGAACTTGATGCAGAGATCTCACAATAAAGTGCCTTAAGCCAGCCATAGACGATTTGAATCCTGCTGAACCGGCCGAGCTTTGAACCATGTATGGGCAGGCTGAATGAATCGATCAACTTAGGTACAATCAGCTTGCCGGATTTTACTGGCGATTATTGCAAGCTGCAGTATGGGAGGGATTCCCCTGTCAACCCTGTCTGTGTTGATGGGGGAACCAAATTTCTTTCCTGCATCCCGTGGCTGCAGGGAAGAAATAAGCCCCGTCAACTGCTTGCCTTATGCCGCGTACACACCATCACTTTATGTGATGAAAAAAAATGACATTTTTAAAAACGTCAATTTAAATGACCGTGTGTGGGGGAAAACGTTGTTTTATGTCTTGTGAAAAACGACAAAAAAAAAATTGAAGCATGCTTCAATTTTATGTGTCGTTTTTCAAAACGTTGTTTTTTGTTTCACAGAAATTGACCGTGTGTAGCAAAAAAACAACGTTTAAAACAACATTTTTAAACCCGCGCATGCCCAGAAGCTAGTTATGAAGCGAGCTTCAATGGAAAAAAGTGGTGAACGTAACCGTGCTTTGCTAGAGCATTGTGAAAAAATGATGGTGTGTAGGCAACGTAGTTTTTTGAAAATTGAAGTTTCAAAAACGTCGTTTTTTACTTTACAGAAAATGTGTTTTTTTTTCATCACATAAAGTAATGGTGTGTACGCGGCATTAGAGTTATGAGAAACCGCGAGCATTCAGCATTTCCCAAAAATGGAAATCTAAGTTTTGGGCGGATTTGATCATTTATAATATATATATTTTTTTATTTATTTAAAATAATTTTCAAAATATAAAACCGCACGATGCAAACGTATCATTAGAGAATATTATACCGTATGTCAAACCCTTAGGCTGAATCACAATGTTTTGTGTGTAAAACAACGTGCATAGCAACGCATATGTGTAGGTGTGGCTGGGCCTATATAGTTTCCTGGCAATGAATAGAGGTGTAGCAGCCACAAAGGAAAGAATGGGATTTCTACTTGACATGCACATTCATACAGCAAAATGCTGCATGAAAATGGAGAAGTGTGAATAGTCGCTTACCTGTAATGCCGCGTACACCCGATCATTTTTCGTCATGAAAAAAAACAAAGTTTTTCGGCATGTAGAAAAAACTAAGTTTTTCCAACTTCATCATTAAAACGACGTTGCCCACACACCATCGTTTTTTAAAAATGCTCTAGCAAAGCGCGGTGATGTACAACACGTATGACGGCACTATAAAGGGGAAGTTCCATGCGGATGACGCCACCCTTTGGGCTGCTTTAGCTGATTCTGTGTTATTAAAAGACGATTCTCGCTTTTCTGTCTGTTACAGCGTGATGAATGTGCTTACTTCATTATAAATGGTAGTTTTACCAGAACGAGCGCTCCTGTCTCATAACTTGCTTCTGAGCATACGCGGGTTTTTAACGTTATTTTAGCCCACACACGATCATTTTTTACAACCCAAAAAAACAACATCGTTTAAAACGTCGTTGAAAAATGCAGCATGCTCGAAAAAATTTTTTGCCGTTTTTCAGAAGCCGAAAAAGGATGTGAAGCCCACACACGATCATTTTAAATGACATTTTTTTAAAACAACGTTTTTTTCAATGCCGAAAAATGATCGTGTGTACGCGGCATAATAGTAGCTTTTCTACTAAACGCTGCATCCACAATACAGACACAGGTGAGGCGTTACATTTTATTGCTCCTTTTTTTCACCTTTTACTGATCTTTCTACTACATCCTCTCTTATCATTACCCATGTGCCTACCTAGAACAGATTAAATATTTTTCCTTTTTTCTGCGATCTGGAAGCATCATCATTATGCTGGTTAATAAATACAATTTCCGAGTCCATAGTCCTGAGCTCTGATGAGAATGAGCATTCTGTAGTGTCACTGATGACCGGGAGGATTCCTGCTGGAAGAGCCACTGCGGAAGTTGTTGAATGTTTGCTGTCCCAGAGGTGTTTTGGCCTGAGAGTACAGTACAAAGTGTGCACTGAGAATTTGGCTCTCGCTTTTTTTAATGAAAGCTGTGGGTTTCAGTTCTGCATTCTTCTTTCTAGTCTTGCACTTAAAGCGGTATTAAACGCAATAAGAAATGTCATTTGTATATTGCAGTTTACCAGTTTTTAGATGTGCTGGCTGCATTCGTTTTCATTTTTAGGCTTTGTACTTTTATTTTAACCTAACAATCTGTGCAGTACATCTGTTATTTATTTTAACTAACAGAGCAAACTGCCCACCAAAACTTGCAGTAAGAGGGTTGGGACAAACCATTTACCACTGACAGGGGTTCTTCTTACATTGATCAGCATTTATTCATTTATGTAAAATCTTTATCTAAAAAGGAAAAACACATTTGCTGTAACTGCTTGAAAAGTGTTAGCTGGAGTTTGACTTTAATTTGTTAGTCAAGTTCATCTGTTAGAGCAGTGGTCTCCAAACTGTGGCCCGCGGGCTGGATGTGGCCCTTTGGTCACTAATCCTCCAACGCAGTGGCGGCTGGTGCTCAATTTTTTTTTTGGGGGGGGGGGCGCAAACAAAAAAAAAATTGCAGCCTCACTGTGCCCATCAAATGCAGCCACTGTGCCATCAATTGTCACCACTGTGCCATGCCATCAAACGCAGCCACTGTGCCATCAATTGTCACCACTGTGCCATGCCATCAAACGCAGCCACTGTGCCATTCCATCAAACGCAGCCACTGTGGCATCAATTGTCAACACTGTGCCATGCCATCAAACGCAGCCACTGTGCCATCAATTGTCACCACTGTGCCATGCCCTCAAACGCAGCCACTGTGCCATCAATTATCACCACTGTGCCATGCCATCAAATGCAGTCACTATGCCATCAATTCGCACCACTGTGCCATGCCATCAAACGCAGCCACTTTGCCATGCCATCAAACGCAGCCACTGTGCCATCAATTGTCACCACTGTGCCCTTTAATTGATGCCATTGAGCCCTTTGTCGCCACGGTGCCCTTTGTCACCACTGTACCCATTGATGCCACTGTGCCCTTTGTCGCCTCTGTGCCCATTGTCGCCTCTGTGCCCTGTAAAATACACTTACCATTCTGCTTCCACATCCCTCGATGTCCTCTCCCGCCCTCAATGATGCTTCAGCCAATCAGGTTACCGATAACCAGAATCGGTGAACCCGATTGGCTGAGACAGCCGTCAGTCTTATCCAAGGGACGCGGCCCCCGTACGTTCCGAGGATAAGACATCCAGGGGCTGTACTCGGAAAGCCGCTGGCTCTGATAGGCACTTCCGCACAGCCAAACAGCTGCCGTTATTCAGGTAACCGGCGCCCTATGTCCGGCTATCTGAATAGACCAGCGACAGCTGGCCACAATAACATACATTCATGCAATGCATGAATGTATGCTATTTGCGAAAGCCAGAGGGGGGCGGCGCTGCAGAGCGACATTCTTAATGTCTTAAAGGGCCCGTTTTTTTTAATTAATACAGGAGGGGGGGGCAGCGCCCAGGTGCCCCCTATGGACGGGCCGCCACTGCTCCAACGGATATGAGGCATTATTCCTCCCACAAGGTTGAGGCTCCATTCCTTCCACTGATACCAGTAATGGGGCATTATTCCTCCCACTGACACCAATGATAGGGCACTAGTTCTTCCATTGACACCAATGATTAGGTGCTGCTCCTCCCACCAGTACCAATGATAGGGCATTATCCCTCCTCCTACTAACTATGCATGCTTTGTAATTTTTTTTACTCCTACTGACCACCAAGCCTGAGAAATTGTTTACTCCCATTGACGCTGAGGTATTTTCTACTAGCACCCGCCATAGTCTGCCTCCCTGAAGTCTGAATGACAGTAAACTGGCCCTTTGCATAGAAACTTTGCAGACCCCGGTGCTAAAGCATAACACCTCTCTCTCCCCAGATTAACAATGCTGATGTCCAAAGGTTGCTCCTCTATTCAGGGTAGAGATACCCTAAGGCAGGAAATGTGCTACTGGCCAGATCACCAAGTAAAAATAAATGAAAAAAGCCTAAAAAAGAAAAAGAATGCAGCCACCACAGTTATGGAATCGTAAGCTGCAATATATAACATTTTGGGTTTTGGGTTTATTACTGATTTAAAGAGGCAATAAACCCTTGGTAATTTTTTTTAAATACACCTGCAAGAGAAAGGCATAATGATCTAGTATGCACAGCATACTAGCTCATTATGTGGCACTTACCTGAGATCGAAGCCCCCGAAGTCCGCCTCGGTCCCGTCCACCACCGCCGCCATGTCCCCTGGGCCTTCTTTCTGTTTTCACCACTGCGGCGCTGCGATTGGCTGGAGCGGCGATGACGTCACTCCCGCGAATGCATGCGGGACCAGCAGATCCCCACGCATGCGCGAAAAACACGGCATTAACCCCGCTAATGCCATTCACAAAAACGGCACGCTCAGTGCACCTGCGCCGCTGTCTACGGCGTGCATGCGTCGTAGACAGCGGTGCCCGTTTTTGTGAAAATATCTGCTTAACTGTGTAGGTTAAGGAGATATTTCTTGCACCTACAGGTAAGCCTTAAACTAGACTTACCTGTAGGTGCAAGTTGTAACAGTGGGTTTACAACCACTTTAAGGCACATCTTCAAGCCACAAGTAAAGTCATGTCAATGAATCGTTTATGCTCTTCAGGAAATTATACAAATGTGCCTACATCAGAAAGTCCACTTTAATCCCAAACTCCAGTCAAAACATTTCTTGTAAAATTTGGATAGTGTAAGGAAGGGTGAGAACTTCTGCTAGGTTTTAAATATTATTTACTTTGGCTTTGACTGTAGCCAACACCCACACTTGGGACATTTGTACACAATGTAGAATTTGTGTGCTGACTGGTTGGTATGTGAGCGGGAAACGCGTTTAAAAAATCTAACTATTGATTGTTGAGACACAATGGAGGTATGCAGCTGCTTTGGTGCTGTGCTGGGCTTCTGGCATGTCTCTGTACTTTTAGGGCCCATTCACACTTCGACAGCGATCCGACAGAACGCCACACACTTCCGTCTTTTACATGCAAATGATATTCTCTGCTAAACCCACTCAAACAGAATCCTATAATCATACCAGGTCAACATCATGTTACTACACTTCTGGTTTGTCATCACCATGAACTGGTGCAACACCAAGGCCGTCAGTTTACAGAAGGTGCCATCAGGTCAGCTGGATTGTGGATTGTTGGTATGAAAAGGTGTGCCTCCTCCTTGCTCTTCAGGTGTGTCAAGTGCCACAAGTTAGGAGGAAAACATCAACAGCAACAAATGGCAAGTCTCCCAGCTGATTGCCTAAGTACAGATCCACCCTTCACCTACAGTGAGGAAAATAAGTATTTGAACACCCTGCTATTTTGCAAGTTCTCCCACTTGGAAATCATGGAGGGGTCTGACATTTTCATCGTAGGTGCATGTCCACTGTGAGAGACATAATCCAAAAAAAAAATTCCAGAAATCACAATTTATGATTTTTTAACTATTTATTTGTATGATACAGCTGCAAATAAGTATTTGAACACCTGTCTATCAGCTAGAATTCTGACCCTCAAAGACCTGTTAGTCTGCCTTTAAAATGTCCACCTCCACTCCATTTATTATCCTAAATTAGATGCACCTGTTTGAGGTCATTAGCTGCATAAAGACACCTGTCCACCCCATACAATCAGTAAGAATCCAACTACTAACATGGCCAAGACCAAAGAGCTGTCCAAAGACACTAGAGACAAAATTGTACACCTCCACAAGGCTGGAAAGGGCTACGGGGAAATTGCCAAGCAGCTTGGTGAAAAAAGGTCCACTGTTGGAGCAATCATTAGAAAATGGAAGAAGCTAAACATGACTGTCAATCTCCCTCGGACTGGGGCTCCATGCAAAATCTCACCTCGTGGGGTCTCAATGATCCTAAGAAAGGTAAGAAATCAGCCCAGGACTACACGGGAGGAGCTGGTCAATGTCCTGAAAAGAGCTGGGACCACCGTTTCCAAGGTTACTGTTGGTAATACACTAAGACGTCATGGTTTGAAATCATGCATGGCACGGAAGGTTACCCTGCTTAAACCAGCACATGTCAAGGCCTGTCTTAAGTTTGCCAATGACCATTTGGATGATCCAGAGGAGTCATGGGAGAAAGTCATGTGGTCAGATGAGACCAAAATAGAACTTTTTGGTCATAATTCCACTAACCGTGTTTGGAGGAAGAAGAATGATGAGTACCATCCCAAGAACACCATCCCTACTGTGAAGCATGGGGGTGGTAGCATCATGCTTTGGGGGTGTTTTTCTGCACATGGGACAGGGCGACTGCACTGTATTAAAGAGAGGATGACCGGGGCCATGTATTGCGAGATTTTGGGCAACAACCTCCTTCCCTCAGTTAGAGCTTTGAAGATGGGTCGAGGCTGGGTCTTCCAACATGACAATAACCCGAAGCACACAGCCAGGATAACCAAGGAGTGGCTCTGTAAGGAGCATATCAAGGTTCTGGCGTGGCCTAGCCAGTCTCCAGACCTAAACCCAATAGAGAATCTTTGGAGGGAGCTCAAACTCTGTGTTTCTCAGCGACAGCCCAGAAACCTGACTGATCTAGAGAAGATCTGTGTGGAGGAGTGGGCCAAAATCCCTCCTCCAGTGTGTGCAAACCTGGTGAAAAACTACAAGAAACGTTTGACCTCTGTAATTGCAAATAAAGGCTACTGTACCAAATATTAACATTGATTTTCTCAGGTGTTCAAATACTTATTTGCAGCTGTATCATACAAATAAATAGTTAAAAAAATCATACATTGTGATTTCTGGATTTTTTTTTTTGGATTATGTCTCTCACAGTGGACATGCACCTACGATAACAATTTCAGACCCCTCCATGATTTCCAAGTGGGAGAACTTGCAAAATAGCAGGGTGTTCAAATACTTATTTTCCTCACTGTATGTTGGAGTAGATGTTTTCAGTCCATGGTCCGTCATTACTTGGAGAACTTGTGATGGAGCTGCCAATAGTAAAAGGTGGGCTGTATTGTTTACTTGTCTCAGCATCCGAGTAATACATATAGAAGTGATCGAGTCTATTGATTCTTCTTCCTTCATCTGTGCCCTACGAAGATTCTTTTCTGTCAGAGGACCAGTCGAGCAGCTGAGATCTGACTGTGGTACCAACTTTATTGGAGCATGTAAAAAGCTGCTGCTGGACAATTTCCTGGCCAACAATGGATGTACTTGGTTGTTTAATCCTTCACATTCTTCACACATGGGATGATCCTGGGAACGAATGATTGGAGTAGCACAAAGAATTCTTGACTCCATGTTGCAGACTCACAAGTCTTTACCGCTTACCCATGAGACTTTGTCTACCTTTCTTGCTGAAGTGTCTGCCTTAGTAATGAAAGACCTTTAGTGCCGGTATCTTTAGATCCTGGTTCTCCAGTGATCCTTACTTCAGCTTTGCTTCTTACTCAAAAGATTGGGACTGCTGTAATATCTTCAAGTGAGATCGACCCAAAGGATAGCTACAAGTGTCAATGGAAGCATGTGCAACATCTAGCAAATGTGTTTTTGCATCGCAAGGTCATAACAAATGGCAAACATCTAAGCCTAATCTCAAGGTTGTAGATCTAATCCTTCCAAAACACAAGGAAGTTTGTCGGAATGAATGGCCTATGGGTCTTATTACTAAAGTTATGCTCAGTGATAATAACAAAGTCCAGAAGGAAGAGGTCAAGGTAACCAAGAGAGGATTGACACAAACCTTTACTCAACCAATTACAAAGTTAGTACTCATTTTTCCAGGTGAGTGACTTATGCAAGGACTAGCCATGCTATTGGCACGCCGGGGAGTACATTGCTACTAACTACATGTTCTACTTGGAACTTTCGCATTCTCTGAAGACGTCACATGTCGGACTGCTAAATCTTCCGGCATCCAGTTGAACGTATGTTTATGTTTACTTGTTGCATGTTTCTTGTTACAGGTTTCAGGACATTCATCAGTATTGGACCTTATTGGATATATATATATATAGCCAGATTCAGAGAGATCGGCGTATCTTTTGGCCGGCGTAACGCTTCCCATTTGCACTACGCCGACGTAACATAGTGAGGCAAGGCCAGTATTCACAAGGCACTTGCGCCGTAAGTTACGTTGGCGTAGCGAAAATGGGCCGGCGTAACCCTGCCTAATTCAAAGTAGGCAGGTAGTGGGCGTGCTACATTTAAATTAACCGTGACCCCATGTAAATGAAGGGCCGTTTGTACTGCGCATGCTCAGAATCACGTCGCAAATACTCCCTACGATACGACGGCTCAATGCGTACGACGTGAACCTAACATACGCCCAGCCCCATTCACGTACGACTTACGTAAACAACGTAAAATCCAACGGCACTTCTGATGTCCATACCTTTGCATGGGCTGCGCCATCTTTTTGGTGGTTTATCTTTATGCCGGAAAAACGCCTTACGTAAACGGCGTAGCTTACTGCGATGGGCGTACGTACGTTTGTGAATTGGCGTATCTTGCTCATTTACATATTCGACGCGTAAATCAATGTAAACGCCCCTAGCGGCCAGCGTAAATATGCACCCAAGATACGACGGCGTAGGAGACTTACGTCAGTCCTATCTTGGCAACAGTGAGGCGTATCTTATTTTAAGAATGAGCGCAAAGATACGACGGCGCACATTCGGACTTACGACGGCGTATCTACTGATACGTCGGCGTAAGTCTCTCTGAATCTGGCCCATATAGTTTAAGTTATGGAATCTAAAGATTTCAGATGGGGAGTGTTGTGTTACACAATGTGATTTATTATAATTTCTCTTTGTGTGTATAACTAAGTTTATCATTGCTCTGTGTCTTTAACCTCCCTGGCGGTATGATTCTTTCAGAAAAAACATGCTGAAAGCGGTACCATTATTTGGCGTTTTATACAGTAGGCCTGTAATTTTTAGGAATAACTCACTTAAATCTGACCAAACAAGAATCTAATAGGAATTTGGCGCCGATCTCCGCTCCCGTGCGTCGTAACGTCGCAGGGAACGGAGATCGGTGGCACAGGAGGACGCTGTGTGAATCGAGCGAGGTCCCGCTCGCTCACACAGCGCGGTGACATCGCTGGATCCAGGAGAAGGTAAGCCAGCGGGCGCTGCAGGCTCTGCACAGCTACCCCGAGCGTGACTCGGGGTTACCGATTTTGGTCGAAAAAATCAACCCCGAGTCATGCTCGGGGTTACCGCCAGGAGGGTTAAGCTGTCTTCCTCTGTCTAAGCTGAGCTCTTTCTCCCACCGTACCTTTGTATATCTCCTTCCTTCTCTCTGATATCATTCCTCAGTATACCACCATGCTGTAAACATATTTCCATGTGGCTAACATCATCAAAGTTTTTCTACCTATGAATATCCTTCATTAAACGGAACATTCAAAGGGCTTCATCGTCTGTCTCCTCAACAGTGAGTTTATTTATCAAGTTAAACTGTCTGAATTGATGCAAGGGATACATAGATCACCAGGTCCTAAATGAAGCTGGAGATAAGCTTATGGCCTAGTAGTTGAGTCAGAACAATACTCAGGTAGGCCGTGGCCATTAAACAATGCTCAATTGGTACTAAGGGGCCCAAAGTGTGCCAAGAAAACACCCCCCATGCCATTACACCACCACCACCAACATGAACTGTTTATACAAGGCAGGATGGATCCATGTTTTCACATTGTTTACACCAAATTCTGACCCAATTTAAAGCCTACATTTAGTTATTTTCGTTTTTTTAACAGCACAAGGGACATTCCATGTACATTCCATATATAGTGTCCCTCGTGTGGCTGAATGCTCTCATAGTGGAAATCCAAAGTTCTGCCACCCTGAAGTTAGTATATTTTTATAAGCTACAGCTTAAAGCAGCCCATACATGGAGCAAATGGTTGCAGGGATGCCCTCCACACCGGGAGAAGACAGTTATTTTTGCTAGCGGCTATGCTAGCTGCTAGTGATAATCGCATGCAATATCCGGCAGGCTAGTTGTACCCAAGTTGATCGATCAACTTGGTACATTCAGCCTGCCCATACATGGTTCAAATCTCAGCCAGTTCCTGCTGAAGATTTGAACCTTCTATGGCTGGCCTAAGTCATAATTTTTAAAGTTGAACTCTGGGATAAGCAAATATTATCTAAATACAGGAGGCTTGTGTTCTTACTTAGTGAGCTTTGTGTATTTCTTCCAGATTTGTGCTGTAATCAAGCATGGAACTTTGTCTCTGTGCAGGAGCTTCCTGTAAGACCAGTCACTGCTGCTCTCTCTTCTTGTGCATAGTGACTGGTCTTGTATCTGCCCATCCTACTGCTGGGTCCCTCCCACAGCTCTGCTCTCTGCACTGGTTATGTACATCACAGTGATGATATCACTGCTACTTTTCCAAGGTAATAAATGGGTTTGCGAAGGCATTTGGTACACAAGGTAGATTTTAAATGCTTGTGGATACTGTATTGAGGAATGTATTTGAATAAAAAGTTTTTGGGGCAGATCCACAAAAGAATTACGCCGGCGTATCTATTGATACGCCGCGTAATTTTAAATTTCCAGCGTCGTATCTTTGTTTTGTATCCACAAAACAACATACGACGGCATCTCGGGTCGATCCGACAGGCGTACGTCTTAGTACGCCGTCGGATCTAAGCTGTAATTTTTCGGCGGCCGCTAGGTGGTGTTTCCGTCGAAATCCGCGTCGAGTATGCAAATTAGCTAGTTACGGTGATCCACGAACGTACGTCCGTCCGGCGCATTTTTTTACGTTGTTTGCATTCGGGTTTTTACGGCGTATAGTTAAAGCTGCTGTTATGAGGCGTACTCAATGTTAAGTATGGCCGTCCTTCCCGCGTAGAAATTTGAAATGTTTACATCGTTTGCGTAAGTCGTTCGCGAATTGGGATTTGCGTAGAATGACGCCACCGTCGGAAGCATTGGCTTGTTCCAGGTTAATGGGATACCCCCACGGACAGCGCATGCGCAGTTAAAAAAAAAACGTTGTTTACGTCGGGTCACAACGTATTTACATAAAACACGACCCCATCACAGCCATTTGAATTCCGCGTCATTACGCCGCCAAAGATACACTACGCCGCCGTAACTTACGGCGCAGATTCTTTGTGGATTAAAAAAAAAAATAAGTTACGGCGGCGTAGTGTATCTTAGATACGCTACGCCCGGGGCATAAATGCGCCGCTGTACGAGGATCTGTCCCTTTGTGTCTGGAGTTAAGCTTTAGTAAAAATCATTTTATGTCTCTTTGGAACCCTCCGTGCATTCAGCAACCATAAAAGATTTCACAAAAAAATAAATCTGTAGGATGTTTCCTAATACAGTCGTATGCAAAAATTTAGGAACCCCAATTTCCATGATAATCATTTATAAATATTTGGGTGTTTGGATCCGCAATTTCATTTTGATGTATCAAATAACTAAAGGTCACAGTAATATTTCAGTAGTGAAACAATGTTTATTGGATTAACAGAAAATGCGCAATATGCATCAAAACAAAATTAGACGGGTGCATAAATTTGGGCACCCCTATCATTTTGTTGATTTGAATACCTGTTACTACTTAGCACTGATTAATTGGAACACACAATTGGTTTGGCAAGCTCATTAAGCCTTGAACTTCATAGACAGGTGCATCCAATCATGAAAAAGGGTATTTAACCACTTAAGGACCGCCTCCTGCACATATACGTCGGCAGAATGGCACAGCTGGGCACAAGCAGCTCCGGGACCGCGGGTCCCGCGGACCCGATCGCCGCTCGAGTGCGGTGATCGGTCCCCGGAGCTGAAGAACGGGGAGAGCCGTGTGTAAACACGGCTTCCCCGTGCTTCACTGTGGCGGCGTATCGATCACGTCATCCCCTTTATAGGGGAGACACGATCGATGACGTCACACCTACAGCCACACCCCCCTACAGTTGTAAACACTCACAAAGTGAAGCCTAACTCCTACAGCGCCCCCTGTGGTTAACTCCCAAACTGCAACTGTCATTTTCACAATAAAGAATGCAATTTAAATGCATTTTTTGCTGTGAAAATGACAATGGTCCCAAAAATGTGTCAAAATTGTCCGAAGTGTCCGCCATAATGTCGCAGTCACGAAAAAAATTGCTGATCGCCGCCATTAGTAGTAAAAAAAATAAAAAAAATAAAAATGCAATAAAACTATCCCCTATTTTGTAAACGCTATAAATTTTGCGCAAACCAACCGATAAACGATTATTGCGATTTTTTTTACCAAAAATAGGTAGAAGAATACGTATCTGCCTAAACTGAGGGGGAAAAAAAATTATATATGTTTTTGGGGGATATTTATTATAGCAAAAAGTAAAAAATATTGCATTTTTTTCAAAATTGTCGCTCTATTTTTGTTTATAGCGCAAAAACTAAAAACCGCAGATGTGATCAAATACCACCAAAAGAAAGCTCTATTTGTGGGGAAAAAAGGACGCCAATTTTGTTTGGGAGCCACGTCGCACGACCGCGCAATTGTCTGTTAAAGCGACGCAGTCCCGAACTGTAAAAACACCTTGGGTCTTTAGCCAGCATATTGGTCCGGGGCTTAAGTGGTTAAAGTGGCCAATTGCAAGTTGTTGTTCTCTTTGACTCTCCTCTGAAGAGTGGCAACATGGGGGCCTCAAAACAACTCTCAAATGACCTGAAAACAAATGTTATTCTACATTTAGGTTTAGGGGAAGGCTACAAAAAGTTATCGCAGAGATATAAGGGGTCAGTGTCCATACAGGAACATAGTGAGGAAATGGAAGACCACAGGCACAGTTCTTGTTAAGGCCAGAAGTGGCAGGCCACATAAAATATTGGAGAGGCAAAGGCGAAGGATGGTGAGAACAGTCAAAAACAGTCCACAGACCACCTCCAAAGACCTACAACATCCACTTGCCGCAGATGGTGTCACTGTGCATCCTTCAACAATTTCACGCACTTTGCACAGGGAGAAGCTCTATGGGAGAGTGATGCGAAAGAAGCCTTTTCTGCACACACGCCACAAACGGAGTCGCTTGAGGTATGCAAACGCACATTTGGACAAGCCAGCTTCATTTTGGAATAAGGTGCTGTGGACTGATGAAACAAAGATTGATTTATTTGATCATAACAAGGGGCCTTATGCATGGCGGCAAAAGAACACAGCATTCCAAGAAAAACACTTGCTACTCACAGCAAAATTTGGTGGAGGCTCCATCATGCTGTGGGGCTGTGTGGCCAGTGTCGGTACTGGGGATCTGGTTAAAGTTGAGGGTCGCGTGGATTCCACTCAATATCACCAGATTCTTGAGAATAATATTAAGAAATCGGTCACAAAGTTGAAGTTATGCCGGGGGCTGGATATTTCAACAAGGCAACGACCCAAAACACGGCTCAAAATCTACTCGGGCATTTATGCAGAGGAACAAGTACAATGTTCTGGAATGGCCATTCCAGTCCCCAGACCTGAATATCATTGAACATCTGTGGGATGATTTGAAGTAGGCTGTCAATGCTCGGCAACCAAACCTAACTGAACTGGAGATGTTTTGTAAGAAAGAATGGTCCAAAATACATTCATCCAGAATCCAGACCAGGGCTCAAGTCCTGCGGGAACGCGTGGGAACGGAGTTCCTGCACTTTTTTCACAGCAGGAACTCAGTTCCCTTTGCAGGACTAGAGCAGCCGAGCCGCCCGAGCCAATCCTTAACTAAGCGGCGATGCCCAACTCGAGTCACTGTCAGGGGCAGGCGAACCTTAGTAATCCGTTATGTTACTGGCCGCTTGCTGTATAAGGATTCATCGGGTTGTGTACGGGTATTCCGTCACTTCCTCGATGCCGCAATGTCTCCTGGGAGCTTTTGTCATTGTTCCCAGGAGACATTGCGGAGGTCTGCCACGAGTTATCACGGGATTTAGAAAGAACTTGCTTCTTTCTAAATCCTGCGATAACTCACGGCAGACCTCCGCAATGTCTCCTGGGAACAATGACAAAATCTCCCAGGAGACATTGCCGCATCGAGGAAGTGACGGAATACCCGCACACTACCCGATGAATCCATATACAGGAAGCGGCCAGTAACAAAGAAATACTAAGGTACATTGAATCGAAAAAAAAACATGCGGTTTAGTAATTATGCATATGAGCGTATCATTTTTTTTTTTTTTGGTGGGGGAGTGGATCTTGGGTGGGAGTTCCCACACTTTTTTCCCCAGGACTTGACCCCTGATCAGACACTAATTACAGGCTATAGGAAGCGTCTAGAGGCTCTAATGTCTGCTCTACTAAATATTGATGTGATTTTTCTGTTGGGGTGCCCAAATTTATGCACCTGTTTGATTTCTTTTTGATGCATATTGCGCATTTTCTGTTAATCCAATAAACCTTATTTTACTACTGAAATATTACTGTGTCCTTCAGTTATTTGATAGATCAAAATGAAATTGCTGATCCAAACACCCAAATATTTATAAATGATAATCATGGAAAGTGTCAGGGGTTCCTAAACTTTTGCATACGACTGTAGTGAATAGTGTTTTTTCAAGTTTATATTTCTGAGAATGGTTGCTTACACGACAGTCTAAGAGAAAAATTTGCAACTGTAGCTTCTACCACAACTTTTCATACATTGCAGTGTAGTTAATGAGAACAAGTAGTTCTAGTTCACTAGAAGATATGTATAACACAGAACTGAGTAGTGCTTATCAGCCGCTCCAGTGTAAGTCTGTTTTCCTTGATTCTGCTGACTGTACCAGCTGTCACATGAGTTTATAGTTTACCTATACATAATGATTAGCAGCGCGTAAAATAAATAGTGCATCTGTTAAAACAGCAAACACTGATTTTTTTCAGGAAAAAAAAAAGTTGTATGTCACTTAAATACAGGGATGGGAACTTTTAACTATTTCACTGCCATTTTTTTACTGGGAAAAAGGAAGTTCCAGTTAAGTCTAGAGCTTATAGTGACCAATCATAATTCTTTATTCATTTCTTCCAGGTAATATGGTCAGATTCTGACCTCTTTGGTGTGTTACCACAATGTTCGATAGTCAGAGGATGCCAGTCTGGCTTAAAGGTCCTTTTACCTGTGGTGGCTGTAAGTAGGATTTTCCCGGTGTCCTGTTTATGGTGGGAAATAAACTGTAACTGTAAAATGACCGACACCAATCAGTTCACAACCCCACTAAAAGTCAAGGACCCTGAGGTAAAATGTCAGCCCACCTGACCACTGGGTGTCCTTTACAGCCCCCCAGAGAGTGTGTGTGAGTGTGCGTGGGGGTGTGTTACCGTTGGTTCACTACAGTGCACTTACCATTGTTTCCTATGAACTAGTTCACATCTGTTCGTTTTGAGCCGATGCATTTTTTGGAAAGGGTCAGGGACTTTTTGTTCCAGCAGCAGATTGCGTATTACATGTAATAGACTTCAATGAACCCGCACAAAAAATGCAAGTGTTGCATTAGGAATGCTACTTTGATGCAACTTTACACTCTCTGGAACTCAAGTCGCATCAAAGTCACATCAAAGTAGTGCAGGGTCTAAAGTCGCATGTTAGGGTTAAGAGCTAGGTTTAAATGTTAAGGTTAACAGCTAGGGTTAGGGTTAAGGGCTAGGGTTTAGGGTTACATGTTAGTGTTAGGATTAAGGGCTAGGGTTAGGGTTAAATGTTAGGGTTAGGCCTTTCACAAAAAGTTATACAAAACAGGGGATAGATTTATGCCATTGTTATTTTCTTTACTCATAATGGCAGCAATCTGCGATTTTTAGCGGGACTGCGACATTTTGGCAGACAGATCGGACACTTTTGACACTTTTTTGGGAGCATTGAAATTTATACAGCGATCAGTGCTATAAAAATGCACTTGTTACTGTATAAATGTCACTGGCAGGGAAGGGGTTAACACTAGGGGGCGATCAAGGGGTTAAGTGTGTTCGCTGGGAGGCATTTCTTACGGTGGGGGGTTGGGCCTGACTGGAGGAGGAGAGAGGTCACTGTTCCTGATCACTAGGAACAACAGATCCCTCTCTCCTCCCCTGTCAGAACGGTGATCTGTCTGTTTACATGGACAGATCCCCATTTTGGCTCTCTTTCACGTGATCTCGAGGCGAACATCGCGGCCAAGCGCATCAGGTTTCCCCGATATACAGCGGGCATTGGCTTTTAAAGGAGCTGACGTACACCAACGGCGATTTGTGGAAACGAGCCAACCTGCCGCTGTATAAGGACGGGTTTCGTCCAAAAAAAAATCATAAGAGCATGACTACGCATGCTAGGAAACAAAAGAATACATTACAAAACAATTCAACGCATTACATCACATACAAGTTGTATTCTGTTGTACAAGAATTCTGTTGTACGAGAATTTTTGTAGGTTTAGGAACCTCATCACTTTCAATATGAGACTGGCATGCCACAAAAACAAATATTTATTCATTCATTAATTTGATTGTGTGTACCAGGCTTTAGGGAAGGATTAGGACTGTCAGGGTTTTATGGTTGTCTGTGACTTTCAAAGTAGAGATTTCCCCTTTATTTAATATATCTATGACACTCATGCCCCGTACACACGATCGGAATTTCCGATGGCCTAAAATCCGATGGACTTTTCCATCAGAAAAAAATAAAACATGTTCTATTTCTAAACTCAGACGAAAAAAGTCCAATGGGGCCCACACACACAGGGTCGGAATATCCGATGAAAAAATTCGGTCTGACTTTTTTCATCGGAAATTCCGATCGTGTGTACAGGGCATAAGATAAGAAATAGGAGGGGTGGGGTCACTTGGAAAGGCAGGAATAAATATTTCACAGAGATCTAACCCTATTCCGATAACTGAAAAAAAAAAACAACATGTTTTTTGTTGCCGTCTCTGTCCCTATTAGAGAGATTTTCTAAAATTTCCTGTCCCTCTGACCCCATCATCAGGATAGAAAGTGACATTCAACAATGACGTTTTTATCCTTTTTCCTAAACTATCCAAACAAAATGAAAGAAATGGGGGCTTTAGCTTGAGTTATTCTTTTATACGGATTAGAACAAAGGATCTGGTGGTACAGATTTAAAAAACAGATACATTAACTAGGAAAAACAAAACAGGTACTATCCTTAAAGTGGATGTAAACCCACTCTCATCCTTTCTAAACTACTGCCATATAGCTAGATTCACGTACCTGTGCCTAACGTTAGGCAGGCGTAGCGTATCTCATATACGCTACGCCGCCGTAAGTTAGAGAGGCAAGTGCTGTATTTACAAAGCACTTGCGTCCTACGTTACGGCGGCGTAGTGTAAATCGGCCGGTGTAAGCGTGCCTAATTCAAATTGTGAAGAGGTGGGCATGTTTTATGCTAATGTATCGTGACCTGACGCGATTGACGTTTTGAACGAACGGCGCATGCGCCGTCCGTGGATGTATCCGAGTGCGCATGCATCGGATAGAATGCCTAAGATACGTCGAACACTGCCTACGACGTGAACGTAACTTACGCACAGCCCTATTCGCGTACGACTTACGCAAACGACGTAAAAAGATACGCTTGTTCCGACGTCCATACTTTGCATGGGCTGCGCCACCTAGAGACCAGCTTTATCTTTACGCCGGCATATATCTTCCGTAAACGGCGTAACTAATTGCGACGGGCGTACGTACGTTCGTGAATCGGCGTATCTTGCTCATTTGCATATTAGACGAGGAAAACAACGGAAGCGCCACGTAGCGGCCAGCGTAAATATGCACCCTAAGATACGACAGCGTAGGAGACTTACGCTGATCGTATCTTAGCCTAATTTAAGCGTACCTGGTTTCCAGAATACGCTTAAATTTACGACGGCGCAGATTCAGAGGTACATATTCATGCTATGAAACCAAACAGATGCAAATTTTTTTTTACACTAGCCATAAAAATAGGATTGTGCAGCTTAGCAATAATTTGGATGACAGAATTGTATTTCTCAAAACTAATGTGTGGCGCACTCAATAAAAGCAAAGGAATGATTGTTGTCAAATTTGACCAAACTAACTTTTTTCTTTGTATGAAGCAGTCCTTGGGATTGATTAACTAAAGGAGTAGTGAGGGTTCACTTTGCAAAGAACACCCAGTAATGTGCGAGGAAATGAAAAAAAAAAGAAATTATTTTGTTGATTGCACATGATTGGATGATTGAAGTCAACATAGCTTTCCCTAAATCACTAAGTTATTAATTTTGCTAAATGAACAGCTTATAGAATATTCTGTTAGTAAATCAACAATCTTGTGTTTAAATCATTTGAAACATTTGAAACAACTAAATTTCTGACTGATCACTCATCTGATCAATCAATTAATCAGTCATGATTGATCGGTAAACATAAAGCCTCGTACACACGATGAGATTATCGGACGAGTGATCGTCCATTTTTTTTGTTGCATGCTGATCACACTTCGAATCTGATGAGTTTACTAAAGTGACGAAAATTCTCCTACGACAGAATAAAAATTCGTAAGTGATGTCATGTGTTGTAATGCATTTGTATTACATTTTCAAATGACAGCTGTACTGATTAAACGAAAATCGTACGATCTGGCATCGTACAAATTTTTTTCCCATGCATGTCCGATAGAATAATATCGGATGAGCTGTCATGATCGGCTCTCGAAAGCTCTGTACTAACGATCCGATTCGCTTCGAAAGCAGCATTTTTCGTACGATTTTCGGATCGTGTGTACGGTCATTAGTGTGGACATACATTTAAAAAGCCTAAAAAATGCAAGAAAAGTTGAGGCTCATTTACGACAATTATTTAGGCACACGTTAATAACAGGATGATAATGAGCTTTTCAGAGTAAAATGTTGGGGAACCCTTGCAACCACATGCCATGCAGAAGGGTACAAGCCTTGTATGCAAATAGTCCAGGAATGATTGCACAATTCTGGAGAAGCGCAATTCAAGTACGCACTGGCAGATCTCTTAAGCCCCGTACACATGGGCAAAATGTCGGGAGACCTTTACCAGTTAAAAAAAAAAACGCCCAACGTTCTGCCTGTGTGTATGTTGGTCTGCCCGAAAAACATCCGGCTTCTGGAAAACCAGCATCCGAACGACTCCCGATCAGCACTTTTTCTTACTCTTTTCTTCTCTTTTTTACAGCAAGCCTTTTCTTGTGGGCGTTTTGTAAGGGTATGTACACATAAATATGAGCATATGTCTAGGTACCCAAGACTTTACCAACAAAAATAAAATATACTTACCACTCATCAAAGGATTTGAAACGTAGGTGACCGGTGATGTAAACTGCCCTCCACTGTCCTGCGGGGCATCGCTACTTCCGTTTGTTCTTCCAGCATCCATTGCAACCTGAGAAGAAGATCTGTGTGACACCTTGAAAGTGTGGGTTCCTCTGAGAACGTGAATGCCTAGCTACATATGTGACGTATGAAGCCAGTGGGGAAACCTGCAGTCTTGCTGGATGCTTCAGGTCGCCAAATCCTACCTGTGTAACCCGATAACATGCGTTCAGGAATATGAAGAGCATCAGTCAGTCCCAAACGTAACAGAGAAATTCAGCCTTTCCCCAACATAAAAGCTGCATTGATGTCACATCCTTTCAAAAGCTACGATCGGTCAGCTGTAGGATATAACTGGCATGCACTTTGTTTCATTCAAATACAGAAATATGTCTGCCAAAAAAAAAAAAAAAAGTGTGTGAGAGAGAGAGGGAGGGAGGACGGAACACAGTAATCCAGTTAGGCAACTTCTATTAGAAAAAAAAAGCAGCCTGAGGTATTTAGACAGATGAGAAAAAACTGCTCAACAATAAAAGAGCGCAATTATCTCCTTTAAGGTAACACCCATACATATAGAATTACGTACAGAATGATTGAAGGTTAAAATATGGATTTGTGACTTGTTGTTTTGTATACATATACTGTAAGCCTAAAGCCACAATCGGTCTTCCATCGGACAAATCCGTGGAAATTCCGACAACAATTGTCCGAAGGAGCATACAGACGGTCGGATTATCCGACAAAACACGTCCATCGGACAATTGTTGTCGGAATATCCGATCGAGTGTACGGGCCACGTACACACGGTCGGTCCATCCGATGGGAACGGTCCGAACGACCATTGTCATCGGTTAACCGATGAAGCTGACTGATGGTCTGATGTGCCTACACACCATTAGTTAAAAAAACGATCGAGTCCAACGCGGTGACGTAAAACACAACGACGTGCAGAGAAAAATGAAGTTCAATGCTTCCAAGCATGCGTCGACTTGATTCTGAGCATGCGTGGGTTTTTAACCAATGCTTTTGCATACTAACCATCAGTTTTGATCTATCGGTTAGGCGTCCATCGGTTCAATTTTAAAGCAAGTTCTAACATTTTTGACCGAAGGATAACTGACCGATGGGGCCCACACACGGTCGGTTTGGACCGGTGAAAAGGTCCTTCAGTCCGTTTTCATCGGTTTGGACCGACCGTGTGTACGGGGCTTAATACACACGATCAGTTTTCCAGACGGGAAAACTGTGAGGAGAGCTTTTGGCCGGGAATCCCGGCTGTGTGTATGCTCCTCGCAGTTTTTCCGATGGGAAAACTGCCTAAAATCCGCCGGACAAAAAAAGAGAACCACCGCCTGGAAATCCGGCGGACTTTTGTTGGGCGTTTTTTGGCAGTTTTCCTATGGGAAAAACTGCGATGGAGCATACACACGGCCAGGATTCCCGGCCAAAGGTCTATCACAGTTTTCCTGTCGGGAAAAACGGCCGTGTGTAGGGGAAAGACTGAACGGCGGTAAAAAGTCTGTCGGGAAACCTGATCGTTTGTACGAGGCTTTAATACTGGTGATTTCAGCAAGATTTTTCTTGTGCAAAACAGAATTTTTTTGTTGCTTCACACTTACAAACACTATTATAATATTTCACCTTCTTGTTCCCTTTTATTTCCTCCATATCAACACACTCCAGTCAGGGCCAGAGTGGTCCACAGATTGTGTAACTTTATAAAAAATAGACAAATGCCAGCCACAAATCAATTGCAAAGCATGGCTCTTCAAAACCTTGATTGTGACTGGGGTCGCAGATAGTACCACCGGAGGGCAATTACAGGAACGATTCCCTGTGTGGCTCTCCCTGCAGCAGCTGAAACCCGGTCTCTCCCCCTCTACCACACCCTGCCTTTCAGCTGCTGCAGGGAGAGCCACACAGAGTATTGTTCCTGTAATTGCCCCCCGTCACACCGATCTCCCTATCCTGCCCACATCTGATTCCCCCTGCTTTGTACCAACATCACCCCCCCCCCCTTCAGCAATATTGAAAACTTCCCTCTTCTGTGGGTACACAGGAGAAGGTTCAGTATGGAGAATGGCAAAAGGAGCCAGTAAGTATGTGAGCTGCCAGCCCCTTCCTTTAGTGAATGAACACAGTGAGTGGGGTCGTGTTCATTCATAACTGAAGCATAATAAACTTTGTCTACTGTTCATTCATCTACAGTGTAGCTAAGGGTTACATGAATGAAATTTGCATGACTCCCCCATCAACACAGACAGTGCTGACAGGGGAATCCCTCCTGCTGAGACATTGTATTTTCCCGGCGAGGAAACCATCCCCGCCAGGAGAAGACAGTGATTATTGCTAGAGGCTATAGCAGCCACTACCGATAATTGCAAGAAAAATCCAGCAGGCTGGTTGTACCCAAGTTTATCGATCTCAACTTGGTACATTCAGCCTGCCCATACATGGTTCAAATCAAACCATCATTGGTTGGCCCAAGGCTGCAGAGAAGGGAATTGAAGAACCTGTCCCTCTCAAATTAGGACCTGCAGCTGTGTTGACCTAAGTGAATGAGCCTCGAGATCTCATTTAGTCAAAACAAAAGGATTCGCCTCGGGACTTTAAATGAAGTGGGTAACGTTTCCGCCAGTAAAGATAACAGTAATTGTATAGTATATAATTTATTCAAGTAAAATATTTACATGCGTAAAGTAAAATTGTTACATACATAGATACCACCATCAATTGCCAATTGAAACGATACATAAACAATAAATATTAGTACACAAGTATAATAGTGTAGTGAGATCTCATTTACACAGAACTATAATTATTGAAGGGGTTGTAAAGGTTTGTGTTTTTTAACCTTAATGCATCCTATACATTAAGGTAAAAAAACACCTTGCACTCTCGGGCCCCCCAGCCCCCCCCCCCATTTTACTTACCTGAGCCACGAAACTCCGTGGGCGCGATCCCGCAATGGTTTCCCCCAGCTTGAGGCGGCTCATCATTGGAGATTGATAGCAGCGCAGCCATTGGCTCCCGCTGCTGTCAATCAAATCAATGATGCGGCGTGCCGGGGGTGGGGCTGAGTAATACAGTCGGCGGCTATGGCCACCGACTGTATCACGGTAGCGCGCCTGCAAGCTAACCCCCTTGGGAGAGCGATACCCAGAACGGGGGTTTAACTGTTGCAGGAAGGAGCCAAGACAGCTGCCTAGGGACCCCAGAACAGGAGGATTGGGGGCACTATGTGCAAAACTAACTGCACAGTGGAGGTAAGTATGGTATATTTGTTATTTAAAATAATAAAAAAAAAACCTTTACAACGCCTTTAACTCTATACAGTTTTATCTATTTAGCAGAACGTTATGTAAGTTATGTTTTGTTTGTGTCCGCTAATGATTAGTCTTTTTAATCTTTTTAGTGAAAATATTGTTTTGATATTTTCGGGGAGAATGGGGTGGGAAGGTCCTGTTAGGTAGGCTGTACAGGGCTCTGTGTTTTCTAACTGTGGTTGAATCTAGGTTACATTGGGCATTAATCAATGAAAGCTGAGGGTGAAGCTACTAGGTGCTATGCCTAAGTTCCGTAGAGTCTGAGAGCGAAGGGTCCCAAATCTCCTACCAACTGAACTGTCACCTCAAATTCTAAAGAACACAGTGGTGGCCTGCCATAAGGGGCGCCACACCACTAATCCATGCGTCCAGCCCCTAATCTACATGCAGGGCACCAAACGCATAGATTTCAATGTTTTTTTTTTTTTGGGTTAGAAGCATGTGATTAGAGCCAGATGCTCTAATTGGGTTAAAAAAAGGATGGGTTTAGGGTGCAGAGAACTGCACCCTGAGCCCACCCAGTTGTGTGATAATAACGAATTAATATTCGTTATTGTCTTCCTGATTCTCCTCCCTGCCAATCCAGAAGCATGTCCTGTCCCGATTGGCAGAGAGGAGAAGTGATCGTGTTGGCCGCCAAGGAGGAGGAGGAGAAGACACAGGTGAAGCCTCTATGATGCCATAGAGGAGAAGACGCATGGTGAAGCTGAGGAGGAGGAAGCGCTGCACGCAACCTAGATGGGATAAGTGCAGGGCTGGTGGGCTGAAAATCGAGTGATGGAAGGGGGGGGGGGGGGGTTGGGACCGACCTACCAACAGGGGGGTGGTGGCAGGCGGTTTGCCGCCAAATTCCCCTCCCCAAAAAATTGGAGCACCAGCCACCACTGAAAGAACACATTCCACTCTTGCTATTATTACCAGCCAGGCTTCCTCCCTCTCATTGAACCCTACTCCATCTTTCTTTTCTTTCAACTCTTTTTTTCCCCTCCATTCCCCTTCTTTTGATCCTACTCCCTATCCTATCCTATCCTATCCTATCCTGTTTCTTCTTCTCTTTCTTCTACATTAAGGCTTCATTTCCATGGACGTTTTTACAGCCACTTTTCTGAGCGTTTTTTGCAGCTTAAAAACAGCTCTCCATGTTAGTCTATGGCCTCATGCCCACCATGACGTTTTTGAGCTGTAGATGGCTGAGCCATTTTTAAGCTGCAAATAAAACCCAGGACCAGTGCGTTCTGAAGCTCCAGAGTTAGAGCTGTAAAAACGCCAGACATTAAAAAAACGCTCAAAAACGAGCAAAAACGCTACCGCAGCGTTTTTGAGCTCCAGCTCAAAAAAATATATATATTTTTTTTTTTTAAACATGGACAGGCGTTTTTAAGCTGTAAAAAAGGCTAAAACAAGTGGCTGTAAAAAAAGTCCATGGAAATTAAGCCTTATTGTGCATTTTCAGCACTACCTTTAGTGAACATCATGTGCTACTCATTATCTCATCTATGTCAACACAGAATTTATATGTAATCTATAAAGTTTGATTTACAACCTCTGTACTCTTGAAAGTCTTTTAATATTTAAATCAGTATTAAACCCAAAAGCAAAAATTCTTATATAGGATAGCTTTATTAGTTTTCTTTTTTAGGCTTTCTTACTTTTTTTATTTTCATCTGGTTATCCAGCCAGTAAGTCTGTTGTTTTTCAAAAGAAAGGGTTTCTTGTATCTACAGGGACAAATCATTTACCCCTTATAAAGTGTTCAATGTAGTTCAGATTCAATTTGTATTAAGAAGGATATCTTTCATCATATGACAACAGCAGCTAGAACAATAATAGCTTGCAATTGGAGAAAAAAAAAAGCCCAAACATAGCAGACTGGATATGTGAAGTGAACGAAAGACAGATAAGAGAAGAAGGATATATAAATAGTAGTAGTATAAAAATTGGATGAATTTCGGCTCTCAAATAGAATGAATGAATAGAATAAATGAATATCTATAAATGGAATATCAGGAAGAATATAAGGGGTTATTGTAAAAGGAATATAAAAATTAGTATATGGAAAGGGAGAGAATAGAGAGGCCATGGGTTTCCTTCTTTTTTTTTTTTTTTGTGTGTGGCGGATGGTGGATGAATGTGAGATAGGATGAATGAGAAGGTAAGATAGTAGAATATATGGAGATATTTATGACAAAGAATTTTTTATAAATATGTTTTATAGGTATTGATTAGATTCTGTACATTGAAAAACGACTATGAATAGATATATATTGTGACAGAATTGTGTATAAATGTAAATGTTTTTGTAATTAAGAAAATAACTAATAAAAATAAATTGAAAACAGATTCAATTTGTTAGCATATGAAAGTGATTGTAAATGCAAATTAATGCAATGCCAGTGCTTTTGGTTCCTTCTCTGGCAAGTGCCCCTATATGAAGCTGCTTACTATGGGAGCACTTGTGCAGGTCACTCCTGAGCCTTGCTGTCTGCGTCTACTACAGTCACAGACATGGTCGTTCAGCCTCTCCCCTTCTTCCTCGTCACAGGTTTTGACTGACAGCGGTGGGAGCCAATGGCTCCCATTGCCTCAGCAATGCCTGTGGGACCAGGCCTACATTGTGTGCTGAAAGGAAGGAAAGTGTTTGGTATAATAACCCAAACAGGAAGAAATTGAGCTGCAAGTTTGAAAATTACTTGCTAGACTTGCCAGGCTTTACAAGTTTGTTGCACAATTGCAGCAAGTCCGCATTGCACTCCAGATCAACTTTCTTTGCAAACATTCTGCAACTTCTGGTTTAATTATATTGTGCAATAGTCATCCCACCACAGGGGTCACTGTGGCTGAATTTTCATGCTGTAGACTTGAAGAGCTCTTGCTGTAGACTCGCCACTGCAACTTTGCTCTTGCTAGAGATTTGCCACGCAAATTTGCTACAAATTGGAAAAGTGACAACTAGAACTTGTGCTTCAAGTGCTCTGCAAGTTTACAATTTGCCAGTTGCAGCAAGTTAACAGACTTACAAATCAACATTCAAATTTGTGGCAAGTTATCCTTGCTATCTGGGAACATATATATTTTTCAAGGGGCCACAAAAGAGATGTAAACAGTAATACAATTACCTGTAATGATATATATATATTAAAAACCATGGACTATCTAAAAAAATCTTTCTATATAAGTAGGCCTAGGGACCTCATTATTCTCAACTGCTCCCCTACCCCCCAAATCGTATGATATATCATTACAGGGTATTTAATTACTGTGTCTATCTCTGACTTACCATTTTTTTCTTGTGACTCGATTGAACACAATTTCATCTTTCTGGATCCATTCTTCCCATGATGTTGCGAGTGTTGGCCATTGTTTTTATGAATAACCAATTTATTTGCAACAGGAATGGAATACACTTGCTGTAATATGATGAGGCAGTGTGCTTATATTATGAGCATTTGTCTTGACTTGTATGGGTCTGATATACTTTTTGTTATAATTTCAGCGCTTAAAGTTTACGCTTGTCTTCCTGATGAAGTGGGCTGCTGACTAGTGAAACACGTTGAAGAATTAACAAGCAACCCATCAACCTACCTCTAACAGGGATGATGGGAAGAGGACTATGTAATGTTTTCATGAGACAACATATGGATTTGTAATAGGTTATTGTACATTTTTAAACAAATAACACAATTGTTTTAAGATTTGTACAAATACAATTTAATGTTTTATTCCATTAATCTTTTGTGGTACCAGTAAAGTCCTGACAATTTGGGTAACTAGAATGTAATTAAACATGACGTTTCCTTTCAATCTGCAGTGCTTTAATGTTATGTAAAATGTAAAGCAATATTGCAGCTTTGAGGTGTTCCGTACACAGAATGTGTACATAATGCCCCCCAGATATGTAATTTTCTGCTTGTGTGATTGGCTTACTAATTTCCCCAGAAGTCTGCACTAAGATACTAATCATATTTTGAGCATTCTCGCATGCTTTGCAACAAAAACATCATTTTTGGTGAGATACTTCCAAACGGGAAAACATTTCTAAATGGGCTCAGACCCTGCAACTTTCCTCATTAGAACACTACAAGTGCAGCAGCTGATCGATAATGAAAAAGTCTTTCCCTCTTACAATCACTTTGCACACAGACACAAACAGCTACTTCATAAGAATAACAAAAGGCAAGAATCTGCAACAAAGTTGTCAAAATCCCGGCATAGATCACTCAGAGAGGATTTTTTCGCCCGGAAAGAAAAATTGGAAGACCAAGGCCAACGCATATGCTTGGAAACAAAAGAATACATTACATAACAATAAAAAACATCACATCACTTTCAAAGCATCCTGTGGTACGAGAATTTTCAAAACTTTAGTACCCTCTTCATTTTCAATATGAGATTAGGATGCAAAAATAAAGCAGACAATAATTTGTTTGATAATCTCATTGTATGTATGAACTACGAAGCTTAATAGCAGGAGGAAGATGGATCTTAGGGTCGCTATAGGCAGACATTTAGCATTACTTGTGATAATTAGAACACCTGTGCTCTCCCTCGGGCTTAGGGGCTCCAGCTTATCACAGGTGCTCATTATCCCACAGAGGATTTTCTAGCAAACTGTAAAATCTATAAGCAAGCAGGGCTCAATTCATCGTCTTATACCGGTAAGGATCAAATTACCACCTAAGCGCTTTTCTCTTTCTTTTTTCCTAAGACAGATATAAAGCAAATATCCCAATTGCTATCAGTCTTGGGAAAAGTATGTCCATCTATGGGCAGAACAATCACTGAAAACAATTGTGGTAACAAATCTACCCATCATTTTAGACCCACTGTATTTTTTTCCCCAATCAGCTTAATAAGAGATGCAGAACGTAAAATGGATATAGCGTAGTAAAGGTTATAAAATCGCTGTACAAGCATTTAGAACTCTGAATCATTCATTATGGATGTCTTAAACCCTTACCCCAGATGATGTCCTTGGGACGAAACGCGTTGGGAGGACCCCACTGTTGCTACTACTATGCACAAAGTGTTCTTGCTACATTAAATTTTCAACATTCAACACAGAGTTACGCTATGTGGATGTTTTTTTCTTCATAATCTCTGGTACACACCCTTCCATACACATCCGGATTTTTTTATGGACCATCATGTCCTGTGAGACCATCGGGTAACCAGCTATCTTCGTCTGTGATATACTCCATTCCTCTTCCGTTTGGTCACTCTTGCTACAGCCATTGGAGACACATACAGGATTGCCCAGGTTCCATCGTGGTTTTATCACACAAAGCTCTGTTTGACCCATCTGAATGTAGGTTCTCCTGGGTTCAAACTCTCTGGGAAGCCCCTTACCTATCGGTGGTGGTTTCTCTTCACGTTAATTCATTTCAACGCTCCTTCAACTCTAGCACCGATTAATAGTATGCCTTTAAAACAGAGGAGAGTGATGTGTCATTATGGAAAACACAGGCAGTTCTCATTTCTGAAAATGTCAAGCATCAAACACATAAACGTGCCACAAGCTTCTTTTTCTTGTAGTGTCAGCATATGTCTCTTTGCTGACAAGGGGAACAACAGACTATCAAATGAATGCTTCCAAACTAAATTGATAGGCCTTTTTTCACAATGTGGCTCCCACAGGAGAGTCAGGGTGCCCACTAACACACAGCTCCTTTCTCTATCTGCAATGTAGAGAGCGTCTTGACTCTCCTGTAGCCCAAGGGAGGGGGAAAGCACGACACTCCACACCAGGGAGAAAGCCTTGCATTACTGTGTGTAGTTACAGACAGAAGAACAGGAAATGAGGATTTCTCAGAAGAAATAAGGACATTTAAAAGCAAAATGGAAGGATGAGGTAAGTGAAGGAGAACTGCACTAAGGTAAAGGAAGCTATTTAGGGAAAAAAATTGGACCTTTACAACCCTTTTAAGTGTGTACATACCAAATAAGTAACAAAATGTCAAAGCTGATCTCCAGGTTTCATTTAACTTTGAAAAGTTCCTTCAAACCTTTGTGTTTGTTTCAGAAACGGGACAGGAAGGTTTTGTCCCGCTACAAGAACACAGTGTTTACTGTATGTACAGTGACTTGAAAAAGTATTCATACCCAGGCCCGGATTTACTCCCTTCGCCGCCCCAAGGCTGGGTCCTTCAATGCCGCCCCCCGCCTGCGCAGTACAGGGGGGACATTATCCGCCGGGGACTTTTTCAACAACACACAAAGAAGGAGGGGGGGGGTTTGCTGCCGAATATGACATTGAGAGGCGGGGGTGCTGCTGCCGAAAATTGCATTGAGAAGCGGGGGGGTTACATTGAGCATTGGGGGGGTCTAACAAAATGACATTGAGAACCGGGAGGGGGGGGGGGTGTTGCTGCTGCCGAAAATTACATTGAGAGCCATCTCACCTCCTCTTCCCTCTGTTTTCTCTCCTCTCACTATCCGTAACATGACAGGGGGGAACTCCGGAAATGAAAGTGAAAGTGTCCTCTCCTCTCAGCCGCCCCGAGGCCTGGCCTTGTTGGCCTTGTCTGGAATCCGGCCCTGTTCATACCCCTTGAAATTTTCCACATTTTGTCATGTTACAACCAAAAACATAAATGTATTTTATTGGGATTTTATGTGATAGATCAACACAAAGTGGCACATAATTGTGAAGTGTAAGGAAAATGATAAATGGTTTTCAATCAAAAAAATATCTGATACCCCTAACTAAAATCTAGTGGAATCAATTGCCTTCAGAAGTCACCTAATTAGTAAATAGAGTCCAGCTATGTGTAATTTAATGTCAGTAAAATATATAAAATAAATAAATCTGTTCTGTAATCCAATAAAATACATTTACGTTTTTGGTTGTAACATGACAAAATGTGGAAAATTTCAAGGGGTATAAATACTTTTTCAAGGCACCGTAGCTGAGACTACATACTGTTTACACAGCACTCCCAGCCGCTGCAACTGTAATGCCGCGTACACAGCATCACTTTATGTGATGAAAAAAAACGACGTTTTTAAAAACGTCACTTTAAATGACCGTGTGTGGGGGAAAACGTAGTTTTATGTCTTCTGAAAAACGACAAAAAAAATTTGAAGCATGCTTCAATTTTATGTGTCGTTTTTCAAAACGTCGTTTTTTTACTTCACAGAAATTGACCGTGTGTAGCAAAAAACGTTGTTTAAAATGACGTTTTTACACCCGCGCATGCCCAGAAGCTAGTTATGAAGCGAGCTTCAATGGAAAAACGTGGTGAACGTAACCTCGCTTTGCTAGAACATTGTGAGAAAAACGATGGTGTGTAGGCAACTTCGTCTTTGAAAATTGAAGTTTCAAAAACGTCGTTTTTTACTTCACAGAAAATGTAGTTTTTTTTCATCACATAAAGTGATAGTGTGTATGCGGCATAAGACCCGGTTCACACTGGGGTGACACGACAGGCGGCTCAGCCGCCTGACGAGTCACGTTTTATTGAATGCAATGGAACCGTTCTAATAGGAGCGACGCAAGTCGCTCCGACTTAGAAAAAGGTTCCTGTACGACTTCGGGGGCGGCTCGGGGCGACCTGCATTGACTTCTATACAGAAGTCGTTTTGCAAATCGCCTCTGAAGTCGTCCTCAGGACGCCTTGCGGAGTCGCCCCCGAAGTCGTGCCGCTGCAGTGTGAACCGACTCTTAGTTAAGTAATACTTTGTTTGGACCATCTTTGTCCAAACAATGTATTTTTTAACAGGTATAAACTTTATTAGATTTCTTTGCAGCATGGACAGAGATGATGCAGCTTAACATGTGCTAATAACAAGTTTGTTGCTGTCCCGGACAGGAGGGTGAGAGTTACTGCCTCCACAGTCCCTTGGTTTCTTTTGGTGGGTTTTTCTAGGTCCAACCCACTGGTCCTGTGTAATATAGAAAGAGATAGGATCGACAGAGCCTGGGACCAGGGAATTGGGAAGATCCAAGGAGGAGCCACAGACCTAGGCCTGACAGAAAGCTGAGAATGTGTCCATAAGGGAGAGAGATGGAGAATAACTCCTGAGAGGAGCAGAAGAATGTTGCCCACTACTTATCTGAATTTAAAATCAACAGAACTTGGGGTTCACCTTGAAGACACCAGTACTGGAGTATGCCAAGGACATTGCATGTACATGTGCTCTATCTTTGCAGGCATGCCGGGGCAGCTCAAGCCTGTAGTTAGGATTAGGGAACTTAGTAAACAATTATGTTTTTGAATGTTGCCTTTTCACTTTTCTAAGTAAAGTTTTGAAATCCTTTGCCTACCTTACTGTTACTGAAAGGGGAGCAATGCAAGTAGCCAGCACACATAGTCTACAGAGTGGGTATGGCCAGGAGAGGAACAGACAGGAACTTTAAAGTGGAGTTCCACCCAAAAATGGAACTTCCGCTTAATCCACTTCTCACCCCCTTACATGCCACATTTGGCATGTAATTTTTTTTTGGGGGGGGGGGGGGGAATGGGGGCTTCAGTAGGAGTGGGACTTCCTGTCCCACTTCCTCCTTCTGCCCAGGGACCGCTTAGGCGATACGTCATATCACCTACGTCAGCCCCTCCCTGTAAGCGAACGCCTGGGACACGTGACAGGTCCCAGGCGATCGCCTGACCACTCAAAGAGCGCAGCGCCGCTGGCGCATGCGCAGTGAGTGCCCTTGTGAAGCTGAAAGCTGTCACGGCCGGGTGCACATAGTTACAATGAAGGCGCCGGTGGAGAAGGGGGTGGGAGGAGAGAAGCTCCGGGCGGCGCATCGCTGGACCGTGGAAGAGGTAAGTGTATGTTTATTAAAACCCAGCAGCTACACTTTTTGTAGCTGCTGATTTTTAATAAACATAAAAAACAGCTGAAACTCCCCTTTAAGAGGGGACCAAAGAAGGCACATTGTAAATACAGCTCATTTAATTGGGGCATTACTCACACCCCACGAGTCAATTCGTGTGACCAAATTTTAACAAATTTCTTACGTCAGTTACATATTTCATGGAGGGAAACCTGGAGATCAGCTTTAGGGGCCTTAGGGCTAAATTTAAAGTGTAAGTGTTGTAACTTTTTATAAAGACACAATTTCCAGATCCCATGAATAGTACATACCATTGCTGCTCCTACTTTCCTTTACATTTGCAGCCATGGATGTTCTCTCCACAGAAACTGCTGGTCCCTAATCCCTGTCCAAGGGTTGTGATCTACAAGTAGGCACCTCTAGTGGCTTCTCTGGCTTATTTGAACTACATTGTGTGCGCAGAGTGCTCTCTCATTTTCCTTATCCAACTGCAGTGGCCAAGCTGTGTGCACAGTATGAACAGACTGAGCTCAGCTGCGACAACTAAAGAGGAAGAGAGCGAACTGCACATTTGCACAGTTTGAACTGCCTGTAATGGCTGCTTGAGAGCACATGCTTGTAACGTCCAGCTCCTCTTGCAAATGGTTTTCATAGGTGTAGCGCAGATCCGGCACCAATCTGGCTGTTTAATCCCAGGTACCATTCCTTTATAAGCACATAGCAGCCAGGCACACAGTATTTCCTACACACTCAAGTCAGAAAACAGGCTGTGCATCTTTTTTTAATTTTTTTTATATGAATTTGGATAGGGTGAGGGTGAGCATAGGTAGTGGTGTATTTAGGTTTCGTGCTGCCCTAGGCCTGACTAAACTCATGCGCCCCTAATTTAAATATGACCCATCCCCTTCCTGTCGAGGCCACACCCCTTCCTGTTTACGACCCATCCTATCAGAAAATAATTTTTTAAATAGCATATATATATATATTTATTTATTTTGTTATTTTTTTGTTGAATAAACAGGCTGTGCATCTTTTTTTTTTTTTTTTTGGTATGAATTTGGATAGGGTGAGGGGGAGCATAGGTAGTGGTGTATTTAGGTTTCGTACTGCCCTAGGCCTGACTAAACTTGATGGCACAATCTAAATTGTAAGGTATAAATTACTGACCCCTTGGTATGATGTCCTTTCTGGTACCAGGAGAATGAATTTAGCCCTTGCAGTAACGAGACTGACACGGTATTAGGTTAAATCATTCTGTTGTAATATGGCGCGAACAGTTCCTTTTATAAACTTACAAAACATATAGAGATTCAAAAGGAAGTACATAAGTACATGTCTTAACATCATTGGTTAATACACTGTTACTGGGCGGACCCCCCCTTTCGGGTGATGCTGCTAAAATATCATTGGTTAAAAGTTACCGTTATTTATTGCTTAAGTTAAAACTCGTGATTAAGGCTGGTATATATGTCAACCGCCACAAACTGGTTATAGAAACCACAAGACTTAGGTCACAAGACATTCAAACTGACTACTACTATATATGGTCATCACAAGAATTACTCATGTCATTCTGATATACAGACAGCATTTATGCAATCTATGGACAACTTATGTTAACCCTTAACATCCCCACAAAACTCATGCGCCCCTAATTTAAATATGACCCATCCCCTTCCTGTCGAGGCCACACCCCTTCCTGTTTACGACCCACCCTATCAGAAAATACATTTTTTAATAGCATATATATATATATATATATTTATTTATTTTTGTTATTTTTTTCTTGATTGCAGTTTAATTAAACTAAAAAACAATCAAGAATATATATATATATATATATATATATATATATATATATATATATATATATATATATATATATATACTATAAACATATGCATATTATAAAACATTTAATGATTTAATAACTACAAGAATTAACATGGCTAAATTCAGGTTTGAAATAATACTGAGTTTTGACATGGATAATATATTATGCAATGTACATTGTACAGTATGTTGTAGAGAAGAAATATTTATACTACTGATCTTAGATAAAAATTATATATTATCTGGGACTTTGTTTTAGTTAAACTAGGACCTGCTCGCTTATATGTGCTATCACAATATGTCACTGGATTAGTAAGATTACTCCTAGCTTGTAAGATATTTGGACTTGTGTTTGTTGCCACTGATTGTAATCGTAGGATTATTTCACTTATTTGTATAATGACTAGGAATTCCCTAGTAATTATACATATAAGTAAAATAATCAGCCCCCCGGCCCAGTCCACCCCATAAGACTGGCGCTACACTAAAGTGTAGCGTAAGCCGGCGGGGACTCTTTTTGTGTGGGAGATGGGAGGAGGCTGTTTTTTTTTGTGTGGGGGGTGGCTTTTTTGCTGCCCCCCCCCTCCAAAGTGCCGCCCTAGGCCTGGGCCTTGTTGGCCTAGGCCAAGATACAGCGTTGAGCATAGGGATACTCCAATAAACTTCAGACTGGTAATAGTGGACACTAAAGTTGAACAGTTCCAGAATAAAAGCAGAATCCACTGCGATCAACTTCTGCATAAAGGCAAATGTCCTCCACTGACTCACTCCTTCTGAAGTTGCACATATTACTGGCTGCATTCACTGTAGTGCACATGTCACTGGCTGCATTTTCTGTAGCTGGCTGCATTTACTGTAGTGCATGTCACTGACTTCATCTGCTATATGCATATGTCATTAACTGTATTCATTGTGCACAAACGTCGGCCATTTCTCTTAGCCGTGACTGCGTGTCTCAGGCAGGAATCCAGCACAGAGCCCCCGATGTAGCGCAAACCCGGGACTGATCTGGCTGTTTAATCCCGGGTTCCATTCCCTTATAGGCACATAGCAGCCAGGCCCACAGTATTTCCCACACGCTGGAGTCAGAGAACAGGCTGTGCCTGTTTTGTTTTTGTTTTGTTTTTCCTTTTTGGGTATGAACTTGGAAAGGGTGAGGGTGAGCCTGGGGGATACTCCAATAAACTTCAAACTGGTAATAGAGGACACTAAAGCTGAACTAGTACTTCAGGATGACATCCAATCTCCCCATAGAGAACAGCAGGGCTCTGACAGGTCCGTCCCTGCACAGTGAGCAGAGATGGACCTGTCATTTGCCTGCTCAGCGAGGATCAACGGAGTGTTCCCCGGCTGAGCAAGTGAAGTCTGTCCAACAGATCCAACCCGTGTGAAAGGGACTTAAAACAGTTCTTTCTTTATAAACACAACACAATACTACTTCTAGGAAGCAAAATATAATTTATTGTATAACAAACATCTATTGTCTGCGGAGAACTGAACATTTCTTAGATCACTTTGGTGGTTATTTACTAAAGGCAAATCCACTTTGCACTACAAGTGCAAAGTGCATTCGTAAATTGCACTGAAAGTGCACTTGGAAGTGCAGTCACTGGGGTGGATTCAGGTACGACTTGCGCCCTCTTACGGAGGCGCAGCGCACAGTTTTAACGCTGCGCCTCCGTAAATTACCTGCGCTACGCTTCATTCATGAAGCAGTAGCTTCGTAATTTGCGTGGGCGCTCCCTAAAACTGCCCGGCATAAGGGCGCGTAATTTAAATGATCCTGTAGGGGGCGTGGATCATTGAAATTAGGCGCGTTCCCGCGCCGAACGTAGTGCGCATGCTCCGTCGGGAAACTTTCCCGACGTGCATTGCGGCAAATGACGTCGCAAGGACGTCATTTGCTTCAACGTGAACGTAAATGGCGTCCAGCGCCATTCACGATTCACTTACGCAAACGACGTAATTTTCAAACATCGCGACGCGGGAATGACTGGTATACTTAGCATTGGCTGCCCCAGCTAATAGCAGGAGCAGCCTTACGCGGAACCCGACGAACGTAAACGACGTAAAATGCGTACGCAGGGCACGCGTAGGGTTGTGAATCGGCGTGAGTATGCAATTTGCATACTCTACGCTGACCACTACGGGAACGCCACCTAGCGGCCATCGTAAGAATGCAGCCTACGATACGACGGCATAAGAGCCATATCTTAGGCTGCAGTCGGCGTAACGAGCTTTCTGAATACAGAAAAGTCGTTATGCCGGCGCAACTAAGCAATTGCGCTGCGTAACTATGGTTACGCAGACGCAATTGCTTACTGAATCCACCCCACTGTAAATCCGAGGGGGACATGCAAGGAGGATAAAAAACAGCATTTTAGCTTGCACATGATTGGATGATAAAATCAGCAGAGCTTCTCCTCATTTCAGATCTACCCCTCAGATTTACAATGAATGCACTTCCAAGTGCAATTTTAAGTGCACTTTGCACTTGTAGTTTGCACTTGTAGTGCAAAGTGGATTTGCCTTTCATAAATAACCCCCATGGTGTACATTCTGTAGCAAAGTCACAAACATAAACGCCAGTAATGCTATTCTAATCATTTCTGGAACAGAAGTTACTTCAGGTCACAAAGATGGCTGGCAGACAGGATTTTCCTATATCCAGTCATGTCACCAAAATAAGCAATCATTTTCATTGCACCACCTGCAAATACTCAAATTAATCCTTTAAGTCTAACCAGAGGTGACTGGAGCTGTGCAATCGTACGGTACATTCATGCTCAGTATATTTGCTGCCATCCTGTGAAGAACTTTAGTATTACAACTTCACGCTTAACAAATCACGCTAGAAACTTGGATCATGAATATGTGTTAGGAGCCACTGCTCAGTCCAGCTAGTTTTTAAAGCTGTAAGCGCTAAGACCATCATACTAACAGAACTTAAAACAATAACCCTTATGGGCTGTACAGACGACCGAACATGTCTGCTGAAACTGGTCCGCGGACCAGTTTCAGCAGACATGTTCGGTCGTGTGTAGGCCCGAGCGTGCAGGATTCCAGCAAACATTTGCCCGCCGGGCCTTTTCCCAGCGGGCAAATATTTCTGGACTTGTTTTAAAACATTCCGCTGGAATCCTGCCCGCTCGGACATGTTCGGTCGTCTGTACAGACCTACCGTACATGTCCGAGCACCCGCCATCCCTCGCATGCGTCGAATGACTTAGACGCATGCGTGGAAGCATTTAACTGGGAAGGCCGCCCACGTCGCCGCGTCATCGTCGCGGCGACGCCACGGACACGCCCCCGCGTATTGTTTACACGCGGATTTCTGTACGATGGTTAGTACAGCCATCGTACAGAAATCCCCGGGCAGACATGTACGGTGAAAACGGTCCGGCGGACCGGTTTCATCGTACATGTTTCCCCGTGTGTACGCGGCCTTAGAAGTCTACCTAAAATTGATTCATATTTTGTTCATGCAACCAAAGCAAACATTGTAGATTCAGAAACGTACGTCCCGCCGGCGCATTTTTTTACGTCGTTTACGTTAGGCTTTTTCCGGCTTAAAGTTACCCCTGCTATATGAGGCGTAGCTAATGTTAAGTATGGACGTCGTTCCCGCGCCGAGTTTTGAAAATTTTACGTCGTTTGCGTAAGTCGTTCGCGAATAGGGCTTTGCGTAAGTTACGTTCACGTCAAAACCAATGAGGCGGAGCTGCGGTGGCTCAACGCGATTGGCACTGCTCTGACAAGCCATTCACCTCTGCAGCTAGGGGTTCGGATCCCGGTCTCAGCTACATGTGAATTGAGTTTGGTGGTCTCAGCCCGGCTCCCGATGGGTGTGCTATGCGAGGTAAGCCTGCGCTTAGTACGCCCACCCCCCTCCCACAAAAACCACCACACTTACACGCACTCGAAATTGGGTTAACATGCACGCACTTTGACCACGCGGTCTCTAAAAAGAGAGGCGAAGGACTAACAGGGCTGGTTGAGCGGGCTAGATCCTCTCACTCCCTTATAGGGAGTCCCTCTGCCCCGTTGGGCTTCAAAGCGGAGCAGGTAGGGCGGGCTGTGTGGGAGGACCCCCTCACACACCCACCATTGCCACCCAGGGCATGGAGAAAGGTGGCAGATTGCCTCTGGGGGAGGCCTGCCTACTCCCAACTCCTGCAGTCCGGCTCCTCTCTCAAGTACAAGTAAAAAAAAAACAAAAAAACAATGAGGCTTTGCGGCAAAATTTCGAGCATGCACACTGGGATTCTTTCACAAACGGCGCATGCGCTGTTCACAAAAACGTAAAATACGCGGGGTCAAGTGAAATTTAAATAAAACATGCCCACAACATCCCCATTTGAATTAGGCAGGCTTACGCCGGCCCACATACGTTACGCCACCGTAACTTAGGGCGCAAGTTCTATCTGAATACGGAACTTGCACCCAAATTTACGGCGGCAAAACGTATCTGATATACGTTACGCCGGCACAAAGATAGAGCATTCTATCTGAATCCAGCCCATAGTCTTCACCATGCAACTATTTTTTTTATGCTGGCTATAAAATCTAACCACTGAATGGGGAGAAGACAGCAGTGGAGGTCAAGCCTTAAGCCTCGTACACACGCGCGGTTTTCTCGGCAAGAAACAGCAAGAAAACTGCTGGCAGAGCTTTCTTGCTGAGTAAACCAAGCGTGAGTATGAGGCTTTCGGGTTTCTTGTCAAGAAAACTGCCCAGAATCTCGACGAGAAAAAATAGAGAACCTGCTCTCTATTTTCTCGTCGTGTGTATACTTACCTCTCCATGGAAACCCGCGCATGCTCGAAATGACTTTGACGCATGCGATGTAGCTTCCAAGGTAAAGGTAGGGTGAAGCAAGATGGCAGCAACGGTATCGAATGTGACGAGCGCATGCTCGTCATAGTCGATGATGTCACTGCATTCTTGGCATTCAACAGCAGTTCTTTTGAATGGTGTGTGTGTGTGTACACTCGGCATATCAGGAATCTTGTCAGGAAAAACAGAGGTTTTTTCCTGACGAGAATCTGGGCCGTGTGTACAGGGCTTAAAAGTGGACTGAAACAGTTTGGCATTAATGCAAGCTGTGTTTGCCTTATCTGTGTTTGCCTTATCTTGTAGTGAGATAGGAATGCACTTCCGGTACATGTGCTTTCCTGTATTAGGGTTGGTGGTAACTTTGGATCAAATATCTACGCTAGGCATGTGCAATTTTTTAAGTTACGAATACGTTTTCCGTCAATTTTCGTTATTTTAGTTGATTCGTTAACATACGAATGAACGAATGGTTTAGCGCAATTGATAACGAATAACGATATTTTCAAAATAACGAATATGAAAAACAACGAAGATACGAAAGATGAAAGAAACGAAAACATAGAAACAACGAAAATACCGAACCCAAAAAATAAAAATAATTACGAAAAACAAAATGAACGAAAATGCAAACTTACTAATATTCGAAGACCTAAAAGAAAACGAAATGCCGAACAAAGACTAAAAAACGAAAATCAAAACTAACGAAAAATAAATTACGAATCTTCGGAAAACTGAAATGAAAACAACGAAAATACAAAATAATGTAAATTAGCTTTCGTTAGTACTGAAATATTTCTGGACATTGACCAATAGCCACTGAGCGCTGTCCCTTTCCTCTGAAGAGGTTTGTTCCTTCCCCCAATGAGCTTCTTTCTCATTACCTCCTGGCTCCTTGTGTCTTTTTCTGTGTTAGACTGCAGTGCATCTAATTTCTAGATTTGTATTTGTAATATCTGACATATTTTAGTTTTCTTCTACGTCAGACTTCTTTCTAGACAGGGTGTGTGTGCTAAGACAGTCAAGTCAATCACAGTAAAATCCGAATTACAAAATTACGACGAGTAGTGTGTCGAATAAACGTAAAATGTATTCTAACAGAATTACGAATGCAATAAAATCTACAAAAGTACGTTTTTACAATCAAAGGAAATTAGACATGAAAATACGAATGATCATAAAGCAACGAAAATATATTTCTTTACGAAAATACGAATGCGGCATGATGGAAAATATAATGTAAATACGAATAACAAAACAACGAAAATTAAACTAACGTAAAAACGAAGGAACGAATAAAATCATTTTAAAAATACGAACGCGGCAGAATACAAAATATAACGAAAATACGAATCTCGATTCAACGGAAAAAAAAAAAACTAACAGAAAAAAACGGAAACGGAAAAAAGAGTGTTACGAAAATACTAAAGAGTACGAATACGATAACTAACGTCTTACGAAATTACGACTCGTTACGAATCACGATAAACGTCCTATCTTAGGTTGCAATATTTCTGCTGGCCGATAGGTGGCGCTTCCATTGCGGTCGGCGTAGAATATGCAAATCAGTAGATACGCCTATTCACGAACGTACGCCCGGCCGCCACAGTACATTTACGCCGCTTACGTAAGAGATAGGCCGCCTAAAGTTATTCCATCAAATAGATGGAATAGTAATGTTAAGTATGGCCGCCGTTCCCGCGTCGAAATTCGAAAATTTTACGTTGTTTGCGTAAGTCGTCCGTGAATAGGGATTTACGTCGTTTATGTCCACGTCGAAATCAATTGGCCCGTGTGGCGGACGTAGCCGCAATGCACACTGGGAAATGTAGGAGCACGGCGCATGCGCAATTAAAAAAAACGTCAAAAACGTCAGGTCAAGCCCCATTAACATAAAACACGCCCCCTTAGCTAAATTTGAATTGGGCGCCATCACGCCCGCCCGCTTTAGGCTACGCCGCCGTAACTTAGCAGGCAAGTACATGGTGAATCATGTACTTGCCTCTCTAACTTACGGCGGCGTAGCTTAAATGCCTTAAGCTACGCCGCCTTAAAGTTTCGGCCATGTATGTGAATCTAGCTAAATATCTGTGGTTCGTTCTCCAAGATGCTTGGAACCTCCTACCTGCCAAGTCATACACAAACTGTGTGCCAGTGTACCTGTAAGAATTTATGCTGTTTTGAAGGATGGTCACGCCAAATATTGATTTAATTTGGATTTCTCTTTTGTTCATTTTATTTGAATTTTATTAATTGCTGATAATAAAAACCTATTAACACTTCTATTTCTGAAAGCATTCTTAATTAACAGCATTTTTTCACACCTGCATAAAACTTTTGCACAGTAGTGTAGGTACAGCTGCACAGATCTGCCAAGGCACCTATCCAAAGTGTAGGCCTTAAAACGAATCTAAAAGAGCAACCTTGATTGCAGACATAAGGGGGTGTTGGTACCATTTTTTTTACTTTGGTCACTAGGTGGTGCACTCCCATAGATAAATAAATGGTTACATAAGAGGAGAGTTGAGAGGCCAGGACTGAGACTCAATAGCTTGCCTCCATTTGACTAGGTGGGGCCTTTTCTGTTGAAATGTATTGCTTCTTGCAATTGGCCTCCCCAGCTGGGGAATACCTGGAGAGGTCCTGATGCCCTGGATAGAGGAAAGTTTGGGACAAAACATAAATGGTCCCACCTGGGAAAGTGAAGTCTATCACATATAATTGGTCAAACTTGTCTGCCCTGAAATTTTATGCCCTAAAGCTTTGAAAACCTATTGGACTTTCCTCTTCTTGCTACCAATGGCCTTTCTTTGAATTGATACCTGACTCAGCTGGTAAGAATGCAGGGTGAAGTGTTGGGCATAGTAATGTATGCTATTCAGCTCCCTCTTGGGGGACTCACACTAATGTAAAATTAGGCAAGACGAGGTCTGTTGGTGGTACCTGGGAAGGAAACTGTGTGCACGTGTTCTAATGACACTTCTTATATATACAGTATCTCACAAAAGTGTGTACACCCCTCACATTTTTGCAAACATTTTATTATATTTTTTCATGTGACAACACCGAAGAAATGACACTTTGCTACAATGTAAAGTAGTGAGTGTACAGCTTATATAACAGGGTAAATTTACTGTCACCTCAAAATAACTCAACACACAGCCATTAATGTCTAATTAATTAATTAATGAACTTGCATTCCAGGAAGTGCACGGATGTTTTTCAGATGAAATTCAAGACAAAAAGGTACGGCAGCTTAGGCAAATTACCATTTCAACATTTTTAAACACTTGCCGCCCGCCAATGACATATTGACGTCGGCAAAGTGGTTGTAAAATCCTGACTGGACGTCATATGACGTCCTCAGGATTCTGAGCCGCTGCGCGCCCCCGGGGGCGCGCATCGTGGCGATCGTTGTTGCAGGGTGTCAGTCTGACACCCCGCAACACCGTTCTCGGTAAAGAGTCTCTCACGGAGACTCTTTACCACGTGATCAGCCGTGTCCAACCACGGCTGATCACGATGTAAACAGGAAGAGCCGTTGATGGCTCTTCCTCACTCGCGTCTGTTTATCAGCGCAGCCCCCCCTCGGATCGCCACACTGGACCACCAGGGAAGGGCAAAAAAAAGAAAGTCTGAAAAAAAAAAAGTCTGGAAAAAAAAAGATGCCAATCAGTGCCCACAAATGGGCACTGACTGGCAACATGGGGAAATCAGTGCCGCCCCACAGTGTCCATCAGTGCCACCCCACAGTGTCCATCAGTGCCACCCCACAGTGTCCATCAGTGCCACCCCACAGTGCCCATCCATGCAGAGTGCCCACCTATCAGTGCCCATCTGTGCCACCCATAAGTATCCATCAGTGCCACCCATAAGTGCCGCCCATGAGTGCCCATCTGTGCCGCCTATGAGTGCCCAGTGCCGCCCATGAGTGCCCATCAGTGCCGCCCATGAGTGCTCATCAGTGCCGCCTATGTGTGCCCATCAGTGCCGCCTATGTGTGCCCATCAGTGCCGCCTATGTGTGCCCATCAGTGCCGCATACCAGCGCCGCCAATCAGTGCCACCTCATCTGTGCCCGTCAGTACTACCTCATCGATGTCCATCAGTGCCATCTCATCAGTGCCTGTAATTGAAAGAGAAAACTTACTTATTTACAAAAAAAATTAACAGAAAAAAATAAAAACGTAATTTTCTTTCAAAATTTTCAGTCTTTTTTTAGTTGTTGCGCCAAAAAAAAAAATCGCAGAGGTGATCAAATACCACCAAAAGAAAGCTCTATTTGTGGGGGAAAAAGGACGCCAATTTTGTTTGGGTACAGTGTAGCATGACCGCGCAATTGCCATTCAAAGTGCGACAGTGCTGAAAGCTGAAAATTGGCTTGGGCGGGAAGTGCCCTGTATGGAAGTGGTTAAATTAGACACTAGAGGCCAAAACATGGCAGGGCACTGAGGGCAATCTAACTCATTGACTGACACTATTTTCATGACAAATACAATACATTTCAGGCTCCAATGCCTTTTATTAGTCTCTTCTCAGTTCACAATAAAAAGTCAGTATTACAAATATAATATTTTTTTATTATTAAACATTTTCATTCACAGATGATCTGCAGAAAACAAAATATGCATTTACAAGTTTTAGTTCAAAGATGATTTTGTGCTTAAATACCCCATGTGTGCTCACAATGTATAACAGTGCATTTGACTTTTTCAATGAATTTTTGTTTTTACGAGAGTGGGAACTGTTCAACCCCTGTCATTGTACCAGCCATCTTGTTCTCACGCCATGCTTCATATGTACCAGGGTACCTTATATTCTACTGACTTACCAGTTATACCTTATGGACTTAATTCTTGTTCTGTTTGTATTTCTAAGCATATGGACTTATGTTTGCTTTTGGTCAGTTGTATTGTCCTTATATTCTTCTTTAACCACTTCAGCCCCCGAGGACTTGGCTGCCAAATGACCGGGCCACTTTTTGAGATTCGGCACTGTGTCGCTTTAACTGACAATTGCGTGGTCATGCGACATGGCTCCCAAACAAAATTGACGTCCTTTTTTTTTTTTAAAAAGCAATATTTTTTACTTTTTGCTATAATAAATATCCCCCAAAAATATATATATAAAAAAAAAATATTCCCTCAGTTTAGGCCGATACGTATTTTTCTACATATTTTTGGTACAAAAATCGCAATAAGCGTTTATTAATTGGTTTGCACAAAAGTTATAGCGTCTACAAAATAGGGGATAGTTTTATGGCATTTTTATTAAAGCGGAGGTTCACCCCTAAATTACACTTTTCCCCCTTAGATTAATGCTCGTTTTGTCTAGGGGAATCCGCTAGTTGTGTTAAAATATGAGCCGTTTACGCGATGCATCTTCTCCGCCACTTCCGGGTATGGGCTGCGGGAGTGGGCGTTCCTTCTTGATTGACAGTCTTCCGAGAGGCTTCCGACGGTCGCATCCAACGCGTCACGATTTTCCGAAAGAAGCCGAACGTCGGTGCGCAGGCGCAGTATAGAGCCGCACCGACGTTCGGCTTCTTTCGGCTACTAGTGACGCAATGGATGCGACCGTCGGAAGCCTCTCGGAAGACTGTCAATTAAGAAGGAACGCCCGCTCCCGAAGACCCATACCCGGAAGCGACGGAGAAGATGCATCTTGAAAACGGGTAAGTACAGCTCATATTTTAACACAACTAGCCGATTCCCCTAGACAAAACGAGCAGGAATCTAAGGGGATTTTTTAAATTTTTTTTCTTATGGGTGAACTCCCGCTTTAACTAGTAATGGCGGCGATCAACGATTTTTATCGCGACTGCAACATTATGGCGGACACATTGGATACTTTTGACGCTATTTTGGGACCAATGTCATTGTGTTTCCAGCGCGATATGATTACGCTGGAAACCGGCGATACGGGGCTGTGCTTCTCGTGCTCGCCGCTCCCACGAGATGCCGCGCATCCATAGGAATCCATTGGGGGGCGGCGAGCGGGAGGAGCGACACTGCTCGGCGCTCGACGTTTCTTTTCCATTGCGGCATATTCATCCCCACTTTGTGTGTATCTCATTACCACACACATACACCTGTGGCACTCCTGAAAACACCTGTGAGCTGTGGTTTGGAGCCATTAAAGGCATGGGAGACGGAGGATCCTTTCAGCTGACCTGCAGGATAACCTCATCTTATAAGCATGTTTGACCTCCCTGAGAAGGGTGGTCACAGGCTTTTCGCTAGCGTGGGACCGGCTCTCCATCTGCATTCAACGCCATTCAACCTCAGTGCTGGGGAAAGGCACTATTCAAGTAAGAGGCCACTTGGCGTTGCTTGTTCTTAATTCATTTTAAACAAATGGTATTATTCTATGGCGATCTTCTTCTTTTTTTGATTACTTCATGTGGTGTGGAGTGTGGCGGTATCAAGACCGCAAAAATCTAGCCTGGAATCTTTGATTTATCTTACGCCTTACTTGACCTCTTTTTAACTAAGGTGGTCAACATCTTGCGGTAAGGTGCCATCCATGAGCACTTTTGTGGTGATTTACCCTTTTCTGGTGGAGGTGGGGACCCCCCCCCCGGTACATGCGGCGGTCGGTAAGCCTCGGGGGGCGATCCGGGACGACGGCGCGGCTATTCGTTTATAGCCGCCCTGTCGCGATCGCTCCCCGGAGCTGAAGAACGGGGAGAGCCGTATGTAAACACGGCTTCCCCGTGCTTCACTATGGCGGCGCATCGATCAAGTGATCCCTTTTATTAGGGAGACTCGATCGATGATGTCAGTCCTACAGCCACACCCCCCTACAGTTGTAAACACACACAAAGTGAACCCTAAATGTTACAGCACCCCCTGTGTTTAACTCCCAAACTGCAACTGTCATTTTCACAATAAAGAATGCAATTTAAATGCATTTTTTGCTGTGAAAATGACAATGGTCCCAAAAATGTGTCAAAATTGTCCGAAGTGTCCGCCATAATGTCGCAGTCATGAAAAAAATCGCTGATCGCCGCCATTAGTAGTAAAAAAAATAAAAAAAATAAAAATGCAATAAAACTATCCCCTATTTTGTAAACGCTATAAATTTTGCGCAACCCAACCGATAAACGATTATTGCGATTTTTTTTACCAAAAATAGGTAGAAGAATACGTATCGGCCTAAACTGAGGAAAAAAAAATTGTATATGTGTTTTTGGGGGATATTTATTATAGCAAAAAGTAAAAAATATTTAATTTTTTTCAAAATTGTCGCTCTATTTTTGTTTATAGCGCAAAAAATAAAAACCGCAGAGGTGATCAAATACCACCAAAAGAAAGCTCTATTTGTGGGGAAAAAAGGGCGCCAATTTTGTTTGGGAGCCACGTCGCACGACCGCGCAATTGTCTGTTAAAGCGACGCAGTCCCGAACTGTAAAAACCCCTTGGGTCTTTAGGCAGCATATTGGTCCGGGGCTTAAGTGGTTAATCAAGTGGAATTATCTTCCAAGCATTTGTTATCCATTCACTTCAATTTATGGACTTTTTTCTGCACAGTATCTATTCTAGTTATCTCCCAATTGGGATTTTGCACTATAATGGACAATAATATATTGTTGTGGCATTTTTAATATGTACATTTGTATTTACTTACAGTATCACCTAAACGAATCACTGTTATTGATATTATTATCTATTTGTTTACACTTAGATGTTTTATCTGTTAGCGCCCCCTGTCTTTCACTCATAGCTCGGCGCTCGCTCACGGCGACGGGGATCACGAGTGTCAATCTCGCCGCTAACAGAGGCAAAATTGACACAATATCGGCAGCAGGTACTGTATATACATGACGCGGTCGGCAAGTGGTTAATACAAATTTAAAAAAAAGGAGTGGGACTTTAAAGCAAGAAATACTCACAAAAAATATATAAAAATTCTAAAGACTTTTATATTTGTACATTAAAACACTCTCAGAGTAGTACTAAATGTGATTCAATGCCACTACAAACATGACATGATCGACATGATCTGTGAACAGGTTAGCCTCCTACCTTTTCAAAACCTACAATTTGGCTTCTACTGGATCTACTCATTATCATTTCTTACATATTATTTCTCTGCCTCTAGACAGAGGGTGATATAGTCATAGCACCTTGACAACAATGGATTTCAGACTATCCCAAAATGGCCACCACAATTCAAGAAATAGCTACGGAAAAGGAAGACACGTGTGTCAGCCTGGTGGGTTTGTAACATCAGAGTAAGGACTGTTCTACGGTCCAGTCTGGGAAGATCAGTGAGAGAACTTTCTGGAAGAAGGCAACTGATAGGCTACAGAAAGACATCCTGATGAAAGTTTCTAGTTATTGGATATCAGTGTGTCTGCTAAAAGGAGTACCGTACTGTCCCCCCGCACAAAAAGGGGGCATATTTTGTATGGCACTTCTACAGCTTGCGACTTTCACTTTACTGTTGAAAAATTATGATTCCAGTTACTATGGCCCAGATTCACAGCTGAGATACGACGGAGTATCTCAGATACTCCGTCGTATCTCTCAGAGTATCTATGCGACTGATTCATAGAATCAGTTACGCATAGATAGCCCTAAGATCCGACAGGTGTAATTGTTTTACACTGTCGGATCTTAGGATGCAATACCGCGGCCGCCGCTGGGGGGAGTTCACGTCGTAAACCAGCGTCGGGTATGCAAATTAGGAGCTACGGCGATCCACAACGGTTTTTTCGCGTTCGCTACGTCGCTGCTAGTCTAGTTTCCCGTCGCAAAGTTAGTCGTCATTTTTGGTGCCTTAACTTTACACAGCACACGTATGTGCTGTATAAAGTATGGCCGTCGTTCCCGCGTCGAAATTTCAAAATGTTTCCTTCTTGCGTAAGACGTCCGGGAATACGGAAGTACGCTACGCACGTCGCCGTTCGAAAAAATTACGTCACTTCGCGCAAAGCACGGCGGGAATTTCGAAACGGAGCATGCGCAGTAGGTCCGGCGCGGGAGCGCGCCTAATTTAAATGGCACACGCCCTTTTGAATTACGCGGGCTTACGCCGGAGGCCGGCGGCGTAGGTTTTCATTGCAAGTGCTTTGTGAATCAGGCACTTGCGATGAAAACTTGCGGCGGTGTAACGTGTCTACGATACGTTACGCCGCCGCACTTCTACGTGAATCTGGCCCTATGTCCCAGGTATAAAATGTGTCTTTAAAAAAACATGTTGATTTTACCATCCAGTCAGATTTCAGCTTTTATTTTATAAGCACTGGCTAGGTAAGGTAGTTTTGATTGGCTGCTGTCTGTAACACATCCATATTTGGTACCACAGAGAATCCTTGCAGATCCACAAACTGAAAAACACTAGAAATAACAAGTAGGATCTCCACAGCGCTTATACACACAAAGGTATGATATGTAATAATGTCTGATGTCTGTGAGAGTGATCATCTTCAAAAGTGGCAACATCTGAAAAAAGTATGACATTCATACCAGCTACCCATCTCTTTTCAGAGGCTTTTTAACCACTTGCTTACTGGGCACTTAAACACCCCTCCTGCCCAGAGCAATTTTCAGCTTTCAGCGCTGTCACACTTTGAATGACAATTACTCAGTCATGCAACACTGTACCCAAATGATTTTTTTGTCCTTTTTTTCCCACAAATAGAGCTTTCTTTTGGTGGTATTTGATCACCTCTGGGTTTTTTATTTTTTGCGCTATTAATGAAAAAAGACCGAAAATTTGGAAAAAAAATGATTTTTTCTTAGTTTCTGTGATAAAATTTTGCAAATTATTAATATTTCTTCATAAATTTTGGCCACAATTTATACTGCTACATGTCTTTGATAAAAATAACCCAAAATTTTTGGAAATTATTTGGTCTGTGTGAAAGTTTTAGAGTCTACAAGCTATAGTGCAAATCATAAAAAATTGTCACATCTGATCACACCTGATGTACTGAAGGCCTATCTCATTTCTTGGGACCCTAACAAGCCAGGAAAGTACAAATGCCCCCAAAATAACCCCTTTTTGGAAAGTAGACATCCCAAGGTATTTAGTAAGAGGCATGGTGAGTTATTTAAAGTTGTGTTTTTTTCCCACAATACTTTGCAAAATAAAGATTTTTATTTTTCATTTAAAAAATTTCTCAAAATTGTCATTGTAATAGCTTATTTCTCTCACATGGCATGTGCATACCACAAATGACACCCCAAAATACATTCTGCTACTCCTCCTGAGTAAAACGATACCCCATGTGTGAGACTTTTTCACTGCCTGGCCACATACGGAGGCCCAACATGCAGGAAGCGCCATCAGGGGTTTTAGGAGCATAAATTGCACATCTAACTAGTTGACTACCTATTACACTTTTGAAGGCCCTGGAACACCAGGACAATGGAATTACCCACAAAGTGACCCCATTTTGGAAAGCTAATACCCCAACGTATAATCTATGAGGCATAATGAGTCTTTTGAACGGTTTATTTTTTTCCAGCAGTTTTTGGAAAATGTGGGAAAAAAATGAAAACGCATTTTTTTTACACAAAGTTGTCCATTGATAAGATATTTCCAACACATAGCATGTACATACCACAAATGACACCCCAAAATACATTCTGCTACTCCTCCTGAGTAAAACGATACCCCATGTGTGAGACTTTTTCACTGCCTGGCCACATACGGAGGCCCAACATGCAGGAAGCGCCATCGGGGGTTTTAGGAGCATAAATTGCACATCTAACTAGTTGACTACCTATTACACTTTTGAAGGCCCTGGAACACCAGGACAATGGAATTACCCACAAAGTGACCCCATTTTGGAAAGCTAATACCCCAACGTATAATCTATGAGGCATAATGAGTCTTTTGAACGGTTTATTTTTTTCCAGAAGTTTTTGGAACATGTGGAAGAAAAATGAAAACTCATTTTTTTTTACACAAAGTTGTATGTTTCTAAGATATTTCCAACACATAGCGTTTAGATAGCAAAAATTACACCCCAAAATACATTCTGCTACTCCTCCTGAGTACAACAATACCACGTGTGTGAGACTTCTACATAGCCTGACCACATACAGAGATCCAACATGCAAGGAACACCGTCAGGTGTTCCAGAGACACATAGTATGCACATACCAAGAATTACACCTCAAAATACATTATGCTGAGCAAAGCGTAAACAAAAGATTACCTGTGGTAATAGTAGCGCAGTTCTACAGCAGGATAGCACTGGTCCAGGCAGCAGGCAGGGACTTGGTCAGCAACGTCCAGGCAGGGATACTGTCCCGTCAGGGTTAGTGCAGGTGGTCAGTTCATGCAACAGGCAGAGGCATGATGGCATAGGTCCTACAGGCAGCAGGCAGAAGTAGGGCCTCGTTCAGGACAGAATGGGGACAGGGGTAGAGGCTTCTCCCACCCAAATCTCTTTGAAGCCTCCGGGCAACCAGACCCTAATCTAGGATGAGAAAACGAAAAAGTTTTCTTCATCCAGAAAAACTTTTCTGGCGCCCCTCACATATGTGAGACCCCTGTGTTCCCACTAGTCCAGTAGCAGGGTACAAGATCAGTCCATGAGGCAGGCAAAAACATGGTCAAACAGTCCGAGGTCAGTTCCAGATCAGGCAGAGGCAGTACAGAATCGTTAGGCAGAAGAATGGTCGAAAAAACAGTCCAGGGTCAATTCCAAATCGGGCAGAGGCATTACAAAATCGTTAGGCAGAATCGTGGTCAAAAAACAAGCCGGGGTCAGTTACAGAGCAGGCGGTGGCATAAGGGGTGTGAAGGTGTGTGAAGGCAGGAACGGAGGATTAATACTTTAGTTTGGTGTGGTAACGGCGAAAACAGTCAATTATACAGAGGCCTGGTTTGGAAGGACAATCGGCACAATGGTAAGCTGTGTCTCGTCTGACTCCTTCACTGGCGCATACCTTGCATCGTTTTTGACGTCGTCGGCCTGTTTCTGTGGGAGGGACTTTATCGGGAAAATGACGCTCAGCGAGACGACTTAAAACATCAGATCGGATGGTTTGGGGTGCATCGTTGTGGAAAATAAGGGCAGTGATAAGGTCCTCTTGGTAGCCAAGGAAGCGTTTGGGGTTTTGGGTGGAGTTGCTGTAAATTACAAAAGAATTGTATATGGCCAATTGAAAAAAATAAATGGCAACTTTTTTGTACCAATGGTACGTTCTTCTTGTGGCAAGATAGGGCTCAAGCATCTGGTCATTGAAGTCGACCCCCCCCATAAACAAATTATAGTCCTGGATGCAAGTGGGCTTTCGGATGGTGGTGCCACGCCTTCTGCGGGTTTCAACAATGGTGTCATTGTGGATAGTAGATAGCATATAGACATCCCTTCTGTCCTTCCACTTCACCGCCAAAACCGCATTGTTACGCAGACTTGCTGATTCTCCTCTTTTCAACTTTTGGTTCACCAGGCTTTGAGGAAAGCCTTTCCTGTTGTTTCTGACGGTGCCACATGCTGGCGTCTGCTTCCGGTGCAGGTTGTGGAACAGGGGAAGAGAGGTGTAGAAATTATCTACGTATAGATGGTATCCTTTGTCTAATAGGGGGTTGATTAGTTCCCAAACAATTTTGCCACTTGATCCCAAGTAGTCTGGGCAATTAGGGGGATTGATCTGGGTGTCCTTGCCTTCGTATACTCTGTAGGCATACAGGTATCCTGTGACTCGGTCACACAATTTGTAGACCTTCACACCATAGCGGGCTCTTTTGCTGGGCATGAATTGTTTTATTTGGAGTCTGCCACTAAATTTGATAAGGGACTCATCCACACAGATGTGTTGGTCCGGGGTGTACAATTGGGGGAATTTCTCGGAAAAATAATTGAGTAAGGGCCGGATTTTGAAAAGCCTGTCATGTTCTGGGTGATTTCGGGGATGGCACTGGGTATTGTCGTTGAAATGTAGGAATCTCATTATGGCAAAGTATCGGGCTCTGGGCATTATGGTGGAGAAGATGGGCATGTGGTAGATCGGGTTTTTGGACCAAAAGGCACGTGAAGTGTTTTTTGGGTTGAGTCCCATACAAAATGTGAGGCCTAAAAAAATTTTGAACTCGTTCAACGTAAGGTCTCTCCACTGGAAGGGACGGGCATAGTAGGACGTGGGATTGTTTTCAATAAATTGCTGTGCAAATAGGTTGCACTGGGCCACAATTTCGGATAGCATGTCCTCTGTAAACATGAGGTTAAAATAATCGAGTGGGGTAAAATTCTCCGTGTTCACTTGGATTCCTGGCTGGGCCGTGAAAGGGGGAATGTTGGCTTCTCCTGAAGTAGCAGGAAGCCACAAGGGGTTCTGAAGGGCATAGGGAAGGCTGGCATGGGTCCTGGAAGTTTGTTGCCGAGGCACTGCGGTGCTGGCAGATGGCACGGCGGTGCTGGCAGATGGCACGGCGGTGCTGGCAGATGGCACTGCGGTGCTGGCAGATGGCACTGCGGTGCTGGCAGATGGCACTGCGGTGCTGGTGGATGGCACTGCTTCCTCACGCCTTCGTTTAGCCGGCCGGCTATCTTCCTCCTCTGAGTCACTCAGTGTTGCGCTACTGATGGCTGGCTCATAAGCGACGTCAAACTCCGAATCAGAGTTGGAAAGGGACTCTGAAAGAGAGAGCTCCACGTTGCTCTCGTCGGGGGCAGAAATTATTTGGAAAGCCTCCTGAAGGGAATAGGACCTTTTGGACATTTTGCTGGTGTGTGCTAAACCTTCACTGATGGGCACTGATTGGCAGCACAGGTGGGCACTGATTGGCAGCACAGGTGGGCACTGATTGGCAGCACAGGTGGGCACTGATTGGCGGCTCAGGCGAGTACCGATTGGCTGCACAGGCGGGTACCGATTGGCGGCTCAGGCGGGTACCGATTGGCGGCACAGGCGGGCACTGATTGGCGGCACAGAAGGGGCACTGATTGGCGGCACAGAAGGGGCACTGATTGGCGGCACAGGCGGGCACTGATTGGCGGCACAGGCAGGCACTGATTGGCGGCTCAGGCGGGTACCGATTGGCGGCTCAGGCGGGTACCGATTGACGGCACAGGCGGGTACCGATTGGCGGCACAGGCGGGCACTGATTGGCGGCACAGGCGGGCACTGATTGGCGGCACAGGTGGGCACTGATTGGCGGCACAGGCAGGCACTGATTGGCGGCTCAGGCGGGTACCGATTGGCGGCTCAGGCGGGTACCGATTGGCGGCACAGGCGGGTACCGATTGGCGGCACAGGCGGGCACCGATTGGCGGCACAGGCGGGCACTGATTGGCGGCACAGGCGGGCACTGATTGGCGGCACAGGCAGGCACTGATTGGCGGCACAGGCAGGTACTGATTGGCGGCACAGGCGGGCACTGATTGGCGGCACAGGCGGGCACTGATTGGTGGCACAGGCGGGCACTGATTGGCGGCACAGGTGGGCACTGATTGGCGGCACAGGCAGGCACTGATTGGCGGCACAGGCAGGTACTGATTGGCGGCACAGGCGGGCACTGATTGGCGGCACAGGCGGGCACTGATTGGCGGCACAGGTGGGCACTGATTGGCGGCACAGGTGGGCACTGATTGGCGGCACAGGCAGGCACTGATTGGCGGCACAGGCAGGCACTGATTGGCGGCACAGGCGGGCACTGATTGGCACACAGGCGGGCACTGATTGGCAGCACAGGTGGGAACTGATTGGCGGCACTGGGATGGCTTGCACTGGGAATGGATTGCACTGGGATGGATGGCACTGGGATGGATGGCACTGGGATGGATGGCACTGGGATGGATGGCACTGGTGGATGGCACTGGGATGGATGGCACTGGTGGATGGGACTGGGATGGATGGCAGGCACTTTGTAAAACTGTAACACTGTAACTGTAACTGTAACGATTTTCACTCACTTCTCTCTCCTCACACGCTGTCTCTGTGTGAGGAGGGAGAGGCGGCAATGAGAGATGATCTCATATGTTTACATTTGAGATCTCCTCTCATTGGCCGCCCAGATCGCATCGCAAACGGCCACTCTGATTGGCCGTTTGCGGCGATCTCTAATTGGCTGTGTCCAAGGGACACGGGCAAAACAAAATTTCCCCGCTGCGCGCTCTGGAGCGCGCGCGGGGACCGCCCAAAGGGGCGGCCGTCAATTGACGGCGCTTTGGCTTTTGGGATCCCCGCTGTAGCCGTCAATAGACGGCGCGCGGATCCCAAGTGGTTAAATGACAATAGCAAAGGGGTTCTTGCATCCGTCTTAAAGCTTTCTGAAATTGTACTTGTTAAAACCACTTAAAGAGGAGTTCCACCCAAATTTGGAACTTCCTCTTAACCCACTCCTCTCCCCCTTACATGCCACATTTGGCATGTAATTTTTTTGGGTGGGGAGTGGGGGCTTCAGGAAGAGTGGGACTTCCTGTCCCACTTCCTCCTTCCTGTAGGCGACTAAGCTTAATCGCCTACAGGAAGGGGCTGCTGTAGGTGATCGCCTAGGACACGTCACAGGTCCTAGGCGATCTCCTGGCCAATTACACGGCGCGGCGCCGGGCCGCGCCGCTCGCGCATGCGCAGTGGGTGCCCGGCCGTGAAGCCGAAAGCTGTCACGGCCAGGTGCCCACACTGAGAATGAAGACGCCGGCCGGGGAGGGGGGGAGAGGAGTGGAGCCCCGGCCGGCGCGTCGCTGGAGCGCTGGAGCAGGTAAGTGTCTGTTTATTAAAAGCCAGCAGCTACACTTTTTGTAGCTGCTGACTTTTAATAAACATACAAATTGGCTGGAACTCCCCTTTAAGGACCCACTTACGTACATATACGTCAGCATTTTAAAGATGGATATATGAGTAACGGCAGCAGCTGCTGCCACAACCGAGATATCCATCTTTCCTGTGAGCGGTCCTGTTAACGATAACGGTGGTCTCGGCGGCGGATTCACCGTGAGATCACCGTTATCGGTGGCGGGAGAGGGCCCCCCCGCCGCTCTCCCGCGCCCTTCATCGCTTACTGGAGCAATCGGCAGCAGCGGAGGCGATCGGGTCCTTCCTCCTGCACGGCTTTGATACGAGTGAGGGTAAGATGGCCCCCACCCGTCCCCAAAGCATAGCAGGGCGGAAACAACATCAAAACTTCACTTCCGCCCATGCTTTTTAAAGGCATATTGTCCTGTTGTCTTTTTTTCAAATGACAATTTATTTTTATTTTTTTATTGCATTTTAGTCTAAATATGAGATCTGAGGTCTTTTTGACCCCAGATCTCATATTTAAGAGGACCTGTCATGCTTTTTTCTATTACAAGGGATGTTTACATTCCTTGTAATAGGAATAAAAGTGACCCAATTTTTTTTTTAAGTGTGAAAATGAATCAAATAAGTTAAAATAAATAAGAAAACACCCTTCGGTGGATGTAAAAAGATGTCCGCTTGGTGACTTCAGACTGTAGGCTTACTGTGGCTGAGTGTGGGGTGTACCAATATGGCCGTGAAGGAACGTCACTTGCGTTACAAGATTTGACGGGTCGCCTAATCTGACGGAACATAGGCCATGCCGTTGGAAACAGTAAATAAAAGATAAAGTGCAGTTATGCTTTCAGTTAAAATGAAATATCATTTACAATAGTGTTTTAGTTGATGTGATCACAATATTAAGTCTCTAAATTAGAGAACTAATTTTCTAAAATGAATAAAATCATTATCAGCTGTCGCTCCTGCATCAATGACAATTAGAAAAATGGGGTAATGCCAGTTTGAAGTACTATCGATATAGTAGAAATTGCATTAGTCTGTTAGGTAACTGAAGCCTGGGCACCACTTGCAGACAGGAAGAACCCAACAATTTTCGAATACTGAGCCGACAAAGCTGAGCCAAGGAAGCTGGACCTAGAAAAAAAAAAAACATTGACAATAATATAATTTGGAAGGTACGAAATAGTTTTCCTTATCACGTATCCTACCTTACACTATGAAAAAGGTGTCTTTATTGATGTCTGCTTTAATTTTGGTAATGCCCCCTTCCTATTTCATGGACAACATCACACTCCAAAACATGGGGTGACACTAAAACAAGAAGTGAGGTGAAATCTCCACAGCAGTGAATCAGCTATTTCTATTGCTGGGTTCCCATTGGAAATATTGGGCTCAATTCACAAAAGCTGATCGCATGCGGTATTTAGGTGTTTTCCTAAATATACCATGAGATCCTAAAATATTTCAATTCACTATTGCTTTAATGCGGTATTTACCGCATAAAGCAAATATGGTCGGTCAATATCGCATAAAAAAGGAGTTAAAGTCAATTCACAAAAGGAAATACATAAAAAAAATGTATGCAGTAAATAAGTAGTGGTCCCAGCATGCGATAGTTAAGGAACCGGCAGCCGCCAGCATCCTTAACAACCAGTAAACAACATGGTTGTCAAGGAACCGTTAGCTGCTGACAGCTTAACGTAAAGAAAAGAATTGCCAGCATTAAAAAAATCACTAGAAACGTTGTAGGGTCATCCCTTCTAATTTTTGCGGTGCCTCTCTTTTCTAGACAAATGGAGTCTGCAAATTTTTGATGCCTGTCAGAGCGCTCTGCATTTTTAATTTATATTTGCTGTAGCATGTTTTTTAATTAAATGGTTAGGTATTGTGAGATATACTGTGTTATATTGGATACATTTGGCCAGATTCACATATGGCGGCTTAAACTTCTGCGGGCGTAGCGTATGTAATTTACGTTACGCCGATGCAAGTTAGAGAGGCAAGTGCTGTATTCACAAAGTAAGCGTGCCTAATTCAAATTGTGAAGAGGTGGGCGTGTTTTATGTAAATAAAGCATGACCCCGCGTAAATGACGTTTTGAACGAACGGCGCTTGCGCCGTCCTTGGACGTATCCCAGTGCGCATGCTCCAAATCACGTCGCAAATAGTCAATGCTTTCGACGTAAACATAACCTACGCCCAGCCCTATTCTGAATCGACTTACGCCAACGACGTGAAATTCGACGGCGGTTCCGACGTCCATACTTAACATTGGCTGCGCCATCTTTTTGGTGGTTTATCTTTACGCCTGAAAACGCCTTACGTAAACGGCGTATCTTTACTGCGACGGGCGAGCGTACGTTTGTGAATAGGCGTATCTCGCTGATTTACATATTCTAGGCGTAAATCAGCGTACACGCCCCTAGCGGCCAGCGTAAATAGACAGCTAAGATACGACGGCGTAGGAAGACTTACGCTGCTCGTATCTTAGCAACATTTAAGCGTATCTCAGTTTAAACATACGCTTAAATGTAGGACGGAGCGGATTCAGAGTTACGACGGCGTATTTACTTATACGCCGGCGTAACTATACCGGAATCTGGCTAATTGTTCCTCACATCTGCTTGATATTTAATGTATATGATACCCCCACCCCTAATAAAGCCCTTTTCATATTTTTGTACCTTAAGCCGTTGTTGACCCGACATTTTTTGCTTTCTGGGGGCTCCCTTGTCCCCTCCAAACTTTTTGTTTTATATAGCTTTTTTGCTTTTTGGCAGGTATCCCATCTAGTCCTGGCAAATCGGCCGGTATACTAATTCATTATTTAGATTATCGCCAAAGGGAGTGTGGATTCAAGGATTCTTTTATTTTCTTCTGGTATAAATTTTGAGGGGACCCTCATGCCAAAATGTAAAAAAAAAAAAAAAATGCATACTGGGCCTATACCAGAGCATGTAGCGCAGCAGGCCAGGAAAGGAAGGGGGCGAGCAAGCAGCCCCTCCCCCTGAACCATACCAGGCCACATGCCCTCAACATGGGGGAGTGTTTCCCCCCAAAGCACCTTGTGCCCATGTTGATGGGGACTAGGGCCTCTTCTCTATAACCCTGCCCGGTGATTGTGGGGGTCTGCAGGTAAGGGCTTATTGCACTATGAAATCCCCCTTCAACAAGGGGGCCCTCAGATTCCCACCCCCCTCATGCGAATGAGTAGGGGTACATATTACACCAAAAAAGTGGTAAAAATGAATAAAAATTGGGGGGACGGCAGAGCTGTCATCGTGAATGACATTGGATCTACACCGGGGGACAATTTTTTATTTTTAATAAAGGACTTGTCAAAACCCTTGTTGTGTTTTTATTCACTTTTACCACTTTTTTGGTGAATGAGTGTGTACCCCATACTCATTCACATGAGGGGGGGCAGGATCTGGGTGCTCCTTCTGCACTTAATCCAAACCTTAAAGTTTGGTACCATTTATTTTATTATGAATACCTTCTGCGATGAGCAATGTTCTTTCTACTGCACTCCTGGGTGCTGCCAGCTCTATGGGGTATTTTCCTTCCGTGTTTTTACTCTTCACATTGGCCCCATAGTCAATAAGCAACTTGACAATCTCTTCACTTGATTTGCGAGCAGCAGCATGGAGAGGTGTGTCTAAGAGTTTCCCGCGGTTCACATCTGCGCCTAGACAGAAAATCAAACAGGTTTCATTAATACATCTATGTTTGACTGGCTATACTTGATAATGGGGCTACCAGGCCAACATCACGTGTAGGAGTGAGCTGCCCATATGGCCAAATCTTACCAATAATTATATTTAGCACCTTCATCAAATAGGGTTGATTTACTAAGGAAATTGAGACCATTCACGTATGAAAGTGCATGTTCAGTTTGCAAAGTGAATGTTCAATTAGATTAGTAGATAAGGTGAAACTATGTTTGTTTCAATTACCCAATCATGTGCAAGCAAAAATGTGCATATATACACACTACTGCTCAAAAGTTTTAAGCGGGTGTGAAAAAATAGAAAATAAGAACACTTTCTGAAATAGAAGTGTTATGTTAATAGTTAATTTTTTTTATCAATTAACAAAATGGAAAGTAAATGAACAGAAGAGAAATCCAAATCAAATCAATATGTGGTGTGACCACACTTTGCCTTTACGGTAAAACAGCATTGATTCTTCTGGGTACACTTGCACACAGTTTTTGAAATAACTTTTTTCTTTGAAAGAAAATGTAGGTTGCTCCAAACCATCTTGGAGAACTAACCACAGATCCTTTGTGGATGTAGGCTTCCTCAGAGCCTTCTGTCTCTTCATGTAGTTCCAGACAGACTCAATGATGTTGAGATCAGGGCTCTGTGGGGGGCAAACCATAACTTCCAATACTCTTCGTTCTTCTTTACAGTGGGGTAGATTCAGGAACAATTTCCGCCGGTGTAGACTGAGATGCGCGGCGTAAATGCCAATTTGCGCCGGCGTATCTCCGCGCCGTATTCAGCAAACAATATTACGCCGTAACGTAGATTTTTTTTTTTCGTTTGGACCTTTCCACGCCGGTGCGGCGTGGGCGCCCATTTACGCTGGTCTGAACTAGCGCGGCCCTGGTTTTTCTATTTTAAATATGCAAATGAGGGAGTTGGTCCGATTCAGCAAATTACGAATTGCCGGCGCAGGCTACTCCCGGTGTGTGTAACTCTGGTTTGCAGCGGAAAGTTACCCTTTATAAAGCAGGGGTAACTTTACACCACACTTGCACAGGTCATTTGGAGAGCAGATAAAACCACATCGCTACAGACGAACTGAGCTGCAAGTACACTTGCTGGACAACACCTGTGTGCCATCATGCCAGGGGCAGCCGTGGTCCTTGCACTTCTGCGTCGACGGGCACGTAGGAGGGAACAGGAGATAATCTTCCGCACACGCATTAATGTTTTTGGCATGGGGGACGCAGAGGTGTATCGCACCTACAGGTTCAGCCGTGAAGCCATACTGGAAATCACCAGATTCCTGCAGGATGACCTCACAAGCCCCACACTCCGCACACATGCAGTGCAGCCACTGGTGAAGGTATTAGCCACACTTCATTTCTTGGCCACTGGTTCTTTTCAAAGGACAAGTGCACTGTCGGCTGGGATGTCACAACCCACCGTGAGCAGGTGTGTTCACCAGGTGATACCAGCAATATTGAGACACATGTCCCACCTCTTCATAAAACCCTCCCAGGAGGTCCAGCGGATGAAGACAATGCAAGATTTTTATGCAATTGATAGATTTCCTGGCACAGTGGGTGCAATTGATTGTACACATGTGGCACTTCAGCCCCCCCGTGACATCGAGCACATTTATTGTAATCGAAAGCACTGGCATTCGATTAATGTGCAGATTATAGTAGATGCCCAAGGACTAATATGGCACGTCCGTGCCAAACACCCCGGCTCGTGCCATGATAGCTTTATTTATCGTCATAGCAACATCCCAGATGAATTTGACCAGAACGTCTACGGGGACAGCTGGCTGGTTGGTGAGTGACATGGGTGTCAGGTATGACTGTCCCCCCCCATGATATAGACATCACGAGGGGCACATGCATGAGTAACATCCTCCTGTCTTTTCCCTTACAGGTGATGCAGCATATGCACTTGGACCACATATGATGACCCCATTCCGGAACCCCCAAACCCCAGGAGAGAAGAGATACAACCTAGCCCATGCACGGACCCGTGGAGTTGTGGAGCGAACATTTGGTCTGCTGAAATCTCGTTTTCGCTGCCTGGATAAGTCTGGGGGGACCCTGTTATATTCCCCTGAATTTGTTTGCAAAATTATCGGGGCTTGTTGCATTCTCCATAACTTTGCAGTGAGAAGGGGCCTGGAGATTGAGCTACGTGAGGACCTGACCCCCCAACCACATAATCCCCCCCTGCCAGAGGCTAACCCGTCTGCTGAAGGAAGAGCAGTCAGGAGTCGCCTCGTCGAACGTTATTTTTCACGATTAAATTAATGTTAATGGATGCATGCACATCACTGTGGTCCCTAACACATACACCCCACATTCACACAGAATTGGATTAGACCGAAGTACCACCCATGGTACTAGGGAGCAGCAACGCCGCGCCAAGGCTCCAATTATGTTGCTGTCCATTCATACATCTTTATGAATAAATCATGCACTAACTCCCGTGTGCATATAAAATAATAAATAATTCTCATAACTTGAGAAAATAAAAATACATTTTTGCAATACATGAGTAAAATGGAAAAAATATTCTCATAACCTGAGTAGAAAAATAAAAAATTTTAAATAACATGACTATAAAAAAAAAAAAAAAAAAAAAACCTGAGTATAATTAAATTTAACCAAAATCAACGGCCCTGTCGTGGGCTCTTTCTTGGCCCTCGGCTCCTGGGGCGCAGTTGCCTGCGGCGAGCCGGGGCTGGTGGGGCCGGGGCTGGTGGGGCAGGGGCTGGTGGGGCCGGGGCTGGTGGGGCAGGGGGTGGTGGGGCCGGGGCTGGTGGGGCAGGGGGTGGTGGAGCCGGGGCTGGTGGGGCAGGGGGTGGTGGTGGTGGTACCTCCCCCAGTCTCTCCCTAGCTGCATCCCTGCCCTCCATTGCCACGGCTAACCTATTAAGGTAGATATTAGTTGCAGCCTGCATCCGCAGCCGGCGGGTCACATTGCTGCGCTGCTGGCGCTGTGTCAGCCTCCCCTCCTCTCTTACTGCACCTGCCAGGCTGCGGACCTCTGCCACCAGCTCGCTTGTGGTGGCCTGAAGCTCACCCAGAGACGTGAGAAGGGCTGCCCCGTTACCCACCACGTCCTGGAGGCTGTCGTTTATTAGTAAACTCTGGCCAGCCTGCTGAGTAATGGCCTCCTTCATTGCCAGAGTGCAGGCAGCCTGGCTCTCTGCAGAGGACTCCAGGCTAGCAGCCACCCGTGAGAGATCCCCCGCAAGAGACCCCATATAGCGGGTCTGTTTAGTTTGGTCCCTTGCCAGAGACACCTCCAGCTCGTCATGGACTCTCCTCCTTTTTTGACGAGCCATCCTTGGGGCAGGAGTAGATTGAGGACGGCTGGAGGGGCTTGGGTCCTGTGAGGGCCCGGCCTGGGAGGGGCTTGGGTCCTGAGAGGGCCCGGCCTGGGAGGGGCTTGGGTCCTGTGAGGGCCCGGCCTGGGAGGGGCTTGGGTCCTGTGAGGGCCCGGCCTGGGAGGGGCTTGGGTCCTGTGAGGGCCCGGCCTGGGAGGGGCTTGGGTCCTGTGAGGGCCCGGCCTGGGAGGGGCTTGGGTCCCTAGGTGGGGAATCCCTGATAGGGCTAGAGAGCCCTGAGGGGGTAAATGTCATGAGGGGGGAGGTGGGGGAGGGGTCAGGAATGGGGGTCTTCAAAAATAAAATAAACGTTTCCTCCTCCTCTTCTACGGGCTGCTCCTCCACCACAGAGGTAGGGGCAGTCTCCACCCTGGATGTGGTGGGTCGGTCGGCAGCCGATGATGGCCCAGCTCCATCCTGCACATCTGTGGAGGACACAAAACATTCAGATGTTGGTGGACCCACACAATTGTCACTTGTTCCCTCCCCCCCACACACACATGCAACACACCAGAAAGAAGATAAAACACACTTACCTGTCCTCAAGGGCTGCTCTCCAGAATCAAACCCATCCAGGCCCTCCACCACCGAACGATCTAGGAACCTGGCCACCACAAGGTCCTCTGATGTCAATGTAATTTTTTTTGCTGGCCCACCACCTGTTCCCCTGGCATGTTTACGCATTGCCACCAACTTGTCTTTAACCAGTTTGCGCAAATCATTAATTTTTTTTCTGATATGTTTGGGCTGCCTCTCCGCAACCCCCAAAGCATTGACCTGGTTAGTAATGATGGCAAAAATTCGCTCTTTATCAGATTTGCCAGTGTGCCCACTCTGTGGCCCATAGAGGCGGTCCCCATGTTGGGAGAGCCCCTCAATAATTACTGCCCTCTCCTCAGGGCTAAAGTTGGTCATCCGGCCACCTGTTGCTTCTTCAGCAGACATAATAATGCACAGACAATAGCAAGAGCAATAGCAAATTACCTAGCAGTTGATAAAATTGCTTGGGAACATTTGCACCTGTAGGGCGGAACTCTGGTCTGATTTATGGCCTGGGCGTAGGCAGTGGGCCGGCGTAGCGCAGGTGTCACGCCGGGGGGCAGTTCTGAGCATGGGCAGATTGGGGCATTTGCCCCAGGGAGCACACTGCGCATGCGCGGCCGACTCTGCGCCCCGCCGTGACCCCTGCGCCACGCTCCCCGCTTCATTAGCATAGGGAGCCACCCATTTTATTCTACCCCGCCTTACGCCGCGCTACGCCGCCTTACGCCGTGTAAAATCCGCCACGCCGGGGCAAGAGACAGGAAAAAAGTTTCCTGAATCACTAGCATGCCTCTCTGCGCTGCTCCGGCGCAGTGTAAAAAAGATGCACTGCGCCGGACCAAAGATCCGCTGATGTTCCTGAATCTGGCCCACTGAAGATAGCTCTTAATGACATTGGCTATATGTTTGGAGTCATTGTCCTGCTGCAGAATAAATTTGGGGCCAATCACATGCCTCCTTGATGGTATGGCATGATGGATATGTATCTGCCTGTATTTCTCAGCATTGTGCACACCATTAATCCTGACCAAATCTCAAACTCCATTTGCAGAAATGCAGCCCCAAACTTGTAAGGAACCTCCATGCTTCACTTCACCATACCTGCAGACACTCTAATGCCGTGTACACACGACCGTTTTTTCCATCGGAATAAACTCAGATGTTTTTTTTTGACGGAATGCCGACGCCATTGGCTGGCGCTGCTATCAATCACAGCGGATGACGCGGCGTGCCGGGGGGCGGGGCCGAGTGATACAGTCGGCGGCCATGGCCGCCGCTGTATCACGGGAGCGCGCTCGCAAACGCTTTCCACCATGCGAAGGAGCTCGCATGAAGGTGGAAAGCTTTTGCGAGGAGGAGCAGGGACAACCGCCGAGGGACCCCAGAAGACACGGATCGGGGCCACTCTGTGCAAAACGAGCTGCACAGTGGAGGTAAGTATAACATGTTTGTTATTTTACCCCCAAAAAAATCTTGCCCTTAGTGTTCTTTTAACCCCCTTAGCGGTATTCCCGAGCGTGACTCGGGGTTGTTTTTCAATGCAAAAATCGGTAACCCCGAGTCACGCTCAGGGTAGATGTGCAGAGCCTGCAGGGCGCGCTGGCTTACCTTTTCCAGGCAGGGTTACTGTACTTACCTTGTCCCTGGATCCAGCGATGCATCCCCGCTGTGTGAGCGAGCGGCGTCCTCCATTTGACTCACACAGTGCCCGCGTGCCGCCGATCTCCATTCCCTGCGACGTTACGACGCACAGGGGCGGAGACCGGCGGCAAATTCAAAAAAGTAAACAAACACTATACATACAGTATACTGTAATCTTATAGATTACAGTACTGTATGTAAAAAAATACACACCCCCCTTGTCCCTAGTGGTCTGCCCAGTGTCCTGCATGCAGTTTTATATAATAAAAAAAAAAATTGTGCCTGCAAACTGTATATTGTCCATAGCAACCAAAAGTGTCCCTTTATGTCAAAAGTGATTTTAGAGCAGCTAGAAAACAGCGATAATAAATTATAATGACTTGCAGAATTGTGCGATAGCGATTTGTGGGGAAATCCGTCATAAAAAATAAAAGTAATGACAGCGACAATTCTGCAACTGAGCAAATTTCAGTGATTTTGATTTGATTACATTATTGAATAATTTTTATTATAATTACATTATCATTTGTTATAATTATTTATAGTTATTTATATTATAATTTTATGATTTTGTGTTTCAAACTTTATCATACCCGGGATGCCTATTAGACTCTTGTTTGGACAGATTTAAGTGAGTTATTCCTAAGAATTGCAGGCCTACAGTATAAAACGCCAAATTTCCATGCAAAATAATTGTAGCGCTTTTGGTACGTAATTCCAGACAGAATAATACCGCCAGGGAGGTTAAGCATCACCCCCACTTCCCTGCTGGGTCCCTCGCTTGGCACCTGCTGAAGCTTTTCCCCTTCTTCACCGTCCCCGGTTGGTGAGAAGACTGCTGGGGTACTTGCTTCAGCTTACTCACTGTTGTCTCCGGTAACAAGGTGAATGGCCCCTTAGTGGCGACAGCTTCCCCTCTACCTCTGACCACAACTGGTTCCAAATCCGGCTGAACCTTTACAACTCGGTTGGACTCCAATCCTGCAGTCCCAACCCAACGCTTCTTTTCTTGCTCCTGGATAGGCCTCAGGCAGCCTAGCAGCCATTGCCCCCGGGGTTGGCCTAGTAACCCGGGGCAACATAACACACGTCCACCCAGACAGCCATCCAGGTAGCACAGAATCCTGATCACCTGACTCCACCCAAAAAGGCTCTCCCAGCAGGTCAAGGGACTAAAAAAAACCCTGCCAATTGGCTGAGACACCCCATCCATACCTACTCTGACCTTGCTAAGCCCCCTGTCATTCTAATGTCACCAGCACAGTGCCACCTAGTGACAGAAGAAAAAAGGTGCAGCAATTCCAGAATTAGAGCAGAATCAATTGATCTTCTAACAATTAGCCAGGAAAATTACCACCTGGCAAACTAAATTTCTTAGCAACCCTGCCTAAAGACCAGGATGCTACACTTAAAACCCCAGTCGGCTTTGAAGACTTTGCCTGGGAGAGACCTTGCTGACGCAGTATAACTACCTTGTGTTTTGTTGCTGTGCTCAGTCTTGCCATGGTGTATGACCCGTGACATGAAATGGTCTTCCACATCCTCACCTTAGTAGCACAGTCTGGCTGTTCCTTGTCCAGTTTCAAGCTACACAGCTGTTGCTGTTTAATTTAATGACTGTGTTTCAACCTACATATAAAATTGATGATCATGAGCACCTGCTTTGTATAATTGGTTAATCATACACCTAACTGTAATCTAAATCTAAAATCTGTGTGATCCAATATGTAGGATAAGACGCACAACCAGGAGGCTTCGGGACCGGTTTTACTAACGTGGCCACATACTTTAATGGCATCCATGGAGGTGACACCACATTGTTGCAAATTCCATGTGATGTTCCATGTGATGTTACGACACATATACGTGTACAGTGGTTGTTTTATGCATGGTTCTGACAAAGCATGCTAGTCATGTGAAACACGTTTCCTGCTTTCTCCCTGCCTATACCATTGAGTGTTGTTTTTTCTATCCTTTGGAATAAATCTTAATTGCATTGTATATGGGAGTGCTGCTTTGTTTTCTACATACAGTATATGTTTCTGTTGCGGTGGCAAGGTGTGCCCCCCCTACCTACAAGCTATTTACTCCATTTTAGCTTGTCTAACCCACCTGGAGCAGCTGAACTCGCTTGAATTACTAAATATATATATATATATATATATATATATATATATATATATATATATATATATATATATATATATATACATATATATATATATATATATATATATACATACATACACACACGCAGTATATATACACAATGATCAGCCATAACATTATGATGATCTACCTAATATTAAGTGGGTCCCCCTTTTTGCCACCAAAACAACTTTAGCCTGTCACGGCATGGACACCACTAAACCTTGGAAGGTATGCTGTGGTATCTGGTATCAAGCTGTCAGTAGCAGATCCTTTAAATCCTGTAAATCCTGTAAGTTGTGAGGTGGGGCATCCATGGCTCCGCACCACCACTGCATGAATGTAAGTTATTATTGCCAGCTGCCGCTGGTCTATTCAAGGTGGCCGGACATTGAGCGCCGACCACCTGAATAACGGCAGCTGGTTGGCTGTGCGGAAGTGCCTATTAGAGCCAGCGGCTCTGATAGGCATTCCGTGTACAGCCCTCGTCCTCCCGGATGTCTTATCCAGGGAACGTACGGGGTGCGTTCTTTGAATAAGACTGACGGCCGTCTCAGCCAATCAGGTTAGCCGATTCTGCGTTTGGCATGGCACAGCGACTGCGTTTGATGGCATGGCACAGTGATTGCGTTTGATGGCATGGCACAGTGACTGCGTTTGATGGCATGGCACAGTGACTGTGTTAGATGGCATGGCACAGCGGCTGCATTTGATGGCATGGCACAGTGACTGCGTTTGATGGCATGGCACAGCGGCTGCGTTTGATGGCATGGAACAGTGACTGAGTTTGATGGCATGGCACAGTGACTGCGTTTTTGATGGCATGGCACAGCTGCTGCATTTGATGGCATGGCACAGTGACTGCGTTTGATGGCATGGCACAGTGGTGCGAATTGATGGCATAGTGACTGCATTTGATGGCATGGCACAGTGGTGATAATTGATGGCACAGTGGCTGTGTTTGATGGCATGGCACAGTGACTGCATTTGATGGCATGGCACAGTGGTGCGAATTGATGGCATAGTGACTGCATTTGATGGCATGGCACAGTGGTGATAATTGATGGCACAGTGGCTGCGTTTGATGGCATGGCACAGTGGTGACAATTGATGGCACAGTGGCTGCGTTTGATGGCATGGCACAGTGGTGAAAATTGATGCCACAATGGCTGCATTTGATGGGCACAGTGAGGCTGCAGTTTTTTTCTTTTCTTTTTTTTTACGTTTGCGCCCCCCCAAAAATTTTGAGCACCAGCCGCCACTGGGTATGTGTCAAGTAACATCTACATGAATGACAGGACAAAGGAATCCCAGCAGAACTTTTCCCAAATAATCCCACTGCCTCTGCCAGATAGTTTCTTCCTATAGTGCATGGATATGCAATTAGCGGACCTCCAGCTGTTGCAAAACTACAAGTCCCATCATGCCTCTGCCTTTGGGTGTTATGCTTGTGGCTGTCAGAGTCTTGCTATGCCTCATGGGACTTGTAGTTCTGCAACAGCTGGAGGTCCGCTAATTGCATATCCCTGCCATAGTGCATCCTGGTGCCATCTCTTCCTCAGGTTAGTGCCACACACACACTTGGCCATCCACATAATGTGAAAGAAAACGTGATTCATTAGACCATGCCACCTTCCTTTATGGCGCTCTGTGGTCCAGTTCTCATTGGAGGTGCTTTTGACTGTGGACACGCGTCAGCATAGACAACAAATAGGGATAAGCCAAACAACAAGCCCCCCCCCCCCCCCCCCCCGTTCGGTTCGCACCAGAACCTGCGAACAAATCAAAAGTTTATGTGAACATTAGAACCCAGTTAAAGTCTATGGGACTCGAACGTTTGAAATCTAAAGTGCTAGTTTTAAAGGCTAATATGCAAGTTATTGTCCTAAAACGTGTTTGGGGACCCGGGAACATGTATCAATGCAAAAACAGTTTTAAAAACTGCAGTTTTTTCAGGAGCAGTGATTTTAATAATGCTTAAAGTGAAACAATAAAACTGAAATATTCCTTTAAATTTCGTTCCTGGGGGGTGTATAGTATGCCTGTGAAGTAGCGCTTGTTTCCCGTGCTTAGAACTGTCCCTGCACAAAATGTAATTTCTGAAGGAGAAAAAGCCATTTAAAACCACTCGAGGTTATAATGAATTGTCGGCTCCCCACCCTTTTTTTGAAGCCGATTAGAGCCTCTGGCTCCAAACACATGGTTTAAAAAAAAAACATTGGAATCCATGCGCCCCGCATGTAGATTAGGGGGTCGGACGCATGGATAGGGAGGAGGCACCCCTGCACCCTGCATTACGGGCTGCCACTGGCACACATATATATTAAAGTGTGACACTGCACTATCAGCATTGTAAACTGAGGGAAGTAAGACAAAGAGGAAAATAATACAATTTTATGTGTTAGATTTTTGTTAGCCCTGGACTGTGTGCAATGATCATCACTGTGACTTCTGCACAACTGTACAGACATCATATAGATATAGGGCAGTGATTGCACTTGCTCACAATTATCCTCATAAATCATCAAAGCTTTACCCAATTCAAGAAGCTTTCTAGCACAGTCAGCTTTCTGGTGGGCACAGGCTAAATACAGCGGAGTACCACTGCTCTGTAGTTCTTTATCAATGTCTGCTCCATATGAGATTAACATTTCTGCACATTCCCGGTGACCTAGGGACAAAGAAAATAATAATAAACAGAAAACATGAAATATGAAATATGTTGCCTAACAAAATAATATTCATACCCAAAATTAAAGCTACTAACATTAACCAGTATGTCATGATCAAGACTTTATCAACCATGATCATCTCCTTCCACAAGCACCTACCAATCACTAAATGCATCTAGAGTAGACATTCCTATATACTGTACTGTATACTAAACATTTTCTAGCGTCCATCATCCTCTAACAATATCTCCAGTAGGAGGGAGTTGGATCTTGGCCATACATTATAACATTTTCCTTTAGATTTAGAATTTGTAGGCAATCAGGCACAGAGGCGGCTCTTTAATTAGGCGGTCGCCTAAGGCCTTACACTCACAGGGGCCTCGCGGCCGCTTAACTTACCCAATGCATTACCCCAGTTTTGAGGGACAGGGGACCTTAACGCTGCTGTGCTCGGGCAGCGTTAAGAGCCCTGACTCAGGAGTGGGGCCGCTAGCGTCTAACAACCAGTGAGTATTGGTGACACCACCCCTTGTGATGTCAATGACCCTGCATGCCCTCAGTCAATAATGTCACAAGGGGGCGGGTTCACCAGGTGACATCACCGGGTGGCCCCGCCCCTTAGTTATTAAAGAGTAGGATCTGGGGGCTGCCTTGTTAAAGGGGGTTTCCAGATTCCAATAAGCCCCCTGCCCGCAGACCCCCACAACCCCCAGACAGAGTTGTGGGGAAGAGGCTCTTGTCCTTGAATTATTTTTCCCATCATGGTTGTGAGTGGGGCCCCATGTCAAGTTTTGCCTAAGGCCTCACAAGGCCTAGAGCCGCCTCTGATCAGGCAGGCCCCTGCACTACATGGTTGAAGGTAAATCTAAAGGAAATTGAAAATTGAAGAGCTTAGGTTAACCATAGGCAGACATCCTATTATATGCAGTAGTTCTAATTTGAGCATCACTTGTGATAATTAGAATACCTGTGATCTCCCTTGGGCTTAAAGTCAGTACACACGATCTGAAAATCAGATGATAAATACCGCTTTCGAATCGTTAGATCATTCGATATTATCCGATCGTACAAACACGAACATTTTTCTCGTATGAAACCAGATCATACAATTTTTGTTTAATCAGTACAGTTGTCGTCTGAAAATACAATACAAATACACTACAACATATTACATCACTTCCGATTTTTTATTCTGTTGTATGAAAGTTTTCGTAACTTTAGTAACCTCTCCATTTTTGATATGTGACTACCATGCAGAAAATCGTCTGATTTTCGGATCGTGTGTATGGCCAATAGGGGCTCCAGCTTATCACAGGTGCTCATTATTACACAAAGATTGTCCAAAGTACTGTAAAATCTATAAGCAAACAGGGCTTACTCCACCCTCTTCTATACAGGTAAGACCACCAATGGAGAGCGGAATTTGCTTGGTTCCACCATCAACACAAGCATGGTGAGAGCCATTGTGTTCTCCCGGCGGAGGCGGCTCCCCCACCGGGAGAAGACAGTGATTATTGCTAGCGACTATAACAGTCGCTTACAATAATCGCATTTAAAATCTGGCAGGCTGGTTGTACCCAAGTCGATTGATCGATATACTTGGGTACATTCTGCCTGCCCATACATGTATATGGCTAGTTCACACACTGAATCAGTATTAACAAACCTACCCATCATTATTAGACCTGCTGTAAGCTAAATAATAGATGCAGTAAAATATACAGTATCTCACAAAAGTGGGTACACCACTTACATTTATGTAAATAGTTTATTATATCTTTTCATGTGACAACACTGAAGAAATTATTTTCCAGCACTGCCTCTTGGGCATGGAGTTCCCCAGAGCTTCACAGGTTGCCACAGAAATCCTCTTCCACTCACGACTCATGACGACATCACGGAGATGGTGGATGTTAGAGGCCTTGCGCTCGAGGATGCCCCACAGATGCTCAATAGGGTTTAGGTCTGGAGACATGATTGGCCAGTCCATCACCTTTAACCTCAGCTTCTTTAGCAAGGCAGTGGTCGTCTTGGAGGTGTGTTTGGGGTGGTTATCATGTTGGAATACTTCCCTGTGGCCCAGTCTCCGAAGGGAGGGGATCATGCTCTGCTTCAATATGTCACAGTACATGTTGCCATTCATGGTTCCCTCAATGAACTGTAGCTCCCCAGTCCTGGCAGCACTCATGCAGCCCCAGACCATGACACTCCCACCACCATGCTTGACTGTAGGCAAGACACACTTGTCTTTGTACTCCTCACCTGGTTGCCGCCACACACGCCTGACACCATCTGAACCAAATATGTTTTTCTTGGTCTCATCAGACCACAAGACATGATTCCAGTAATTCATGTCCTTACTCTGTTTGTCTTCAGCAAACTGTTTGCAGGCTTTCTTGTGCACCATCTTTAGAAGAGGCTTCCTTCTAAAAAAAACAGCCATGCAGACCAATTTGATGCAGTGTGCGGCGTATGGTCTGAGCACTGACCGGCTGACCCCCACCCCTTCAACCTCTGCAGCAATGCTTGCAGCACTCATATGTCTATTTGCCAAAAACAACCTTTGGATATGACGCTGAGCATGTGCACTCAACTTCCATGGTCGACCATGGCGAGGCCTGTTCCGAGTAAAACCTGTCCTGTTAAACCCCTGTATGGTCCTGGCCACCGTGCTGCAGCTCAATTTCAGGGACTTGGCCACCTTCTTATAGCCTAGGCCATCTTTATGTAGGGCAACAATTCATTTTTTTCAGATCCTCGGATAGTTTTTTGCCATGAGCTGCCATGTTGAACTTCCAGTGACCAGTATGAGAGAGCGATAACACCAAATTTTACACACCTGCTCCCCACTCACACCCGAGACCTTGTAACACTAACGAGTCGCATAACACCAGGGAGGGAAAATTGCCAATTGGGTTCAATTTGGACATTTCACTCTACTCACTGTTGTTGCCAGCGGTTTAGACATGAATGGCTGTATGTTGAGTTATTTTGAGGGGACAGCAAATTTACACTGTTATAAAAGCTGTACACTCACTACTTTACATTGTGGCAAAGTGTAATTTCTTTAGTGTTGTCATATGAAAACATATAATAAAATATTTACATAAATGTGAGGAGTGTACTCACTTTTGTGAGATACTGTATATGGCATAGTAAAAGTTGTAAAATCTCTGCATGTAAAACAAGCATTTAGAACTCCCAGAATTTTTCATTATTTATTCCTTTACCCCTACACAGCTTGCTTATTCGAAGAAATACAATTTGTCCTACTAGTTGCATTTATTAGATCATGTATAGATACAAACTATTCTGTCTATTCGGGTCACTACCACCCTACATCATAGGAATATTATTTTGTGGTAGCCTGCAACTTGGTCTATAGCAGCCTCTCTAATCCTTCTTAACATGAAGGAACCTTTGAAAGCAATGTCATGCATCAGGACACCCTGAAAACAATTACTATATCTGCAGTACAGTAAGTTCAAATGTAAAAATAAATAAAATAAAGAATTTGATGTGCTTAGTATATTTGAAACCCAGGCTTGCGCTATACAGCTAAATATTTTTTTTAGCATTCATAATGTTATTAAACACAAATGATGGCTTTAAAAGAAATGCTGGCAACAGTAGTAGACATGTGCATGACGAAAACATTTAATTTGTTTTGTTTTGTTTCGTTTAGATTACTTAATCTAGTTATATAGTTTCATTAAATTCGGTTGATTTGTTCAATTCGGTTGATTTGTTCCATTTGTATTCAGAATTTGTTTTGTCTTTTTTCAAATTTTCTTTGCATTTACCGATTTACCTAAACGTTCAAAGCAATAAATTTCAAATCGGTTGAATCAAAAAGGTTATTTTTTCTTCCGACTTGAATGTGGCTAAGTGAACAAATAAACGAAAGGTATTCATTAAATGATTACAATGACTCTTTAAATCACCTTTGGCTTAACAAAAACAACATTAGTTTGAAATGGTACTCTAATAACACACACAGGCCCGGATTCAGATACATTTTCGTATCTATCGGCGGGCGTAACGTATCTCAGATACATTACGCTGCCGTAACTTAGGGAGCAAGTTCCGTATACAGAAAGAACTTGCGCCCTAAGTTAAGGCGGCTTATCGTATGTGGTCCGGCGTAAGCCCGCGGAATTCAAATTATCCATGCAGTGGGCGTGTTTCATGGTAATGAAGGCTGACCCCACGTAAATTAAGTTTTTGACTAACGGCGCATGCGCCGTCCGTGAACGTATCCCAGTGCGCATGCTCCAAATTACGCCGCAAATAGGCAATGCTTTCGACGCTGACCCGACGTCCATACTTAACATAGGATACGCCTCATATAGCTGGGGTAACTTTACGCCGGAAAAAGCCTTACGTAAACGACGTAAAAAAATGCGCCGGGCGGACGTACGTTTCTGAATCGGCGTATCTACCTAATTTGCATATTCCATGCGTAAATCTACGGAAGCGCCACCTAGCAGCCAGCGTAAATATGCAGCCTAAGGTACGACAGTGTAAGAGACTTACGCCGGTCGGATCTTAGGGAAATCTATGCGTAACTGATTCTAAGAATCAGGCGCATAGATACGACCCCGCACACTCAGAGTTACGACGGCGTATCCAGAGATACGCTGTCGTAACACGTATCTGAATCCGGCCACGGTCTTTTATTTCAGAAATATCTTTACAGTTCAAATTAGAATGGAATTCAATGTAAAATTTGATTCAAAATTCAATTAGAATATCGGAAATGTGGATGAATTTCATTTTGTTATTCGGAGCATTGGAAAACATCATTTATACTGTAATTCAGGTATTCAGATATATCCGAATCAACGAATAATGAAAAATCTGTCCGAAAATGTATTAGGAACGAAACAAACCGCACATGTCTAGACACTAGATTTACTGTTTATGATACTGTATGGTCCTCTGGAAGTATACTAATTAGCAGGGGTTCCCAGAGACCTGAAAGTTATTTGTTTCTCCATGTTAAAAAAAAGGTTGAGTATTGCTGCTCCGTAGAAAGCCTAGGGTTCCATGGAATCCAGGTCTACAGTGGTACCTGAAAGCAAGGACTATACAGTACTAGGACATACTAATATTTCCTGAGGGTTATACACCTAAGATTTTCCATCATTATTGTACAACTACGTCTTAGGGATCTGGTCACTAATACAACAATGGCAAAATAAAGGGTGAATTACTGTAAGGCCTCGTACACACGACCGAACATGTCTGCTGAAACTGGTCCGCGGACCAGTTTCCGCGGACATGTTCGGTCATCTGTACGGCCGACCGGACCGGATTCCCGGCCTAGTGGACAGGTTTCCAGTGGACAAATGTTCGGTCGTCTGTACGACTCACCGGACATGTCCGCTCGGCCGAAAGCCCTCGCATGCGTCGAAGTGATTCGACGCATGCGTGGAAGCATTGACCTTCCAGGGTCGCGCACGTCGATGCGTCATCGTCGCGACCACGTCACCGCGTTCGCTGTCCGCGGGGATTTTGGTCTGATGGTGTGTATCAGACCAAAATCCGGCAGCGGACATGTCCGATGAAAACGGTCCGGCGGACCGTTTTCATCGGACCGTCCGACCGTGTGTACAAGGCCTAAGTAGGAGGATTTGTATGAATGGTTTTACTTTGCCCTTGGTAGTCCTACAATACTAATATCAGGCTTATATATGTGGGCCACAACTGTTGGTCTTGAGCATTCAATTGGAGACTTAAAGGTCAACCTTGGCTTATGTATCTTATTTGAAATTGTATTTTAAATAGTAGTGCATCGTTTTCCATTTGCTAAAAAATGTACATCGCCTTGCTCTTTAACATACAATGGGTATAGGAAAGAGTCACTCCCCTAAAATAAGTTGCTGCTTTGCAGCCTGAAATGAAGACAGACACAGTTTTTGTTTTATACAGCTGTATCTACTCAGTGCAACTTTTAACATCCAATTGAAAGATTTAACACCAACATGTAAAAAAATAAGAAATAATAATAATTCAAAAACAGAAACACTGAGTTGGAAAAAGGATTACCCCCTTCTAAAAATGACTTGTACACTCAATCAGGTGTAGCTAATCACCTTCTCAATGGCACACAAAGCCATTTGACTTTCAACTGTGATCAGCTGTGGTCATTTTGATTAGCTCGGTGTGAAAAGAGCTTTCCTGGAGCATTTTAACCACTTAAGGACCCCTTCACGCCGATATACGTCGGCAGAATGGCACGGCTGGGCACACCCGCGACCTGGTCCGAAGCTCCGTGACCGTGACCGCGGGACCCACGGACCCGATCGCCGCTGGAGTCCCGTGATCGGTCCCCGGAGCTGAAGAACGGGGAGAGCTGTGTGTAAACACAGCTTCCCCGTTCTTCACTGTGGCGGCGTCATCGATCGTGTGATCCCTTTTATAGGGGGACACAATCGATGACGTCACACCTACAGCCACACCCCTCTACAGTTGTAAACACATATTAGGTCACACATAAACCCTTCAGCGCCCCCTGTGGTTAACTCCCAAACTGCAACTGTCATTTTCACAGTAAACAATGCATTTTAAATGCATTTTTTGCTGTGAAAATGACAATGGACAAATCGCTGATCGTCGCCATTAGTAGTAAAAAAAATAATAATAAAAATGCAATAAAACTATCCCCTATTTTGTAAACGCTAGAACTTTTGCGCAAACCAACCAATAAACGCTTATTGCGATTTTTTTTTACCAAAAAGAGGTAGAAGAATACGTATCGGCCTAAACTGAGGAAAAAAATAGTTTTTTTTATATATTTTTGGGGGATATTTATTATAGCAAAAAGTAAAAAATATTGATTTTTTTTCAAAAATGTCGCTCTATTTTTGTTTATAGCGCAAAAAATAAAAACCGCAGAGGTGATCAAATACCACCAAAAGAAAGCTATATTTGTTGGGAAAAAGGGACGCCAATTTTGTTGAAAAAAACACGTCGCACAACCGCGCAATTGTCTGTTAAAGCGACGCAGTGCCGAATTGCAAAACCTGGCCGGGTCCTTTAGCTGCATTTTGGTCCGGGTCTTAAGTGGTTAATCCATGGTAGTGCAACTGAAAGAATAAACAATCAACTATAGGTGGCAAGGCACTGTCAAAAGATCTCTGGGATAAAGTTGTAGACAGGCACAAGTCAGGAGATAAATAAAAAAATAATTAAAGGCTTTATCAGTGCCTAGAAGCAGAGTAAAGTCTATTATTATGAAGTGTGTAGTGCACCCCTAAGGAGCCGCAAATAAACTGCCCCCCCATACACACTAGGGGGGGACCGACAGCCTCGTTGGCACTCCATCTCCATTTTCCATCTGTCTCCCCTGCTGGCATGACTCATGCCTATTTTCAGATGAGACTGCCCCCTGCCAGCCCATTTGCTGGGGATTTTCTGAGGCCCTCATAAATATGCCAAGCAGCTCCTCATAATATCCACCCATTATGTCTAGAATATTCTTCAATGTTCCAGAGAACAGGGGGGGCACCAGAGAGGCTGCTTGCTGAATCATCCAGCTCTTGAATCACTAAACCCTGACCCAGATTTACAACCCAGGCCTGGCTCTCAGCCAAGCCAATTTGCCTACACTAAAAACTAACCTATTTACAGTAAAAGGTATTTAGTACAGCACTGACCCTCCCCGGAACAGGATATCGCTCCAAACTGGATGAAAGATCCCAGAGGAAACTATTCAGAGAGGCTACCAAGAGGCCTACAGCAATTCTGAAGCAGTTGCAGGAATTTATGACAAAGAGTGGTCATTGTGTGCATGTGACAACAATATCTCAAATTCTCCAGAAATGTGGCTTGTATGGGAGGGTTGCAAGAAAAAAGCCTCTCCTCAAGAAAGGCCACATGCATTCACGAAGATTCACGAACATGCATTCATGAAGATTCTGAGGCCACATGGAAAAGGGTGTTATGGTCAGATGAGACTTAAATGGAATTATTTGGCCTCAACACCAAACCATATATCTGGCGGAAATCCAATACAGATCACCATCCAAATAACACAATTCCTACAGTAAAGCATGGAGGTGGTAATATCCTGTTATGGTGATGTTTTTCTGCAGCCGGGACTGGAGCACTTGTCAGAATTGAAGGTAAAATGGATAGGGCAAAATACTGTCACATTTATCCAACTCAGTGATTCTGTTTAATTATTTTCTATAGCCACTGTATGTGACAGTTAAACATGTTACCTCTTATGACTGCTTCATGAAGAGGAGAAGCCAGTTGAGTTTCCAGCTCCGGGTTAGCACCATAATCCAATAGCATGCTGACACAAGCAACGCTCCCACTCCTACATGCGTTATACAGAGGAGTGATTCCATCCACTGTCACCACATTGACCTGGGCAGAAGATAATAAACAGTCAGGGTTATGTATAACTCTATTTGAGGAATTTACAAAGAGTGATGCAAGCACCATGCTCACATCGCTCTTCTACATGGAGTGTACATTCTTCCAGAATTAAAAAAAAGGGTGCAAGCCCCTTTGTTCATTAGGAGCGATCGATTCTCTGTACTGCCATAACTGTGACAGGTAGGGTTGCCACCTCATCCCTTTCGACCCAAACACATATGAATTACACAGGTTCTGAGGCAAATTTAATGCAGATAGTGCACCAAGTGAGTTTAATTACCACCTTAATCAGCCACAGAACTTGTGTAATTAATATGTGTTCAGTTTTAAAGGGATGAGGTGGCAACCCTAGTGACAGGCAGCCCAAAGAACATGAGTGCTAGAGCTACATACTCTGATATTTCTGCCATTCTGCCTCCCTGCTCAGCTTAGAGCAGGAGGGAGGAGGAAGGTCATTAACCTTGCAGGCTTTGCTTGTGTAGTGTAATCACTGCACAAGCAGAGAGAGGGATGTCATCTGTCTGCTGACAGATCGCATTCACTACCAGCATACCTGGCGGGAATTGTTGCAGTTTTCTATCTTGAAAACTGCTGTATTCCCTCTATTAATAAGGGGTGGGCCTGCACTAGCTTCTATTTGACTTTGAAATAGAAACTGGCACAGGTGGTTCTGATAGACCTATATGCTAAGTAATTGTGGAGCACATCACTTCTGACCATTATAATGGTGCAGGAAGCTTAGTTAATTCTCATATTTGTCTGTCTTATTATCGTCTTCTAAGGTGGGACATGAAAATGATAGTACATACCATAAGCACCTGTGATTGATATTTAATGCACACTTTTGCCCTTATGACTATAGCAGCTAATTAACTCCTCCCTTTCAGTTATTAGTATGCTTTTGAAACATAGTATAATGTGTTACTATGGATAAAACTGGCAGTTCTCATATCTGAGAATTTAATGCATCAGACACATAATCATAGCAAGCATGTATTATTATTATTATTTTTTTTTTGTGGTGTTGGGAAATATCTCTTTGCTACAAGGGGAAAACAGACTATCAAATGAATGCTTTCAACCTTTAAAGCATGTCAATGCCCCCATAGATAGATAACATGTTAAAGGGCCTTCAAGCTGAAATTAAAGTAGGAGTAAATTCTCTTGGCTGATTTTTACCTATAGATAAGCCTATAATAAGGCTTACCTATAGGTACAGTAAATATCTTCTAAACATGCACCCTTTAGGAGATATTTACTTGTGCAGCCACTGGTGACGTCAACGGTGCATGTGCTTTGAAGAAATGGCATACCAATGCCGTTCCCTCAGAGCCCTTTGCCATGAAAAATAGAAAGCAACTGAGCACATGCAGAGCAAGGTGAGACAGTATTATTAGTATAGACATTTTTTTTATTGTGTGCCCCTTAGCAACCACTTCAGCCTGTTCAAACTGCACACATGCACGGTGCACTCTCTCCGTATCCAATTGCAGCAGCTTAGCTCAGTCAATGTAACTAGAGTAGAAGGGAGCACACTGTGCATGCACATATATAGAATGGGCCAAGCTCACCCTGCAAATGGGAAAACAGAGGGGGATCAAAGTGCCTGCAGTTTCTGCAGGCAGACAGAAACAGCTGCATATATGTAAAGGAAAGCAGGAGCAGAATTTTAAAATGAGGACCACTGGTATGCGCTATTAATGGAACTAAAGATGAACTTATATTTTAAACAAATAGTCATAGGAAAAAAAGAATCAAGTGCAAGTGACACACTGTTTTAATAGGAACATGGGGCTGACAAAGAGAAGAAAGCAAACACCTATGGGCCCCATGACCTTATGGGTCCTTGAACCGCCCATAGGTGGACTCAGGGCCAGTGCTAGACTATTTTGCGCTCTAGGCAAGACCAGTTACTTGCACCCACTCCCCAACGAAAAAAAATAACTGTACACATTGCCTTCCTTCCTGCACATAATGCTACCCCTTTAATTCTACACCCCAAGGTGACATCCACCGGAGGATGAGAAGGTGACAGGAGAGGAATGTGGCACTGGCCATGGCTGCGCCCTAGATGGCAGTGCACCTGCCTAGTTCACCTAGTGGTAGCACCCTTGGAGTAGTCACAGATTGAACCCCTGACCTCAAAGGCTCAGAATCAGTTTCACCCTCTGCCCTGTTGTGGGCACGTGTTTGCTAATTAAACCAAAATGATTTGCTTACTTTTTGAGACTACAGTAGAAACCAGTTCATTGTTAATTTATATGAACCCAAACACAAAGTTTGAAGCCTAAGTTCATGGTACACGTTACTACTAGTTACTACTGCAAAAATATAATGGGCACACTGTTAAAGTCTCTGCACTATCTACTTTACATTGACTCTTAAGGAATTTATAAATTGAATCCTAGTGCATAGCTGCTGATTGTGTTTTACCTGTATATTGCGCTGATTTTTTTACTATTTTTATTTACACTGTTAAAGTCCATCATCCTAGAGGCAACTAGATTATATGTCGGGCAAGTTAGTAGGAATAAACCAAAGAAAGAAAATGGTTCACTAAAAAGAGTTAAGTAGGATAGTAAAGGGGAAAAAAAATCAGAAGATTCAAGGAAACAGGTGGTGTAGCTGATAGAGAAGAGTATAAAAATAGACAAAAGGAGGCAAAGCACATTTTCAGTGCTGTCAAATCACAGAAAGAGGAGGAAATTGCTAAATCTATTAAAAAGGGAGATACAATCTTTTTTAAGTACATTAGTGAGAGAAGGAAAAAAAAATGGATCACTTAATGAAATCTGGGCACAACGCTTAGGTTGAGGGAGACCAGGATGTAGCAAACCATTTAAACAATTACTTTTGTTCAGTTTTCTTAGAAATAAATTGTACTAACAATACCAAGTTGGGGAATCCTATTGTTTCTAGTAATGACGGTTAATTTTTAGGATTGCTGGAGAGAGGTATTAAGAAGAACTGGCTCGATTAAAGCCTAAGCAATGGGCCCTCATGATATTCATCCCAGAGTTCTAAGAGAGCTTCAAGGTATAGTTGTTGGACCAATATCTGATTTTTTTAATCAATCTCTTCTAACTGGAGAAGTTCCCCATAACTGACAGGCAGCTAACATTTTACCTATCCACAAGAGGGGCAGCAAGGTAGAAGCTGGCAATTACAGGACAGTGAATTTAACATCAGTTGTAGTTACAGTGCCTTTAAAAAGTATTCGTACCCTTTGAAATTTTCCACATTTTGTCATGTTACAACCAAAAATGTAAATGTATTTTATTTGGATTTTATGCGATAGACCAACACAAAGTGGCACATAATTGTGAAGTGGAAGGAAAATGATTAATGTTTTTTTAGAATTTATTACAAACTAATATCTGAAAAGTGTGGCGTGCATTTATATTCAAATGCCCCCTGAAACAATACTTTGTAGAACCATCTTTCACTGCAATTACAGTTTCAAACCTTTTTTGGGGATGCTTCTACTAGCTTTGCACATCCAGAGAGAGTGACATTTTTGCCCATTCTTCTTTGCAAAATAGCTCAAGCTCTGTCAGATGGGGAGTGTCTGTGAACAGAAATTTTCAAGTCTTGCCACAGATTCTCAATTGGATTTTGTTCCATGCTATCACTGGGCCATTCTCAGGCCCCATACACACGAGAGGATTTATCCGCGGATACGGTCCGGTGGAGGATTTCAGCAGATTTCTATGCGATGGCGTGTACACACCATCGCATTGAAATCCGCGCCAAAATCCTCTGGCGATGACGTGTCGCGCCGTCGCCGCGATTATGACGTGGCGACGGGCGCGACGCTGTCATATAAGGAATTCCACGCATGCGTCAAATCATTACGACGCATGCGGGGAATCCCTTTGGACGGATGGATCCGGTGAGTCTGTACAGACGAGCGGATCCATCCGTTGGGATGGACTTCAGCAGATGGATTTGTTGAGCATGTCAGCAAATATTCATCTGCTGGAAATCCATCCCAGGGGAGATTTATCCGCGGATAAATATCCGCCGGAGTGTACACACCATAGAATCTATCCGCTGAAACCCATTCGATGGGATTTATCTGCGGATAGATTCTATGGTGTGTATGGGGCCTCACACATAAATATGCTTTGATATAAACCATTCCATTGTAGCTCTGGCTGTATGTTTAGGGTCGTTGTCCTACTGGAAGGTGAACCTCTGCTCCAGTCTGAAGTCTTTTGCAGACTCTAATGCCGTGTACACACGACCGTTTTTCATGACGAGAAAAATGCAATTTTTTTAATTGGTCATTAAAAACAATTGTGTGTAAGCTCCAGAGCATTTTTCTCGACTTGAAATATGGCCATTAAAAATTTAGAACATGCTCTATTTTTTCTTGTCGTTTTTCACGTCGTCGCTTTTCATGTCATGAAAAACGGTCGAAGAGCACTGTGCCCCAAGCTCACCCAGTTGTGTGACAATAGCAAATTAATATTTGCCATTGCCATCCTGTTTCTTCTCCCGGAAAATCAGGAAGCGGGTCTTAAGACCTGTTCGTTCCAGCAGAGAAGCGACCGTATTGGACAGGAGCAGAAGCAGGGGGGAAGCCGCCGAAGAGGAGACACAGGAGAAAGCGACCTGGCTGGTGTAAGTGTGGGGCTGGTGGGTGAACGGACGAGAGACGGGGGAGGGTTGTTTGCCGATCGACCGAGCAACAGGGGGGTTCATCAATCAACCAAATGGGGGGTCGGGTGGTTTGTTTGCTGCCCCCCCCCCCAAAAATGGAGCACCAGTCGCCACTGGTTCAGTGGATATGCAATTGGCTAGATACCAGAGTGTGGTTGTAATTGGGTGTTCCATTGGAAGAGACGAATCATTAGTGGTATACCACAAGGCTCTGTACTAGGTCCTGTTCTATTTAATCTCTATGTAAGTGATGTAACTAAAGGTTTGTTAAGTAAGGTATGTCTTTTGGCTGATGACAAAAAGGTGTGTTATAGGGTTGATATCCCTGGAGATGTCTGTAACATGGCATTGCTGGAAGATTGATCAAAGCAGTGGAGACTGCAGTTCAATGTTTCTAAATTTAAAATAATGCACCTAGGGAAAAATAATCCCCTGAAAGAGTATAACATTGGGGGTACAGTGTTGGCCAGCACTACAGAAGAAAACGATTTGGGGGTACTTACAGGCATACCCCACTTTTACATACATAATGGGGTTTATTTACTAAAGCTGTAAAGTGCAAAATCAAGCTCACTTCTGCATAGAAACCAATGAGCTTCCAGGTTTTATTACCAAAGCTTAATTGAACAAGCTGGGGCTAGAATTGCATTGGTTTCTTTGCAGAAGTGAGCCTGATTTTGCACTTTACAGCCTTAGTAAATAAACCCCTATGTGTACTTAAAGGTGGGGTATGCCTGGGGTATGCAAAATAGACAAACAGTGTGACCAGGCAGGGGGAAAAGAAAATAGAATTCTAGGATGCATCACTAGAGGGATCACCAGTAGGAGGAGGAAAGAAGCCCCGATTCCTCTATATAAAACATAACGAGGGGGGAAGAATCCGGACAGCGAGGTTCCATTTTTGTGTGGACCTCCGCTTTGATATGTACAGTCTGGAGGAAAGAAGGGAAAGGAGAGACATGGCTAAAACCTTTAAATACATCAAGAGGGTGAAAAAGGTTGAGGGCAGTATTTTCAATATGAAACCAAAATCAAGAACATGGCAAAATGACCTCAAACTAACTAGAGGAAAGTTCAAAACTAATCCTAGAAAGTATTATTTTACTGAAAGAGTAGTTGATGCTTGGAATAAACTTCCAGCAGAGGTAGTGAGCCAGTCAACAGTAAATGGCTTCAAACATGCTTGGGATTAACATAGATCTATAGCCAGTGTAAGATTGGGGTGATCAGACTCCAGCGGTAGGTGCATTTTTAGTGAGTACGCCAGTCCAGAACTGAATTTTTAAGGGCCTGGTAGCCCACTTTTATTTAAAAGCACAAAGTTCACAAATACATCAGTAGCCCTCACAGGGGGTTCCACCATTACTGTATCTTGCATACTCAACAGTTTAGCCTCCTGGCTTTCATTCTTGCCATTCGGCTGTTTAAGGCCTTTAGAACAAACGGAGTTTTCTAGAGTTAAGCTTTCTCCTAGCTTACTCCTGATCAGCGCCTTGCTGCTCAATCACCAATGACATCTGCCTCCTGCAGACATGCATTCTCTGGCTCCTCTCAGAGGGATGGGAGTCCACATGACTACCAGGCACAGACTTCCTGTCTTGTTGGGTGGGGCTCTGAGCCATAGTCAGGTCAGAACTAAATAGCTGAACACACAGCTGTGCAATTTGTGCGTCTTTCTCTCCAAAATATGGCGTAAACCAGCATCCTTTAAGGTCTCACAGAGTCCCACCACCACACCAGACATAAAAAGTTGACAAAAAAAAAAATACAAAACACATATAAAAAAAAAAATAAAAAAAAATAAACAAACTTGATAGGCAACTCTTTTTCTGCCTTTACTTTTCTAGGTTTCTGTAATTTATTGTATAATAAGCATCTGTTGTCTGTGGGAACTGAAAATTGCTTAGATTACATAGTGTACATTCTGTAGCAAAGCCACAGACATAAATTCCAGTAATGCCATTTTAATAATTTCTGGAACAGAAGTTACTTCAGGTCACAAAGGCAGCTAGGAGACTGGATTTTCCTATATCCATCCATGTCGCCAAAATAAGTAATTATTTTCATTGCACCACCTGCAGCTACTCAAATTATTCCTTAAAGTCTAACCAGAGGTGACTAAAGCTGTGCAGTCGTACAATACATTCATGAGCAGTATGTTTGCTGCCATCCTGTGAATAACTTTAATATTAAACCTTTACACTTTAAAAGTATGAAAACTCAACATTTCACATTTCTGATATGTGCCTGCTGTACCATGCTCTTGTATGTGAAAATATCCTGTCCTCTTTATATTGCATCCTTTGTGTGAAATCCCTGGTGTTCCTGCCCATCCTTCTGCTTACCCATTAGAAACTGACCACACTAAGCAGGAGAACACATTGTAGTCAGTTCTCCAGCTGGGCTGGAAACTCAGTGTGCTCTCCTCCAATAATCAGACTTGTCCTGATATGCCTCCCCTGCACAGCCTTTCACTGGGGAGATCAGTGTGCTGTTATTTCTCCCCCCCCCCAGCTCTTATGTAGCTGAGAACAGAGAGAACAGAAGGAATGTGATCACTTTTAAAAAGGGGAAGAAAAGTTATTTATAATTTATATATATACACAAATGTTTTGCCTTTTATTTATATTTTAAACTGAATTGGTTGCTTTATAATGTGTTCATTTGCAATCACCTTAACAAATCATGTTATAAGCGTGGACCATAGACATGTAGTCAGAGCCACTGCTCAGTCAGGCTAGGTGTTAGGGTTCTAGGGTAGGGTTAGGGTAAGGGGTAGGGTTAGGGTCAGGGTCAGGGGTTAGGGTTAGGTATTCCCATTGAAGAATAAGGCTAGGACTCAGGAATTGGAACCGGGACCTCCCCCAGAGGTCAAAGGTCAGAAGGCGCGTTCCCAGAGGTCAAAGGTCACGGGGCGTGGCTAAACCACCCCCACCAGAGTGTACCGCCTACCCCAACTAAGTCGGGGAATGAACAAGTCGTGGAATGAACAAGCTCTAAAACCACCATACTAACAACTTAATACAATAGCCCTTAGAAGTCTACCTAAAATTGTTCCATATTTTGTTCATGCAACGCCTTTAAGCACAAGAAAGAAAATACAAATGTTATAGTAATCAAAGGACTTACCCGAGCTCCATTCTCTAGTAACACTTTGGCACAAGAGACATGGCCACCAAGGCATGCTTCATGAACAGGAGAAACTCTGTCCATGGTCAGAATGTTCACATTAAAACCCTACAGTGAAAATATGTAGACTGTTATCAACATGCTATCAAAGTTTACAGGCCAATAACTGCATAAGATACTGCAAACATGGTCTTTAAAGCTGAACTACAGGAAATCAGTCACTTTATAAAATGTGCTGGCTTACAATGGGTCAAGTCCAATGAGGTGCAAGCCACCTTGTGGACTTCTCTCTTATTTTTAACTGACAGTTAAAAAGCACTGGGAGCAGAGGCGGCTCTAGGCTTTGTGAGGCCTTAGGCAAAACTTGACATGGGGCCCCACTCACACCCATCATGGGAAAAATAATTTAAGGACAAGAGCCTCTTCCCCACAACCCTGGCCGGTGGTTGTGGGGGTCTGCGGGCAGGGGGCTTATCGGAATATGGAAGCCCCCTTTAACAAGGTGGCCCCCAGATCCTGCTCTTTAATACCTAAGGGGCGGGGGCCACCCGATGATGTCACCTGCTGAACCTGCCCCCTTGTGATATCATTGACTGAGGGCATGCTGGGTCATTGACCTCACAAGGGGTGGCGTCTCCTAGATTCACTGGTTGTTAGGGACGCTGGCGGCCCTGCTCCTGAATCAGGGCTCTTAACGCTGCCTGAGCACAACAACGTTAAGGTCCCCTCAAAACTGGGGTAATGCATTGGGTAAGCTAGGCGGCCGCAAGGCCCCTGTGAGTGTGAGGCCTTAGGCGACTGCCTAATTTGCCTAAAGAGCCTCCTCTGACTGGGAGTATAGCTATTACTATACTCTTTGCGCTCTGACAGTATAAATAATGCATTCCCATACAACAGCAGTCCTGCCCACCCCTAACCTCCACTGTCTATTTACAGAAGGCTTTGTATTTTGTTCATGGGTTAATATACAACAAAACGTTTTGTGAATGGGCAAGAGTTCAAGAGGGGCAGACAGAGCGGCTGCACACGACTCTATGGGAGCTAAGTATCAAAGTCCCAGATGTGCAGTATAGCGATAGCTGTTCTCCCAGCGCTCAGTATAAGTGTAAATTGTAATCTAATCTTAAATTCTAGACTTCAGCTTTAATTCATGTCATTAGACTATTAGGCAGCCTTCCTCAACCTATTTAACATAGAGGAACCCTTCAAATTATTTTCATGTCTCAAGGATCACCTGTTAAATTAGTACCCTGGGCCCCTGGATGAAGTAAGCTATTACGAAACGGACGTAGGTCGGAGCAACACGCTGACGTCACCTTGTGCTCCATACGGTTCCCAAGTAGGATGGGTGTCTGTTGTTTGTGCACAGGCTGGCACAGCAGACTCAAAGGCCTAACAAAACTGCAACATTTGTAAGTGCAATATTAATTGTTTTTAATACATTTTTATACGTTTAATGCACTATATAGACCGTTTATTATTTCTATATATCGCGTGCACCTGTGGACGGTCCATTGGTTGAGAGCCACTGTTCAGAGATCGTATTTGCGTTTGCTTATTCTTGGAGAGAGCTGACCGATTACAGGCATACATTGATCCTCTGTTATGGGGGATCATGGCAAGCTGGTAAGCAGTAATTTCTGCTGATTGATGGTGGATTCAACACGATTGCTTTTTGGATACGATATCTCACAATATATGGACTTGCTTCACAGAGCACTGGTGTTTAGTTTATTAATTTAAGCTCATATGCACTAGTAATTTTATGGACATAATTTCTTTTGGTTTCACGTATAAACACGTTGAATGTTGTGTGTTTTATATATTTTTATCTTTTTTTAAGTTTATGGATTTATGTATGGGTCATTTATTAATTCATTTTTGGTGATCTTATTTGTTACTTTGGTTTAAGTCTATTTTGAATGATCACAAGGTTAGAGCAATTTATTTTTCTTTTATATTTCTTTTAATTTTGTACATCTACTTCTGCTGGCAGCCCCAAAAAAATCCCCCTAAAAAACTTCCCTTGTCCATTTTGGTTATAAATTGTTTGCGGTTTAATTAATATTACAATGGGTAATCCCTTTTAATAATTAACCTTTGCGAGCCCAATAACCTTGATATGAGTTCATTTATGTGTATGATTCTTACTTCCTGTGTTTCATCCAATAATTTCTCCAGCTAACTTTGCAAAAAACAGGATTTTGGGTCATAAGTTTATTCTCTCTGTGTTATTGGGTAACTGAGCCTGAGCCTTGAGTAACTGAGTTATTGATTATTGTATAATCAACCCAATCTGTAGAGTGCATTGTGTTCGTCTGTACATACCTGAGCTATTAGTGTTTTCACGGTAAGTAGTCTTCCATGAAATGCAGCATCGTGTAGTGGAGATCGGTCTGTCCAAGAACCTAAGGAAATATTTTTAGTGAAAATCACATCATCCAGATCTTTATAACCATGTGGGACATGTGAGTTTAAACTAGTCAGTTTTTATTTACTATCTAACGACATTGTAATGTAATTGTTTTGTTCAAAATTCAAGTCCTTGGCCATTACATCTCTGGTGACTCTTGACACCATGGTTGATATAAACTTAACAAGAATGATACAAAAAATAAAATGTATTGCCTTTAAATATCTTGGCATGACATGTTCATGGCATTAATACAATCATAATTTAAATCACCATGGGCCACATTTTCAAAGTGTCTGATCAAAGAACTGCTTGTTGTTGGTCAATTCTGCCCTCGGGGGTGGAAAAAAGTTTTCGAAACTGACTAGCAAAAGAGAACACAAACAGTGTAAAGTTAAAATATCATTAGTCATTTAAAGGAACACTAGAGGCAATTATTATAATTTTTTTAAATAACAAACATGTTATACTTACCTCCACTGTGCAGCTCCTTTTGCACAGAGTGGCCCCGAACCTGGTCTTCTGGGGTCCCTCGGCGGCTGTCTCAGCTCCCCCCTGCAAGAACTATCCACCCTTATGCGAGCTCTCCCGCATAGTGAATAGTTCTTGCGGCACACTCCCGTAATACAGCCGGCGGCTATAGCAGCTCACTGTATCACTCAGCCCTGCTACCCCGGCGCGCTGTGTCATTGGATGTGATTGACAGCAGCGTGAGCCAATGGCTGCGCTGCTTTCAATCAACCAATAAATGAGCCAAGAAGCCCGGCCGAGAAGCCAGCGCATTCACGGCCCGGGACTTTCGAGAAGGGGGGGCGCTAATCCTCTGATGTTTTTTCACCTTAATGCATAGAATGGTGAAAAAACGTGTCCCGTTTCAACCCCTTTAACCTTAGGTAGGTTTTGCCCCCACCACGACCAGGTCATTTTCTGCTATTCTGCTAGTTTAACTGACAACTGCATGGTCTTGCAACACTGTACACAAAATACATTTATATTATTTCTTTCACACAAATGGAGCTTTTTTGTTGTTGTAATTGTTTACCACTGTGTTATTTATTTTTTGGAAAACTATTTTTTTTTATTCTGCTTTATAGACGATGATGTAACAAGGGGCATGGCCTCCAATTACGTCATCGGGTGGCCCTGCCCCATGCCAATACAAGTCATTGCAGACCCAGCATTACACCGGGAGATCGCGTTGAGTCAAAATCGGAAGAAGAGCAGTGGGAGAAGACCCAGCAAAAGAGCAAGAAGGCAGCGGAGAGAGGAGAAGAACCGGACAGGGAGAAGGACCGGCAGAGGGAGAAGACGTCGCCAGAAAAGCCGGAGCTGCCTTAATAAAATACATTAAAAACCTGTGTAGTGTGTTTAATTTTGACACTTTTTTTAAGGTGAATGGGCAGGGGTACGATGTACCCCATACTCATTCACCTAGGGTGGGGGGCCGGTATCTGGGGCCCCCTTATCAAAGGGGGCTTCCAGATTCCAATAAGCCCCCGCACGCAGACCCCAACAACCAACGGCAAGGGTTGTCAGGAAGAGGCCCTTGTCCTCATCAACATGGGGACAAGGTGCTTTGAAGTGGGGGGGCGCAGAGCCCCCCTGCCCCAAAGCACCCACCCCCCTATGTTGAGGGCATATGGCCTGGTATGTTCCAGAGGGGGGGGGGAGGCGCTCGCTCGTCCCCCCCTTTCCTGAACTCCCGGGCTGCGTGTTCGGATAAGGGTCTGGTATGGATCTTGGGGGGACCCCCAAACCATTTTTTTGGGCGGGGGGTTTCCTCTTAAGATTCATACCAGACCTAAGGATCTGGTATTGTTTTGGGGGGGAACATCACGCAAAAAATTTTTACATTTTGCCGGGGTTCTCCTTCAAGATTCTCAGCACAAAAGTCACACCGGAAAGTGTGATCATCTTGATCCAATTTCTGCTGCGACTTCTATTCAAATCAGTGGGCTCCCATAGGGAACCATTGATTTTGAATAGGGGCAGAGAAACGCTGAACAAGGCTTAACGCTGTATATACCATGTTAAGCCTTGTTAAACCTCGTTTAACACCTTTTACAGGGTCTGGCGCTTTTATAGCTCTAGCGCTGGAGCCTCAGAACGCACTGTTTTTTTTTTTTTTGGAGCTTAAAAACACCAATGCCTGTTACAGCTCAAAAATTCCATGGTGTGTATGAAGCCATTGAATAACATCGAGTGGCGTTTTTAAGCTACAAAAAAATCTCAAAAACGCCACTGTAAAAATGTCCGTGTGTATTTACGGCACTCACTGTGACCACATACTTCATGTTTTATTTGCTAGACCAAAATATGGGGAGGAGGATTAGCTAATGCTTCATTTTGACTGGTATATCCTGATTTATTTATATAGTGTGCGCTGCATTACCAGCGGCATCAAAATGAAAATTAATATTGATGGGTGTAGTAAATACAATTTCAAGGTGTGGGTTTACCTGCCTTTGTCCAATGATCAGCAGCTGTTTAACTGCTCTGCATTTGTAATTCTACTAAAAAAGGTTAGTAAAAAATTTGAGAACATACCTCCCTGAAAGGTGTGACAGATATAATCGCCATAAAGTGCATTTCTCAATGCCCATGGTAGTGAAGTTAGTCCGTGCCTTTCTGAGACCTCTGTAACAGCATGAAGAACCATTGGTGTGTGTGCAGACATCACATTGCAGGCTCAGTGTAATGACTAAACAACATCACATGACTGGGATCAGTGACCACCTTACAGCAGTACTGCTATCAAATCTCCAGACTAGAGCCAGAAGAAGCAACACTACAAACACTGTTCAGGTTTAGGAATTGCTCTGCAGGATTTCATGTTATTATGCAAATACTTATTCGACTAGTTGCCATACATTACATTATTATGATGATTGAATATATACACGTCCATATACAGATCTTGCTGCAATTTCAATAATGTAAATTAAAAAATCTGCATTATTTTAAATTATAGGCATTGTTCACACCTATGTATCTTTTAGTGTGTTTTAAGTTTTACAGAAACACACTACTCATTCAGGTATAATATGAGGTGGCAGACCTCACCTGGTGGTGTATTACCATGGCAGCTATGCAGTGCGGATTGTCCCTAACAGCAACACCATGCAGACACTAAGGAGGGTTTTGTTCCTAACCCATTCCCGTTGAGGGACTTGATATTTAACAGAATTTGAAGCCTGTTCAGCTACCATCTGTGCATAAATACCCCTTTGGATACACTGGATGACAGACTATTTACTCAGCATTTTCTGCCCCTACTATCTGACGTTTTATCTAGCCTATATATTCGTATAGGGTGGGCCCAGTGTTGCCATCCTACCAGATTTAAATTTACTGGCACAACACCCAAAAACTTACTGGCACAGCCAAGTTTTTACTGGCATTTCCAAACGTTACAAAATTACAGTTTTAGAGCCGGTTCACACTGGGGCGACCTGGGATCCGACTTCAAGTCACCCTAAGTCGCACGGTCAAGAAAATGAATGGAAGTGAATGGGAGCTGTCTTAAAGTGGAGGTTCACCCGGAAATGTTAATTTTTAACATTAGATTCATGCTCATTTTGTCAAGGGGAATCGGGTAGTTTTTTTAAAATCGAAGCCGTACTTACCGTTTTAGAGAGCGATCTTCTCCGCCGCTTCCGGGTATGGGCTGCGGGACTGGGCGTTCCTATTTGATCGACAGGCTTCCGACAGTCGCATCTATCGCGTCACAATTTTCCGAAAGTAGCCGAACGTCGGTGCGCAGGCGCTATATAGAGCCGCACCGACATTCGGCTTCTTTCGGCTAATCGTGACGCGATGTATGCGACCGTCGGAAGCCTGTCGGAAGACTGTCAATCAAATAGGGACGCCCAGTCCCAAAGACCCATACCCGGAAGCGGCGGAGAAGATCGCTCTCTAAAACGGTAAGTACTGCTTCGTTTTTTAAAAAACTACCCGATTCCCCTTGACAAAATGAGCATCAATCTAATGTTAACAAAAATTTTTAGGGTGAACTCCCGCTTTAATATACACTACTGAAGTCGCTCTGGCTTAAGAAAAGGTTCCTGTACTACTTCAATCCGACTTCTAGGCGACTTGTACCCATTGATTTCAATGGAAGTCGCCTCAGAAGTTGGATCACTGTCTTAACTGAAGCAACTTTCCAGGAAGATAACATACATTTCTCAGGCAAACTCCTTCCTCCCACAGAGCTGATTGTTGTTTGATTGGCCACTGGAAAGCCTCCTGTCCTGGAGGCGTCTTGAAGTTAGTTGCCTTGTAAGTTGCCTGATGATTCATACTCGTGTCCAAGATGCCTCCCAAAAGTCGTGCTAGAAGTCGTGTTGCCCCTGTGTGAACCGGCTCTTAAGTGCAAATTTGAGTATTTAGGCTACAAACAAATACAATATGCAATTAGCAATATGATTTAAAGTAGATAATAAGGCAAAAAACATATTTCTTATTTTATTTTTGATATAGCAAGAAATTAGAATGGCTTCAATATCTATAAGAATCCAAAAAACACATTTTAAAATAATGACAAGATGGTACCGTACAGCCTCAATAATTAATAATTTTTTTCCAGAGATCTCGGATAAATGTTGGAGGTGTCAGGAGGAAAGAGGGATTCTACTCCACGTTCTTTGGTCCTTCCCAAAACTGGAGTACTTCTGGAGGGAGATACGGTGGATAGCACATAAATTTACTGAGTATAACTTCCCAGAAGATCCAGCCTTATTTTTGCTGCATGTCTCAAACATATTTTGAATGGATTCGTTGGAGCTCATATGATTGTTGGATTAATGAAATTGTTTATTTCTCTGAATGTATGACAATTAAAAAAAAGAAATTAGAATGGGCGCACACACATAAAATTGACTTTCACAGTGACACTGACAGCAGTGTGCAGCCGCACAGATGATGATGAGACCTCACTGACACAACACGTCCTCTTCTGAGTCACAGTGACAGTCTCTCTCCAAGCCAAGTGGTCCCTTCAGTCTAAACAGCACTGATGGTCCTGGTCCCAGCCTGCCTTGCTCTCATATGACAGACCCGCACACAAGGCTCTGGCCTCTCTGTTCGGCTCCATTGCACCATGACATCACACGATTTGCTCAAGCACCGCCTCCGTCAGAGCGGCCCGGTCACACTGTAGCAAGCACTCGACTCTGGACCAAGCCGAGCGTCACAGACATTATTTTTACTGGCAACCTTTTACTTTTACTGGCATTTACTGGCAGGAGATAAATGCCTGTTTTTTACTGGCTGCCTGTAAAAATACTGGCGGTTGGCAACACTGGGTGGGCCACTACAGACCGTAAGCCTAATATTTGCCCAAAGCTCCTGAGGAAGTGCTTTTATGCGCAACATGTAGAGCGACACTATACTAGACTTACCCACACCAAGCCCAATTGGATAATGGCTACTGTTCCACTTGGACGCCCTATGCTTACCAGGAACGGGTCTTGGTGCTTTAGATGGTGTCACCTATATACCCTTTAGGCATTTTCTGTATCGTGTTTTTTTATTTTTTTACATATTATATATTATTTTTTTCCCCCAAAGGGTACATGTTTATATTTTTATCAATTTTCTATAATAAAAGTTAAAAAGTTTTATATTACTCTGTGCCTATAAAGTCCATGACATTGCCCAAACATATATTCTCTAAAGGTGGGTTAGGTTATAAAAAAATATCCCAAGCTTTGAACATCTCACAGAGCACTGTTCAATCCATTATCAAAGAGTATGGCACAACTGCAAACCTAAGGCTCCATGCACACTGGAAGCTAAAAAAAAAGGCTATAAAAAATGTCAGTAGCTTTGCAGGGAGCCTTTCAAAGTTTTTTAGTGTTTTTGCAATAGCTTTTATTAGCATTTTTCAGTGTAGCGTTTTTTAGCTTTTTTTTTTTTTCAATGGATAAAAAATGCTTAAAAACGCTGGCGAGCTGCGTTTTTGAGCGTTTATTAGCGTATTGTGTTTTTTCCTGCTGAAAAACATTACTTTGAACGCAAATTTCTGGCGTTCAGAAAAAAGCCCATAATCTCCACTGCTCATTAACACTAAAAAACGTCCATGTGTGCATGGACACATAGGCTAACATAGAGTGCAGTTTATGGGCTTTTTAAAAAAAGGCAAAACGCCAATAAACTACAGTTTGTCAGCTTCAGTGTGCATGGAGCCTTAACTTACAGGCTGGGCAAGGGGAGCATTAATCTGAGAAGCAGCCTGCCAATGGTAACTCTGGAGGAGTTCAAAATTAGGGTTTTGAAGTGACCTAGTCAAAGTCCGGACTTAAAGCCGATTAAGATGCTGTGGCATGACTTTAAACTTGGTTGAATACCCTCCAATGTGCCTGAATTAAAAAACAATTCTACAAAGAAGATTGGGCCAATATTCCTCCACAGTGATGTGAAAGACTCAATGTTATCACAAATACCTGATTGCAGTTGTTGCCGCCAAAAGTGGCATGACCAGTTTTTAGGTTTAGGGGCAATTACTTTTTCACACAAGCCAAGGCAGGTTTGGACAAATGGATTGGATAAATTAAATTATCATTTAAAAACTGCATTTTGTATTTATCTTTGTGTAATATTAAAATTTGTTTGATGATCTAAATAATTTAAGTGTGACAAATATGCAAAAAAATCAGGAAGGGGCAAATACTTTTTCATATCACTGCAAGTGACTAAAGGGGCCATTTTAACAAAGATTTTCTAAGCATTAAACTGTTATTTTTTTTTAGGTTCAAAATGTAGGGCTTTTGTGTACTGGCTTGCTGAGCCTGCGGAAAATAAATTCATGAAAACCAGGTACTTCTTATAGCCACCCTTAAACATGAATAGCTTTGTGTGGCTGTACATATTTATACGCTATATGCTATACAAGTTTTAGTGAGTGTTAAGCCTCATACACACGATCGGATTTCCATCGGACAAATCTGTGGATTTTTGTCCGAAGTGCATTGGCCGTGAACTTGGTATGCATACAGGACGGCAGAACTTTTTCAGTCAACATACATAAAACTACGTGTTTTTTCAGCTCTTTAGTGCCACCCTTTGGGCAACTTCTGCTAATTTCGTGCTATTGTTAGCATTGGCTCGGAGAATGCGTGTTTGTACTTTGGATTTAATTCCGACGGACTTGTGTACACACGATCGGATAATCCGACGGCACACATTCGTTGTTGGAAAATTTGAGAGCATGCTATAAAACATTTGTTGTCGGAAATTCCGACAATTGTCCGATGGAGTGTAGAAACGGTCGGATTATTATTTAACAAAAACCCTGCCATCATACAATTGTTGTCGGAAATTCTGATCGTGTGTACGGGCCTTAACAGTGTATACCCAAGTGGCTGTATGCAGCAACTTGGCTTCCAGTGTGGGGGGAAATATGCCAGAATTTGTCTCACACGAGTTCAAGTTGCCCGTGTGCAAGAGCGTGTAAAGACTAGCTAGTATGAAAAACACTCCTCCTTTTTACTACTTCTATACAGGAGACCAAATAATTGTGCCCGACAAAGGGTGACAAGATATGTTCAATAGTCCTTTGCCTTTGCATCATGACCATACAGGATGTGACATCTTGGTAAACAAGCTTTTGCTAGACTGCAGGCCTACATCCTACATTGCTGCTTCATCTAGGCTAGGTACCTGCAGTATGAACACATATACTTCTAGTGGATGAATAGTAATTAGAGTAATTAGAATAGAGAAAACGCTAATAATTTACACAAAATGTCTGGTCTGTATAATATAAAACACCAATGAATCTCCTCCACATCATAAAAAAATTGGATACCAAAGAAAAAACAGCTTGTTATGTTTTATCCAGACTCACCATTAGCCATATTAATGTATGTGTTATTATGAAGGAAGCATAGCACACCGTTAATGATGTTAACAATGTATGTATATTTACTAGACAGCCTATGGCAAACTGCTACGGAAGGCATTATGGTTTATACCATTTTAATCTTATTATACAGAATCATGTTACCTTGTACTACTCCATAGAACTCCTCTGCTATTCTGGCAGCCTCCTTCCGATTGCCTCGCACAATGTAAAAATGTGTGAGCACACACAAGGACACCTTGATTAAAAGTTTAAAACAGAACAGGGCAAATATTGCCACATATATATTAGTTAGAGTCAGGAGCACAGAACTGGCCTCCATTGTAGCAAACAGTCTAGCTAAACAGCTTGTAGTTTAGCAGTCTATTTTTGGACTCTCTGAAAGTCTATTTTAGAACTTTCCACTCTCTGACTACATAGAACGGCTCTCACTGTGCAATAAAGGAAACCTAAATGTAAATGAACGGTTATAGAAGTGATTTATCCTTGTGTCAGGATCGTGTCAATCTATTGATCTGGGACCTCAAAAAGACCAGATTTAAAAACACAACTCAAATAGTATAAGACAGGCATGCGCAATCAGGGTTCCATGGAAAGGTTCCTCCAGAGGTTGATAGGGGTTCCTTGAGTTGTGATGGAATAACCTCCCATCTAATGGTGCCTGCATCGTTTTGGGGCAGATGCCACCTGCGAGAGACATCAACAGGGAAATAAAGCTCTTTTTAGCTGTCTGCAAGGGTGGCATTCGTCCTACTGATCACCAATGTAAAGGGTATTTCTGCCACGTGCCCCCAATGAATTGGGTTTAGTAAGGCTTCCCACCTCCCCAGACCTGAAAATAATTTTAGGTGTTCCTCTCAAGGTTGGGGATAGGATGGCTTGTCAAATCAACATTTATTGTAAAACCAAGTTTTAAAGCCTAAAGCCTCGTACACACGCTCGGTTTGCTGAGTAAACCGAGCGTGTGTACGAGGCTTTCAGGTTTCTCGTCTGGAAATCTGGCCAAAATCTCAACGAGAAAAATAGAGAATTTTGTCGTCGAGATTTTTGTCAGCCTGTTTTCCGACGAGAAACCCGAGAGTGTGTATACTTGACTGTCGCCGTAGAAACCCGCGCATGCTTGAAATGACTTTGACGCATGCGCGGTAGTTTCCATGGCATAGGTAGGGTGAAGCAAGATGGCGGCGACGGCATCGAATGTGACGAGCGCTTGCCTTTCAAGAGAACCACTGTTCTTTTAAAAGGTCTGTGTGTACACTCGGGCCATGTCCTGAGCCATTTGTGGTGATGCCAGAGAGGTTTGATGATAGCCGTGAATCATTCTTGTGCTTCAAGATGGATTGCGAGCTGTTTGCTCTTAAGCCTAGGACCTATGCCACCGATTATATGAAGGTTTGCGCTACTATCAACCTGCTCACTGTACCAATCAAAACATGGGCTCATCAGGTATTACAGGAAAGGAGTCCAGGCTTTGACAGCTGGGAAACATTTATGTTAGCCCTGGACTCTCACTGTACAGTTTCCGAGAAAACCAGGGTTCTCAAGTCTGCTCCTAGCTCATGTGGCCTACGGGGACCCAGGGACCGGAATACCTTGTACAGATACAACTTCAAGCCATCCCAGTACGTGCAAAGCCATGAAGCCCTAACACCACAAAGCCATGGCGTTCCTGTGGATATACATACACACACACACACACACACACACACACACACCTACCCTGGAAGATGTGGAACCTATGGAGATCGGGGTCATCCAGACCACGCTGTCTAAAGCTGAAAGAGAGCGGAGAAGAGGCTGTGGCCTTTGTTTCTATTGTAGAGAAAGGAGGGCACTTAATCTCTCTCTGCCCAACTCGTCCACCGTGTCCAAAGGTTCTTAAAATGGGTACTATTGGGACTCATCCTGATATCCCTGCTGTTCGGCCTGTGAACTGCCAATGTTGCTGTAAAGCCTGTCTATGTTCAATGACACGTGTGGGTTCCCAGACTACAGTGGTCAACGATGTCAGTGCCCTACTTGAACCTGCATCCAATAACCCTGTGAAACCCCTACCATCTGGCCTAGAGGCAACTATGCAACCTCCAGCATCAGACCAGTTCCAGTAGTCATTCCATGCTCCACAGTGGTAAACGCAGTAACATCACCCTGTCCTGCCAAAGAACCACCTCCTGCTCCAGAGACCCCTTCGCTACCTCCTGAGAAAACACCTGTTCCCATTACCATCAATACTTCCTGTCCTGCACGTATGCCTCAAATGGCATCATAGTCCGTAAGCAGGATCTGGTGGTATTTGAAAAAGCCTTGCAAGCGAGGAGAATCTCCCCGTTAGGTACTTCTAAAGCAAAAACCTGAGGACCGCGACCTGGTACTAGCTCACAGCTAAATCCATCTTCACCATCAGGAGCTCTGGTGAACACCAGCTAGTACTTAGACTCCACAACTCAGGTGAGCCTGTGTCATCTGCCAGAAGTGACTGCCTGTATACCTGTTCTGCAACTGCTATTGCTACTGGCCTTCAAGCCCGACGCCTGATCATGACACTGCCTAACCTGCAAGTAGGAAAAAAGGGCAATCCAGGAGAAAAGGAGGAACCATACGCCGTTCTTTAACCGATTTCTTTTATTGCCAACATTTCTTTTTTTTACATTCAGCAGTCAGCAGGGAACCCCATTGACAGCTGATGACTCATCGGTTGTTAAGGATGTGGCGGCCAGCTTCCCAGCCAGTTCCTTAACAACCAGCTATATACAGTTTGTTATGGAGAAAAAAACCTGCAGAAAATAAAAAACGGATCCCCCAATTGTACTCCCCCTAGTATGTATGATGCATGCATATTCTTAGCCCCCAAGGGCATAACTTTACATTTATCAACATTAAACCTCATTTGCCATTTAGTTGCCCAATTAGACAGAGCATTGAGGTTGTCTTGTAAGTTGGAGACATCCTGTAAGGACGTTATTCCACTGCATAGATTAGTGTCATCTGCGAAGACTAAATTGTTACTTTTGATCTCAGCCAGTTTTCTATCCAATTACAAATTGATCTTTCCGAGCCTGTAGACTTTACCTTACACATTAGCCATGTGTGGGGAATGGTGTCAATCGCTTTTGCAAAATCCAAGTATACCGCAGCCATCCCTCTGTCCAAGGTTTTACTTACCTCGTCATATAAAGAAATCAGGTTTGTTTGACAACTTCTGTTTTTCATGAATTCTTGCTGTGTGTTGTTTCAAATATTTTTTTACAGCAAGAACTTGTCTATGTAGTCTTTTATTAAACTCTCCAGTATCTTCCAGACTATAGAAGTTAAACAAACAGGTCTATAGTTACTTGGTAAAGACTTTGATCCATTTTTAAATATGGGTACCACATTGACTCTGCGCCAATCCAGTTGTACCATTCCAGTCTCTAACGAGTCCCTAAATATTAGAAACGATGGCCTTGAAATGACAGAGCTCAATTTTTTTTAGGATCCGTTATGGACATGAGCTCCCCCAGGTCAGGGGCAGCCACAGGCCACATTCCAAAAGGGTCCTATGTGTGTTTGGATCTGTTTTAGGTGCAAATTCAGGTAAAAGTTCTGACCAGACTCGCACCTGCACTGGTGAACAGTAACGCACTGGACCCCATGCTGTGAATCGCGGCCGCACATATGTGAACCCAGCCTTAGTGGTAGACTCATGCCAGACACATACCGTATTTGCCGGTGTATAAGGAGACCGAGCGTATAAGACGACCCCCTAATTTTACAGTTTAAGATTTTTTGCCTGTACTCACCATATAAGACGACCCCCCTTCCGATGCTTCTGACACTTCATATTTCTTCCTTCTGGAGCCACATTCTTCTTCCTTCTTGCTGGAGCCATATTCTTCTTCCTTCTTGCTGGAGCTGGAGCCAATCACCGTGAGCGATGTATTCTATTAATGAATACAAAGCCTGCTTGGATTGGCAGAGGCTGTAACATCATCAGCCTCTGACTCTCAAAGCTAATCCGAGCAGGCTACTATATGTAGGCTGCTCGGATTGGCAGAGGTTGTTACTCCAATCCGAGAAGGCTCTGTATTCATTTGAATACATCGCTCACCGGGATTGACTAAGCGGTATATACTGTATGTAGCCAAAGCTACATACAGTATTACCGCACATCCAGCAGGCATCCAAGCAGCTGACCCGGCGTATAAGACAACCCCTGCTTTTTGGACAGTTTTTTTAAGTGTAAAAGGTAGTCTTGCACGCCAGCAAATACAGTAATCATTCTCCTTTGCATTTCTGTTGGTAGGAAAAAAAATGTACATTGCAGTTAATAAAAGGTTGGTGTGACATAAAAAGTGATTTGTAGCTTAGGCACGGATGGATTTACTTTTGCAGAGTTTGGAGCGGAGTGCAGAATCACCAATTTCAGTAGCCACATCTTTTACGTGAAGCAGCTGATGAGCATGGAACACCAGAGATTTGTAGTTTTCCCACATTCCCCACGCCAGCGATGACGTCACTAGCATGTGCGGGAGCCACCACTAACGGCATGATGCCGTTAGTAGTGGCATGCTCAGTGCGCCTGCGCCCGATGTCTGCGCCTGGGTGGGTGTTTTTGTCCAATTACTATTCTATTAACTATGGAGGCCCAGAATCTGTAATGTCTGTGCATGGCTGTTCAGCCTCCACCGCTGCCCTGTAGAAGAAAGATGGAACTGCCATACACCCAATATAGCTGCTTGTATTTTATTATCTTTGTTACATTTAAAAAAATAAAAAAATAAAATGTAAAAATGTAAATAAAACTTCATATAAAATTAAATACAGTACAGTGGAACCTCGGATTGCGAGTAACGTGGTTAACAAGCGTTTCACAATACGAGCACTGCATTTTTTTTTTATCGTAACTCAGTTTGCGAGTGTTGTCTCGCAAAACAAGCACAATTCTGATCGGCGCCGATCGGAAATGCACGGAAAGGCCTGAGGACAGCACGTCTGACCTCGGCAAATCTCGGTAACGAAGTCTTTCTGAGATTTGTCAAGATCAGCCAAGGTGTCCTCGGGTCTTTTTGGTCGTTCCCGAGGCTCTCCGGCGAGGGTAGTACATACCTACTAACCTTCAACTAGTACATTCACTAACTGTAAACAGCTAGCTTGTCTTACTGGTTGAAATAAGAAACTTATTAGATACCAAACAATCCACAGTGTCAGTATTATCAATTTCAGAAATATGGTATGTCCACCATACATGTCACAAAAAAACCCAGCAAAATTGACATAGGTGTGTGAGACAGCAGGCACTGTGGCACATGTCAATAGGTTTTCAAATTTCCTTCTATGCTTCAGAAGCCCCAAAACCCTGGCACTCACAGAAAATCAAGGCTTTGCTATAAATTGAAGCTCTGGCATTAACTTTAGTGTCCCAAAATACAATGCAAGTACTTAACCACTTCACTCCCGGAAGCATTTACCCCCTTCCTGACCAGAGCACTTTTTGCGATATGGCACTGTGTCGCTTTAACTGACAATTGCGCAGTTATGCGACGTTGCACCCTAAAAAAATTGACGTCCTTTTTTTCCCCACAAATAGAGATTTCTTTTGGAGGTATTTGATCAAATCTGTTTTTTTTTTTTTTTTTTGCGCTATAAACAAAAAAAAAGAGCATCATTTAAAAAAAAAAAAAATATATATATATATATATTTTTAATTTTTTGCTATAATAAATATCCCCCAAAAATATATATAAAAAAAATGAATTTCTTCCTCAGTTTGGGCAGATATGTGTTCTACATATTTTTGGAAAAAATAAAATAAAAATTGCAATAAGCATATATTGATTGGTTTGCGCAAAAGTTATAGCAGCTACAAAATAGGGGATAGATTTATGGAATTTATTTTTTATTAGTAATGGCAGCGATCTGCGATTTTTATCGTGACTGACATTGCGGCGGACACTTAACACTATTTTGGGACCATTGGCATTTATACAGCGATTAGTGCTATAAAAATGCACTGGTTGCTGTGCAAATGTCACTGGCAGGGAAGGGGTTAACACTAGGGGGCGATCAAGGGGTTAAATGTTTTCCCTCATTGTGTTCCAACTGTAGGGGGGATGGGCTCACTAGAACATGACAGAGATCACTGCTCCCGATCACTGTCATGTTGCTAGGCAGAACAGGGAAATGCCTTGTTTACATAGGCATCTCCCCATTGCGCCTCTTTGTGTCACAATCGAGGGCCACCAGCGGACATAGAGTCCGTGGGCACGCTCACACGGCGTGCTCCCACTAGCCCGCAATTTAAAGGGGATGTACAGGTATGCCAATTTGCGCAGCCGTGGCATTGTGCCGACGTACATCGGCGTCCGATGGTCGGCAAGCGGTTAAAGTGGAACTTTACCCATAACAAATTGATAAACAAACGAATGTTCTTTAGCAAGGAACATACATTACACAATAATAATTCTGCTACCAAAATTAGTATGTGCTGTAAATTGCCTCCAGCATTGCTCAGTTTCTTTTTGCCAGAGGCTGCCATTTTGCTAAAGCCCAGAACCCCTGAGCAGAAGTAAATTGGAACTAAACCCATCGATTTAACAGACATTCAAAAAAGTTATATTCATAGAATGCTTGGAACTGTCACATTTGCTTGTTTCCTCAACCAAACTGTCAAACCGTCAAATAGCTGGTGTCATAAGAAAATCACATGTGCAGCACCATTGGCTGTAAAGGATAGGAGGGTTTAATTCCGATTTAAGGCTGTCAGCAGATCGGCCTCTACAAATTCATGGAGAGCAACTGGGCATGTGCAGAGCAGAATGAGACAGTGGATTTTAGACAGTATAGGGATTCATTTTTTATGTTTCACATAGCTATACCTGCAAACGGGGCCAGCCTGAAGTGACCAAGATTACATTTTCTGACTAAACTTCCACACTTGAGCGTTTTGTAGCTTGAAGCCTGAAGCTAAAAAAAAAAAAAAAAAAATCTATTATTCTCTATGGAGATGGTTCACATATCATATCCACTCCAAAATGCCTGAAGCTCAAATAAGTTCTGGAACTTTTTTTTAGTTCATTCTTTTAGGCAGATGACAGGCGTTTTTCTGCTTTTTACATTAGTGACCTTCTGACCTGTACAAAATCGCGGCAAAAATTGCGTGACTTTCTGCCTGAAAACGCTATGCTCAGCTGTGAATGGGGCCTTAAGGTAGATCTTTCATTAAAGCCCATCTCCAGGCAAAACTTAAGCCCCCCAAACCCAACCTATTTTTTTTTTAAATCCCTGTGAAAGGAAGGTCACTCCCATAAGTGTGCCATCTGGGTTGCATACTGGCATTTTTGGGACCAGTAATACAGTACTGCAAATATGGCTGTGCCAGCTGGTCCCCTTGTGCCGATGTCATCGCTTGAGATCCAGATAGGACCCTGTCGCTGGATAGTGGGAAGTGTTTACATTATGCAGGCAATGATGAGAAGACTTGGGATTGGGGCATCATGGAACTGCAGATTTAGGCAAATAAATAGGCATTTAGGCCGGGTTCACACCGGTGCAACATACACTCCGACTTTGGGAGCACATGTCGCATGATGTGTACAAATCAATGGTTCCCTATGAGAGCCGTCTTAACTGGCCCGACACAAGTCAAAGTAGTTCCTGCACTACTTTGGTCAGTTTTCAGCCCATCCAATATCATTGAAGTCAGATCTTCGTCCTAACCATCCGACTTGTGACATCCGACATGGTGAATACAGCAGCAAGAAAAGGAATTTTAGGTCACACTGGGATTGTTTTGATTGGTCAAAAAGACAAAGTCAGACTATGTCAAAGTGAGAACAAAATTGTATCCTGTTCATTCAAGTTGGATGAAAGTAGGACCAAAGAAGGACCGATGTCGCAGGGCAAAGTAGGATGACAGTCGTACAATGGTCCTGTAGTACCAGTGTGAACCCAGCCTACGGTAGGGTTTTTTTTTTTTTCATTTTAAAACCACAGCATTTAGTTAAAGGAGGGTGGTGGGTATTTGTGGCGGGGGGGCTGAGGAATCTACCCTGGCATGCCTGCTATTACATGTCAGTTTATCCTGTATATTTTTTTAAACGATACATCCACTTTTACACATATTCTGTGGGCTCACGGTCCACAACCAGCAGCTTAAACGGCACATGCAGTTTCTAGGTGTGACAGACTCACCCGGGACAGAGGCATTTGGAGGGGACTGAATGCTAGCCTCTTGCCTTGCGATCATGGGCCCTGGCATTTGGGGGAACGGTGCTCTTTGTGAGCTGTATTCCTGGGGACCCTTGAGGTGGTGTTACTTTGGATTCAGGTCCATGTCCCCCCCAAGACACACAGACTCTGGGAACCCTGTATATGCCATATTAGAAAGAGTGACCGATTCATACTGTTGGGACATATACTGTAAGGAGATGCTAATGTCATCACCTCCAGCCACCTGTCTGTCTGTTGTCTTCTATAATGTAAATGAGTGTGGCTTCTCTGTCACCCATTGTTGTTTGTGCTAATTGACCCTGCAATTGTATGAAGGAGTTCTGTGTTGATATGTATGATAATGTGTATTGTAATTAGGGAGTCACATCGGCTGCATAAGGGATTATAGTGGATGTAAACCCACTATTATCCTTTCTAAACTACTGCCATAGTGCTGATCTATAAGGATATACATACCCCCTGCATGTATCCTTACCTGTCAAATGTTTCCCCTCTGTCTGTTATAAGAACTGAAAAACTGCAGATTCTGTGGGTGGATCTGTTGTCTGGAGCTCTGTGGGTGGAGTCGTGATGTCAGTAGACTCCCAACCCTCCTCTACACTCCCATTGTCAACATGCACTAAACACAACACTGAATTCTGCTATGATCACTAACATCCAGTCAAAATCCAGAAAAGTAACCACATGACTTCAGAAAAGGAGTGGGGAAAAAAAATTGGGTCTCCATCCACTTTAATTAGCTTATGTTATATTATGTTTCTGGTATTGTTAGAGCAATATGAGCAGGAGGGGTGAACTCCCTCCTCTTCAACTGTATATAAGACTTGTATTCTGGTTCTAATAAAGAGTCCATGTTCAGCAGAAAAACAAGTATCGTCTCAATGTGTGCTTGTGAGCAGTTGGAATATCTGATATCTATATCCAGATTGGAAGGAATCGGTATATGACGGAAGCACTCAAGCGGATTGTGGGACGGTTCGTTACATTGGTGGCAAGCAGTGGGACGTTCCGTTACACTAGGTATCTTTGATGTTGCTCACTCACAACATCCTCTCTGCAGGTGAGAAAAATGCGCCCTGATGCCTGTATTGGACCCGCACGGATGCTTTGTTATGCAGCCGGTCACCTGTCATTGATTTGAACAGGCTGCCTGTACGGGTCTGCATGGAACACCTACACATCCCATACGGGTGAAGACTGCCTTTTATACGGGTGTATGGAGAGGCAAGAGATCTCTTTGTTAGGGTATGGAAATTGCACACTGTGCTCCACACTGATCCACTAGATGTGCAGATATCATTTTTAACTGGGGTTGACAAATCAAATTAAAGAAATTAGGCAGGGGCAAGTATAAGGATGTTATTTATTTAAACAAATAATAATATATTTACAGAAAAATAAATCAACCTGATTGGTCATAAAAAATAAAACAACCACACACCTCCACATTGGCTCTGATTTTCTTCCCTCCACAAAATAGTCCCCCAAACATTTCCCTTCTTGTAATAAGATTTATTTTTACATGAAGAGTAGCCCTTGACAACACCCTTTATTTTATTTTTTTATTATTATTTATAATACGATAAAGTGGCCTCAAGGGGCCACCGTTCAAGTCTCCCACTATTGTTATTGGATCCAATATGAACATCATGTGACACTAGATTTATGGTACGTAACCCGAAACATGAATATTTACAACATGATGTTAGGGCGGCCATAGACATTTTAAATCTTGGCCAGATTAGCAGGCTGAATGTACCAACTCAACTCGGGTACAACCAGCCTGCCGGATTTTACATGTGATTATTACTAGTGGCTAGCAATAATCACTGTCTTCTCCTGACAAGAATGGCTTATTCCACACCCCCCGCCAGGAGATCACAATGGCTTGGCGGGAAGGATTCCCATGTCATGGTTGCAGGAAAGAAAGTTGCTCTGTGTATGGCAGGCGCTAGGAGACATGAGGCAGAAGGGGGTAGCAAGTTTAACTTGTTATGGATGGGTACACTATTGGGTGTACAACTACAATTTCCAAAAAAGCTTTTTTTTTTTTTTTTTTTTAAACATAACATTTTCCTTGCTTTGAAAAAAATTCATAAGTTTTAATCAATATCTATGTACTTTGAAGTATAATTTATGGGGGTACCTTTAAAGTCCAAATATAAGATTTTTTTTTTTTTTTTTTCATTTTTATTTAAAGCAGCCTCAGGACAAGAGATGATCGCCTCTCCAGATTTAGATGACTCTGGCTGACAAAGCTCTGGAGAGAAAGGGATTGGACAGGATATATCAGTACAGGTTTCATTTAAGACACCTTTGCTTGGCTTCATTATAGCAACAGACCTAACCGGCAATAAGGGGTGATGAGTCTCCAAGAGGTATACAATGCCAGCACAGAACTTCGTGGCTGAGGCCTAAATCTTTTTTTTTTTTAAAATGATCCCTTGTACAATGCACCACTTGTTAAAGTGTTACTAAATCCACAACAGTAACATCATCTGTATATGCAGTAAAGCTTAAAGCATGCTTGTTATACTCTCTGTGGAACCCAAGGGGTTAATCCTCCACATTGTGTAAAAAAGCTGTTTGATCACGTCTCCCCTCCTTCCACTGTCCCCTGATCATTTTCCGATAACACAGAGCCTATGGAGTCAGGCTGCACATGCTCAGTTTGGTGTGTATTGCTAGAGAGAGTTTTTTTTGTCCCTTGAGAGAGTGCATGTGACCAGCACAGGGCCAATCAGCATCCTGATAAGATAGCATGGTGCAGAATGAAAACTCCCCCTACAAGCGTTACCAGAAACTGATATAAGTCACAAGACTGCTATATACTGCTGATGAGAAAAGGTATTTAGCACTTTATATTTACTAAAATAATTGCATTTCCATGTTCCATGTACTGTTGGAGACCAGATATGGTAAAATGCAGGGTCCTGGGTTTAGTAACACTTTAAAGCTGAATGTGGCTCACAAGCTAATACAGTACAAAGACCTTCAATAGAGTGTTGTGGACCAAAAGCCCTTTCCTCATCCTAATAGCATTTAGCTACGCAAAGTAAAAAACACAGTAATCAATTTCTGGTAAAAAATAAATAACATTTTTTGCACATGGAGAATACAATAAATCCAATATGGCCTTGTTGAGGATGTATTAACATTCCATGATATATAGAAGGAAGTTCATAGATCCATAAACTAGAGGAATGGCCACATCCCTGATAATATGAAGAAAGAATACCCCCAGAATGGGACTTTTAAGGCCAGACTCCGAATTTAGATGAAAAAAATGTTTATTTAGTGGATCAAGCAAAATTAGGTTGACACTTGTTCACAGAATAAACCTTGAATGTCAAGGTGTATATGCACTGGAGCAGGTACAACTAACTATTGAACAAACATACAGATAGATAACACCAGTGTAAAATAGAAAAAAGAAAAATTAGAACAAAACAGTACCCAGTGTAAAACAACATAAAGAATAAAAACACTCTTCAGGGGACGGTAAAAATTGCCCGACGCGTTTCTGGTCTTGTGAACAAGCAAAAGACCATCATCAGGGGCCACAGGAGTGTATGATTGTAGATTCTTGATCGTTTGTAAAAAACGAGTAAAGTAATCCCTTGGTGTCATGGATCTTCCCCTTCCCTTGGACTCAAAGTAAGATCCCTTCAATTTTAATGTACGTAGCTATGGGTGTCCAAAAACACAGGAAATCCCGATGTGGGACATTTTTTTTTATAAAAAACCAACAGTTGCTCCAGTAAATCCAATATGAACAGTCCTAGTGTCAATAACTCAGGGAATCCTGGGCTATTTCACAGAACATCGCGGCCGCCAGGCACTCGCATCGGCTCCCGAGCAACTTGTTTTCCCGCTGCGCGCCCCCAGCGGCGCGCACAGGGAATCACAACAACAGGACGTCTAAAGACGTCCACTCGGCACTTGAGCCGCGCTGTGGACGTCTTTCGTCTATAGCGCGGCCCTCTAGTGGTTAATAGTTGTACCTGCTCCAGTGCATATACACCTTGACATTCAAGGTTTATTCTGTGAACAAGTGTCAACCCAATTTTGCTTGATCCACTAAATAAACATTTTTTTCATCTAAATTCGGAGTCTGGCCTTAAAAGTCCCATTCTGGGGGTATTCTTTCTTTCTTCATATTAACATTTCATAAAACAGCATAGTCCTTTAAAGGAAGATCATGTGGCCCATCCACACTCGTTCCAAAGATTTCATAAGATTTTCATCACTCAACAGGCCATCTGTTCGAAGAAGTTAAATATTTGCATATATATTTCTCATGTATAGAAGTTATGAATATAAAAGCTTATGATTATTATCAGTTCCTTTATCAGAAATAGTGCATCAAGAATGTTTACATTCCCTCTCTTCAGCAGCGCTGTACATAGAGAAGAAGAAATAAATGACAAGGCTGACTTCAAAGATAAAATGTAAAGTGTCCAGCCAAAATGTGGTTTCCTATTTATGTTCCATCTGCCACAGCAGAAGACGGACTTGTAGTTTTCGAAGGATTACTAGTGCAGTAATCAGCGCAGTCCACTGACACGTCCTCCAACCTTCTAACTGAAAGTATGTATAGATGAAAGGGCAGAGAACTAGGGAAAGATGTCTGCAAGAGCCCGATACTGGAATAAAATAAAAAATTCACACACTTTTTCCTCCTGAAAAAAAATTGCATTTTTTTTTTCTTGATTTTGGCCATTAAAAATACCCCTTTCTCTCAGTAAAAATGTTGCTTCCTACCCTCCTCTACAGTGCATTGTGCTGGCAGCCATTCCTCTCGGTGCAGAAATAGAGGGGCCATGTCAGACCACCTCTGTTACTGGGCATTGATCAGAGTGCGATATTGTCAGATGAGACTATAAAATGGGAGGTTGCAATGTCTACGAGACTGCGTATCTATTTCTGGGACTTTAAATACATTGGCCCAGATTCAGTAAGCAATTGCGCCTGCGTAACCATAGTTACGCAGCGCAATTGCTGACTTGCGCCGGCGTAACGAGTTCTCCTGATTCAGAGAACTCGTTACGCCGACTGCAGCCTAAAATCTGCGTGGCATAAGGCTCTTATGCCACGCAGATTTTAGGCTGCATTCTTGCGTTGACCGCTAGGGGGCGCTCCCATTGTGGTCAGCGTATAGTATGCAAATTGCATACTTACGCCGATTCACAATGTTGCGCGGGCCCTGCGGACGCAAGTTACGGAGTTTCCGTACGGCGTCTTTAGCCTAAGGCTGCCCCTTCTAATAGTAGGGGCAGCCAATGCTAAAGTATACCCTCCGTTCCCGCGTCGTGAAATTTGAATTTCACGTCGTTTTGCGTAAGTGATACGTGAATGGCGCTGGACGCCATTCACGTTCACTTTGAAGCAAATGACGTCCTTGCGAAGTCATTTGCCGCAATGCACGTCGGGAAAGTTTCCCGACGGCGCATGCGCTTTACGATCTGCGCGGGAACGCGCCTAATTTAAATGATTCCTGCCCCCGGCGGGATCATTTACATTGCGCGCGCTTACGCCGGGCAATTTTCCCGGCGCGCCCTCGCAATTTACGGAGCTACTGCTCCGTGAATCGAGGGCAGCGCAAAATATTTGCGGGGACGCAGGGCAAAATCGTTGCCCTGCGCCTCCGCAAATAGAGCGCAGATCTCTTTGAATCCGGGCCATTTTTTACTTTACAGCAGGTTTTAGTTACAAGATACATATTTACTGCAGTATGCATCTTCTGAGGGAGCAGCTTTTATGAAGGTTAATTCCATTTAAGAACCCTCTGCTTTGTACTTTAGCAGGGAAATAGATTCACCCATTTAGACAAAGATTTTCTCTGATTTAGAGATAAAGTGCAGCAAATTAATGCCTGCAAGTCTATTAGGAGTGTAAAAAAAAACCTATAAGTCTATTATTGGGAGTGTAAACCAAAAGTCTATTATTGGGAGTGTAAACCAAAAGTCTATTATTGGGAGTGTAAACCAAAAGTCTATTATTGGGAGTGTAAACCAATAGCTAGATTCAGAGAGAGTTACGGCGGCGTATCAGTAGATACGCCGTCGTAACTCTGAATCTACGCCGTCGTAAATTTAAGCGTATTCTGGAAACCAGATACGCTTAAATTAGGCTAAGATACGAGCGGCGTAAGTCTCCTACGCCGTCGTATCTTAGGGTGCATATTTACGCTGGCCGCTAGGTGGCGCTTCCGTTGATTTCGGCATAGAATATGCAAATGAGCTAGATACGCCGATTCAGAAACGTACGTGTGCCCGGCGCATTTTTTTTACGTCGTTTACGTAAGGCTTTTTCCGGCGTAAAGTTAGTCGAACAAAAAGCTGGCCTAGCCAATGTTAAATATGAACGTCGTTCCCGCGTCGAATTTTGAAATGTTTACGTCGTTTGCGCAAGTCATCCGTGAATGGGGCTGGACGTAATTTACGTTCACGTCGAAACCAATACGTCCTTGTGGCGTACTTTGGAGCAATGCACACTGGGATATGTCCACGGACGGCGCATGCGCCGTTCGTTAAAAACGTCAATCACGGCAAGTCACGAATCATTTACATAAAACACGCCCCCCAGTTCCTCATTTGAATTAGGCGCGCTTAGGCCGGCCCATTTACGCTACGCCGCCGTAACTTAGGAGGCAAGTGCTTTGTGAATACAGCACTTGCCTCTCTGACTTACGGCGGCATAGCGTAAATACGATACGCTACGCCGGGTCAAAATTAAGCCGCCCTACCTGAATCCAGCTACAAAAGTCTATTATTAGGAGTGTAAACCATTTTCAGTGACAATGGACACACACACACACACGCTCAGTGGATCAAAGCAAATTAAAGATTTTTTCAGTGAAATGGAATTTGAAGGGCACCAATAGGTAAACATTACTCCCCACCCTGCTCTTTTAAACTGATAAAGGTATGAGCACATTTTCAGCACTTTTATTTTTATGTGTCCCTGCAGTCTTTTTTTTTTTTTTTTTTCAAATAAAGTCATCTTTAAAGTGTATCGCTTTTAGCAATGAGCACAAGTTTCAGACATGGGGTCTCCAGCATGGCAGCATTTGCTTTGGGCCACTACTAAAAAGGTAAGCAACTGAGGGGATTGATTTACTAAAGGCAAATAGACTGTTCAGTTTGCTATGAAAGTTGCAAGTTAATTTCCCCAAGAGCTTGGTGAATGTAGACAAAGAAAATCCCATTCACATGCAAGGGAAAAAAAAAACGATTTTTGCTTGCACATAATTGGATGATGGACGTCGGCAAAGCGTCATCTGAATCACAGAGCCAAGGGAAAATTCCTTTGCAAAGTGGACAGTCTATTTACGTTTAGTAAATCAAACCCCACACCCCTTCCAGTGTCTAAACTCCGGGTCATCAACCAAACAATACGAATGACCAAATGTCTACCTGCCCGCCCTGCAGCGACTTCCATCTTCCAATTCTCTTTAAGGGGCTGGCAGTTGTAGTTCCATCAGTCAGTCCTATGTCACTATAGGATGCAGTATTGATGAAGCAGCCGGGGGGGGGGGGGTTCTAACACAATGGTCCACAGACAAGGCATCGGATAGAGCTCAGATGCGAAAAAGTTTCTGAGCCACTATAGCTCTTAAAGAGAAAGAAGATAGACTCACTGGCCACCAAAGAAGTGTTCTCTTCTTTTACAAGGATCCCTTTTGCACGTATTTTAGCAAACATGTCACTTTAAGTGACTTTACGTTTAGGTTGAGCTGGAAAATTGGCATCTAACTGCTATAGTAACCCTGCTATACTCCAAGGCCAACTATTTTTTCTATAGTTTACAGTACTGGTGCCCGATCCCAAGCAAAAAGTAGCCAACCTATCAAATATTTTTTTGCACTGAAAACATTAACATTTGTTCAAGTTCCACCCTTTTCAAAAACCATTAAAAAAATATATATTTTTATTTTTTCGTGATAGATGAAAGGTAAGGAATCATCGGCCATTAATAAAACATCAATTTAGATCAGTGATCCCCAAACTATGGCCCGGGGGCCAGATGTAGCCCTTTGCTTGCTTTTATCTGGCTCTTGGGGCATTTATCCCTCCACTGTCAGCAACAGTCGGGCATAGTTCCTGCCACTGACACCGACATTGGGGCACTCTTCCCCACACCAATGATGGGCACTATTCCTCCCATTGATACCAAAGATGGCGCACTATTCCCCCCATTGATACAAATGATGGAGCCCTATTCCTGCCACTGATACCAAAGATGAGGCACTATTCCTCCTATTGATACCAGTGATGGGGCACTATTCCTCCCATTGATACAAATGATTGGGCACTATTCCTCCCATTGACACCTATGATGGGGCACTATTCCTCCCACCTATACCAATTATAGGGCATTATTCCTCCCACTGAAACCAATGATAGAGCATTATTACTCCCCCTAATATCAATCATGGGGCATTATTTTCTCCCTCTGACGCCAGGGCATTTTCTACTTGCACTGACCACAGTCTGGCCCCTCTAAAGCTTGAAGGACAGTAAACTGGCCCTTTGTTTAGAAAGTTTGGAGACCCCTGATTTAGATGATTAAAATACAAAATTTAGAGATGTGCTGTTTGTTCTTTAGGCTGGATTCACACTTTACCATTCTTGTGTGCTCCGTGTTAACGTGTTGCATTAAAGCAATATTAAACCCAAAAGCAAAACATATTGCAGCTTACCAATTGTGATGGCTGCATTCGTTTTCTTTTATAGGTTTCCTTCTTTTTTTCACCTGATGATCCAGGTTAGTGTTTAAAAAAAAAAAAATTAACAGAACACCCTCCTGCAGATATAGTAGTACAGTAATAACGCGGTTTATGTGTGTTCCGCAATACAAGCAAATTTTTTATTTTTAATCCGGACTCGATTTGCAAGCGTTGCCTGACGAGCAAGATTCAAGCCTCGGGTGTGCAGTACCGCATGTGGCCAGAGGTGCGGGGACACAGGAGACGTTCTGAGAAACTCGGGGTCACCCTGTTCCCGAGTGACTCCAGCGCCCACAAACTTCTGGTCACATGTGGTACTGCATTCACCAGCAGTGGCATAGGAATGCATTATCTGAACTTTCATTGGGTTACTATGAGGAAACTTGCATTGCTATACGAGTGCTTTGGATTACAAGCATGCGTCTGGAACGAATTATGCTCGTAATCCAACGTACTACTGTAATTATAAAAGTGTGAGCTGGAGTTTGGCTTTAATTTATTATTGTATCTAAATCTTTTAGTGCATCTGACACTAACCTCCCCCAGGGAATAACAATTTTGCTGTCCAAAAGAGGTATTTGTTGCTCCTTCATTCAGGGTGGGGGCACTAGAATAGAGGAGGTGTGTTACTGGCCAGATCACCAGGTGAAAACAGAAGAAAAAAAACAAAAAGCATAAAAAAATAAAATAAAAACACAAAAACTAATGCAGCCACCACATCCAACGATTGGTAAACTACAATATATTACATTTGAGGTTTTAAGTTTAATACCGCTTTAAAGGGGTTGTAAAGGTCGATTTTTTCCGCCTAAATAGCTTCCTTTACCTTAGTGCAGTCCTCCTTCACTTACCTCATCCTTCCATTTTGCTTTTAAATGTCCTTATTTCTTCTGAGAAATCCTCACTTCCTGTTCTTCTGTCTGTAACTCCACACAGTAATGTGAGGCTTTCTCCCTGGTGTGGAGTGTCGTGCTCGCCCCCTCCCTTGGACTACATGAGAGTCAGGACGCTCTCTACGTTGCAGATCGAGAAAGAAGCTGTGTGTTAGTGCAGGGTTTGACAAATTTGCTTGGAATCTAGGAGCCAACTAAAAAAGTTAGGAGCCAGAAAACGCACCCCGTCCCGACGAGCTTGCGCGCAGAAGCGAAAACATACGTGAGCAGCGCCTGCATATGTAAACGGTGTTCAAACCACACATGTGAGGTATCGCCGCTGTTGGTAGAGTGAGAGCAATAATTCTAGCCCTAGACCTCCTCTGTAACTCAAAACATGCAACCTGTAGATTTTTTTAAACGTCGCCTATGAAGATTTTAAAGGGTAAAAGTTTGTCTGCATTCCACGAGCGGACGCAATTTTGAAGCGTGACATGTTGGGTATGAATTTACTTGGCGTATCATTATCTTTCATAATATAAAAAAAATGGGGATAACTTTACTGTTGTCTTATTTTTTAATTAAAAAAAGTGTAATTGTTTCCCAAAAAAGTCCGCTTGTAAGACCACTGCGCAAATACGGAGTGACAGAAAGTATTGCAACGATCGCCATTTTATTCTCTAGGGTGTTAGGATAAAAAATATATATAATGTTTGGGGGTTTTTATTAGAGGGAAGAAGATGGCAGTGAAAATAGTGAAAAATTACATTAGAATTGCTGTTTAACTTGTAATGCTTAACTTGTAATACCAACGGCTCACCACCAGATGGCGCCAGCTCACAAAAAAAAACACCTTCCAAGCCAAGTCGCCAGGACACTATTTCTAGTCGCCATGGCGACCGGTATTTGTCGAGCCCTGTGTTAGTGGGCGTCCTGACTCTCCTGTAGTCCAAGGGAGGGGGGCAAGCACGACACTCCACACCAGGGAGAAAGCCTTGCATTACTGTGTTGTTACAGACAGAAGAACAGGAAGTGAGGATTTCTCAGAAGAAATAAGGACATTTAAAAGCAAAATGGAAGGATGAGGTAAGTGAAGGAGGACTGCACTAAGGTAAGGAAGCTATTTAGGAAAAAAAAAATTGTACCTTTACAACCCCTTTAAGGCAGTCTATGCATACTGTACGGACTGGCAAAGCACAAGAATGGACAATTAAAAAAAAGACAGACAGACAGACATGAAGCGTCTTTCACAATGCACAGTAGCGAGTCACCATGCTTTGTGAAATTAATGGCACTGAAAGGAGCCAACGCATTTAACAATGTGCTTTTTACCGCAACGCATCTTATCGCAAAGGTTCCTTTCAACCTGAGGCTTTCAAGCTTCAGACGTTCCACAGTTAGCATTACAAGTAGGACTATGACACACAAAACTGGCTGTAATTCTAGGCAGCATGTAGGAGTGCAATACAAGGCCGAGAAGCCACATGTAGAGATTCAGGAGTAAGAGGAGATGTGGTTTACTAAACCACGGAGGACTGTATGAAGTAAAATACAGGAAGAGGAAGTATCCCGTATAGAAAACACCTTGTTGGTTTGTAGGCAGCAAGATCTGCTGAAAATACTTGAGAAGTTTGAGGAAAAAAAGCAAAAAATCATTTTGGCGAGGTCTCACTGTTTGCATTGGTCATCTTCTTTCGTGATCTGTTGTTAGAGCCGTATTGATGTGACCAGGCTCCGTGTGGCCCTGTGGCATCTACAGCAATGTCAATCAAGGAGTCCGGGCTATGCCATCGCAGGAACACTAGGATTAAAAAACAAGCTACCACAAAAAGGGCAAAGATGCTCCCCGTCACTACGCCACAGTGACTTACAAGACGCTCAAGTCTCTCATTCATTGGTAAGACCGCTTCATTAGAGACGCGATCGTATACCTAAGAAAAAGAAACAAAATAGGAGATATTGGTAATTATAAACCCTCAGCTTATGAAACAACACATTCCGTTTAGAATAGAAATGAAAAAAGGTAATACATTTGTGTATAACCTCTTCAATACTGGGCACTTTCCTTCCCAGACCAATTTTCAGCTCTCCGTGCTCTCGTATTTTCAATGACAATTGCGCGGTCATGCTACGCTGTACCCAAATTACATTTTTATCATTTTGTTCACACAAATAGAGCTATCTTTTTGGTGGTATTTATTCACGACTCTGGTTTTTTATTTTTTGCAATATAAAAATCGAAAAAAAAAAAAAAAAAGAGTAGAAATTTGGAATAAAAACAATATTTTCTTCTATTTTAAAAGAAAATCGAATACAATCGAATGTTGTCATAAATTTAAGCAAAAATTTATTCTGCTACATGTCTTTGTTACACAAGTCAAGTTGAAAAAAAAAAAAAAAAAAAAAAAAGACATCTATAATGTGATCATATACCCGCTGTTCTCAGCTGCATAAGAGCATGGTTATATAAAACCTTAAAATACATCAATTAAACAGAACAGTTGTTATTTGGAAAGATGCTGGGTATAATGTTTTGTGTCGGCAGCAATTATTAATTTGGAACCACTAATAAATACGTTTTTGTTACGTACACAAATTTTATTTTATCGGTTTTGTTGAAATTTTATAATTGCCCTTTATTTTGCAAAAATCGATTTTTTTGTACTCACCGTAAAATCCCTTTCTCTGTCGTCCATGGACGGACACAGCTCCTTAAATCTTGACATTTGGGACGTCCCCAAGCAGTGTAAAAAAAAACGAGGGGTGGGAACAGCAATCAAAAAACAATTTCACCCCAAACAAGCTGAGCTCCTCAACGAAGGAGTTGCAAACTCAAACGGCGTCTGCAAAACCTTGCGGCCGAAGGAAGCATCTAAAGATGCACTCACATCAACCTTGGAAAATTTGGAAAAAGTGTGAATGGACGACCAAGTTGCTGCTTTACACACCTGTGAGACAGACGCTTGATGTCGGAAAGCCCAGGAAGCACCAATGGCCCTGGTTGAATGTGCCGTGACAGGGAAAGGAGGCGCCCGCCCCTTAAGGGCGTAGGCCTGGATGATGGTCTGCCTGATCCACCGAGAAATAGAAATGCCAGACAGGTACACCCACAAAGCACGTACCACATCCAAGGTACAGTCATGCTCGAAATTGTTTGCACCTCAGGTATTTTTCCAGAAAATCAAGTATTTCTCACAGAAAAGTATTGCAGTAACACATGGTTTTGCTATACACGTTTATTCCCTTTGTGTGTATTGGAACAAAAAATAGGGAGGAAAAAAATCTAATTGGACATAATGTCACACAAAACTCCAAAAATGGGCTGGTCAAAATTCTTGGCACCCTTAACCTAATATTTGGTTGCACACCCTTTGGAAAAAATAACTGAAATCAGTAGCTTCCTATAACCATCAATAAGCCTCTTACACCCGGAATTTTGGACCACTCTTCCTTTGCAAACTGCTCCAGGTCTCTCTTATTGGAAGGGTGCCTTTTCCCAACAGTAATTTTAAGATCTCTCCACAGGGGTTCATGGGAATTAGATCTGGACTTATTGCTGGCCACTTTAGAACTCTCCAGCGATTTGTTGCCATCCATTTCTGGGTGCTTTTTGACCTATGTTTGGGGTCATTGTCCTGCTGGAAGACCCGAGATCTCGGACGCAAACCCAGCTTTCTGACACTGGGCTCTACAGTGTGACCCAAAATCCTTTGGTAATCCTCAGATTTCATGATGCCTTGCACACATTCAAGGCACCCAGTGCCAGAGCCATCAAAACAACCCCAAAACATCATTGAACCTCCACCATATTTCACTGTAGGTACGGTGTTCTTTTCTTTGTAGGACTCATTCCGTTTTCGGTAAACAGTAGAATGATGTGCTTTACCAAAAAGCTCTATCCTGGTCTCATCTGTCCACAAGACATTTTCCCAGAAGGATTTTGGCTTACTCTAGTACATTTTGGCAAACTGTAGTCTTACTTTTTTATGTCTCTCTGTCAGCAGTGGGGTCCTCCGCCATAGCGTTTCATTTCATTTAATGATGCTCCCTGAGCCTGCAGGACAGCTTGAATTTCTTTGGAACTTGGTTGGGGCTGCTTATCCACCATCCGGACTATCCTGCATTGCAATCTTTCATCAATTTTTCTCTTCCGTCCACACAGATTAGCTACAGTGTCATGGGTTGCAAACTTCTTGATAATGTTGCACACTGTGGACAAAAAAAAATCTAGATCTCTGGAGATGGACTTGTAACCTTGAGATTGTTGATATTTTTCCACAATTTTGGTTCTCAAGTCCTCAGACAGTTCTCTTCGCCTCTTTCTGTTGTCCATGCTTAGTGTGGCAAACACAGACACACAATGCAAAGACTAAGTGAACTTCTCTTCTTTTTATCTGCTTTCAGGTGTGATTTTTATATTGCCCACACCTGTTATTTGCCCCAGGTGAGTTTAAAGGAGCATCACATGCTTGAAACAATCTTATTTATCCACAATTTTGAAAGGGTGCCAAGAATTTTGACCAGACCATTTTTGGAGTTTTGTGTGACATTATGTCCAATTTGCTTTTTTTTTTCTCTTTTTTGTTTGGTTTCAATACACACAAAGGGAATTAACATGTGTATAGCAAAACATGTGTTACTGCAATACTTTTCTGTGAGAAATACTTGATTTTCTGGAAAAATTCCTGGGGTGCCAACAATTTCGAACATGACTGTATGTAGCGCAGCCTCTTTGGGATGCGACGGTCGAGGACACAAGGACGGAAGTACAAAGTCCTTGTTCAGGTGAAAAGCTGAAAGTACCTTCGATAGAAAGGAAGGCTGCAGGCGTAGCACCGCTTTATCCCTGTGGAGGACCAAGTAAGGAGACTTCCAAGACAAGGCCACAACTCAGAAACACGTCTGACAGATGTAATGGCTACTAGAAAAGCCACTTTCTGAGAGAGCATCAAGAGAGGAATATCTCTGATGTTGTCAAAAGGGGGCTCCTGAAGAGCTGAGAGCACCAGAAGCGCATGTTGAACCCCCTGCACAAAAGTACCTACCAGCGAGTGGGTCGCCAAGGGTCGTTTAAAGAAAAACATCCAAGGCTGAAATCTGTCCCTTAATGATGCTTAAGGCAAGTTTCTGATCCACTTCACGCTGTAAAAACAGCAGGACCCTAGAAACCGAATACGTCCGTGGACGCCACTCCATCTCCCCCCGCACATGGAGATGTAGGCCTTCCAAGTGCGATGGTAGATCTTCCGCGAAGAAGAAACAACTGAATCCGACAGACCTCGGTCCCTTAGTATCTTGCTTTCAATAGCCATGCCGTTAAAGCCAGCAACTGTAAAGCAGGATGAAGTATGGAACCTTGAGACAGAAGGTCCTCCCTCATCAGCAACCACCAGGGTGCATCCGCCACCTGGCGCACAAGGTCGGCGTACCAGGGCCAATCCGGAGCGATTAGAATCACCGAGATCCCCTCGGCCTCTACTATGCGGAGCAGACGAGGAAGCAACTTCAGTGGGGGAAAGGCATAAATTAGCCGATACTGACCCCACGGGGCCACCAATGCGCCACGAACCTCAACGCCTTGCGATTGAGTCAAGATGCCGAGAGATCCACATCCGGTGTGACCCACCTCTGGCAAAGGAGTTGAAACATCTCCGGATGTAACGACCATTCCCCCTGATCCAGCATCTGGGGACTTAGGTAGTCCGCCTGCCAGTTTACTACGCCCGGAATGTAAACGGCTGACAGAGTCGGCACGCTCCTTTCCGCCCCCCCACCCCCCTGCAGGATGTGAGCGACCGCCGATGTCGCAGCCAAGCTCCTTGTTCCCCCCTGATGTTTGACATAAGCCACCGCCATGGCGTTGTCCGACTGGATCCTGATCGGACGACCATGTAGCCTCTGCTACCACGAGGAGAGGCATAGCCTGATCGCTCGAAGTTCCAGTACATTGATCAGCAGGCAGGATTCAGCGACCCTGGGCCGACTGGACCCCCTAGACTCCCCCCCAACCTGTGAGGCTGGCGTCCGTCGTGATCACAGTCCAATTGAAAGGAAGGAATGATCTCCCAGACAGAATAACAAAAATAAAATAAATAAAAATTAAAACATTTCCTTAGGACTCTGGGCCCAAAAGGAGCCACATCCTTCTTCCCACCTAGGCAGAAGAAAAAAAACAGAGCTGCATGCTGCAGAGTGAGGGGTTATGACCGGAGGGACCGCGGGGCTGTTCAACTCTGTTAAAGTTACATGTTTTAAGATAACTACCATGTTCTGCCTAGTCCTCTCCTATGAACAGGAACATAACCCAAATGTCAAGATTTAAGGATCTGTGTCCGTTCATGGACGATAAAAGAAATAGTGGTTATATTATTGGTTATGTTGTTACCTTAACCAGTTCCCGACCCCCGCATGTAAATGTACGTCCACAATATGGCATGTACAGGCACATGGGCGTACATGTACGTCCCCGCCTTTCCCGGGTTCGGGGGTCCGATCGGGACCCCCTCTGGTACATGCGACGGCCGGGAACGGTGTACGGGAGGTCCGGGAGGAGGGGGCGGCTATTGATTTCCAGCCGTCCCCTCTCGATCTCCCTCGGCGAATCGGCTTCCACCTGAGCCCGCCCTGCCTGTGTAACTGTAAACACAGGCAGGGAGGAAGTGACGTTTTCTCCCCTCTGGCGGTCTTTTCGTCCGGTTCCAGAGGAGAGAAGACGTCTGTACTGTGAGTTGCACCAACAGCACACTGACACAGCACACATAGGCACATAACCCCCCCCCCCCCCCCCCGGTCACAGTGTCACTGATTGCAGTGATCATTTATTTTCTGATCACTGCTTTTAGTGTCAGTGTGACAGAAAAAAGTGTCAGGGCAGTTAGGTTTAGGCCCCTTTAGGTCCAGGGTAGCCCCCTCCCCCCCCCCCCCCCCATAAAGGTTTAACCCCTGATTGCCCCTAGAGTTAACCCTTTCACCCCTATTGCCAGTGTCACTAAGCGATCGGTTTCTGATCGCTGTATTAGTGTCACTGTTGCCGCTAGGCAGTTCGTTTTTTTTGAGGTTCGCCGCCAGGTTTATATAGCGTTAGGTACCCCCATAAATAAAGGTTTTAACCCCTGATTGCCCCTAGAGTTAACCCTTTCACCACTGATCACTGTATAAGTGTCACTGGTGACATGGTTAGCCAGTTAGTTATTTAGTTATTTTAGGTTCGCCACCAGGTTTTTAGAAAGCGTCAGGTACCCCCATATATTACCGAATAAAGGTTTTAACCCCCTGATTGCCCCCTAGTTAACCCTTTCACCAGTGATCACCGTATAAGTGTTACGGTTGACGCTGGTTGGTTAGTTTGCTGTTTATAGCATCAGGGCACCCGCCGTATATAACCCAATAGGTTTAACCCCTGATCACCCGGCGGGTGTTATAAATTTAATTTTAGCGCCAGTCAGGGTCTGCGTCGCCCCAGGCAGCGTTGGGTTAGAGCCAGTACCGCTTACACCCACTCGCTAAGCATACACCCCCCTTAGTGGTATAGGATCTGAACGGATCGATACCTGATCTGATCAGATCTATACTAGCGTACCCAGCAGTTTAGGGTACCCAAAAACGCATTGTTAGCGGAATCAGCCCAGATACCCGCTAGCACCTGCGTTTTCCCCCTCTGCCCAGCCCAACCCACCCAAGTGCAGTATCGATCGATCACTGTCACTTACAAAACACAAGACACATAACTGCAGCGTTCGCAGAGACAGGCCTGATCCCTGCGATCGCTTACAGTTTTTTTTTAAGCGTTTTCTACGTTTGCTTTCGTACAGATCAGGTGCTTTTTTTACCTGTGAATCCTTACCATTGTACCACTAAATTTAGAGCCCAAAATGGCAAAGCGGATGTACAATGATAAGCAGGCCTTGGAGTTCATGTGCATGTCAGATAGTGAAGAGGAGGAGGTCACGCATCTGACAGATTCTGGCTCAGAATACGAACCCGTTTACGACAGCGGCTCCATGTCAGATAGCTCGCACGACGAAGTTGAGGTCCCTGCTAAGGCCAGGCGTACCCGATCCCGTTCTGATGTTGTTGAGCAGCAAGAACCGCAGGACCCTCGTATGGAGCAGAGATCCAGTACTAGCGCCGCTATTCCTTCTGGTGGATTGGCAAGCACCAGCGGCCTAGTACACCCTGGTCGTTTATCCAGCACTGCAGTAACACTTGGTGACGTGGCGAGTCCCATAAGTGCAGTTCAAGCTGGCGATGTGGCAAGCACAAGTAGTGTCCTGCTGCCACCAAGAAGAAGACAGAGACAGGCCCGTCGTGCCCATAGTGCCCTTCCTGTAGAATTTGCCTATCCTGATTGGGTCCCCACCACTTCTACAGCACCTGTACTTCCCCCATTCACTGGCCAACCCGGTATTCAGGTGAATACAGCTAATTTTATGGCACTTGATTTTTATTCGCTGTATTTCACGGAAGATCTCTATAGATCTATTGTGGACCAGACTAATTTATATGCTGGTACCTACATCGCGGCTAACCCCCAGTCTCGCCTTGCCAAACAATGGAAACCTCTCGAGGTTTCCGAATTTAAGACCTTTCTGGGCCTTACCCTCAACATGGGCATACACAAATTTCCGTCATTGCGGATGTATTGGTCCATACATCCCATCGACCATATGCCCGTGTTCTCTGCTCACATGGCCAGGAAACGATACGAGGCGATCCTGCGGTTCCTGCATTTCAGTGACAATGCACTTTGTCGTCCACGTGGAGACCCTGAATTTGACCGGCTCTACAAAATTCGGCCCCTCGTAAACCATTTCAACGAACGTTTTGCAGCCTTGTTTAATCCCCAGCAGGTTGTATGCGTTGATGAGTCCCTGGTTAAATTTGCTGGCCGCTTGTCTTTCAAACAGTACCTTCCCAGCAAGCGTGCCAGATACGGGGTCAAGCTCTATAAGCTCTGTGACAGGGCCACAGGCTACACATGGAGCTTTAGGGTTTACGAGGGAAAAGATAGTCAGGTAGAGCCGGAAGGATGCCCAGATTACATGGGGAGCGCTGGCAAGATTGTTTGGGACTTGGTGTCACCCTTATTCGGAAAGGGGTACCATTTGTATGTGGACAATTTTTACAGCAGCGTGCCACTTTTTAGCCACTTATTTGATCAACAGATTGGAGCATGTGGCACCGTGCGACCTAATCGCCGGGGCTTCCCCCAGCGGCTTGTAGATGCCCGTATTAGGCCGGGGGCGAGAGCCTGCTGCAGATGTAAAAATTTGCTCGCTGTGAAGTGGCGGGACAATAGGAATGTTTTCGTTCTTACCACCCTTCACGCAGACACGACAGTCCAAATTCGTACGGCGACTGGTGTTGTGGAGAAACCCCTCTGTGTCCACGAATATAACCAAAATATGGGAGGGGTGGACCTCAACGACCAGTTAATGGCGCCGTATCATATTGCCCGTAAGACGAGACGCTGGTACAAAAAAGTGTCTCTACATTTATTTCAATTGGCTCTACTGAATGCTCATGTCGTATACAGAGCTTCAGGACGGAATGAATCCTTCCTTCAATTCCAGAGGGAGATCATCACAGAACTCCTGTATCCAGGCGGTACTGTACCTCACCAGCCCCTACCAAATGCAGTAAGCCGACTGCATGAGAGGCATTTTTCGTATGCCCTCGAGAGTACCCCTACCCAACGAGCCCCCCAAAGAAAATGTCGTGTCTGTACCAATCGCGGATTTAGGCGTGACACCCGTTTCTTTTGTCCCAAATGTCCTGCCGATCCTGGTCTTTGTGTTGGTGAATGTTTTGAACGCTTCCACACACACGTTAATTATTAGTGTAGGGTGAAACATTTCACAGGCTAGGCACACTTACACAGGGTCTCCCAAGATGCCATCGCATTTTGAGACCCAAACCTGGAACCGAAAAGTTGAAGTTACAGTTCACAGTTACAAAAAAAAGTGTTAAAAAAAAAAAAAAAAAAAAGTAAAAAATAAAAACACACAAAAAAATATAAAATAAAAAACCCAAAAATAGTTGTCGTTTTATTGTTCTCTCCCTCTCTATTCTCTCTCTATTGTTCTGCTCTTTTTTACTGTATTCTATTCTGCAAAGTTGTATTGTTGTTATGTTTTTTCATGCTTGCTTTTCAGGTATGTAATTTATTTTACTGTTTTCAGGTACGCCATTCAGCTGTTGCGCGGACTTATTTATCTTGACAGCAACAGCATTTGCTCCCACGATATATAAAGCCGCGACTCCAGTGCTGTAGGAGGTGATTTCACCACCACAGTTAAAAAAAAAGAGCATATATGCCGAAGCATGGGGGCAGCAGGGGCGGAGGAGCGATTTTGCTCCTAATGCCGCGTACATACGGTTGACATTCCTACGGAGGCTTTCCCGTGGAAAAGTCTGACCATGTGTACACGGCATAGAAAAGTCCGACCGTGTGTACGCGGCATAGAAAAGTCCGACCGTACGCGGCATAACTTTTTTGCGGGAGGATGCCCCCATGCTTCGGCATATATATATTTTAGGCACAGGTTGCGTTAAAAAATGTTTTATTTTTTACTATTTTTTTTATAGGTATTTGCTTTGCAGGTATGGTATGATCTTACTGTTATACTGGAATGTTACTTTGTTTTAATGTTAACCATCATTTGCTTAGCAGGTACGCCATTCAGTTGCAGTGCGGATTTATTTAGCGTGACAGCAACAGCGTTTGCTCCCACGATATATAAAGCCGCGACTCCAATGCTGTAGGAGGTGATTTCACCACTACAGTTCAAAAAAAGAGCATATATGCCGGAGCATGGGGGCATTAGGGGCGGAGGAGCGATTTTGCTCCTAATGCCGCGTACATACGGTTGACATTCCTACGGAGGCTTTCCTGTGGAAAAGTCTGACCATGTGTACACGGCATAGAAAAGTCCGACCGTGTGTACGCGGCATAGAAAAGTCCGACCGTACGCGGCATAACTTTTTTGCGGGAGGATGCCCCCATGCTTCGGCATATATAAATGGTGCATGTATGCCCATCATTAGAAGTGGGTGGATGAAGGGAGGTATTCTAATGGTGGGCATACCCACCGATCAATCTTTTTTTTGTTCAGCCAACAGGCTGCATGAAAAAAAAAAAAGATTACAATACATGTCCAACAAGAACCATCAACGTACTGGTATGTTGCTGGACTTTGAATGGTTATACCAGAATGATGCCTGCGGGTTTAGGCATCATCTTGGTATCATTCTTTTCAGCCAGCGGTCGGCTTTCATGTAAAAGCAGTCCTAGCGGCTAATTAGCCTCTAGACTGCTTTTACATTCAGTGGGAGGGAATGTCCCCCCCCCCCCAGATATAAACGGCGCCATTGAGAATATGGGAAAGCATTTTATCACACCGATCTTGGTGTGGTCAGATGCTTTGAGGGCAGAGGAAAGATCTAGGGTCTAATAGACCCCATTTAAAAAAAAAAAAAAAAAAAAAAAAAAAGAAGAGTACCTGTCACTAACTATTGCTATCATAAGGGATATTTACATTCCCTGAGATAACAATAAAAATGGTAAAAAAATAAATAAATGGAAGGAACAGTTAACAAATAAAATAAAAAAAGCGAAATAAATATATAAAAAAATAAAAAAAAGCATCCGTGTCCCCCCCTGCTCTTGCGCAAAGGCGAACGCAAGCGTCGGTCTGGAGTCATATGTAAACAGCAATTGCACCATGCATGTGAGGTATCACCGCGAAGGGCAGATCGAGGGCAGTCATTTTAGCAGTAGACATACTCTGTAAATCTAATGTGGTAACCTGTAAAGGCTTTTAAAGGCTTTTAAAAATGTATGTAGTTTGTCGCCACTGCGCGTTTGTGCGCAATTTTAAAGTATGTCGTGTTTGGTATCCATGTACTCGGCCTAAGATCATAATTTTAATTTCATCAATAATTTGGGCAATATAGTGTGTTTTAGTGCTTAAAAAAAAAAAAAAGTGTATTTTTTCCCCAAAAAATGCGTTTGAAAAAACGCTGCGCAAATACTGTGTGGAAAAAAAATTTGCAACACCCACCATTTTAATCTGTAGGGCCTTTGCTTTAAAAAAATATATAATGTTTGGGGGTTCAACTTAACTTTCTTGCAAAAAAATAATATGTTTTTATGTAAACAAACAGCGTCAGAAAGGGCTTTTTCTTCAAGTGGTTAGAAGAGTGGGTGATGTGTGACATAAGCTTCTAATTGTTGTGCATAAAATGCCAGGACAATTCAAACCCCCCCAAATGACCCCGTTTTGGAAAGTAAACACCCAAAGCTATTTGCTGAGAGGCATCTAATTTTGACCCAAGTTGCGGGAAATATAAATACATATATATATATATATTTTTTTTTGCGCAAAGTGGTCACTAAATGATATATTGCTCAAACATGCCATGGGCATATGTGGAATTACACCCCAAAATACATTCTGCTGCTTCTCCTGAGTACGGGGATACCACGTGTGTGAGACTTTTTGGGAGCCTAGCCGCGTACGGGACCCCAAAAACCAATCACCGCCTTCAGGCTTTCTAAGGGTGTAAATTTTTGATTTCACTCCTCACTACCTATCACAGTTTCGAAGGCCATAAAATGCCAAAATAGCACAAAAAAAACCCCAAATGACCCCATTTTGGAAAGAAGACACCCCAAGGAAACTGATGAGAGGCATGTTGAGTCCATTGATTTTTTTTTTTTTTGTCCAAAGTGATTGAATAATGAGAAAAAAAAAAAAAAAAAAAAATTTGTCACTAAATGATATATTGCTCACACATGCCATGGTTATATGTGGAGTTGCACCCTAAAATACATTCTGCTGCTTCTCCTGAGTACGGGGATACCACATGTTTGGGACTTTTTGGGAGCCTAGCCGCGTACGGGACCCCGAAAACCAAGCACCGCCTTCAGCATTTCTAAGGGCGCAAATTTTTGATTTCACTCCTCACTACCTATCACAGTTTCGAAGGCCATAAAATGCCAAAATAGCACAAAAAAAAACCCAAATGACCCCATTTTGGAAAGTAGACACCCCAAGCTATTTGCTGAGAGGCATGTTGAGTCCATGGAATATTTAATTTTTTTGCCCCAAGTGATTGAATCATGACCAAAAAAAATAAAAATAAAAAAAAATGTACAAAACATTGTCACTAAATGATATATTTCTCACACATGCCATGGTTATATGTGGAATTGCACCCCAAAATACATTCTGCTGCTTCTCCTGAGTACGGGGATACCACATGTGTGGGACTTTTTGGGAGCCTAGCCGCGTATGAGACCCCGAAAACCAAGCACCGCCTTCAAGATTTCTAAGGACATACATTTTTGATTTCACTCACACAAATCTTGAAGGCAGTGCTTGGTTTTCGGGGCCCCGTACGCGGCTAGGCTCCCAAAAAGTCCCACACATGTGGTATCCCCGTACTCAGGAGAAGCAGCAGAATGTATTTTGGGGTGCAATTCCACATATAACCGTGGCATGTGTGAGAAATATATCATTTAGTGACAACGTTTTTTTTTTTTTTCTTTTTTTGGTCATTATTCAGTGACTTGGGGCAAAAAAATTAAATATTCCATGGACTCAACATCCCTCTCAGCAAATAGCTTGGGGTGTCTTCTTTCCAAAATGGGGTCATTTGGGGGGGTTGTGTGACATCTTGGCATTTTATGGCCTTCAAAACTGTGATAGGTAGTGATAGGTAGTGAGGAGTGAAATCAAAAATGTATGCCCTTAGAAATCTTGAAGGCGGTGCTTTGTTTTCGGGGCCCCGTATGCGGCTAGGCTCACAAAAAGTCCCACATATGTGGTATCCCCATACTCGGGAGAAGCAGCAGAATGTATTTTGGGGTGCAATTCCACATATAACTATGGCATGTGTGAGCAATATATCATTTAGTGACAACTTTGTGCAAAAAAAAATCAGTTTGTCATATTCCCGCAACTTGTGTCAAAATATAAAATATTCCATGGACTCGACATGCCTCTCAGCAAATAGCTTAGGGTGTCTACTTTCCAAAATGGGGTCATTTGTTTTTTGCTATTTTGGCATTTTATGGCCTTCGAAACCTTGATAGGTAGTGAGGAGTGAAATCAAAAATTTGTGCCCTTAGAAATGCTGAAGGCGGTGCTTGGGTTTTGGGGCCCCGTATGCGGCTAGGCTCCCAAAAAGTCCCACACATGTGGTATCCCCGTACTCAGGAGAAGCAGCAGAATGTATTTTGGGGTGCAATTCCACATATAACCATGGCATGTGTGAGAAATATATCATTTAGTGACAATTTTTGGTAAACATTTTTTTTTTTTTTTTTCGTCATTATTCAATCACTTGGGACAAAAAAATTAAATATTCAATGGACTCAACATGCCTCTCAGCAGTTTCCTTAGGGTGTCTACTTTCCAAAATGGTGTCATTTGGGGGGGTTTTGTACTGCCCTGCCATTTTAGCACCTCAAGAAATGAGATAGGCAGTCATAAAATAAAAGCTGTGCAAATTCCAGAAAATGTACCCTAGTTTCTAGACGCTATAACTTTTGCGAAAACCAATAAATATACGCTTATTGCGATTTTTTTTTACTAAAGACATGTGGCTGAATACATTTTGGCCTAAATGTTTGACTAAAATTTAGTTTATTCAATATTTTTTACTTTTTGTTATAAGAAAAATCATTTTTTTTTCAAAATTTACGGTCTTTTTGCGTTTATATCGCAAAAAATAAAAATCGCAGAGGCGATCAAATACCATCAAAATAAAGCTCTATTTGTGGGAAGAAAAGGACGCAAGTTTCGTTTCGGTACAACATTGCATGACCGCGCAATTACCAGTTAAAGCAGCACATTGCCAAATTGTAAAAACACCTTGGGTCTTTAGACAGCGTATTGGTCCGGGGCTTAAGTGGTTAAAGTGTTACTAAGCCCAGGAGCCTGCATTCACTATATCTGGTCTCCCACAGTACAAAGAACATGAAAATGCAATAGTTTTAGTAAATATATACTACGCTAAATACCTTTTCTCATTAGCAGTATATAGTAGCCTTGTGACATCTATCAGTGTCTGGTTAAACTTGTAGGAGGAGTTTTCATTCTACTCTGATGCTGTCTGGACAGTGCTTATTGGCCCTGTGCTAATCACATGCATTCTCCGAAGAAAACAACCAACTCTCTAGCAATACACAAACTGAGCATGTGCAGCCTGACTTCTAATGCTCTGTTCTATGGAGTGATGGGTGGGAGTTTATTAAAGAGGAGGATCAGAGAGACAGGATCACAGCCTATATAGACACACACAAAATGCAGAGGATTAACCCCTTAACATGCTTTACTGCATATACAGACTGATTTTACTGTTGTGGGTTTAGGAACACTTTAAGGCTAAAGTAAAAATGGCACCTAGTCCTTTCCAAAAATGAGCTATGACAGGTACACTTGTTTGTGGATTAGAATGCAAACCACACCAAAAACAGGTCTAGCTGCATCTATGGAAAGAATTAGGTCTGCCTAAGGGGGGGGGGGGGGGAGAAACTGGACATGTCTGTACTTTGGATCTTGGTGTGGTCACATACACTAGAAAAAAAAAAGAAAGTCTGCGCCAACATGTTTATGTACTCACAATTAAACAAAGTGCTAAAATCTAGGATTCAGTGTGAAAGTGGCATACCTTATTATAGAAGCTGTTCTGGGTCATGGCCTGGGTGGGGGAGCATACTGCAACTCATGTACTATGGGGTATGGTAACCAGAATGTGCAAAGTAAGAATTAATCTACATGGGCACATAGACTCCACCCAGAGGGTCATGTTAATGCACCCGCTGATATTACGGCACATGCCAGTGTTTACATCTATACAGATGATGGATAATCTGCATCCACAGCTGTGCATTTGTCTCTGTATAGCTGTAAACCCTGGCATGTGCGGGAAGGTTCATAAAGCGGCTGCCATTGATTTTGACTGGCTGGCTGCATGGAATACATGCATAAACGCAAACGTCCCCCTGGAGGTATGAGTCATTGCGCTTATGTGAATGAAGCCCAATACCTGTCCAACAACCAAATCACACAATATGTCGTGATCATAAATGGAAAGTCTGACCACAGAGTCACATAATATAATTTTTTTTTTATATATATAAAAAAAAAAAAAAAAAACTAATGTAAACATACTTTCTCTGTTCTCTCAGCTACATCTCTCCAGGTATAAAAAGTCTTCACAGTGTTGTGGATGGCCTCAGGCGAGGGTAATTTCCCTGTCCTCAGCTGATCTATGGCTTTCTCCAATCCATCACACAGAGATTTGACTGACGGCTCACGCAGGATGATGAAATCCTCAGGCAGCACTTCGGGAATCCCACCCACTCTGGTACTCACCACCTGTTACAAGTACAGCATGTAAAGTGTCACACTGCACAAATAAAATACAGAAGTGAATGTGTTAGATCTGCCCTTCTTGGTAGTAATAAGGACCCCACATTTATTTTCACATATAAACATGCATGAACTACTTCACTTTGAAATAAAATTGCGCGGTCTGCAATGCTGTACCCAAATGGAATTTGTATAATTTTTTTCACAAAAAAAAAACATTTTTTTTTTGGTGGTATTTAATCACCACTGGGTTTTTATTTTTCGCTAAATAAATGAAAAAAGACCGAAGATTTAAAAAAGAACAAAAAAACTTTTTGTTATAAAATGTAGCAAACAGGTGATTTTCCTCCTTCACTGATGTGCGCTGATGAGGCAGCACTGGTGGGCACTGATTGGCACTGCACTGATAATCGGCTTGTAAAAAGGGAAATCCACATTGAGTATCAGCTCTCCTCATACTGTCAACACGAGGAAAGGAATGCCGATAACCGGCATGTGTTTACATTGTGATTGGACACAGCTGATCACGTGGTAAAAAGGCCGCTGTGAATGGCCCTTTACCCCAATCTGCGATTGCTGTGTCCTAGTGACAATGGTTTTACCAGACAAAAATGGAAGAAAATCTCCAAAAACAACACAGACAAACTTAAAGGCCCAGATCCACAAAGAACTTACGGCGGCGTATCTACTGATACGCCGCGTAAGTTCTACGATGCGCCTGGCGTATCTTTGTTTTGTATTCACAAAACAAGATACGCCTGAATGTGGACTAGATCCGACTGATGTACGTCTTAGTACGCCGTCGGATCATAAGTGCATATGTACGCTGGCCGCTAGGTGGCGCTTCTGTTGATTTCCCGCGTAGAGTATGCAAATTAGCTAGATACACCGATTCTCAGAACGTACGTCCGCCCGGCGCATTTTTTTACGTTGTAGGCTTTTTCCGGCGTATAGTTACCCCTGCTCTATGAGGCGTACGCAATGTTAAGTATGGAAGTCGGGCCAGCGTCGAATTTTCCGTCGTTTGCGTAAAACGTTCGCGAATAGGGCTTTGCGTAAATTACGTTCACGTCGTCTAGGCATTGAGCGGGCGTTATTTAATTTGAAAATTCGACGCGATACTGAGCAAGCGCCTGTTCGGAAAAAGTCATCTTTTACGTGGGGTCATGCTTAGTTTACATAAAACACGCCCCCCTGTTCCTCATTTGATTTAGGCGCGCTTACGCCGGAACATTTACGTTACGCCGCCGTAACTTTAGACGCAAGTCCTTTGTGAATACAGCACTTGCCTCTCAAAGTTGCGGCGGTGTAACTACGATATGCTACGCCCGCTTAATTTTACGCCTATCTACGTGGATCTGGCCCAAAACGATTTTTTTTTTTTTTTTTTTAGTAGGGGAATGTTAGAACCCTTGTCATTTTGGTTTTTCTGTCTGTGTCCCTGTTGTAGATTTTCCCCAATTCTGGAAACCATCAGAACTTTAGACACTGTCTGCTCGCTTGGCAGCATCCAACAATAAAGCCAATTTATGTTAATGAAAGTAGAACGATAGGCAAAACTTTTTTATTTTTTTGGGATAGAGCAAGGGAGGGTTATAACCCGTCAGATTTTTCGTTTCCATTTGTGTCCCATTTTGGAGATTTGTCTTCACTTCCTGTCCCATAGCCAAACAGGAAGTGACAGAAAATCCCTGCAAATTAAAGGTAATTTCTTGGGGACTCCAAGGTCACCAGAACAAGTGCCCCATTGGAATATTTTCACCCCTATTATTTTTCAGGGGACAACCCACAATTTGGGATTTACTTTCAAGGATAATGGTAAACAGGACAAATAGGGTAAATGTCACTTTGTGGAGCACAGACAGCGTTAAGAAGTGACAGGTGTTCTAATCCCTCGTCACTCTATCCAAAACTAAAAAGTTTTGCCTTTAGTTATACTTTAATAGGTGGATTCACAGAGAGTTAGGCCGGCGTATCAGTAGATACGCCGACCTAACTCGGAATCTGCACCGACCTAAGTTTAAGTGTATTCTCAAACTGAGATACACTTAAACCTATCCAAGATACGACGGCTTGCGCCGTCGTATCTTAGGGTGCAATATTTAGGCTGGCCGCTTGGTGGCACTTCCATTGAGTTCGGCGTAGAATATGTAAATCACTAGATACGCCTATTCATGAACGTATGTCCGCCCGTCGCAGTAAAGATACGCCGTTTCCGTAAGAGATAGGCCGCCTAAAGATAAACATGCCCCCTAGGAGGCGTAGCCAATGTTAAGTATGGCCGTCGTTCCCGCGTCGAAATTTGAAAATTTTACGTCATTTGCGGAAGTTGTCCGTGAATAGGGCTGGACGCAATTTACGTCCACGTCGAAACCAATACGTCCTTGCGGCGTACTTTGCCGCAATGCACACTGGGATATATACACGGACGGCGCTTGCGCCGTTCGTAAAAAACGTCAATCACTTCAGGTCACCCCCCATTAACATAAAACACGCCCCCTCAGTCTAATTTGAATTAGGCGCGCTTACGCCGGCCGCATTTACGCTACGCCGCCGTAACTTAGCAGGCAAGTACTTTGTGAATACAGTACTTGCCTTGCTAACTTACGGCGGCGTAGTGTAAATACGATACACTATGCCGCCGCAAAGATGTGGCGGGCTACTTGAATCCAGCTATAAGTCTTATTATGAACTTACTGCAGTGGGGGCAACAGTGATAAATGTGTATGATCCAGAGTTTTGTCAAACTCTAAAGCATAGGTTATTGCGAACCTCTCCTTTTGAAAAAGGTGGTGGCCTGGCTATAACACTGACCCCATTACGAGGCAAAGCAGGAACAAAAATTGTCTCTGGACAGCCGCACTCACAAATTGTAGCCTTTTATTAAAAGGAGGACAGCACTACAAGTCACAGCAAAATAAAATATGACTAAGCACTAGTTTCAATGCAAAACGCGTCAGCAGTCGGGTTTTATTTTATTTTGCTGTGACTTGTAGTGCTGTCCTTTTAATAAAAGGCTACAATTTGTTCAGAGTGCGGCTGTCCAGAGACAATTGTTGTTCCTGCTTTGCTAAGTGCATTGCCTGCACCTGAGTTATCTGCAACGGAGGATATTCATCTGGGTTCCCACCTGGAGCGGCTATTCCCTTTTCCCTTCCTATTATGATGAAGACTGGTATTTTCAGAAGGTGGTCTACATTGGCAGCCCTTTATAAAATTCTCCCATGACTGGCAGACTGCAACATTAGTCTGTCCAGCTACTTAAAATGGTTCTAAAGGTAGAAGGCTTTTTACCTTAATGCATTTTTTGTATTAAAGGTAAAAAACCTTCTGCAGGCAGCCCAGCCCCCCTAAATACTTACCTGCGCCCAATCTCGATCCAATGATGTGCTCAAGGGCACAGGTTCTTTTGGCTCTCTCTCCTCATTGGCTCAGACAGCAGTGGGAGCCATTGGCTCCCGCTGCTGTTAATCACAGCCAGTGAGGAGGGAGCTGGGTGCGGAACGGAGCCAAGGAACACTCACGAGAGGCTTGCTATGGGGACACTTAGTGGGGTGGAGAAGCCAGGAGCGTCAGCGGGGGACCCCAGAAAAGGAGGATTGGGACTGCTTTGTGCAAAACCACTGTACAGAGCAGGTAAGTAACAGGTTTGTTATTAAAAAAAAAAAAAAAAAATGAAATCTGCCTTTACGATCACTTTAGAGAGACACTGTCAGAGGTAAAGTGACAGACTATGTAAAGGGAACCCACCAGCACTCCCCTGCCACTCCTTGCACTGCTTAAAAATACTGGGTGCTTCTGGGTAAAGAAAAAGATTAACTCCTCCCATGTGACAATTCAAAGGCCTAGCAGCCAATTGTTGGACCCGATCATCTGATAGGGCCAGATCCACAAAGAACTTACGGCGGCGTATCTATTGATACGCCGCGTAAGTTTTACGATGCGCCGTCGTATCTTTGTTTTGTATCCACAAAACAAGATACGACTGAATGTGGGCTAGATCCGACTGACGTACGTCTTAGTACGCCGTCGGATCTTAGGTGCATATTTACGCTGGCCGCTAGGTGGCGCTTCCGTTGATTTCCACGTAGAGTATGCAAATTAGCTAGATACGCCGATTCTCAAAACGTACGTCCGCCCGGCGCATTTTTTTATGTAAGGCTTTTTTCGGCGTAACGTTACCCCTGCCTCTATGAGGTTTACGCAATGTTAGGTATGGACGTCGGGACAGCGTCAAATTTTCCGTCGTTTGTGTAAATCGTTCACGAATAGGGCTTTGCCCAAGTTACGTTCACGTCGAAAGCATTGACTATTTGCGACGTGATTTTGTGCATGCACACTGGGATACGTCCACGGACGGCGCATGCGCCGTTCGTAAAAAGCGTCAATTACGTAGGGTCATACCAGATTACCATACAACACACCCACTCCAAGCCTACTTTGAATTAGGCGGGCTTACGCCGGCCGATTTACGTTACGCCGGCGCACATATGGGAGCAAGTGCTTTGTGGATACCCTACGAGCCACTCTGAGTTACGGCGGCGTAGCGCATATAAGATGCCTAAATATACGCCCGTTTTTGTGGATCTGGCCCATACTGTGTGATGCCACTGATTCACCAATGTCAAAAACCAGCAGACACAGAGTATTTTTGTGACGGAAGAAATGAGTGGAGCACTGGTGAGGGATCAGTGGTTGGGCCTTTACACTGTATGGGCAAGATGCGTTATTCTGTCTTCTCTATTATTGACACATTGATTATACAGATCATAGACAATTACCTGCAACCCACAGCTAGCAGCTTCCACGATTGCCATGCAGAAAGCTTCCGTAAGAGATGTATTGAGGAATATGTCACCTTCCACCAAGACATTCCGCACCTCGTGGTGTCCCAGAGCGCCCAACAGCCGAACTCTGAAATCACATCGTGAAATGACAATTTATTGTAATTTAAAAGTGCATCATTTACCAACCGCAAGATACACAGTTCCCGAGTACCCACTGCATTCTGAAGTTTTTGTAAAGATATCGGGAGACGGAAAAAAAAGAAAAAAGGATGAAGCATAAAAGATTAACTTTGAGTCACAGATCAGCGATTCTTCATCCCATTTGCCCATTATACTGAAACACAAATAGGGATAAGTGGAGTGTTCGCAGTAAAATAAACAATTTCACCGACACTATATTTTCATCAAAACTGGCGTTAAAATTTCACGACCTTGACTGCTAAAGCAAAAAAAAAATGTCACACGGCTTTCTAACGATGTCATGACCAAGTGATTGCATGTCTTTGTCGATGAATGCGTAAGATAACATTAAAACCCCAGACACAAGTGTATAACCCCCCCCCCCCCCCCCCCCAAAAAAAAAGCTTTCTAATCCTGTCAGAAATCCAAAGGTCTTCCGTATTATCTCAATCAGTCTAATTAGCTATTCTAGTTCTTCCTTGGACTACAAAACACCTCCGCTATTTTATGTTCATTTAGGCTATAAAGTGATATTACAATTTTACCTATTGTGCGCTGCATTTTTTGTTTGTATGTCCTATTGCCCATTTTCCAAGTGGTTGACAGCAGCACTGGGTTTTTTATACTATTTTTCACAGAACATTGGGCCAGATTCACAAAAGAGATACGACGGCGTATCTCCTGATACGCCGTCGTATCTCTATTTTAGGGGCTTCCTAACTATGCGACTGATTCGTAGAATCAGTTACGCATAGTTGGCCCTAAGATCCGACAGGTGTAATTGTTTTACACTGTCGGATCTTGGGATGCAATACCACGGCCGCCGCTGGGGGGAGTTCGCGTCGTAAACCAGCGTCGGGTATGCAAATTAGTACTTACGGCGATCCACGATGGTTTTTCGCGTTCGCTACGTCGCTGCTAGTCTAGTTTCCCGTCGCAAAGTTAGTCGTCGTTTTAGCTGCCCTAACTTTACACAGCCCATGTTAAAGTATGGCCGTCGTTCCCGCGTCAAAATTCTAAAAAAAAAAAAAAAATACTTGCGTAAGACGTCCGGGAATACGAAAGTACGCTACGCACGTCGCCGTTCGAAAAAATGACGTCACTTCGCACAAAGCACGGCAGGAAATTCTAAAGTGAGCATGCGCAGTAGGTCCGGTGCGGGAGCGCGCCTAATTTAAATGGCACACGCCCCTTTGAATTACGCGGGCTTACGCCGGTGGTTTTCATTGCAAGTGCTTTGTGAATCAGGCACTTGCGATGAAAACTTGCAGCGGTGTAACGTATCTACGATACGTTACGCCGCCGCACTTCTACGTGAATCTGGCCCAGTGTGTCTTACTATACTACTATACCATGTTGTAGCGCTATTAGGGGGTTATGTATATATTTTCTACAAAACACCTTACCAGTTGTTGTAGAGATTGTAAAGATGGGAGAAGGGGGGAGTTCAACAAAATACAGCTGGGCAGGGCTGGCACCAACTCTAGCAATTTCATTGTAGCAGAGGCACTGCATTGTAAGCCTACAACAGGAAACTAGGAGCCGAGTGCATTTCTGGCACATCAACAGCGATTTTACTGTACTTGTAGGGTGAAAATGTACATGCATTGCAGAGAGATACTACATTTTTCCTGGTATACAACGTAATAGGAAAATAATGATCAGTCTGATAAAGGAAGAGTCACTGCTGTGATGACTCAATGGAGTTCTGTATACGCGACTCAATGGAGTTCTGTATACGCGACTCAATGGAGTTCTGTATACGCGACTCAATGGAGTTCTGTATACGCGACTCAATGGAGTTCTGTATACGCGACTCAATGGAGTTCTGTATACGCGACTCAATGGAGTTCTGTATACGCGACTCAATACTTCAAATGTGAAAAAGTCTAGAGCTTCACCTGCTGAAGGGAGAAAAGACTAAATTCAAATTTAACTGGACCTTTATTCTTTTTTTCCCCAGGTTTACGTAACATTGCTCCTTCCCCCTTTCACACAATTCTCCTAAATATATTTCTTTAAACAAACAAGTTGGCCCTTCTGCCTTTCTCTCCCAGGCAAGATTGATGTAGCCCCAGCTACCTGCAGCCTCCTCGGATACCTACATCATGCATCCCAGCAGGCGTCAGGGCAGTCTAGATCAGCAGTTCTCAACCCCGTCCTCAAGTACCCCCAACAGGCCATGTTAGCAGGTTTTCCTGCAACGGCTTGTTATTTTGGACAGCTATTTTATCCAAGAGAAATTCCCAAAAACTGGCCTGTTGGGGGTACTTGAGCACAGGATTGAGAACCATTGGTCTAGAACATACAGAATGTGTAGGGGTGTCATCAGAAGGCTGAGTAAAAGGACCCCCAAGAGACAGCTGGCCTCCAGATGGCATACAAGAGAAAGATGGCAATGTGTGATGGGACCTGTAGGAAGAGAGTGGTGTGGAAGAAGGGGACAATGCTGGATCCAATGGGCTTGTATGCATTAAGTAGCAGCGAAAGAAGACAAGACGTAAGTGTCATATTGTATTTTTTTGGGGGGGAATGGGTAAAATTCCTCTTTAACCACCTGAGGCCCACGCAATAGCCGAATGGCGGCTACAGCGCCGACCTGAAAATCCAACAGGATGTCAATTGACATCTGCCCCTTTCCTCGTTCCCCTTGGACACAGCCAATCACAGATCGCCGTGAACGGCCAATCGGAGTGGCCGTTTGGTAGGCGATCTGTGCGGCCAATGAGAGATGATCTCATATGTAAACATGTGAGATCATTTCTCATTGCCGGCTCTCACAGAGACAGCGTCCTGTCAGGGAGAGAGGAGACCGATCTGTGTCTCTTGTACATAAAGACACAGATCGGTCACCTCCCCCAGTCACCCCCCTTCCCCCACAGTTAGAACACTATGCAGGGTACACATTTAACCCCTTCCTCACCCCCTAGTGTTAACCCCTTCAATGCCAGTCACATTTATACAGTAATTAGTGCATATTTATAGCACTGATTGCAGTATAAATGTGAATGGTGCCAAAAATGTGTCAAAGGTGTCCGATGTGTCCGCCATAATGTCGCAGTCCCAATAAAAATCGCAGATCGCCACCATTACTAGTAAAAAAAAAAAAAATTCTGTCCCCTATTTTGTAGGCACTATAAATTTTGCACAAACCAGTCGCTTATTGCGATTTTTTTTTTTTTTACCAAAAATATGTAGAATACGTATTGGCCTAGACTGAATTTTATTTTTATTTTTTTTCAAATTGGGATATTTATTATAGCAACAAGTAAACAATTGTGTTTTTTTTTCAAAATTGTCGTTCTTTTTTGTTTATAGCACAAAAAATAAAAACCGCAGAGGTGATCAAATACCACCAAAAGAAAGCTCTACTTGTGGGAAAAAAAATAGAGTTACGTACCGGTAACGTCTTTTCCAGTAGTCTTTCAGGACAGCCCACAATTGAGAGATACTCCTCCTCTTCCTCTAGGAAACACTGCGCCAGCCCATACATTTCTCACTCCCCCTGCCAGACCTCAGTTTTTATACGAGCACCTCCGGTCAGCTGGGGAGACACAAGAACATGTTAATAACATACTATTACATATCAACATCATGTCCTGGTCTTGAAATCAGACTTCCTCTATTCGGGTGGGTACCCAGGGCTGTCCTGAAAGACTACTGGAAAAGACGTTACCGGTACGTAAGTCTATTTTTCCCCTCCCGTCTTTCAGGACAGCCCACAATTGAGAGGATAATCGAGAACTTACCAACTAGGGTGGGACTATGGCTTGCAAAACCTTTCGCCCAAAGGCTTGCTCACCTGCCGAAACCAGGTCCACCCTGTAGTGTTTAACAAAGGTGGTGTAGCTGGACCATGTTGCTGCTTTGCAAATCTGTTCCGGCGTTGCTCCAGCTCTTTCTGCCTGAGAGGTTGCCAACGCTCGAGTGGAGTGTGCTTTTATTCCTGTAGGGATTTCCCTACCAGCCAAAGTGTATGCTTGCCCAATGCTTAGTCTTAGCCACCTGGCAATAGTGCGCCTGGATGCTTTGCATCCCTTCCTGGTTCCAGAAAATAAAACAAATAGTGAGTCTGACCTTCTAAACGGTCTAGTCACCTCTAAGTAATGTAGGATACTTCTCCTAACATCTAACGTACTGAAACGTCGTTCCCTTTCCCCCGAAGGGTTGGAACAAAAAGAGGGTAAAACTATATCTTGACTCCTGTGAAACTTTGAAGTCACTTTAGGAAGAAAGGCTGGATCGGTCTTGAAAACGACCCGATCCGGGAAAATAACACAAAAAGGGGGTCTGATCGATAGAGCTTCTAGCTCGCTGACCCTCCTAGCAGTGGTCACTGCAACCAAAAAAGCTGTTTTTAAGGTTAAATCCCTTAGAGAACAATTATCTAAGGGTTCAAAGAGAGTACCCGTTAAGGTACGCAACACCAGAGACAGGTCCCAACTGGGGAAGGGTGGACCTCGAGCTGGTCTCTGTCTGGTTAGTGCTCTAAAGAACCTGACTACCCAGGGACTGGTGGCCAGAGGTTTTTCTAAATACACCGCAAGTGCCGAAACCTGCCCTTTAAGGGTGCTAACTGAAAGACCCTTATCTGCCCCACACTGAAGAAATTCTAAGACAGCCGTGGGGCTCTGTACAGAACAGGGGCAATTTACACACCATTCGTTGAAACGAAGCCAAACCTTCTTGTAAATTTTGCGGGTCTCCTTCTTTCTACTATTAAGGAGGGTGGCAATTAAACCATCGGAAAATCCCTTGGATCTTAGTATGGCTTCCTCAGTAGCCACGCCGCTAGCCTCCACCTGTGAACTTGTGGGCATAGGACTGGGCCCTGTGATAGAAGATCTTCTCGTTGAGGTAGAAATAAGGGTGGTTCTGCCGCTAACTGCTTGAGGACTGAGAACCATGCCCTCTTGGGCCAGTAAGGAGCTACCAGGACTAGAGAGGTGTGCTCTGATTGGAATTTTCTCAGAACTGCTGGCAGAAGTACCGGAGGTGGGAATGCATAGCATCTTCCGAACTTCCAGCTTTGGGACAGGGCATCCACCCCCCTTGCTCCTTCTTCTTTGTTCAGGGAGAAGAAACAGGGGGTCTTCGCATTTTCTCTTGAGGCGAAGAGGTCCACCTCCAGAGTTCCCCATCTCTTGTTCAGGAGATGAAAGACCTCCTGGTTGAGGGTCCACTCGCCCTCCCTCAGCTGCCTTCGACTGAGGAAGTCTGCTGTCACGTTTCTTTCTCCCCTCAGAAAGACCGCCGAAAGGGAGAAGGTGTGGATCTCGGCCCAGCCCAGAATCTCTGCTGTCAGGACCGACAAACTTTCGCTTCTCGTGCCTCCCTGCTTGTTTAAGTAGGCTACGGCCGATGAATTGTCCGATCTCACCTGAATGTGGTGCCCCTGGAGTTCTTCCTGAAAGAACCTGAGGGCTAGGTCCACTGCCCTCAGCTCCTTCCAATTGGAAGATCTTTTTAGATCCTGGAGACCCCAGGTACCCTGCGCTGGAAGGGATCCCAGGTGTGCTCCCCAGCCCTTGCCGCTTGCGTCTGTGGTTACCACCCGAGACACCGGGATAATCCACAGACGTCCTTGGGTTACGTTGGTGGCCTTTCTCCACCACCAGAGGGATCTTTTTACCTGAAGTGGTACTTGAATCAAGGAGTCTAGGGCTTCTAGGCTGTGATCCCAGACCCTTAGCAGGAAGGCCTGCAGCGGGCGAAAGTGAAAACCTGCCCACTGCACGGCTGGGAGGGCAGATGTCAACAGACCTAGCGTTGACATCAGGGACCTTAGTGACACCTGTTGATTGTTTTGGAGGGAAGCCACTGCTCTGTCCAACTTCTTGACTTTCTCTACCGGGAGGAACACTCTTGAGAGAGTGGAATCCAGCAGGTACCCCAGGTAAGTGATCCGTTGTGATGGATTTAAACTGGACTTTTGTAGGTTCAGTAACCACCCTAGGTCCGTTAGAACCTTCTTGGTCACTTCCAGGTCCCTGGATAGCTGCTCTGGTGAGGCTGCGAAAAGAAGCAGGTCGTCCAGATAGGCTATGATGGATACTCCCTGAAGTCGCAGAAACGCTATGGGTTCTGCCAGGATCTTGGTAAAAATCCGGGGCGATGAGGATAACCCGAATGGCAGAGCCTGGAACTGGAGGTGTACAATCGTTCCCTCTAGGTCCACGGCCAATCGCAGATATTTCTGAGAACTCTCTGCGATCGGAACGTGTAAGTATGCGTCTCTGAGGTCCAGAGATACCATGAAACAATTGAGGGGAAGGAGGGCTCTGACTGTGTAAATCGATTCCATGCGGAACTTCCTGTATGAAATGGATCTGTTCAGAGGTTTTAGGTTTAGGATTAACCTGTATTTCCCTGAGGGCTTCTTTACCACAAAGATATGTGAATAAAATCCCCTTCCTTCCTCTGCCCTTGGAACTCTGAGGATGACACTCTGATCCTCTAGCTCCCTTAGAGCTCCCAACAAGGCTTCGGATTTCTCCCTGTCCCTGGGTAGATGGGTGACTAGGTATCTCTGGGGGGGAGGCGATGAAAATTCCAGTCGGTATCCCCCTCTTATGACCGCCAGGACAAACTGGTTTGGGGAAATTGATTCCCATTGTGGGAGAAAGGTCCCCAGTCTTCCTCCCACCCTGACTAGCGAGTCATGGGTTCTTAGGGGGCTGGACAGGAGGGTGAAAAATCGCTCCACCTCTGCCTCTGCCCCTGGGGGTCCAAACCCTCTTTTGGCCTGCCGGTTTGGCCCCTTTTTGTTTTTGCGGACGAAACCCCCTTCCTGCCTGTACTGTGACTTTCTTTTTAGGAGGAAAGGCCTTCTTTTTGTCCGCCGTGCGGTCTAGTACTGCTTCAAGGCCTGGGCCAAAAAGCAGGTCACCTGTGAAGGGAATACCACACAACTTGGATTTAGAGGCGCTGTCGCCAGTCCAAGTCTTGAGCCAGAGGGCCCTTCTGGCCGAGTTAGCCAGAGCAGCCGATCTGGCTGACATGAGGACTGACTCCGCTGAGGCATCCGCTATATAAGCGACTCCTTGCAGGATAGTAGGGAAGGAAGCTAAAATAGCTTCCTTATCCGTACCAGCTTCAATGTGCTCCTGAATCTTAGAGAGCCAATGCTCTAGATTGCGGGCCATTACCGTGACGGCAAGTTCTGGTTTAAGATTCCCTATAGTAGAGTCCCAACATTTTTTTAATAGGGAATCCATTCTTTTGTCCATAACATCGGACAAAACCCCCATGTCCTCAAACGCTAAATCCGTGTTCCTGGACACTTGGGAGAAGGCGGCGTCTAATTTGGGGCTTTTGTTCCAAACAGACGAAGGATCCTCTGAGAAGGGGAATCTCCTCTTTAGGGATCTGGAAAAAAAGGGTTTCCTTTCAGGATCCTGCCACTCCTTCTTAATGGTCTCTACCAGTATATCATGTACTGGGAAGACCTTTTTCTCTTGCTCCTCCAGACCTCTGTACATTCGATCATGGAGGGTAAGAGGCTTTTTGTCGATTTGGATACCAAGGGTTGTGTAAACTGCCCCTAAGAGGTCCTCTACCTCATCCAGCGACAATTTGTACCTAGAGGGCTTCCTGGACTCCCCGTCCTGGTCCTCTCCATCTGACCCCTCTTGAGAATCAGAGGTGGCACTATCCGGAAGAACCGGTTCCTCTTGGGAAGGGCCTGCGGAAACATCTGCCATAGCTGCTGTAATGGGTATGACAGGAGCAGGACCCTGAGCCTGTGGCTGGGTTGTAACCTGGGTGGGGACAGCCAGGGGCTGTAACCTCTCAAACAGAGATTTGAATGAGGAGAAAGTGGATGACAGCTCTTTAACAGAGGCTGCAAGTCCTGACTCCTGTTCTAATTCATTCTCCCTGACTAAAGATTGAATGCAATCCCTACACAGGACCTTAGTCCATGATTCTGGAAGGATATCCCTACAGGAGGCACACTTCCTCTTTGAGCTATGCCTTCCACCACCCGTTTTTTCAATGGCCTTCTGAAACACAGAAAAGGACAGAAAACAACAGTTTTAAAAAAATTATAAATTTGGTTACAACCCTGGGAGTGCACCTAGCCCTCTATAAACCCTGGGACTAAGGACTCCCCCTCCCCTGGCCACCCAGGGGGCTTGCCTCCCCATGCATTGAACCCTACATGGAGAGGCAAACCTAAGCTAGAGAGCGCCCCTCCCCAGGGTACTCTTACCTTAGGCTCGCTGGAGGTAGCGTCAGTTGTCAGGGCTGGCTCTGGAGATGCTGCCGACATGACCGCAGGTGGCTGCTTGCTGAGAGCTTCTCTTCGCCTGTGCGAGATCCGACTCCCTCCAGCGTCCGCCTGGACCTCCTATCAGCACCGCGACCCGGAACCGGAAGTCGCGGTTCAAAGGGGAGACATCCGCTCTACGCCGGAAATGACGTCACCCGCCGTCCAGCCCGCTCGGTTCAAAAAAATTTTTTGCGGCCTGTAGTACAGGGCGAGCCCTGATGTCTCCCTCGCTACGCCCCGCTGGACGAGATAGGGGTCCCCCGCAGCCAGCAGCCGCGCTCGGCGTGGATGGGGTGGCAAATGGTGGGCCTGCACCGCACCAGGATTCACCTGGAAGCCTCTGCTTCCTTTAAGGTAAAGAATGGCCTCAGTCCTCTGGCTGAATTGGCCTAGGTTCCCATGCACAGTGTCTCCCCACCGGAGGAAACACTAATACTGAGGTCTGGCAGGGGGAGTGAGAAATTTATGGGCTGGCGCAGTGTTTCCTAGAGGAAGAGGAGGAGTATCTCTCAATTGTGGGCTGTCCTGAAAGACGGGAGGGGAAAACAACGCCAATTTTGTTTGGGAGCCACGTCGCACGACCGCGCAATTGTCAGTTAAAGCGACGCAGTGCTGGAAGCTGAAATTTCACCTGGGCAGGAGGGGGGTATATGTGCCCAGTAAGCAAGTGGTTAATATCCAAAAATTAATGTTTACCTGCAAAAAAAAAAAAAAACAACAACATTTTATGTTTCTTCACCGTTGTAATAAATATTTAACTTGGAAACTGGACCCCATAGTGCTTAGGCCCCTTTCACACTTCTGCAACTTGTCCTGCGACTTGGGACTGCAAAGTCACATGACAGGTCGTACCTCATGAATTCCAAAGAGGGCCGTTCATATCTGTGCGACTACTTTGGTCCAACATTGGATTGGATCGGATTGAAATAAAATGCTTATAGAGCGCCGAATGCGAGTTGCGAAACTCGCGTCTAAGCGCTTACCAGCAAGCTGGGGGTATCCTGTTCCCAGGAGCAAAGAGAAGAGACTAGGACATCCAAGTAAAAGATGCAACTTACACAGGCATTGCTTCAAGTCGCATCAAAGTCACGTGACTTTCAGGTCATACAAGTGTGGAAGGGGCCTTAATTATTCCCAGTGGAGCTGAACACAATACTTTGATAATGGTAACCACTATGCAACCCGGACTGGATGATCTAATTGTTGCAGCCCTCTTAAAGGATGAGTTTAGCTTTGGGAACAGGTTACGTGTTTCAAAACGTTTCTAGGGTGGAACATGTTCCACTCCTGCAGCGTCAGCTGACGGCTTGTAGTTCTCAATGATCTACCAGGGCGCTAGCAAGCGCTCTCTGTAGTTCCTTGAGTCCTACTGTCATTGTCTAACTGCCTGCCTGTATGGAGGTACAAACAGACAGATACACGGACAGCCTGCAGGTACCCATGATTTGCTGATTGTGTGTGCAATGTTTTACAGGCTCCTAATAAAAATAAGTACATTTTTTACCTGCAAAAAAAAGTGAATTTTTTTTCTTTAAAGAAAGGTGAACTTATCCTTTAAGATTGGGGAGTCTAAGACAAGTTATCCTCACAAAACCAGTGTACAAAATAGCGTATTGTAAAACTCAGTAACCAGAAACAAGCCCTTTACAGAACGCTCGATGTTCGTGTCAACTAATGCATTTTGCGGGACAACCCCCCCTTTTTCAGAGCAGAACTGAGATCTGCTCTGAAGAAGGGTGCTTGTTGTTTCAATGAAGTGCTGTAGATAATTTACTAGGCGTTTGTGCCCTTTTTTTGTTGTTATTTGTACTGTAAGGAATATGTACAAAAGCACTATGCATTCACTATAAGAAAGGAAGAAGAAGGTTTGCAAATATCGCTGATGGCCAATCCACATATCACCATATTTAATACCACGTTAACGTGGTTTTAAAGCCTGAGGTTTTTCACCTTAATGCTTTCTTTCCATTAAGGTGAAAAACCTCCTGTGCTGCAGCTCCTTCCCAGTCCCCCTTTTTTTCTTAGCCGAGCCCAACCCATCAATGTGCACGAGTGCAGCGGCTCTCACTGCTTTCTCCCGCCTCATTGGACCGATTGATAGCAGTTGGAGCCATTGGCTCCTTCCAATCAAAAGCTGTGACACAGAGCTGGCATGGGTGTCTGTGCCAATGGACGCAGCAGTGGGACTCGGAAGTGAGCACGCACGGGTGCCCCCAGGGAAAGCGCAGAAGAGGAGCAGCCTGGAGCACTGGCGGGGGACCCCAGAAAAAGAGGATCGGGCTGCTCTGTGCAAAAGCATTGCACAGAGCAGGCAAGTATAGGCATGTTTGGTATTTTAACCGCTTAACGCCCGCCGCACGACTATTTACGTCCACAGAATGGCACGTACAGGCAGAAGGACGTATATATACGTCCTTGCCTTCTAGCGGGTGGGGGGTCCGATCGGGACCCCCTCCGCTGCGTGCGGATTCCCTCAGGGAGCGATCCGGGACGCGGATTCGTTTATAGCCGCTCCGTCGCGATCGCTCCACGGAGCTGAAGAATGGGGAGAGCCGTATGTAAACACGGCTTCCCCGTGCTTCATTGTGGCGGCGTATCGATCGAGTGATCCTTTTTATAAGGGAGACTCGATCGATGACGTCAGTCCTACAGCCACACCCCCCTACAGTTGTAAACACACACTAGGTGAACCCTAACTCCTACAGCGCCCCCTGTGGTTAACTCCCAAACTGCAACTGTCATTTTCACAATAAACAATGCAATTTAAATGCATCTTTTGCTGTGAAAATGACAATGGTCCCAAAAATGTGTCAAAATTGTCCGAAGTGTCCGCCATAATGTCGCAGTCACGAAAAAAAAAAAAAAAAACGCTGATCGCCGCCAATAGTAGTAAAAAAAAAAAAAAAAAATATGCAATAAAAATGCAATAAAACTATCCCCTATTTTGTAAACGCTATAAATTTTGCGCAAACCAATCGATAAACGCTTATTGCGATTTTTTTTACCAAAAATAGGTAGAAGAATACGTATCGGCCTAAACTGAGGTAAAAAAAAAATTGTATATATGTTTTTGGGGGATATTTATTATAGCAAAAAGTAAAAAATATTGAATTTTTTTCAAAATTGTCGCTCTATTTTTGTTTATAGCGCAAAAAATAAAAACCGCAGAGGTGATCAAAGAAAGCTCTATTTGTGGGGAAAAAAGGACGCCAATTTTGTTTGGGAGCCACGTCGCACGACCGCGCAATTGTCTGTTAAAGCGACACAGTGCCGAATCGCAAAACCTGGCCTGGGCATTTAGCTGCCTAAAGGTCCGGGGCTTAAGTGGTTAATTGGAAAGAAACAAAAACAAAAGAGGGTTTAATACCACTCTAAAGAACCCAATGGTAATAATGATAAACAAGCCAACTGTACTTTTCCCTTAAAAAAAATAAAAAATACACCAGCAGTGAGCAGATTTGCGCAATATAAAGGCATTCTTTGCCTTTCAATAAAAGTAACATAACCGGTCTCTAGAAGCTATATTCAGGGTATGAATACGGCTTCAGGCCACAACTTAAATGCTTTTTAAATGAACAATGAAATGTAAGGTGTCACGTTTTCTATAAAAATATCAGAGCACAGAAAGAACACCGGAAACCATTCCAGGATCTCTCCATCTGTCAGAGCTCTGGGCTGGAAAGAAGCCAAAGAAGTCAGAAGGCTGCAGAAATCTGACAGATTTATATGCAGTTTCCTCATTTTCTCAGGAATAATAATGAAGCGTGGGCTAAAGGCTGCAACATATCCCTTCTAGTTTACCTAGACAGAAGAAAAAACGCCCACTTCCTGCTTCCATTATTTCCTCCTCCTCAGGATTTCTAGAAACTGAGAGCCGTGTCTTTATGACTCCATCATTCAGTATTATTGGTTTACTGAAGACAAGCAGTACATTGCCCTCATTCTACCATTTACAATGCGTGTCGTCATCACCGACCTTCAGAGACTATGGGCCCGATCACATATACTGCAGTGACCTGCATTGTTTTCTATGTGCCCTATCAAAACACAACTCCAGTGTGATGGGATTACGGGCATCACTAAATGGTGGACTGAAGTCCGGATTCAGACCAAGCAACAGTGTTACCAACCGTCTGTATTTTTACGGACAGTTTGTAAAAACGGGCACTTTTTTCCCCTGTTCGTAAATGTCCGTGGTTGCGGGAATGTGCCAGTAAAAATAGCCGAGATCGGTTCGGCTTGGAACTGCGCATGGAGATTGGAGGCAGGGGGTAGCACCGCAGAGGGGGATGGAGGCAGGGGGCATTGGAGGCAGGGGGAGATGGAGGCAGTGCAGAGGGGGATGGTGGCACCGCATAGGGTGGGGGATGGAGACAAGGGTTGTTGGTGGCACCGCAGAGGGGGATGGAGGCAGGGGACGATGGAGGCAGGGGGAGATGGAGGCAGTGCAGAGGGGGATGGTGGCACCGCATAGGGTGGGGGATGGAGACAGGGGTTGTTGGTGGCATCGCAGAGGGGGATGGAGGCAGGGGACGATGGAGGCAGCGGGAATTTGGAGGCAGGGGGAGATTGGAGGCAGTGCAGAGGGGGATGGTGGCGCCGCATAGGGTGGGGAATGGAGACAGGGGTTGTTGGTGGCACCGCAGAGGGGGATGGAGGCAGGGGACGATGGAGGCATGGGTGATTGGAGGCAGGGGGCCTGGGGGAGATTGGAGGCAGGGAGAGATTGTGGCACCGCAGAGGGGGGTGAAGGCAGGGGGTGTTGGTGGCAGAGGGGGATGGAGGCAGGGGGTGATGTGACTAAATAATTTGCCTATATTATATCGAAAATAACAAAAATATGTTTTTTTACCTTAATATCTACCTTAAATCACATTGCTATTTGCCCAGCGTACTTGTTTGTAGCCTAAATACTGAAATGTGCACCTAAAATGTAATTTAGTAACTTTTGTGAAATGCCAGTAAAAACGTGTCTGCACCAGTAAATTTCAATCTGGTAGGGTGGCAACTATCCTATCCTGACCACGCTGTTCCACCATTTAGAAGCCTTTTCTTCCCACAGCTGTTACGCTGTCATCCTCACAGAGCAGACAGTGGGAGGCAGGACAGTTCTGAATGGAGGGCGGAAGTAATCCGCACCCCCCCCCCCCCCCCCCAAAAAAAAGGGCCTGATTCACACCTATGCAGGTTGCAGTTTCCATATTCCAGGTGCATTTTTCATCCATTGATGGCTATGGAACCAAAAGCCAGAAAAAGTCCCTGGCCCTTTCTATAAAATGCACAGATGTGAACTAAATCCATAGGAAACCATGATAAATGGACTGTAGTGTCTTTCTGTAAAACTGAAAACACAAAAAAATGCATTAGTGTGAACCAGACCTTACAGGCTTACCTGAAGACATGGCTAAAAACGAAGCCCTCCAGCGGTGCGCTGTCACCCCTGAACACCTTCAGTGATGACAGCGCACCGCTGGAGGGCTTCGTTTTCACCCGGTTTTTATGGGTTTACTTCACAGGCTTCAGCTATCAGATTGGCCGAGCTGGCGATGAGGTCACTCACACATATGCGCGTGGGAGCCGCTGTTTATGCTGTTCCTTCACAGCGAATGCGCCAGGGACGTCTCTGGCTGCATCTAAAGTAAATATCTCCTAAACGGTGCACGTTTAGGAGATATTTATAGTACCTATAGGTAAGCCTCATTATAGGTAAAAGTCATACATGGGAGTTTACTCCCACTTTAACAAGCAAATGATTGGATGCTAGGATAAAAGGCAACCAATCACTATCTTGCAGCTCCGGCCCTCCATTGAGGCCTGCTGTGCCTCCTACTCTCCGATCTGTCTGTGTAAAGTAGGACAGTGGGGGGGGGGGGTGAGGACCTATGTGGGGGGCGGAGGACATTAAAGTGTGGGGGAGCAAGGACTGTAGAGGGGGAGCTGAGGACAGAGATGTGGGGGGGGGGGCTGAAGGACTGTAATGTGAGGGGGGCTGAAGGACTGTAATGTGAGGGGGGCTGAAGGACTGTAATGTGAGGGGGGCTGAAGGACTGTAATGTGAGGGGGGCTGAAGGACTGTAATGTGAGGGGAGCCGAAGGACTGTAATGTGAGGGGAGCCGAAGGACTGTAATGTGAGGGGAGCCGAAGGACTGTAATGTGAGGGGAGCCGAAGGACTGTAATGTGAGGGGAGCCGAAGGACTGTAATGTGAGGGGAGCCGAAGGACTGTAATGTGAGGGGAGCCGAAGGACTGTAATGTGAGGGGAGCCGAAGGACTGTAATGTGAGGGGAGCCGAAGGACTGTAATGTGAGGGGAGCCGAGGACTGTAATGTGAGGGGAGCCGAGGACTGTAATGTGAGGGGAGCCGAGGACTGTAATGTGAGGGGAGCCGAGGACTGTAATGTGAGGGGAGCCGAGGACTGTAATGTGAGGGGAGCCGAGGACTGTAATGTGAGGGGGGCTGAAGGATTGTAATGTGAGGGGAGCCGAGGACTGTAATGTGAGGGGAGCCGAGGACTGTAATGTGAGGGGAGCCGAGGACTGTAATGTGAGGGGAGCTGAAGGACTGTAATGTGAGGGGGGCTGAAGGACTGTAATGTCAGGGGAGCCGAGGACTGTAATGTGAGGGGAGCCGAGGACTGTAATGTGAGGGGAGCCGAGGACTGTAATGTGAGGGGAGCTGAAGGATTGTAATGCGAGGGGGGCTGAAGGACTGTAATGTGAGGGGGGCTGAAGGACTGTAATGTGAGGGGAGCCGAGGGATTGTAATGTGAGGGGGGCTGAAGGACTGTAATGTCAGGGGAGCCGAGGACTGTAATGTGAGGGGAGCCGAGGACTGTAATGTGAGGGGAGCTGAAGGACTGTAATGTGAGGGGGCGGAGGACTAATGTGAGGGGAATAGGCAGAGGACAGAACTGTTTGGGGGGGGGGGGGGGGACACTACTGTGAAAGGGGTGGAGGGGGTCCTGATGTGAGAGGGGAGGGAACTGTGATGTGTAGTGGGGAATGAGGACACAGATGTAAGAACGGGTTCAGATCAGTGCATGCACATTTGGTGCACATGTGGGTAGGTCAGCCCATTCATGTTAATGGGCTGCACTATCCACGAGAAACACGGAAATAGAAGTCCCCCACCCCCCATTTTTTTTTTTTATCTCTCTGCACCAAACCACATGGTGCAGCACCAACACGCGGTTTGGCACATGTGAAAATGTGCAGCGATTCAGACCTCTGCCGCAAAATATTTTTATTACAGACTGGACCATTGTGAATTTCAATTCAATATTAGATATCTGGGGGGGGTGTCCCCCTGGGATTTGTTCAGACCTGGGAAAGCATACAAATACTGTACTTAAACCTCCTTATTTCCAGAGGAATCCCACCATGTTTGTTGTACCTGTCATGAAGCTGGTATCTTTCTCGTACCTCCTCTAAAATGATTCTCTTGGGCCCCTCACCTCCAATGAGAAAGTGCAGATCTGGGTATCTGAGGCACATTTCCGGGATTATACCCCCCAGCAAGTCTATTCCTAGAAAACATAAATGTTAGGATTAGAAAATCACGCTGGCTGGAAGTACAGTATTGGCAGAGAGCTATGTACTACAATCCATGGGAACTTATCAGAATCAATCGTTTATCATTCTGACCAGAATACTGAAATCCAATTGGTTGCCATTAGAAAATTTGCTTTACTAGTTAAAGATGGCCATATTGGGGGCTTCTATGAGAACGGCAAGCAGGAAGAGGACATCCTCTGTAGAGGACCAAATGCGGTTTATCATGAGAAAAAGGGACAAGATCTGCACTTTGCAGGCAGATTATCGGGGGGGGGGGGGGGGGAAATGGATACTAGGGCTTCTTTCAGACACATGGCAATTCCTACTGCCCTATAAAAAGCAATCTGCAGTAGATTGTTTTTCAGAGGGCAGCATAACAGGGGTTGGCAGGCGTTCAGAGGGCAATCCTACTGCCGCCTGAACGTCCACTATTTCTCACTAAAAAGCATGTTGGTAAATGTCAGTGAATGCTACTTGACCTGGTAAATGTGCTTAAAGTGGTTGTAAACCCCATCCATGAAATCTGATCTGGGCACATACAGTAGTGCTCAAAAGTTTGCATACCCTGGCATAAAATTGTGAAATTCTTGATCTCCAAATTTTCCACTTCTTAATAAGGGATTAAACCGTACTGACTGGCATATTCAAGGCTTTGGATATATTATTATATCCTTTTCCATCTTTAGATTTAGAAGAGAACAGTCAAAAGACCTGCGTAACAAGGTAATCTAACTTTACCTTGTTACGCAGATCTTTTGACTGTTCTTTTCTACCTCCTCATGGCTCAGTGTCTATCCTGGTTAGTGCATCCATGTGCGAGCTAACAAACTCATTGACTATTTATACACAGACACGAATTGCGATTTAAAAAGCCACAAAATGTGCGAAATTTACTTTTAATTGCCATTCTAACCTGTGTGCCACCTTCTGTGTCTGTACCAAGGCCAAACATTACAGGGTATGTAAACTTTTTATCAGGGCCATTTGGATGATTTCTGTTATGATTTTAAAAGGATACAAAAACTATGTGATAATAAATGGCTTCATGTAATCACTATCCTTAAGACAGCTTTCAATATCATATTTTCAATATTAATGCCAAAATTTCACAATTTCTGCCATGGTGTGCAAACTTTTGAGCATGACTATCTGTAGTGTTTACTTATCTCTCTCCAAAGCACCAAGTGCCGTGTTTTTTTGCTGCTGACAAGTTCTCAGACACAGGGGATAAAAGCAGCTGGAAATTTGTGTCAGGGAGGGAGGGAGCTTAGAGATAGATTAGCAGAGAGCTTGTCTATTCAGAATTTCTTTGCTCCTCTGCCTATGTGGAGGAGGGGTGTGTGTGCCTTTCCTCCAATCAGCTCTCACACATTGTAAGCCCAGACTCCCCTCCCACTGCTGAATGAGGAAGAAAGATTTGTAACAGGATTTGCACTTTCTAAAGAGTGTAGAAAGGGAAAAACCGCAGATATACAAGTAAAACTGATGTAGGGAGATTTGTTTCATCCCTGTGTATCATCTGAGGCTGTTCACTTCACTGGGTATAGGAGAGGGTTTACCTCCACTTTAAAGAGGACCTGCGAATTGGAAGGTCGCTTGCCTGCCATCCCACCCATTACCTAAATAAGCTGTAAATAAAACTTTTACAATAAAGATTTCACAAAAAATAAAAACTTGATCCCAACTTCCAGGAAGTGTGGGCGACATAATCGCACTTCATGGTTTCTTCCTGGCCACTTGAATTGGGGGTTGAGTTCCCAGCTATCCCAGGAGACAGCAGTGAGGCATAGTGATGTCACCGGTGCCTCCTGGAAACGTAAAGCGTTTGTTACTGCTAGTTTTGCTTAGCCACCAATGGTCAGGCAGAGAAGCATTCATTTAAAAAGTGGCTCAACTGGGTGATCTATGTACATTACAACATTACAAGGAGTTTAACAAACTTTGGGGCAGATTGCTACCTTTTGTTATTCGGAAGAAATAACTGTGTGTTGGTCTGTGTCCATGTGGTAAGTGAATCTAAAGAGAGTGGTTTCATAATTAATCAGCCGTAGCGCCTGCAGGGCTCTAATGAGGAAAACTGCTGGGCCTACATTTCTTTAGCCGTGATTTCCTAGTGCAGACTTCTGGGAAAATCAGTGAGCCAATCACACAAGCAGGAATTTTTTTTTCTGGGGGGGCGTTCTGTATACAGAACACTTCCAGGTAGCCATATTGCATTGCATTTTCAGAAAGTTCGAGCTGCAGATTGAAAAAGGAAGGTCGTTTGTAATAACATTCAATTACAATATGACTTGTGTCGCAATGGTCAATGGTATACGCTATATTTAAAGCGTAACTTCACCTTAAAAATGAGTACTTGCTCGAAAGTATCGGTACCCATACTCATCAGTAAAAAAACTGATGTCGGTGCAACCCTAGAACCACTTTAAATTACTTATTTATGAAAACAAAGCTGCATTATGTGTTATCTTTTACCTCTGCCTCAAACTCAGGTTTTAAAAGAATGCTTGAAGAGGCATAGAAACAGGTTTTAAAGACTATATTTTACTTTATTCTACATGTACGATTTCTATATAATCCCATACAACAATATTCATAAAACTCTAGCTGCTTCTGAGCTAGACTGCAGCCTCTGGTCACATGATCCCGCCCCTATTACTTATATCACACAATCCAGTGTGTGAGGTCAGGATGCATTGGGCTCAGAAAGAGGGAGGTGCTGGGCTTTTTACAGGTCCACAGAGGGATAAAAAATAAAAATCTAAGTGGATTTAAACCCAATTTTTTTTATTTATTTTTTTAAAATGTAGGCTTGTAAGTTGTACAGTATAGGATTTCATATCATCTGTGCTCAGGCTTGCCACAAAGAGTTAATCCAGCTCTGAGCAGTCCCCTTATCTTTTTTTCAGTAAAATAAAAAACAGAGAGGCCCAGATACGCGGTCATAAGTCCGAATGGCCGCCGTCGTATCTATGCGCCCGATTCATAGAATCAGTTACGCATAGATTTGGCCAAGATACGAGCGGCGTAAGTCTCCTACGCCGTCGTATCTTGGGTTGCAATAATTACAATGGCCGCTAGGTGGCGCTTCCTTGATTTCCGTGTTGAATATGTAAATGAGCAAGATACGCCGATTCACAAACGTACGTACACCCGTTGCAATTAGTTACGCCGTTTACGTAAGACATACGCCGGCGTAAAGATAAAGCATGTCTCTAGGTGGCGCAGCCCATGCAAAGTATGGACGCTGGAACAAGAGTATCTTTTTACGTCGTTTGCGTAAGTCGTACGCGAATAGGGCTGTGCGTAAGTTACGTTCACGTCACAGGCATTAAGCCGACGTATCTTTGGGCGTAAATACGACGTGATGCGCGCATGCGCCATTCGTTTGCCCATGCACCTACATGGGGTCAAGCCTCATTTAAATACAACACGCCCCCTACCAGCCTACTTTGAATTACGAGCGCTTACGCCGGCCCATTTACGCTACGCCGCCGTAACTTAGGACGCAAGTGCTTTGTGAATACAGCACTTGCCTCTCTAAGTTGCGGCGGTGTAGCGTAAATACGATACGCCCGCGCAACGTAGAGCGGCCGTACGTGAATCTAGGCCAGAGAGAATAGGAGACCGTTCTTCCCCCTTGTTGGGAGTGACAGGGGATTCACATATCTCAGGCACTGGACTTAGAGAGGCATTCTGTGTACTTCTCATCCCCCCTCCTTTCTTCTCCAGCTCTCCCAGGATTGGCTGCTCCACACCTCAGCATGATTAGGCATGCTGAAGTCATGTGGTGGCTTTTCTGGGTTTTGACTGGATGTTAGTGATCATAGCAAAAGTTCAGTGTAAGAAATAGATAGGAGAAAATGCATGTTGACAAGGGGAGTGTAGAGGTGGGTGGGGAGTCTACTGATATCACGACTCCACCCACTGAGCTCCAGACAACAGACCCACCCACAGAATCTGCAGTTACAGACAGAGGGGAGACATTTGACAGGTAAGGATACATGTATATCCTTATAGATCAGCACTATGGCAGTAGTTTAGAAAGGAGGAGAGTGGGTTTCCATCCACTTTAAATTGACCAGCGTAGGAATAAAGAATTTGCTTACCTTTTCTGTACACAAGTCTGCTGACCACCACAATTGTCATTTTACCAGTCCTGTTTTTGTGGGGATCTGGAGTGAAGTCTGTGGGGTCCACAGCATTGGGGATGACAGAGACGATCTCGGGGTTCAGGGCGGCTCGGAGCACAGTGTTCTCTTTGCTGGTGTAAGACACACAGATGATGTGGTTTGTATCACACAGGGACACCGTCAGAAGCTTGTTGGTGAGAACGGAGCTGACATCAGCAAATCCAAACAGCGAATGGTCCGTGAAAACCGTATGGAGCCCCATTGTCTTGGCGTGGAACAGAGCATCATGGGCCATGGCAGAAAAAGAGCTGTGCGAATGAACAATGCTAACCCTTTCCCTTACAAAGATATACCTGAGGAGGGGTAGACTATGCAGCAGGGTGGTGGCTGTAGACTGGTTATACATGACTCTCAGAGGTAAGTAGTAGACTTTCAGGCCATTGGTGAGGTAGCGGATCCCCTTGCGGTCCTCGTAGGCATGAGTGACAACGATGACTTTGTGTCCCCTCTCGATCAGACACTGGGATAGCTGATAAATGTGACTCTCTACACCACCCATGTTTGGATAAAAGAAGTCCGAAACCATACATATCACATGAGACCTGCCGACCGGACACTCGGTACCTTCTGTAGTCTTAGAAGAGTCACTGTGAGAGAAAGGGGTGCACCCTGCTCCCCGAATGTGAACCATGACAGACACGTGCGAGATGACAGGTCCTCTTCTTGTAGATCTGCAAGACAGACACAATCAAAAAAAACACAATAGAGCTGCAAAATAAGTCACACAGAATCTATTCCTTCTTCTGGCTGCAGGGTGGATTGGATTTAACCACTTAAAGGGTCACTCAAGGATTTTTCTTTTAGCTAAATAGCTTCCTTTACCTTACTGCAGTCCTGGTTTCATGTCCTCATTGTTCGTTTTTGCTCTGATGTTGCTGTAATTCTTCTCTGTTCTGGACACTTCCTGGTTGTCGGTTTCCTGATCACCACAGTACTGGGAGATTTCTCACTGTGGTGACTAATCAAGAAGGTGTGTCTAAAACCCCTCAGCACCAATCCAGTTTCGTTTTGCAAAACCTTCACTCCCTCTATTGGCTCTTTGTCTCTGTACATCAGAGAACCAGGAAACAACAGCAAAAACGAAACTAAACTGCAGGTACATTATATGATTGGTTTTATCTATTTTTAAAATGAATCAGTTAACTATTATGTCTCTATACCCTGTAAACAGTCATTTCAGCAAAAAAAAAAATTCCTTTAGTGACCCTTTAACCACTTCCATACAGGGCTTTTATACACACATCCATTCCAGGCCTATTCTGGCACTTCTCTCCTACATGTACAAATCATCTTTTTTTTGCTAGAAAATTACGCAGAACCCCCAAACATTATATATGTTTTTTTAGCAGACACCCTAGGGAATAAAACGACGGTCATTGAAACGTTTTATCTTGCACGGTATTTGCGCAATAATTTTTCAAAGCCTTTTTTTTGGAAAAAAATTGTTTCATGAATTTAAAAAAAAATAACAAAACAGTAAAATTAGCCCAATTTTTTTTATAAAATATGAAAGATGATGTTACAATAGATACCTAACATGTCACGCTTTAAAATTGCGCACACTCATGGAATGGCGCCAAACTTCAGTACTTAAAAATCTCCATAGGCAACGCTTTGAAATTTTTTACAGGTTACCAGTTTAGATTTACAGAGGAGATCTAGTGCTAGAATTGTTGCTGGCACGCCAACGCACGCGGCGATACCTCACATATGTGGTTTAAACGGCGTTTACATATGTCGGCGGGACTTGCGTGTGCGTTCGCTTCTGCGCGCGAGCTACTGGGGACAGGGGGGTTAAAAAAAAAAAAAATGTATTTCTTTTTTTTTTTTTACATATTTATTTATTTTTTTTACACTTTTTTTTTTTATTTTATTTTTTTTATTATCACATTTATTCCTATTACAAGGAATGTAAACATCCCTTGTAATAGGAATGTGTGTGACAGGTCCTCTTTATGGAGAGATGCGGGGTCAATAAGACCGCACATCTCTCCTCCAGGCTGGAAAGCATGAAATCGGTGAAAAAAAATTCACCGATCTCATGATAACTGTTGCTTAGCAGCCGCAATTGCGGCTTTGTTTACTTACGGGGACACGGGCGTGACGTCATCACATTGCGCCCGGGTCCTCCGACGGTCATAGAGATGACTGGTGACCATCTGGTCACCAGTCATCTCTATGCTTCCTGCCAGCGCCGGACGATTCGTTCTCCGGGCCCCCGATGGCACGGGAGAGCCCGGAGAAGCACCGGATGGCGGCGGGAGGGGGGATGTCCCCTCCCGCCACCTGTAAGAGTGATCTAGCGGCGGAACCGCCGCTATGATCGTTCTTACGTTGTGCAGAATCGCCGGCAGAAGAGAAGGATATCTGAATGATGCCTCTAGCTGCAGGCATCATTCAGATATCCCCCCACAAAGCCCAGGACGTCATAGGACGTCCACCCGGATCGGTAGAGGTCCTTTGTGGACGTCATTTTACAATGGGCTGGTATTGATGTGGTTAAGACCCGGACCAATATGCAGGTAAAGGACCTGCCCAGTTTTTGCGATTCGGCACTGCGTCGCTTTAACTGACAATTGCGCAGTCGTGCGACGTGGCTCCCAAACATAATTGGCGTCCTTTTGTTCCCACAAATGGAGCTTTCTTTTGGTGGTATTTGATCAGCTCTGCGGTTTTTATTTTTTGCGCTATATACAAAAATAGAGCGACAATTTTGAAAAAATGCAATATTTTTGAATTTTTCCTATACTAAATATCCCCCAAAAAGATATAAAAAAAACAATTGTTTTTCCTCAGTTTAGGCCGATACGTATTCTTCTACATATTTTTGGTAAAAAAAAAAACGCAATAAGCGTTTATCGATTGGTTTGCACAAAATTTATAGCGTTTACAAAATAGGGGATAGTTTTATTGCATTTTTATAGTCACACCTCGTCCTCAATCTTTCCAAACCGGGGCGCAGACTTCCTGCCCTCTGTGACAGATCATGAAACATTGGATGGACCCAAACTGATTGGCTGTAGCGGGAGAAAAAAGGGATCATAACGGGTTGATTGATGGCATTCCATTTTCGATCTTGTGAATGACTTACAATCGATCTACATGTAAATAAATATGCACTATAGGGTTACAAAATCGCCATCATAACCCTGCATGAGTGTTTTTTTTCTGCCACAACCGTCTGACTTTGGTTGATGAAAACGGTCACCGTCTGTGGCTCATCACTTTACCATGTTTGTCTTGATCAATCGACATCCAGCGCAATCATTTTGTCAAACTGGGTGGGCATCGATTGGTCAGTTTTAATGCACCGTGTACTGTATGGCCACCATAAATGAGACCGCACAACCAGATTGCACAGTGTATGGCCACCTGTAGAGTATATATTGGATTGAATGAAATGGGCTGGAAACATACAAGGAAACCTTCACTGACAAGCATCTCTAAATCCTGGAGCTGTCCCTTTAAATCCCGGGCACAGCGCACTTCTGATGGAATATAGGAGGCAGATCCGTGCTAGTCCCGGGGAAGAAGGGGTCACACGGTGTACACAGCACACTTATACAGGGAAACTCACCCCTCCACCTATGGAGCATACAGAATACCGGAGCGATCACAGCACACACACCTACCTACCGTAATCACAGATCCCCGATCATCAACAAGGAAGTCCAGCATGGCTTAGCACAGACAAGCACTAGGCAGGGCATCCAATACCCAGTGTACATGGGAATGAGGCGTGGAACGCAGCCATAGATAAACATAGCCTCTTGTCTGCCGAAAGTGAGAGTGAGGCTTGGAACGCAAGACATCCAAGGAGGCGGGGACGTACGCAGTATTAGCCAATAGGAGCGTGTCCACGCTGCTAGGAGACAGGCAGCGTCTTGACAGCTAAACAACAGAGCTGTGTGATTCTCAGGACTGGGGGGACAGTAATACAAATCCTTCAACAGACAAAAAATAATTTGATATATTCGCAGCAGAGTTGTGCTGGAAATCTCTATATTAACCGCCTCAATACCAGGCACTTAAACTCCCTTCCTGCCCAGGCCATTTTTCAGCTTTCAGCGCTGTCACACTTTGAATGACAATTGCGCGGTCATGCAACACTGTACCCAAATTGAATTTTTATATATTTTTTCCCCCACAAATAGAGCTTTATTTTTGGTGCTATTTGATCACCTCTGGGGTTTTTTATTTTTTGCGCTTTAAACAAAAGAAGAGTGACAAGTTTAAAAAAAAAAAAAACACAATATTTTTTACTTTGTGCTATAATAAATATTCAAATATTATTTTTTAAAACAAATTTTAAACGTATATTGATTGGTTTGCACAAAAGTTATAGCGTCTACAAAATAGGGGATAGATTTATGGCGTTTTTATTATTATTTTTTTTACTAGTAATGGCAGCGATCTGTTATTTTTATCGTGACTGCGATATTGCGGCGGACACATCGGACACTTTTGACACTATTTTGCGACCATTCACATTTATACAGTAATCAGTGCTATATAAATGCACTGATTACCGTTTAAATGTGATTGGCAGGGAAGAGGTTAACACTAGGGGGCGATCAAGGGGTTAAATGTGTTACCTAGGGAGTGATTCTAACTGTAGGGGGAGGGGACTCACAAGGGGAGGAGGCCGATCGGTGTTCCTCTGTACTGGGAACACACCATCCGTCTCCTCTCACCTGACAGGATGTGGATCTGTGGTCCTGCTCTGTTACCGGGCAATCGCGGGTGCCAGGCAGACATTGCGGTCACCGGGCACACATATCGTCTCACGAGTGACGTGGCAGGCGCACTCGCGACCCCTAGAAGGCCGGGAAGCCGAGGACGTCATATGACGCCCGGCCAGAACGAGAGCCGGACCATCCAGCTGTCATTTGATGGCCGACGGGCGGCAAGCGGTTAAATTGATACCAAAGTCTCCTTTTTTTGTGTAAAAAATAACAAACATGTGATACTTACCTGCTCTGGGCAGTGATTTTGCACAGAGAAGCCCCGATCCTCCTCAGGTTGCTTCATTCTTCACAATCAACAAACCTGTGAACAAGCCCTATAGACGGCTCGCTGTACATGTTAGAATCTGTACATACTATATCTAGGGTTGCCACCTCTTCGGGATTCAGTCCGGGTTTTGAATCATGTGTCAGGCAGACTGAAACCCGGACACATTGTTCAGACCGGGCTGTGGCTCCCCAAGTAACCAAAATAGTCACATTGCGGATGGCTGTCTGAGGGCAGGTTCGGCATCACTGGGGGACAGGGCCATGATGTCAGCAAGAGCAATTTGGCCACACCCACTGTTTGCTACGGCACGCTATGCGCACCACATTGTTACTCTACTTGGGGCACCCAAAGGTGTCCCGGGCCGCTAAAGTGTTCGGGTTTGGCTTGAAGAAAAGGTGACAACCCTAACTATATCATCTCTATAGATTCAACTTTGTAGTTATCAAAACTGTGCAATATGAGAATCTGCTTAACCACTTAAGGACCGCCTAAAGCCGATATACGTCGGCAGAATGGCACGGCTGGGCACAATCACGTACCTGTACGTGATTGTTAAATGCCCAGTTGTGGGTCGTGGGCGCGCGCCCGCCCGCGACCCGGTCCGAAGCTTCGTGAACGTGGCCTCGGGACTCCCGGACCCAATCGCCGCTGGAGTCCCGCGATCGGTCTCCCGAGCTGAAGAACGGGGAGAGCTGTGTGTAAACACAGCTTCCCTGTTCTTCACTGTGGCACCATCATCGATCATGTGTTACCTAATATAGGAAACCACAATCAATGACATCAGACCTACAGCCACACCCCCCTACAGTTAGAAACACAGATGAGGTCACACTTAACCCCTTCAGCGCCCCCTTGTGGTTAACTCCCAAACTGCAATTGACATTTTCACAGTAAACAATGCATTTTTAATGAAAATGCCAATGGTCCCAAAAATATGTCAAAATTGTCCGATGTGTCCACCATAATGTCGCAGTCACGAAAAAAATCGCTGATCGCCGCCATTAGTAGTAAAAAAAAATTTTTTATATCAAAATGCAATAAAAATATCCCCTATTTTGTAAACGCTATAAATTTTGCACAAACCAACCGATAAACTCTTATTGCGATTTTTTTTACCAAAAATAGGTAGAAGAATACGTATTGGTCTAAACTGAGGAAAATAATCGTTTTTTTATATATTTTTGGGGGATATTTATTATAGCAACAAGTAAAAAATATTGCATTTTTTTCAAAATTGTCGCTCTATTTTTGTTTATAGCGCAAAAAATAAAAACCGCAGAGGTGATCAAATACCACCAAAAGAAAGCTCTATTTGTGGGAAAAAAAGGACGCCAATTTTGTTTGGGAGCCATGTCGCACGACCGCGCAATTGTCAGTTAAAGCGACGCAGTGCCGAATCGAAAAAAGGGGCCTGGTCCTTTACCTGCATTTTGGTCCGGGTCTGTATATGTATATATATATATATATATATATATATATATATATATATAATTTAATTATACATATTTAATTTGTTACACACTTGATGGATTTGCATTTTACATATATATAGGTGACTGTGTACTTATATACAGGTGTAGTGCAGGATCGCTTTTATAACAGTTCAAGATTTTTTACATAGGGAGGAAGTTGTCCCTGGTTATTGTTTCAGTCAAGCTGGGCATCCCATAATTCTTATTCCCCATCCTCTAATAAAACAACAAAAACCAAGCTCAAAGACTCTTGCTTGTGTCTGGATGAGTGTGGAAAATGCTTGTCGCCTGGCTGTACAGGAATGGGGAAACCAGTTATCGGCAACACTTGCAGGGCTACACTTATGTATACTTTTGAGCTGCATATTTTGCTGGAGTTGTCTTTTATTAGTTTTGAGTTGAGGGCTTTCAATTATAATAACTTTAATGCTTCATACTTGACATCAGGAACCAAGTACTGTATCAGGATATTAGAAATCGTTTTTAGCAGTTTGCTGTTTGTCCACTAGATGTCTCCTGTTGGTCAAGCCTATTTTACAATGTACAATGACTGACGGAAATTTGAAAACTGAAAAGATTGGCATAGCTCCCAACTGTCCCTGATTTTGAGGGACTGTCCCTGATTTGGAACAAAGTACCTCTGTTGCTCTTTCTCCTCATTTGTCCCTCATTTTGGCCTGATCTATATAGTTGTATATAAAATACACTTTTTATAGTGGGTAATAGGGTTGTCCCGATACCACTTTTCTGAGACTGAGAACAAGTACCGATAGTTTTTTCATGTACTCGCTGATACCGATTACCAATACTTTTTTTTAATGTCATGTGACAGTGGCGGTATTTGTTTTTTTTACAACTTTTATTTTTTACTATTAATTTTTTTACAGTGATTTTGATTTTGATTTTTTGGGGGGAGGGGGGGGGGGGGGGAGTGGATTCTCAGTGTTTTTTTTTTTTTTTTATTTAATTTTTTTTTTTTAATCAGCCCTGTTGCGGGTCTTTGGAGAGATATCAGGGGTCTTAACAGACCTCTGACATCTCCCCTTTAAGACAGATGCATCTTGATGATCTCAAAATACACCAAATATTACATTATCCCTTTTGCAGCAGAGGCTAGCAATGTTCATCGAGAGTTTCATAGACACTCATTAGAAATCTGTCTCCCGTCCATGCAACAAATAGCGCAACTTGACACAAATTCATGTAATGGTCTGTGAATCTGTATTGTAAGATTGGGGGTTGTTAACTCTCGTGGTATGCGTTTTTTCAGTGATTCACACCAGTCAGGAACTATGTTTTAAGGGCATGGTAGCCCATTTTTATTAAAAAGGCAAAAATAAAAAGTCCAATCAAAGGTTTCCCACGCAGGGGGTTCTTCTCCATCAAATGCCAAACAGAAAATACTAGCCCACCTGGCTCTCTGTAGCAGTACTTCTGCATGTTATCCTGGTCACCCAGACCAGCACACTCCTCAACATAGGCGGCTTCCCTTCAGCGTCTAAAACTGTGTCTCTTTCAGGTTCCAATGTTCTGGCTGTCTCCTACAGCCTCTCTGATTACTGTAGACCTCCTGTCTCACTGAGGAGGTGTCTCCAACTGGGAGCCATGAGATCTTCCTACACTCTCATTATAAAGGGCTGTGCTCAGCTGAGCACACACCGTGCTGGTAACTAACAAAGTCTGGATACAGGGTTGGAGATTTATGCTCTGTAGAGTTGCACCCAGCAAATGTGCATACCCTGTGTCAGGGCTCAAGTCCTGCGGGAACGCGTGGGAACGGAGTTCCTGCACTTTTTTCACAGCAGGAACTCAGTTCCCTTTGCAGGACTAGAGCAGCCGAGAGCAGCCGAGCCCCCCGAGCCAATCCTTCAATAAGCGGCGATGCCCAGCTTGAGTCACTGTCAGGGGAAGGCGAACCTTAGTAATCCTTTATGTTACTGGCTGTTTCCTGTATATGAATTCATCAGGTAGTGTGCGGGTATTCCGTCACTTCTTCGATGCCGTTTAGAAGTGTCCCTGCACAAAATGACATTACTATAATAAAAAAGTCATTTAAAACTGCTTGCGGCTTTAATGTAATGTTTGGTCCCTGCAATATGGATGAAAATCTATGAGAAAAATAGCATGGGTTTCCCCCCCTCCCCCCAGGTCATTACCAGCCCCTTTGGCCCTATATACTTTGAACAGTAGTATACAGGCGGTGCAAACAAGACAGGGACTGTAGGTTTGTTGTTAAGTAGAATCTGTTTGTAATTGTGAACTGGTGCTTTTTTAAAGTGTAGCTCCAGCCATAAAATCTATTTTTAAACTTTTCGGAAAACATAGAGAAGGGATATCACCCCTGTAACATTTGTTTTGCTGTCTGTCTGCATCTGTTCAGAAGATTGCACCTCACTTTCTGTCCCAATGACAATTTTTTTTTAGAATTTTTTTTTTTTTTAGTGAAACAAGGATTGGTGATAAAGCATCAGTGGACAGAAGACACCTCTTATAGAAGAGAATTTCCCTTCCTAGGGGTAGAATTCCTCTCACTTCCTGTTGTCTCCATCTGTTTGCAAGTAGGAGTCGTTTGTAAATTGGATGTTTGAAAGTAGGGGCCTGCCGTATATACTCTGCAGAAATTTGGGCCCTAAGTGTTGGTGTTGCCACAACACTGTAAGCCCTCACAGTTAGTCTTGGTGGGCGCTGGAACGCCCTGCTGTAAACTATTATATCAAGAATTGTAATTACATGCCATTGTTGAACTGTGGTAAAAAAATTGGGCATTTGGTGCTGGCGCTGGTGCCACAACACTGTAAGTCCTCACAGTTACGCAGGAATGGGCCCTGCTGTGAAATATTAGATCAAGAATCAAGAAATATTGAAATATATGTGAAATATTAGATCAAGAATTCCAATTACATGCCCCTGTTGAACAGAGGCATAAAATTGGGCCTTTGTTGGTGGTGGTGGTGGTGCTGGTGCCACAACACTGTAAGCCCTCACAGTTACTGTAAATGTATTCACGTGGCTTTAGGTGCACACTGTGCTGAGGACACAGCACACCACGTGAAAATACTTGCAGAATGATCCCCTGCCTGTGGTATTAATATGAGAAGATCCCTGCCTGTAGGAATTAATATGAGAAACACCAGCAAATCTATTGACGTAGCTTTAGGTGCACACTGTACAGAGGACACAGACAGTACACCATGTGAAAATACTGCAGCTAGCACAATCACCTGCCTGCCTGTCAGTATATTAGGAAGAGCGGATCTAGCTAAACTTAATACAGTGTATAAATATATATACAACACCTGGGATGCATATATATGCTCTACACACTGTGGGGCAGATTCAGATAGATCAGCGGATCTTTAGATCCGCGTAATCTATCTTATTTACGATCCGCCAGGGCAAGTTTTTGAGGCAAGTGCTGTATTCAGAAATCACTTGCCTCGAAAGTTGCGCGCGGGCGGATCGTAAATTCAAATTCCGCGGCTAGGGGGAGTTTACTATTTAAATCAGGCACTATTTAAAGCATGCGCCACCGTATAAATTTCCCAGCGTGCATTGCTCCAAATGACGTCGCTAGGACGTCATTGGTTTCGACGGGAACGTAAATTACGTCCATCCATATTCGCGATCGACGTAAAAAATTCAAAACTCGGCGCGGGAACAACGGCCATACTTAACATAGGATACGCCGCATATAGCAGGGGTAACTATCCGCCGGAAAAAGCCGAACGCAAACGACGTAAAAAAAAAAGCGACGGGCGGGCGTTCGTTTCTGAATCGGCGGAAATCCTCATTTGCATATTCGTCGCGTGTATAAAACGAAACGCCACCTAGCGGCCAGCGGGAGAATGCAGCCTAAGATCCGACGGTGTAAGTCACTTACACCTGTCGGATCTTAGGGAGATTTATGCGGAACCTGATTCTATGAATCAGTCGCATAGATCCGACCGTCGGATCTCAGAGATATGACGGCGTATCAGGAGATACGCCGTCGTATCTCTATCTGAATCTGCCCCAGTAACTCTAACTGACTAGCCTGCCTGCCTGCCTGTCTGCCTGCTCTATCTAACTCCAAAAAATTACACTCTCTCTCTCTCTCTCTCTCTCTCTCTCTCTCTCTCTCTCTCTCTGTCTCTCTCTGTAGACAACCAACACACTACACAAGGCCGACTTCCAGGCAGCCTTATATAGTGTGGGGTATGTACTAAACCCTCTGAGCCATAATTGGCTTTGGCCAATTATGTCTCTCCGTTTTTTGCGCGCTGTGATTGGCCAAGCATGCGGGTCATAGTTCATACTTGGCCAATCATCAGCCAGCAATGCACTGCGAATGCCGCAGTGAATTATGGGGCGTGACACGCCACTCAAATTTGGCGCGCATGGCCCAAAATGTTCGTAATTCGATGAACGATCGAACATACGATGATCGAGGCGAACGTGAGTTCGACTCGAACACAAAGCTTATCCCTAGTAGCAGGTATGTTGCAATGAGACCAGAGGGAGCTACTGAATTTTAACAGGCTCTCCTGTCTGTCTTCCAGTGATATGCCCAGTAGCTGCACCAAGTCACCACCAACCTCCGTGGTAAAAAAACTAATACAGTAAAACCTTGGTTTGAGAGTAACTTGGTTTGAAGCACATTTTTTTTTTATAAATCTTTACTTGATTTACAAGCGATGTCTTGATATACAAGTAGCGTTATGTCACAACTGAGTATAAAAGAGAAGAGAGGTGCCTCTTTTTTTAAATTATTTATCTTTATTAGTTTTCCAAATAAACATATCGTTATTGCTTAGTACATAACGTATGAAAAAAATATAATTATTAATATAGATATATCATATAAAATATCCCAAATCCCCCCTCCCAGACCTCTCCCTTCTAATATATCTCCAATTTCCATATTCCCACTTTATTATCTACTTTTCTCCTCGTCTCCCTTCTACCTGAATTGTTTCGGGTTTATTATATTACCCTGTACCATATCATATTATACGGAAAGTAAATTACCGCACAATACCATACAATACTGCACAACATCATACAATATTATATTATACTCCCATCACTTCTGCATATCCCATTGTATGCTTATACCCTGTCCACTCCGTCCACTTTTCTTCAAAGTCCTTCCTTTCATCTCCCTCACTAAATCTCAGGTATTCCATATTATAAATGTTGTCTACTTTATTGCACCACCCCTTCAGTGTCGGACATTCCTGTTCTTACCAGTGTATGGGTATTTTACTCTTTGCAGCATTCAGGAGCTGTGGGAGTAATGTTTTCAAATAGTATTTAGTTGGCGTTCGATACCCATGTAACAAACATACCCACGGGTCATCTGGGACTTCAGTTTTTATTATTTCTCTAATTATTTGTCTTATCTCCCCCCAGTATTTTCTAATTTTGGGGGCATGTCCACCATATGTGGGCCACAGTTCCAATTTCCTTGCAGCCCCTCCAGCATAACTTAGATGTTACCCCTGAGCATTTATGTACCTTATCCGGAGTAAGAGAGGTGCCTCTTATGCCATGTACACACGATCGGAAATTCCGACAAGAAAAGTCGGGATTTTTTCTGTTGGAATTTCCGCCAAGAAAAATGTGAGAGCTGGTTCTCAAATCTTCCGACAAGAAAAGTTCTTGGAGGAAGTTCCGATCGTCTGTATGCAATTCCAATCACAAAAAAATCCTACGCATGCTTGGAATCAATTAGACGCATGCTCGGAATCATTGTACTTCATTTTCCTCGGCTCGTTGTAGTGTTGTACGTCACCGCGTTCTTGACGGTCGGAATTTTGTGTGACCGTGTGTATGTAAGTTTGAGCCAAGATTCCATCCACGGTTTTCTTGTCGGATTTTCCGATCGTGTGTAATGCCGCGTACACGCGATCGGTCCATCCGATGAGAACGGTCTGAATGACCGTTTTCATCGGTTAACCGATGAAGCTGACTGATGGTCAGTCGTGCCTACACACCATCGATTAAAAAAAACGATCGTGTCAGAACGCGGTGACGTAAAACACAACGACGTGCTGAAAAAAACGAAGTTCAATGCTTCCAAGCATGCGTCGACTTGATTCTGAGCATGCGTGTATTTTTAAACAATGGTTGTGCCTACTAACGATTGGTTAGGTATCCATCGGTTAAATTTAAAACCAGATTGCTTTTTTTTAACCTATGGATAAATAACCGATGGGGCCCACACACGATCGGTTTGGTCCGATGAAAACGGTCCATCAGAGCTGAGGAGAGCAAAACAAAATCCCAAGAAATTCTTTAAGTATATAAACAGTAAAAGAGAGAGGCCAGACCATATTGACCCCATAAAGAATGAGGTAGACATGTGTGCCGTCAATAAATTTGTTTAGTTTCATTCCGTTCCATTTCGTATTAGCCGTTAGTTTGTTCACTTTTCGTAACAATTACGACCATTCGTTATGATGAATTTAAAAAGCAAAAATACCTTCCTCAATATGGCACTCAATGGTAGTTTTGTTTTTTCCCCCAGTGCCCCCACCGTTCTTCTCATTTACACATATGACTGCTAGAACAGATAAAAAGACATTTATCAAAATTGATCAAAATTGGAGCAAACAGAATCTGGAGCAGTTGCCCATGGCAATCAATCAGCTTCTCTTCAGTTCGTTCCATTAAGATTTGAAAATGAAAGAGAGAAGGTGATTGGCTGCCATGCACAGCTGCTTCAGCCAGCTCCAGTTTCGATAGATCCCCCCCACTGTTCTGGGTCACTGGGGATGTGCTGAGAGCACATACGTGTTAACACCAAACAATTTCCAGTGACCCTGCACACCCCCGGTGACCCTGCACAGTGCAGGGATCTATCAAAACTGGAGCAGGCAAAAACTGGAGCAGCTGTGCATGACAGCCATGTGCTCATTATGAGGGGCGCCCACCATCCCTGTGCTGTGCTGACTTCCTCCAGGGGCTGTACTTCTGCGGTGCTCATTATGAGGGGCTCCCACCATCCCTGTGCTGTGCTGACTTCCTGGGTTTGTACCCCTGCTGTGCTCATTATGAGGGGCTCCCACAACGCTCGAACGAACAATTTTCGATTTGTACTCATGTTCAATTTGAAAACTGCAGACCCTACTGGTGACTCCCATTTCAAATATTCAAAAAAGGTAACTTAACTTCATCATAACGAATAATCGTAATTATTATGACAATAATAAAACGATATTAACGAACATTCTTATTTTGCCCGATTCTGAATCTCCCATCAACTACCAGTACCAGTCTCCCACTCCCAAAAAAAAGGTAATTTTCCCAACCCTCACTCAGCAGCAGAAGAAAACCTCTGGTTGGTCAACAAAACACCAGTCCCGTTTCCGTTGTAACGAAATTTGGATCCGAAATTCGTCAATGAAATTTTGTATACAATTCGGAAGCATAGAAATTCAGATTTCGAATGCTTCCGAATGTACGAATTTTAGGAAATTTGTACGAATTTTGATTCGTAATAAAACGAAGGTATTGAATTTATTTTTCTCCTCAGTCTTCACAATGAAATCGGGGGGCTTCAGTAACCAAAACTGCAGTGTTTATCCTCATGACACATCACAGGAACCACATTCATGGCTAACAGAGGACAGAATTAGGAATAGACTTGAAAAACGTAACATTAATAAGTCACCGGGACCAGATGGCTTGCCCTCAAGGGTCTTCAAAGAACACAGTCAAGTAATTGCCAGAGCATTATTCCTAATTTTTACTGACAGTCTACTGAATGGAATGGTACCAGCTGACTGGAGAAAAGCCAATGTAGCACCAATATTTAAAAAAGGGCCAAAATACATCTCTGGTAATCACAAACCAGTTAGCCTAACATCAATAGTATGCAAGCTCTTCTAGGGCATGATAAGCTACTATATACAATATTTTTGTAATGAAGACGGTATAATTAGCAGTAATCAGCATGGATTAATGAAGAATAATTTTTGCCAAACCAAGCTATTAACCTTCTATGACGAGGTGAGCTGCCATCTAGATAAAGGAAGGCCTGTAGACATGGTGTATCTGGATTTTGCAAAAGCATTTGACACAGTTCCACATAAATGTTTGCTGTACAAAGTAAGGTCCATTGGTATGGACCATAGGGGGTGAGTACATGGATTGAAAACTGGCTACAAGGGTGAGTTTAGAGGGTAGTGATAAATGGGAAGTACTCGAATGGTCAGGGGTGGAAAGTGGGGTCCCCCAGGGTTCTGTCCTTGGACCAATCCTATTTAATATGTTCATAAATGACCTGGTAGATGGGGTAAACAGTTCAATCTCTGTATTTGCGGACAATACTGAGCTAAGCGGGGCAATAACTTATTTTCAGGATGTGGAAACCTTGCAAGTAGATCTGAACAAATTAATGGGGTGGGCAACGACATGGCAAATGAGGTTTAATATGGAAAAATGCAAAATAATGCATTTGGGTGGCAAACAAATTAATGCAATCTACTCACTAGGGGGAGAACCTCTGGGGGAATCTAGGATGGAAAAAGACCTGGGGGTCCTAGTACTGTAGATGATAGGCTCAGCAATGGCATGCAATGCCAAGCTGCTGCTAACAAAGCAAACAAACTATTGGCATGTATTAAAAAGGGTATTAACTCTAGAGATAAAGCGATAATTCTCCCACTCTACAAGACTCTGTTCCGGCCTCACCGGGTGTATGCTGTCCAGTTCTGGGCACCAGTCCCCAGGAAATATGTGCTGGAAATGGAGCGAGTACAGAGAAGAGCAACAAAACTAAGGCCCCATACACACGATAGAATCCATCCGCAGATAAATCCCAGCAAATGGGTTTCTGCGGATAGATCCTATGGTGTGTACACGCCAGCGGATCTGTTTCCGCGGAGAAATCTCCTCTGGGATGGATTCCAGCAGATCGGATATTTGCTGACATGCACAACAAATCCATCTGCTGGAATCCATCCCAACAGATGGATCCGCTCGTCTGTACAGACTCACCGGATCCATCCGTCCAAAGGGATTCCCCGCACGCGTCGTAATGATTTGACGCATGCGTGGAATTCCTTATATGACAGCGTCGCGCCCGTCGCCGCGTCATAATCGCGGCGACGGCGCGACACGTCATCGCAAGAGGATTTCCGCGCGGATTTCAATGCGATGGTGTGTACACTCCATCGCATAGAAATCTGCGGAAATCTTTGAGAGGATTTATCCGTGGAAACGGTCCGCTGGACCGTATCCGCGGATAAATTCTCTCGTGTGTATGGGGCCTAAGAAAGATTTCTGAGTGTGGGGCAGCAATCGAAAATCGGCCGATTCGGTATTTATCATTGCCATTTTTTACTCTGCATAAATGTAAGTGCAATAATCTTTTAACTTTCAATAAAACCATAAGGATTTTATACTATGGAAGCTTTTATTTTCTCATGGGGACCAATTGGATATATATACCTGTGAGGATCTCCACTGGTGAAGACGCTGACATTATTGGTGTGCTCCTTAAAGGCCCGGGCTGGGTAACAAGTCAAAAGCACGTATGATCTCCCGTAATAGGAGATCATTTATAGCTGGTAAGCGGCAGTGTGTGCAGAGGTGGAAGCTACATCTTTAATCCTATCACGTTTTCTTGGGTGTTTTGTGTGTCACCGTGGGCCAATTTCACATCGGCCAATCACTCATATTATATGGACTATTTACTGTCAATCAATATGTGAAAACCAACACCTTCTTTTGTGATTGCATAATTTGCATTAGTACTGAGTTTTTTTCGCAATTATTTTTGTATTTATTAATTTTACTTCACTTTGTATACCTAAGTAAGTTTAGCGCAACATATTTTGATAATTTACTGTTGTGTGTATCTCACAGGAAGTTGCAGTTGTATTAGACTTATTTTCACTTCATTTTCACATTCATTCAAGTATCATTTGTTTTACAGATAGCACAGTCATTTTATTTTTGTTTAAAACTAATAAAGGGACTGGAGGACATTAGTTATGAGGAAAGGTTACGAGCACTGAACTTATTCTCTCTGGAGAAGAAACGCTTGAGAGGGGATATGATTTAATTTTACAAATACCGTACTGGTGACTCCACAATAGGGAAAAAACTTTTCTGCATAAGGGAGTTTAATAAGACACGTGGCCACGCATTAAAATTTGAAGAAAAGAGGTTTAACCTTAAACTTCGTAGAGGGTTCTTTATTGTAAGAGCGGCAAGGATGTGGAATTCCCTTCCAGAGGCGGTGGCTTCAGTGGGTAGCATCGATAGTTTAAAAAAACTATTAGATGAGCACCTGAATGACCACAACATACAGGGATATGCAATGTAATACTGACATAAATCACACACATAGGTTGGACTTGATAGACTTGTGTCTTTTTTCAACCTCACCAACTATGTAACTACGTTGAAATGTCCAAGTACGTCCCATGTGCAGCTTCCTTGCTGATGTAAGTAAATGTTCCTACAGTATTTTTTGATAACTGCAATCATCTTGCCAACAATTTTGACCAAATTTCCTGTGCCTTTGTAGCTCACACATCCCCAAAACATCAGCGATCCACCCCCATACCTTTCATCATATGCCTTGTTGACTCTTCTCCAAATGTAGCATTTATGGTTGTGGCCAAAAAGCTCAATGTTGTTCTCATCACGCCAAATATCTTTGTGCTAGAAGGTTTGAGACTTGTCCCTGTGCTGTTTGGTATATTGTAAGCGGGATACTTTGTGGCATTTGCGTAGTAATGTTTTTTTTCTGTTGACTCAACCATGCAGTCCATCTTTCTTCAAGTGCCTCCTTATTGTACATCTTCAAATAGCCACACCACATGTTTTCAGAGAGTCCTGTATTTCACCTGAAGTTATTTGTGGGTTTTTCTTTGCATCCCGAAACAATTTTCCTGGCTGTTGTGGATGAAATTTTAGTTGGTCTACCTGACTGTGGTTTGGTTTCAACAGAACCCCTCATTTTTCACTTCTTGATTAGAGTTTGAACACTGCTGATTGCCATTCTTATTTCCTTGGATATCTTTTTATATCCCTTTCCTGTTTTATACAGTTCAACTACCTTTTCCTGCAGATCCTTTGACAATTCTTTTGCTTTCCCCATGACTCATGCCACGTACAGACGGTCGTTTTCTGCGATGTAAAAAAACGACGTTTTCTGTGAAGTAAAAAACGACGTTTTTGAAACTTCAATTTTCAAAAACGATGTTGCCTACACACCATTGTTTTTTCACAGTGCTCTAGCAAAGCGAGGTTACGTTCACCACGTTTTTCCATTGAAGCTCGCTTCATAACTAGCTTCTGGGCATGCGCGGGTGTAAAAACGTCATTTGAAACGTCGTTTTTTTGCTACACACGGTCAATTTCTGTGAAGTAAAAAACGACGTTTTGAAAAACGACACATAAAATTGAAGCATGCTTCAATTTTTTTTGGTCGTTTTTCAGAAGACATAAAACGTAGTTTTCTCCCACACACGATCAATTAAATTGACGTTTTTAAAAACGTCGTTTTTTTACATCGCAGAAAACGACCGTCTGTACGCGGCATTAGAATCCAGAAATGTCAGTGCAGCACTGGATGAAAGACGCAAGGGTCTGTCAGGAGTCCAGAAACTCATTGACCTTTTATACACACACTAACTACAAGTAAACAGATCACAGGTGAGGAGGGTTACCTTTAATAGCCATTCAAACCCCTTTGTGTCAACTTATGTGCATTTTATCAGGCCAAAATCACCAGTGGATGTGAACTTTTGATCAGGGTCATTTGGGTAGTTTCTGTTGTCATTATGATTTAAAAAGAGGGGGAAGGCGGGCAAATTTGACAGGCTTTGGGATGCATGGCTTGCCACGCCTGGCTTGAGCCCTATGGAACTTGTTCAGGGGAGGCTACTGGGCGGTAATTAGACTTGCCAGTTATGGGGAGGTGGGATTGGAGGGCATGCTATTGGTTATTACTAGTATATGCTAGATGTTGGATGGAGAGATGTGTGTAAAGTGTACTATATATGCTATGACTGGTATGTCATATTGTTGTTGTTTTTTTCCTGTATGTTTTATGAGCAATAAAAACTTTTCTGATTTAAAAAAAAAAAAAAAAAGAGGGGGAAGGGATCACTGCTCCAGGTGGATGTGTGGACATGGCACTCTCCTCAAGGTGGAAGCAGCAGGTGCAGGCTAAGCATATAGCAGTTAGAAGAGGGAAGGTCTGGACAGCCGCACTCCAATAAAAATGCCTTTATTGTGCAAAATAACAAAAGTACAAACCACAGCAGAGTACAGGATAAAAAACTGATGCGTTTCACACTCTCAACAGTGCTTAGTCATAGCCATTAAAAACCCCTTTGTGTCAACTTGTGTGCATGTTATCAGGCCAAAATCACGTAAACGTTTGATCAGGGTCATTTGGGACGTTTCTGTTGCCATTATGATTTAAAAGAGTAAACATAGTTGATTGATAATAAATGGCTACAGCCAAACACTAACCATGAGTGAAAGAAATGTTTTTGTGTTATCATTCATATTCTCTGAAAAATGGCCAAGAAATCATAAATTCTGCCAGGGTATGTAAACTTATGAGCACAACTGTATACAATTGCATAACAATTTTGAGCATCCTTGGTTTTCATCAGATGCATGAACATCATAAATTCTTTACTTTGGAGTTTTGTAACTATCTTGAATTGGTTTTATATGTATAATCTGTATACATGATTTAAACCAACTAAAATCATTTATTATAACGACATTGGCCCAGATTCACAGGGAGCACGGCGCACATTACGCCGCCGTAAGAGTAACCCATGTACGCTACACCGACGCAGCGCAGAGAGGCAAGCATGGAATTCAGAAAGCCAGTGCTCCCAATGCTGCGCCAGCGTGGCGTGGGTATCAAAGGCGCAGGCCGGCATAGGTGGAAGTGGGCGTGACCCATGCAAATGAGGCGTGACCCCATGCAAATGATGGGCCGAGCGCCAGACAAGTACTTATAACGAACTGCGCATGTGCCGTAACGTGGACGCATCCCCCTGCGCCTGCTCACAACCACGTCGGAACAACTGCCTTAGATACACCGGATCACTGTGTACGTCGTGAACGTAACCTACACCCAGCCAGACACACGTCCAACGTAAAATGCGCCGGCTTGTGTTCCTTGGTGCAGACCTTTGCATGTCTGCTGCTGGGTTGCACCTCCTTTATGGGGCATAACTTTACGCCGGACGTATAACTTACGCGCACCTGTCGTAGCCTGCATCGGGCGCACGCAGGTTCATATTTGAATAGCTAATCAATGGGCCCAGCCTAAATGTGCGCCCACTCTACGCCGGCGTAAGCAAGTTACGTCGGCAGAGTGAAGCCTATTTTTAGGCGCATCTCTGTTTGTGGGTCTTGCGCACAGATACGACGGCGCACATTTGCACTTACGTCGGCGTAACTTGATATACGTCGGCGTAAGTGCTTTGTGAATCTGGGCCATTGTGTGCTAATGGTTATATCAACTGCCTAAAATATCCTTTGCATTACTGGCCCGGCCTCCTGTGGACAGTGTATAAAACACATGTAGGAGTATTTGGCAGACTATTGATGACAGGAGATTCTTCTCCATTTAACAAGAATCAGCCGTACCGTATGCTTACCATGTGCGCTTTGTATGTCTGTCCATGCTGCTGGTGATGAAGAGGCTCTTATTTATCCTCGCTGGTAATATGTTATGTCATACCATAATGACAGTAATACAAGTCTACATTTTCTAACTCCCCATGCACTCATTTATCCTGTATAAATCGCTCTTGCTAAGGCATACTTTAAATGTGTAACATTGTTTCTATTCCATTCCATCATTGCAGAGAAGTCCAGATGTACAATTACCACACTGGAGACTTCCCCAGCAAATAATCAGATGTTGGAGGGATGTTTGGCAGTCTTTCTCAAGAGTTCTATTTAAAAAAAATGGGTATAATATGAATAAACACATATTCTTACATAAGGTATCTGAACAGGGGGCATAGCGGAACTCCCCCTGGACGTCAGTTCACAATCTGAGCTGGGGCTACACAACATACCTCCATATTACTAACTAATACAGTACACTCAAAGTGAAACTTCAGGCTGAAACATGTATATGATTAGTATTTTACCTGCCAATGAGTAAGTAATTTGATAAAGCTAATCTTGTGATTTATATACCCTTGTCCCACTCAACGGTCCAAAAACTTGCTCTACTGATTCTTGTGTAGCGCCCTGCTCCTGTTGGGTGGGCTTTATTTGTAAATTTAAGTCATCTGAGCTGTAGTTTAGCTCACAATGATTATGTCAAATTATTGGTTTCTGTGCCAGTTCAGCTGCGTTGCACATTTTCCACTTGACTGTAGGTGTCGCTGTCACCAGGGGTCAAGGTTGGAAATGCAGCGGGCTGGGTGTATTGAGTATCCTTTTCCCAGAAGCAGCCCAGTGGGTGTGGTCTCTGCTGCTGTGCATTCTGGAAGAGGGTACTCAAGGGACAGACACCGTTCTTGCGAGGTCTTCCGATCCTGACCTGAGGGCCCTCCTGGCCTCAGGAAAGTGTTAGCAGTTCTTCGGCCTCAGGGCCTGCTGGCCCGAGGCTCCGTTGCTGAGAGTGGGCTCAGGAGTTTCTGGGGCCTACTGGTCCGGGGGTGGTCCTGTGCTGTCTTGCCTGCGGGAAGAAGCGAAACAATTGGGGACTCAATTGAGGGACGCATCTTGGCCAAAATCACTGAAATGTGCTCAGTTGCAGAATTGTCGCTGGGGAAACTGGGAAGCAAGGGAAAACTCTGACTTTGCCCGATCCCCGGTTTTACTGGTGATAATTTACAGTGACTGTCCGGGTTTTCACTTTGCTGAAGGAGGAAGATTTTTTTTTCTGAAGGACTGTGGGGTACATAGCTAGGTAGTGTTAGGTTACCGGAAAACTTTGGAGTCAAGATTTGAGGACTTTGGTCATGTTGTTCTTCTGCCACTAGGTGGTGGGAGTTTTTTCAGCCAAACTGGATTCTTCTCTTTTACATTCAGCTACCCACACCTAATAATATATATATGGGGAAAGAGAGGCTAATTTCTCCGGAAGTGAGGCTTTGCTTCCCATTGTATAGTGAGACGTTTTATATTGTTGCCTGTGTCTGTTTTGTTCTTGTCTTTCAGGTACATTGGATTTTCTGTCAAACTACTGGAGAGTGGGTGGTTTAGATAGAGAAAGTGATATTGTAATGTACATTGATGTGACTCTACTGTATGTGCATGTTAAATTTGTATTTTTCTTTTACTGCTTTACCCTCTCCCTTCCCCATCCACGTTTTTTTGGAAAACAGGTGCCGACTCTCAGGAGTGAGAGTCATTTTTCTTGCGGTGGGGGAAGTATGTAGCGCCCTGCTCCTGTTGGGTAGGCGCTATTTGTAAATTTAAGTTATCTGAGCTGTAGTTTAGCTCACAATGCTTATGTCAAATTATTGGTTTCTGTTCCAGTTCAGCTACGTTGCACATTTTCCACTTGACTGTTGGTGTCGCTGTCACCACGGGTCAAGGTTGGAAATGCAACGGGCTGGGTGTATTGAGTATCCTTTTCCCAGAAGCATCCCAGTGGGCGTGGTCTCCACTGCTGTGCATTCTGGGAGAGGGTGCTTAAGGGACAGACACTGTTCTTGCGGGGTCTTCCGATCCTGACCTGAGGGCCCTCCTGGCCTCAGGGATATGTTAGCTTCGTTGCTGAGAGTGAGCCCAGGAGTTTCTGGGGTCTACTGGTCCGGGGGTGGTCCTGTGCTGTCTTGCTTGCGTGAAGAAGCCGAACAATTGGGGATTCAATTGAGGGACGCATCCTGGCCAATCTGCCTCACAGTGCTGCCGGCTGGCTGAAAGATCCTGGTACTGTGTAGCTGTGTCTTTGGAACTTTGCAAAGTGTGTGTGGTAACACGGTCCTGTGGCAGAGGACTGTGCAACGACTCAACTGCACTCATCAAGTCTGTGGCAGAGACTTTTGACCGAGCTTCGCATCGGCTACTAGGTCAGTGAGAGAGGCCTATCCGGTGGTTGCTGAATCCAGTGTGGAAACGGTTTGTCCTTTGGATCTAAGAACGTACCCGTGATCCAACAAAGCAAGGTACCTGAATCTCCCTTAACCCTCCATCCCTCTATGGGAGTTTGTTTAATAAAACCTTGGAAGAAAAAAAAACTAAATGTTGGTGCAGACATTTGTGAACAACTCGTCAAGGAGGACCCCTAGGACGAACGTGGTGAATAGTGAGGTAACAGCAGGCCCAAATCTAAACCAGCGGCCCCTTCGGGGGTATTGCTACACTTGGTTCAGATTTAATGTGACTTAATCACATCACTGCTAAATAAAAGACAGATCCTTGAGGACTAAAAAGAGGAAATTTAAAACTGGCAGGGCAAGGCTCAGACATCACAAGTCTCCCGTGAGGTGCGGGAGTCTCCCGCATTTGACTGCAGCTCCCTGACACCAGCAAATGTCTCGCAATATCCCGGAAGAGCTGTCACTCAGCCACAGACAGCAGCCTGAGCGGCCGTACTCCATTTACTCCGCCACGTGGCGGCAGATCCAGGCATCCCCCTATTCCCGGGTCATCATGCCATGGCTGTGACAGAGTCAGACTGTACAACTCAGCCTGCAACTGCCAGCACTAGTGTCTGCAGCCGGGGAACCCGCCCGGGCTGCCGGACGTAATGACGTCCTCGCCAGGGAAGACCAGTCTGTGTGAGGAGGAGGAGGAGTCACTGGTGCGCACAGGCTGTGTGTGAGTTCTACAGAGTGTGGATAGAGTGACACAGTAATGCTGAGCATCTCTGTGTCACTCTCTCACCACATTTCCTCATCTCACTCACTGTGTCAGTCAGGATCTCAGAGAGCAGTGAGTCACAGCATGCCATGAGCAGGGGCCATTTTAAATAGGACACTGAGTCAGCACTCTCTTCACAGGGGCCATTGCACTTAGCAGGTGGTGCCATATCAGATCCACAGGGGCCATCCAGTAACTTTTATATTGTTTTATATATATATATATATATATATATATATATATATATATATATATACAGGGGTTTTTTTCAGGGGGAACTTGGTGGAACTCAGTTCCACCACCTCTGGCTCAGACCCTTTGGTGCCTGCTTACCGCAATCACTTGTAAACACAGATGTCCAGTTTCGGTGTTTATACGTGACAGCTCTGCACTCTGTGTGTAATGCAATCCTGGTATTTAATGCCCCTTTAAGACCCTGTGTGTGGGGGGGGGAGGAATTTTGGGGGGTCGTGGTTGAGTTCCAGCACCTATTGTTTGAGAAAAAAAGCCCTGTATATATATATATATATATATATATATATATATATATAAAAAAAAATCCTCTATATCCTCTAGTTGTGTTAAATTGGTGGTGGTGGGGTCGGTGCAGAGTGCCACCTCCCTGAAATGAGTTTTCCACCTCCCTGAAATGGGTTTTTGCAGGTTGGGATGTTTGAAGGCTGTTTGCAAACTTTCCATCAAAATGAATGTTGTAGTGTGTTTGCACAGGAGGTATGTGGTCTGCATGGGGAGGGAAGGCTGGGCAGTGCCCGGGATTGGGCAGAGAGAGGTCAGGTAGTGTTACAGAACTTTTTGGGGAATGGGGGCCCAAAAAGGGTAAGTACATAATAATTTAATTTACCCTTTTAGTTTTTTTATCCACACAAACAGGGGAAAAGAGGAAAGACATTTTTCCCTAGTAACACAATCAACTATGATAATAATAACAAAACAATTATCTCCTAACCAAAGAATTATATCCAATTTGTTCATAACCTATCATCTTGTTAATCAACATAATTTCCTCACCTAAAGCCGCGTACACACGACTATTTTTCATGTCATGGAAAAAAACGAAGTTTTTCTCGACGTGATTCTTGTCAAATCTGCCTTGCATACACACGATCGTGAAAAAAAATGCTCGAGCAAAGCTTGGTGATGTACCACATGTATGACAGCACTATAAAGGGGAAGTTCCATTCGGATGGCACCACCCTTTGGGCTGCTTTTGCTGATTTGCACTTTTCAGTCTTCATGCTTTTCAGCCTGTTACAGCGTTACGAATGTGCTAACTCCATTACAAATGCAAGTTTTACCGGAACGAGTGCTCCCGTCTCATAACTTGCTTCTGAGCATGCATGTTTTTTTTCCCGTCGTTAAAGCCTACACATGACCATTTTTCTCGACGTGAAAAACGACGAGAAAAATTAGAGCATGTTCTAAATTTTTAATGCCCATTTTTTACAAAAATGCTCTGGAGCCCACACACAATCGTTTTTAATGACCAATTTAAAAAATGAAATTTTTCACGTCATGAAAAACGATCGTGTGTACGCGGCATTAGTCATTAACTTAGAAAAACCTGACCCCAGATTCAGGGTCCCTCCTCCTCCCTCCCATCTGCCTCCCACCTCTGAGGGGTAATAACCAAAGTCGCACGCCATACTACATCCCAAACTCTAGCTAATTGAAGGGTAATTCCTTCCTTCCTCAATCAATCAGATTGCTATCACTAAGAGTCCTTTCTTCCTCTGATAAATTGATAAAGAAATTCCATAAAGACCATGTTTCCAAATATTTCTCTTGTTTCTGCCTTTCTGTCCAAACCAATTTTTCCAATCGATTCAGCTCTTCCACCTTCCTGAGCCACATGCCCACTGAGGGTGATTGTGTATTTTTCCATCTAAGAGGAATACAGGATCTCGCTGCGTTCAGAAGATGGCACAAAATCCAGTTTTTGTATATCTTGACTGGTATTTTTAATTCATGCAACAGAAAAAAGGTTGGGTCCTCAGGGACCTTATAATCACAAAAAATGTGAATGATCCTTCAGAGCTCTCTCGAATAACCTTTAACTTACCGTACTTAGCGTACCGGGGTTCGGTACCATTGGGAAAAAATCTTAAAGTTTGTTTCCTGTATTTTTGTACAGACCGAGGATTCAAAAATAAAATGTATTATATTATTACGCTGCTCTTCAGAAAAAGTTCTACCCAAGTCCAACTCCATTTTTGAAAGACCGGCAGCTGGAAATCCTCCTGATGGACAGTCAACTGGGCACATGTTGGCCATCAGCTAATTTTTACCTTCTTTTTTTGTGTGTGTTTTTTCTCTTTTTCTAGTTTTTTTGCAGGCTTTTTCATACCTTTTTGTAAATATGTATGTAGCACTACCCCCGTACGAGCTGCTGGTTATATTTTGGGTGGCACGTTACCTCTACATTCTCCAGGGTAAAAGGAGAGTCTGAAGAATTTCAATGTCCACATAATGCACTTCTTTTTCTTTGATTTATTTTGCAGAACTTTAGAAAAGAAGGATGAGGGATGGAAGGGTAGGTAGGTTCAGGTGCATAATCACAAATATGGAAACACTCCTGTTTCCAGCAAACAGTTTTCATCGCCACTCTAGCCAGTGTTGGTATTGCTCACCCGTATATGTCCCTCTCACTGGCCTAGCAGCCGGGATGGCGCACAAAGTAAAGTACAGTCTCTGCCACAGACCTTCCTTTATGAGGAGACACTTTGGTCCGGAATCCTATGCCACAGGATTCAGCACCCGGATCTCTCCAGCTTAGCTTTATTAGAACTTTTGGACCCGTCAGGCGACACTGTCAAGCCTCTCGGTGTGCGGTGCATCCTTCGATGAAGTTTCCAGACCTTCTCCCAAGGTACCAGCCTCTTGCATGGCCCTCTCCGGGATAGGTCCTCCCCTGGCTTCCTTCATCAATTGGCTTCCTCCCGCAGGACGGACAGCACAGGATCACCTTTGCAAGGCAGGCCCCAGCCAGACTACTGGGCCTGCAAACAAAGTCACAGCCCCGTGCCAACGTGGTCCCGGAACCAGGATTCAGGACACGCACCTCAGGCCAGGCGTCTGTCCCTTAAGTACCCCTCCCCGGCATGCACACTCCCACTGATTCGCTGCTGAGGGAGACGCTCAATGTACCTTGACCCTGTTGCTGCCACCCTTGGCCTGGGGTGGTAATAACACCCCCAGGTGAACAGAGGCTAAATTGCCCCTAATCACTTTTATCTGAGCCAAATAACAGCTCAGACCCCACTAAATTTAAAGCAGCGCCTGTTCAACTCGAGCAGGGCGCTACATTTGCATTTTTTCGCATGTTTTTTTGGGCACTTAGGCCCAGATTCTTGTATCTCGGCGTATCTATGCGGCGGCGTAACGTATCCGATTTACGTTACGCCGCTGCAACTTACACGGGCAAGTGCTGTATTCTCAAAGCACTTGCTCCGTAAATTGTGGCGGCGTAGCGTAAATCACCCGGCGGAATTCAAATTCGGCGGGCAGGGGGCGGGTATCATTTAAATCAAGCGCGTCCTCGCGCCGAACGAATGGCGCATGCGCCGTCCGTAAAATATCCCAGTGTGCATTGCTTCAAATGACGTCGCAAGGACGTCATTGGTTTCGACGTGAACGTAAATGACGTCCAGCCCCATTCACGGACGACTTACGCAAACAACTTAACTTTTTAAAATTTAGACGCAGGAACGACGGCCATACTTAACATTGTTGCGCCGCACTTATGCCACCATATAGCAGGGGCAACATTACGCCGGGAAAAGCCTAACGTAAATGTCGTAACTTTACTGCGTCGGCCGCGCGTACGTTCGGGAATTCGCGTATCTAGCTAATTTGCATACTCAACGCGGAATTCGACGGAAGCGCCACCTAGCGGGCAAAAAAAAAATTGCAGTTTAGATCCGACGGCGTAAGAGACTTACGCCTGTCGGATCTAATGGATATCTATGCGTAACTGATTCTAAGAATCAGTCGCATAGATACGACGGGTCAGATTAGGACTTACGACGGCGTAGATGGCACTGCGTTGTCGTAAGTCCTTTGAGAATCTGGCCCTTAGGTGTCTTTTCTGTTTAAAAGCTCCTCTCAAAAACGCGAGGTTGGTGTAGGTTTTGTTCTGCCCTTAGAGCATATGCCTGTAAACTCCTGAAAAAGCCATAGTGTGCATGGACACATTGGTTAACATGGAGGGGAGTTTCCAGGCAGGAAAAAAAAGAGCTAAATAAAAAAAGCCTGTAGGAGTGTGCATGAACCCTAAGGATAGCTGAGTTTGGTAGATCACAAGTTAATGATCACTGATATAGATAATGTATGTATCTGAGAAATACTATATATATATATATATATATATATATATATATATATATAAAGTGAAGAGTGCTGATAGAAGGCCTACTATTGCACTGCCGGCGCTTAGTGTTTGCAACAACACCTTTAAAGTGACTGTGTGTAAAGTGGCATAAAGTTTTACCAAACAAAATGTGAGAGAGCACCTCTAAAAGTGAAAGAGGTGTTGTCTAATAAGCAGCTGTTAAAATAAAACAGGGAAGCCCCATTTAGAGAAATGATAATAGGTATCTTATATGTGTGAACAAGCAGTTCAAAAGATAAACAGCGCTAATGAGATGTTATAACAACTCAAAACTAAAAGAATCAACAGCCCAGTGGACGCAGTTGGTGTAAAGGTAGTGGACTCCTGAGTGTCAGTGCACCAAAAACAACTCAAAAGAAAATACCTCTGTAGGTGGCCGAACTCACCCTCCAGGGGTGTGAGATTGCCACAATAGAGAAATGTTGAGGCTCTATAAGTACACCATCTGGTCCTCCAGGTATTAGTACGTCAAACACACGTCTCAGCAAGGTGTCATGAAAGGCAGATAAAGAGACAAATGATAGTGCAATACTGCTTATATGAACCTGACTACAGAGGGTTAAATAACCTAAAGTGAGTGCCCGTACAATAAATCACTGAAAGATAAGCAAAAAAATATGATCACCGCTGTCACCGCCGTTTAAAATCCTCCAGGGGCCGCGCGCGTGCTGAGCATAAGCTGTTAAGACAGGCGCTGGATCGAGGTTGGTGGATGGTGGAGCGCGGTGGAACGCAAGCTATGTCCGTATGTTGCGTCGTTGTAGCCACGCCCTGACGCGTTTCGTCACTTCCTGACTTCAACAGAGGGCGTGGCTACCTAACGCATTCACTGTTCCTTTATACTCTGTCAGCCCAAGACTATTGAATCAGTTTACCCGCCCACTGGTCATGATTGGTGCTGTTCCGATCTGGTGGGCGGGCTGACCTCAGCCTTGCTGTGTAGAGTTCACAAAGGGCAAAGTGAAAAAACGGAATAGTAAAGAAGGTTACTGCATTTAATCTGGTTAAAAAACCTACAAATATATACAAAAATTGCTTGTCACCGACGGGTATAGGGAGCATTTGTAAATGCTCTCTACAAGCAGGGGTGTATATAGGTATGTTTGGCGACTACAGGTGTTTATAAAATAGCTGATAAAAGAAACCAATAGAAGGAATGTGTTTATACAACACGGGTGTCAGTTCACCCAACCACCGAGTGCTGTGGGCGTGTTTCAAATGCCTATCAGACCGCTCTGGATTTATATGATGTTTGCAATTGATGTTTTAAACATATTCAGAGAGGCAAAATATCTCGGACATTCGATTAGACTTAGTGGTTTGTGCACATTACAGTGCAAGATGACTAAAATCAAAGTAAGATATTTAATAAATATGCGATCATTGATGCTAAAAAATGTCCAAAAAAATGCACAAAAAATGCACAGCAACGCACAGCTCTCAGGTGAAAATGTGCTCATAGAAGAAAAAATTCCAGGTAATATCATGGAAAATGCACAATAATATGTGCTAGTATATGTATATATGGTATACGTTGTGAGTTGGTGAACAAAGATACGTTCTTATATACAGATTATGTAACCAAGCTTATGTGGGCAGGGCCAAACTGACATATGTTTTAGCTGTCACGCACTATGTCAGTGAAAAAGAGTCTTTGAGTAGAAGTCCAGTTCAATATAGTGTGAGGCTTTATGTCATCAAAAGTGTTTGGACAGGGCCGGTAAGCAATCATAATAATAAGGAAGGATAAAACAAGGAGACTGATAAAAGGAGGGTTCAGAGGGGGAGCATCTAATAGAAGGACCGATATATAATATATAAAAAAAAATATAAAAATGTATTTATATAAAATATATAATAAAATCAAGAAAATAGCCGGTAAAAATACTGATAATAGAGACTGATAAAACAGGGAACGTAAAACTTGGTAAAACTGATAAAAATGGCTAAATAAAAGAGGATGGTAAGACTGAAACTGTAATAAAATCAGAGATCACTGATAAAACAGTTAATATCTAGGTCCACATTTAATCCTTTCGGCACAAGTGTGCCTGCCATAAAAATCCATTCGGTTTCACGTTTCGAAAGTTCCCTTATATGGTTACAGCCTCTCCAGGAGGATTCAACATGTTCAACACCCCAAAACTTCAGACCTGCGGGGTTCTTGTTGTGATATAATTTAAAGTGCAGGGAAACATTGTGGTCCTTGTACCCTAATTTAATATTTGCTACATGTTCAGCAATTCTAATTCTTAATTTTCTTTTTGTACGGCCGATATACATCAATTTGCACGGGCATTCAAGCATATACACGACGTGTGTTGTGTTGCATGTGATGAAAGATTTCACTTTAAATTCGATACCGTTAGAAGTAGCAGTGAAAGACTCTACAGGGCCTCTTGCTCTGTCTGCTTCCTTGCATGGGAGACATTTTTTACATGGGAAGAACGCCTCTTTATTCCACATGGATGGTGGTTTTCTTGGAGGGTCAAGGACTTTTTTGACAATTTTATCTCCAAAATTGGCCGCCTTCCTGTATATGAATCCTGGTTTCTTTGGGAGTACAGTATTTAGAACTTTATCTAGAAAGAGGATGTGCCAGTGGTTTTTAAAGATCATCTCAACCTCTTTATATTGGCTGTGATAGCCTGATATCATGAATATCATGATTCATGAATATTTCTTTTAGCAGGTACTCGAGTTGTAGATAGGCAGTCGGAACGTGGTATTAGTGCCAGTTCGTCTATGATCAGGACAAGTTGATTGTTATCGTAGCTTTTTTCTACAAATTTCTCGTTTAGAAGATTGGCCTGTGATTTAAAATCTAAAACGTTACTGCAATTTCGTTTCACTCTCATCAATTGGCCCTTTGGAATGTTCCTTAACCACATTGGGTGGTGGCCGCTTATCATTGGCAAGTAACTATTACAGTCAGTCGGTTTGAAATAGACATTAGTACCAAGCTTGTTTCCTTCTCTAAAAATGTTAAGATCAAGAAAATGCACACTCTGCTGATTGTACTCACTGGTGAGTTGGATATTACATATATTTGTATTTAGATCTTTTAAAAAGGTTTCTAATGTTAAAAGTGGACCAGCCCAGATAAAAAATAAGTCATCAATGTAACGGCGGTAAAATAAAAGTTCCTCACGCGGTGTATTAAAAATGGTCTTGTCCTCCCATTCCGCCATAAAAAGATTTGCTATACTGGGGGCAAATTTAGCCCCCATAGCAACGCCTTTATTCTGTAAATAAAAACAATCGTTGTACCAGAAGAAATTGTGACTAAGGCAAAAATCAAGGCAATTACGTAAAAAAAACTTTGAGGCTATGTCTGATGTCGTCTCTTTTGGAAAGTGCCCAATTTAGTGCTAAAAGGGCATCGTCATGCTGTATAATTGTATACAATGACGAAACATCAGCAGTGACCAGATACACGTCACTAAGTCCGGTTAGATCTATTCCTTCTAACTGGATCAGTAGGTCTTTGGTGTCCCTCAAGTATGCCTTGGTATTAGTAACGCTTTTTTGGAGGTAATGATCCAGAAATTCTCCAACCCGAGATGTGACCGAACCAATGCCGTTTACTATTGGTCTAGCAGGAGGGTGTTGTATGTCTTTATGAATCTTCGGCAGTGTGTAAATGGTCGGAATTCTATTACTACTAGGGATCAAGTATTTCCTTTCTTTGATGGATATTGCATTTGTGCGATATCCTAACTGTACTAGTACACGTAGGTTTTTTGAATACTGGAAAGAGGGATCCTTTGTTAGTTTAGTGTATGTGTTTGATTCCGAGAGCATATTGGTCATTTGTTGGTGGTAAAAGTCTTTACTCAAGATGACTACGCCTCCTCCCTTATCAGCCGGCCTTATCACAATATCTTTTCTTTTTTCTAATGCTTCTATCCCATCTCTGATGTGTCTTGGATTTACACTCTTTTTTGGGATGACTTGTTCCAAATCTCTGAGTAGGAGTCCTTTGAATACTTCCAACGGTTGATTGGCTCCTGTCATGGGATTAAAGAGTGACTTATTCCTTAGACCACTATCGCTAGGTGGTATAGGTGTTCTGTCAGTAACATTAGGATATTTGTTTAGAAAATATTTTTTCATATTTAATTTCCTAGTGTACTTGTGTACGTCGATAAAAACATCAAACTTATTTATTGGGCGATTAAGTCCACATTTCAGTCCTAAATTTAAAATGTTCGTCTCCTTTTCAGTTAAAACAATATCGGTTAAGTTAAAAATGCCTCCTAATCTCGATCCCTCAGCCTTCTTTTTTTGCTGGTCCTTGGTCCGTCTCCCTGCTCTGCAACCTCTGGATCTCTTCTCCAGGGGCCAGGTTGGTGACTGATTTCTTGTTCCTGATATGGGTGGTCCCTCCATTGTGGGTCTCTGTGTATTGGAACTTGGTGCGGGTCTCTGTATTGAGTATAATATTGGGGCTGTGCAGTGGGTTTCCCCCTGTGTCCTGATGACCCCCTGCCCCTTTTCTGCCATCCCCGGCCTCTTCCTAAAAAAGGACGTGGTGATGGGTATCTTTGTTCGTACACCTCCTCTCGTAGTGGTTCGTATCGATTATATACGGGTACCTGATGGTAGGTGTCCATGGGTGGTGGTCTCTGGTTACGATTAGATGGGCCAGGAGGCCTACCTCTACCCCTTGGTTGGTTGGTGTCGTTTCTAATCGGTGTAGACTGGTTATTGGGAGTAGGGGCTGTGTTTCTCCCATTGGCATAATGTGGACCTGTGTTTGAGGTAGGCTGTGTCTCACCATTTGCCTGTTCTTGTTGTGTCTCCATAATATTTGCGTCATTGTCATCTGTTTCTATGGTATTATTTTGCTGCCAGAGGTAAATGGAGTTGGTCCTAAAATCTCCCACGTCTCGGTGAAACTTCTTCGTTTTTGTTTTCTGGGTTTCTTTATCAACTTTTTCAAGTCGTTTTTTAATACGAATATTAAAGTCTGTTATCTGTTGGGAATCCTTGATAGGATCCAGTAATGTCTCTAAGTCCTTAATCTTTGACTCTAATTTGACCATTTTCCTTTTCTTCCTTCTTAAGATAAGATCTTGTAATTTGTGGCCTACACCATTAAAAAACTCAAGCCACTCTATCATGGAATCTTTGTCATCGAGGCCCAGAGACATCATTTGCTGCCTACCTAACTTTGGCTTGAAGGAGGAGGTTTTACAAAAAGCGAGAGTTAATGATCAAATTCGGTTCAACGATGCCTCAATTCAATTATTCCAAGATCTGTCCCCTATTACACTAAAGAACAGACGGGCACTGAAACCCCTTCTGGCGGTTCTGAGAGAGAAAGGCATCAATTACAGATGGAAGTTTCCCTTCGCACTACAGGCCTCCTTCATGGGTAAGCAACACTTGCTTAGAATCCCGGAGGATTTGAATAAATTTTGTGAAAATCTACAAATAGCACCAGTGGAACTCCCAGACTGGTATGGAGAATTCCTGCTCCCTCCTGAAATCAATAACCCTCAATTTGGTCAGGGATCATCACTCAACCGCTCACCCTTCCAACAAGGGAAAATTCACAGAAATCCCGCCAGGAGCAATTTTGATTCGCCCTCATCCTCCAGGGGCGCCAAAAGCCCAAGGCTTAAATGATCAACTGTGTTGTATGCACCATGAAACATCTCACCTCCCTCCCCCCTCATTCATTCACTCACCCCCCCCCCCCTTTTTTTTTTTTTTTTTGTGGCTCATGCCGATACAGATCTAGGGATTCGACAACAAGCTTCTGCCGGCTTCCATGGCATGGATTCTCATCTGGGGATATCAGCTTGAGGACTCCAGCTTGTAAACTCTGTATTACATTCTAGCCGATTTATATTACCCTACACCCGGGAAAGGAGACAAGGGAGAAGAGCCTTCTTTACAACCACCAGAGATGAGACTTCTCTAGCCAGCATGCCTCAGAAGAACTCTTTGGTTTTATTTTTATTTTTCATTTTTTTTTACACTCTCAAGTTAACAAGGTGGGAACAATTGAGACAATTGTAAGGTTGATCCTTTTTTTTTTTTTTTTTTTTTTCGTAGTATGTTGTGAGATACTAACACTTTCCTTTGCAGTTACCCATCCTAACTTACGCACTCTGTTCTACGTTCTCACAAGATCAACAAACCACTTAATATGACTCCTTAGAACCCTGATCGAATCTCATCTTGTAAGTAATTATATTGCCTAATGTCTCCTCCCCCGAGGTGTGTTATTTTTATTTTATTTTTTACCCTCTCTACCCTTCCCACTCATTCCACTCTAGCCGAAGTTGGAGTCTGCTCTTCTAACTCTCCGGACGCCATGACCTCATTGTACCTGTAGTATACTGTGGCAGACAGCTTTAACCACACACTCCTCCACTGGGTAAACATTCCGCAATCCTGCTATGCTAATATAGATATTATCTTAACCTCTGTGTAAAAATTGATCTGTCAGAAGGAAAGGGTAGTCACCTTACACATTTTTAAGATCTGAGAAGGTCAGACAATAGTTAAATGGTTTTACCCTGGAAATGTAACAATAACTATCTAGGGCGCCAAGTAACAATCTAGAACACAGCTTTACTCAACCAAATCAGAAAAACCCGTTAACAAACAATCAACTGATGCTATATGACTTCCACATCCTAAAGCTATCCCATCACTATAGATGGCTGATTGCGGTTGGATGTTTTAATATTCTCAACAAAGAACCCCATCAGCCCCCCCCCCCCTCTTTTTTTTTTTTTTTTTTTCCCTCCCACCTGCCCCATGTGAGATGGTTTAATACCCATATTACACGTACTGTGGGGACTAGAGGTTCATTTGGTGCATATATTTACTATCTCTCATCTCCTGTGACTTATATGGTAGAAATTATTATTGTTCGCCAAATATGATTACTGTTATTTCAAGTTTGACGGTTTAAGATTTTACTATGTTCTTGTATACGAATTACCCGGGTTTCTCAGTTACTTATCAGTTCTATTTTAGACAGTTCTCTACACGTGTTACACTTATTACACCTCAACTTTGGCAGCGACTACTTCGCTGCAGGAGCTGCGCTGTAGCGCCTCCCACTTATCCCCAAGAGTTGAAGTTAGAGCCTTGTTTTACAGGCTAATTAACAGCTCACCACCTTCTAGGTGAAATTTGAGCAACCACTCAACCACTCCCCCCCTTTTCCTCACACCCTACATTTCCTCCCCCCTCCTCCCCCCCCCTATTCCACTCATTACAAAGCTTTGGAGCAAACTATACTTTGGTACTCTTTTGGATAAATCGTGCTAGGATCCTATTCTCTCTCAAACTTAATCAGGCCACAACATGGCATACGCCTTTTTAGGGAAATCCCCTACCTTGATTTCCCATAACATCAATGGCCTCAATATCCCCGAAAAGAGGTCTAAACTACTAAGAGAACTTAAAAAAGTTCGACCGTCAATAGTGTTTCTACAAGAAACACACTTCAAAAGCAAACATGTCCCCAAATTTTCAGATAACATATTTACTAGAATGTATCATGCCACTAACCCCTTAGCCAAAACAAAGGGTGTCTCGATTTTAATCAATAAAGATTCTCCCTTTATGGTCAAACAGCAACTTGCTGATCCTGAAGGTTGGTACCTTTTCCTCAAAGGCGAATGGGCAGGCTCCCCTATAACACTGGCTAATGTGTATTTCCCGAATAGCACTCACATCACATTTTGCCGCAAGTTAATGGACGAATTGAAATGGTTTGCGGAAGGATGTGTGGTTCTGGGAGGAGACTTTAACATACCCCTCTCCCCCCTCACGGACACATCCACAGGTCACACTGTAGTAACATACAGGATCCTTAAACGCATTAAAACACTCCTGAGTTCCTTCTCCCTAATAGACACCTGGAGGGCCATCCACACCACCGAGAGGGACTACACTTTTTTCTCCTCTCCACACAAACGCTACTCACGGATTGACCTTATTTTTATCACGCAAAGAGATTTATGCAATTTACAAACGGCCGAGATCGGCATTATCTCCCTATCAGACCATGCTCCCACAGCTGTCTCCTTGAAATTTGATCCTCCCAAGCAATCATCCTTTAATTGGAGACTTAATGCAGCACTCCTGACTGACCAAACCGTAAAAGACGAAATCCATGACACAATTAACAACTATTTTAAAATCAATGTCGACGCAGACACCAACCCCTTAAATAATTGGGAGGCTCACAAGAGTGTGATAAGGGGTGAATTCATGAAATGGGGTGCTAGGAAGAAAAAAGAGAGAGAGAAAGAAATTGTTAGTCTGACCTCACAAATAGCTAAACTGGAGTCGCTACACAAACAATCCCTCTCTTTAAATGTAGAAGAAGAACTAATACGTTGTAGAAACTCCCTTAAACTTACACTCGATCTTAAAGCTAGAAAGGCACTCTTCTTCAAAAAAGGCATCTATTTTGAACACGGGGATAAGAGCGGGAAATTGCTAGCCAAAGCGCTCAAAGACACAACTACGGCAGGACACATCCATGCCTTACGGGGCAAAGATGGTATCCCCAGACACAACCCCACGGACATAGCAGACCTCTTTCATAAGTTCTACTCCAAATTATACAATCTACCTGAACAGCACAAACCCACACACCTGTCGTCTACAAAGCGAGAAACAATCTCTGAATTTCTATGCGAGAGCAAAATTCCTATACTCCCTCAGACAGACACGACTAAATTAGAAGAACCCATATCCACCACTGAAATCCTAGATGCTATCGGGGAGCTCAAGACTGGGAAAAGCCCAGGGCCAGATGGCTTTACCTCCCAATATTACAAAACATACACGCCTCTTCTTGTAAAACCCCTCCTATCTGCATTTAATTTTCTAGCCAAAAACACACACAACTCTGATTCCTTCCTCATGGCCCATATTGCAGTAATACCCAAACCGGGAAAAGACAATACAGATTGCTCAAACTATAGACCCATTTCCCTACTAAATATCGACCTAAAACTCTTAGCCAAAATATTAGCCAATAGATTAAAACCCCTGTTATCGAAAATTATCGGCCCAGAACAAGTAGGTTTCATGCCAGGTAGGGATACCCCGTGATAATATAACTAAAGCATTGAATTTACTACATTTCTCCCGCACCTCCAAAGCACCAGGCATTTTGCTCTCTACTGACGCCGAGAAGGCCTTTGATAGGGTCTCCTGGGAATACATGATGGCCACTTGTTCCCATATTGGATTAAATGGGAATATGCTATCCTGGATCTCAGCTCTCTATCGAAACCCCCAGGCTAAAATCAAAGTCAACAACACTTTTTCTGACCCGATTAAAATCCAGAATGGCACACGCCAGGGCTGCCCTCTCTCCCCCCTGCTCTTTATTATTTCTCTAGAACCACTGATTAGGAAAATAAATCTTTGTACCGACATTAGAGGATTCTCGGTTGGAAAGAGAGAATATAAGGTGGCGGCATACGCAGACGACCTTTTGTTTTTTCTTTCACAACCTTACCTGTCAATTCCTAACCTTAAAAAACTTTTTGAAACTTTCGGCTTTATCTCCAATTTTAAAATCAACCAATCTAAATCTGAAGCTCTTAACATTAACCTCCCACCGAACCAATTAAAATTAATGAAGGACAATTATAGTTACAAATGGGAACAAAACAAGTTAAAATACCTGGGCATATATCTAACTGATAATCTAGATTCGCTCTACCACCATAACTATAAACCTCTACTCTCAACCCTGTTAGATGATCTACGAAAGTGGTCCTCCAAGACCTTCTCTTGGTTTGGTAGAGCTTCAATTTTGAAGATGACAGTCCTACCAAGACTGCTCTACCTTTTCAATGCCCTTCCCATTAAAATCCCGGAGGCCTTTTTTAACAGCCTGCTTAGAGCACAAAGACAGTTTCTGTGGTCAGATAAAAAACCAAGAATTCAATTTAATTTATTGACCCTACCCAAAAGCAGAGGAGGAATTGGATTACCTGATTTCAAGAAATATTATCAGGCTTCCCACATTACAAGAATAATCGATTGGCACTGCCACGGCCAGAATAAGGATTGGATCCAACTTGAACAAGACTTAACACCAACTAGCCTACTTTTTTATCCTTGGTCAACACACTCCAAAGTAGATAAAAAGTTGACACATCCTTTAGTGGCCAACACTCTTAACATTTGGCATAAAATAACGGGCAAACATAACCTCTCCTCAATACCTGGCCCCCTAACCCCAATTACCAGTAACCCTGACTTTGCCCCAGGCCTACACATGAAGCACGCCCGACCCTGCACTGCCTCCCAATGCCTGATAGACTCGAAGGTCAAGACTTTTGACGATTTGCAGGCGGACTGGGACGGACCGTTTCCTGGCTTCTGGTTTTACTTACAATTGAAGGATTTCTTGATTAATAGCAAATATAGGTCATCATACTGCCTCCCAATGTCTCCCATTGAGAATCTATGCTTCAAGAGGTCCCAGGTAGCAAATACCACTTCCCTGGCCTATTCCTGGTTAAACCAGGCTCAGCATTCGGATGATTTAAAGCATAAAGGTAAATGGGAAAGTGATTTAAATGCTACGATCTCGACCAAACAATGGGAAAAGGCTTGCATTATGACTCACAAATGCTCCTTGAGCTCAAAATATCAGGAGATTTCTTATAAAATTCTCACGCAGTGGTATATCACACCCCAGAGGGCCAGGAGATGGTCCCCTACGTCCTCAGACCTATGCTGGCGTTGCGGCAGTGAAATTGGCACATTCCTTCATATATGGTGGGAGTGCCCACAAATACTTAAATACTGGGACGAGGTCAGGAAATGGATAGTAGTCATCACAGAGACCAAATTAGAGCTTACTGCAGCTGCCTGCCTGATCAACGTCAACACCTTCCCCATAAGCAGATACAAGAGGTCTCTCACCAGACATCTCTTATTAGCAGCTAAAACACTCATCCCTCTCCATTGGAAGTCCAGATGTGTTCCCAAAATCACAGAATGGTTAGATAGAGTACACCACATATATAAAATGGAAGAAATAGTGGCCATGAAGAGAGAGAACAGCACAAGTTTTATTGAGACCTGGCGGGCTTGGGTTTCTTTCTTATACTCTCCTGAATACCAGTCACTTAATACATAATTCTTCAACTACCGTGTTTTATACCATTCCTTTTCATACATTATTTCCCAAATGATAGAATTGGTAATTAAAAAAAAATAAAAAAAAAATTATTACCTTATCATGCTCATTAAGAAGCTACGACCACCCCTCCCTTTTTCCTCCCTACTAACCTATCCCACCCCTTCACACTACTCTCCTTCCCCATCCCAACCCCCCTTCTAAGACACCTTTTTTTTTTTTTAAAGTATAAGTACTTTTTCTGATCAAGCTTTGATTGTAAGAATTCCTTTGTTACACTTGCATAACTTGTTAATGCAATAAGCTTCAATAAAACCTTTGATTGTGAAAAAAAATAAAATAAAAGAACAGTGAATGCGTTAGGTAGCCACGCCCTCTGTTGAAGTCAGGAAGTGACGAAACGTGTCAGGGCGTGGCTACAACGACGCAACATACGGACATAGCTTGCGTTCCACCGCGCTCCACCATCCACCAACCTCGATCCAGCGCCTGTCTTAACAGCTTATGCTCAGCACGCGCGCGGCCCCTGGAGGATTTTAAACGGCGGTGACAGCGGTGATCGTATTTTTTTGCTTATCTTTCAGTGATTTATTGTACGGGTACTCACTTTAGGTTATTTAACCCTCTGTAGTCAGGTTCATATAAGCAGTATTGCACTATCATTTGTCTCTTTATCTGCCTTTCATGACACCTTGCTGAGACGTGTGTTTGACGTACTAATACCTGGAGGACCAGATGGTGTACTTATAGAGCCTCAACATTTCTCTATTGTGGCAATCTCACACCCCTGGAGGGTGAGTTCGGCCACCTACAGAGGTATTTTCTTTTGAGTTGTTTTTGGTGCACTGACACTCAGGAGTCCACTACCTTTACACCAACTGCGTCCACTGGGCTGTTGATTCTTTTAGTTTTGAGTTGTTATAACATCTCATTAGCGCTGTTTATCTTTTGAACTGCTTGTTCACACATATAAGATACCTATTATCATATATATATATATATATATATATATATATATATATATATATATATATATATATATAAAAGTAAGAGGGCAACATAAAACTAGTGCAATATTTGACACTGTTTTTCATAAACGAATGCAGCAATATCAGGTTCGATGTATGGAATTCAATGCATTCTCAAGTTGCTCAGCAGGTATTTTGTGTTGGGCGGCATTCATAACTGTCTTGGGCCACATGAGTCCCGTGGTCAGCAGGTTGGACATCCCTGCACTAGACATTCCTTTCAGAGATTTAGTATTCTTTTAATATAAATAGGACTTTCAAGTGTCATTCTGTATTAATTGGACTAGACATAGCAGGATAACCAAATATACATTTATCACACAGCAAAGTACAACAATTGTTTACATAAATGTGCTCTTTAATTGTAAAATATAAAAATGATTTTTTTTCTTTTTTGTTAACATTTGAAAGCCTGGAGAATCTCTGTTATGATAGGAAATAGGACCTCCTCTGACATGCATTCAAAAGCTTTGAGCACACTCTCCTACCACCTGGACACACTTTGGCTTGAAATGGACAGTCATCCTTACAGCTGAAATAGAGAATATAAGATTAATAATTAGTAATAATACAGTCACACAAACATTAAGAGGAAGTGAAGTGTATCTGAAAAAAGAAATACAACAATAAATACCCCTACCTCTCTGAGATTAGAGAGAGCGATGCTTTTCAACACAAAGTATGTTGGTAAAAAGCACAACCTGGCAATCTCTGTATATACCTCTGTCCTTAAAGGAACACTAAAGGTTCGTTTTTTATTAGATCAATTGATTGCTGTAAGCTAGAGCATTTAAATATCACTTACCTTGTTTTTCCTTTTTTACCTCCAAAATACAGTAATCCAGGTTTGAAAATGCCATTTCCTGTCTCTCCTCTTCTTGCTTTCCACCAGCATCTGAGGCGTTTTGCATGGTGGAAAGCAGAATGTGCTCACCCCTTCCCTATGACTACAGCCCTGCGTGAAGATGCTCTCTTATCCCTCAGGCCCCGTTCACACGACCGAGTTTCTCGGCAGAATTCAGCCAGAAACTCGATCGGAGTCGTATTCTGCCGAGAAACCCGGTCGTGTGTACACTTTTGGCTGAGAAAACTGACGAGGATCTCGTCGGGCCAAATAGAGAACATGTTCTCTATTTCCTCGTTAGTCAATGAGGAAACTTGGCTCGCCGAGATCCTCGGCGGCTTCACAAGGAACTCGACGAGCAAAACGATGTGTTTTGCTCGTCGAGTTTCTCGGACGTGTGTACGGGGCCTCACAGGCATGGAGGCTAAGCCTAATGGGAACTGTAGTTCCCATTAGGCCGTGATGTAGCAAGAATGAATGCGCACCGCAAACCAGGAAGTCAGTGAGAATAATGATTCAGGAGTGACGGAGGTGAATAAAACAGCTCGATTTCAACAGGTATCAAACTAGTTATAATGCAAAACATTACTTTTTACTTTATCAGCTCCTGTCAGACTTTAATTTAAGAGGAAAATATTTTTGTCTTTACAACCCCTTTAATTTTAAGTGAATGTTCAAGAAGAATTTCATAAAAATTCTGCCTCTACTAAGGTTAGCAGTAGCAAGGAGAGAACACACTGAGCACATATGCAGCTTCTGGAGTGGGCGCAATATAGTGAAATTCAGCCCCTCCTACAAATGGAGGGGGAGGCTGAGCTTTTCCTGCAGAGGACCCAAAACAGCCGTATCTAAAATGTAAGGGTCTTCACCATTTCCAACACGAGGAGCTATGGAATGTACTATTATTTATTAGATGCAGAATTGAAAAGAGGGATTTTCTGAAAATCTTAAAAAAGGTGAACTTATACTTTATTAAAGTAAAGCCTAATTGGTTACATTTGCTAATGCACTGTGTATCATGCATTCCAATCTTCAGAGTCAGCTGAATCATCATTGCTGTATCCTGTTCTCTGCCTGCCTTCCTTCCTTTGTGTTAAATTCCTGGCGTTCCTGCTGGTCCCCCTGCTTTCCTAATTCAAACTGACCGCGCTAGTCATGGAAGCATATCCTTCACCTGCCTGTATTCCAGTGGTCAGACTTGTGCTAACATGTCCCTCTGCGCAGCAAATCACTGGGAAGATCAGTGTACTTCTGTATCCCTGCCTCCTGCAGACACCATCTGCTGTTTTTAGCCCCAGCTCTCTAATTCCCTTATGCACCTAAGAACAGAGGTCATGTGATAATGTATGAAAAAAAAGGAATTTATCATTTATATATATATATATATATATATATATATATATATATATATATATATATATACACACACACACACACACATATACATATACAGGGCCAGCACTAAGCCACGGCCGCTGGATTACCTACTCTCCACTGTGGGCATTCTAGCATGGGGAAAATAGCCCCTTGTTATCCCCAAAAGTCAGGTTCTATGGCGGCAGCAATTGGCAATGTGCTTGGGGTGCGGTCAGCCCGGCATTCATTCATGGCTACATGGTGGTGATCAGTGAGGGGCCAAAGCCGAGGTGATCAGCAAAAGAGCTCCACCACCTCCCCCTTGACCTTGCCCCCCTCTCAGCCCTCCCTCTCCCAGCCCTCCCACACTCAGCCCCCTCTTTTTCAGACGCCCTCCTTCTGTCAGCCCCTCTTCTCTCAGCCCCCTTCTCTCTCAGCCCCCCTCTCTATCAGCCCCCCTCTCTATCAGCCCCCCTCTCTATCAGCCCCCCTCTCTTAGCCCTCCCTCTCTCTCAGCCCCCATCTCTATCTCTCTCAATCCCTCTCTCTCACCTCCTTCTCTCTCTAGCCCCCCTCCCACCCCCACTGTCTCTCTCTCCCCCCCCCCTTTCTCTCATCCCTTTGATAATCAATATTGTCCCAGAACAGCCAATGATAGTCTATCTTTGTAGAACTATGAACAGGAATCTGTTTGCTGTGGGGTAACACCGATATTCTGCAACAATTTTTCCCTTGGATAAATGAGGCCTTGTGTAATTTATAGTCAATAATAAAAACTTATGACATTTTCCTCACCTGCAGATGTCAGGGTGAAATATCTTATTCTTCTCACAGCAGGAGTCCATGTTCTCACTACATTCATTACAGGTGCAGTTCTCTGTGTTGAGGAAGCGGTTCCTTGGACATTTTAGCTTGCAGACACATTCACAACTGTCTTCAAACTCCATGTGTGCACCACACAAGGCGAGCTCTGTGCAAAAACAATAAAGTTATAAACAGAGGTCTTCAAAAAAGCTATTTTTTTTTTGTTTTTGGAATGCCTTATGGATTTATTAAAGCGGGAGTTCACCCTAAAAAAAAATTTAAGATTAGATTCATGCTCATTTTGTCTAGGGGAATCGGCTAGTTTTTTTAAAAACGAAGCAGTACTTACCGTTTTAGAGAGCGATCTTCTTCACCGCTTCCGGGTATGGTCTTCGGGACTGGGCGTTCCTTCTTGATTGACAGTCTCCCGACAGGCTTCCGACGGTCGCATCTATCGCGTCACGAGTAGCCGAAAGAAGCCGAACGTCGGTGCGGCGCCTGCACCGTTCGGCTACTTTCGGAAAATCGTGACGCGATAGATGCGACTGTCAATCAAGAAGGAACTCCCAGTCCCGCAGCCCATACCCGGAAGCGGCAGAGAAGATGTATCTCTAAAACGGTAAGTACGGCTTCGATTTAAAAAAAACTACCAGATTCCCCTAGACAAAATGAGCATGAATCTAATTTTAAAAATTGTCATTTCCTGGTGAACCTCCACTTTAAGTATTCTTGGCCCATTTTGACCACTATTGCCATCGAGCAAAAACACACTCACTGTGTTACATGGATTTTAACTGAATTTTTATTACCACAGTTCTTAATAATAAATACAACACTTCACAAACATGGCCCTTCTAACTCTTCTGTATTAAACTGTATTGTAATTGTACTGTTTCCTATCATATTGTAAAGTGCTGCACAAACTATATAAATGCTGTATAATAATAATAACAACAACAAAAATAATAACGCTTAGCTCTTGGTACAAAAAAAATAGGAGGGTCTCATTAATCACACCAAAATAAACTAATTATCTCTACCACAAGCTGCACCACACCTTTTTAAAGCGGAGGTTCCGCAGCTTCTGGAATTGTTGTTACTATGTGCAATGCTTAGTAATATAGATAGCAATGTACCACTCACTTGCTAGCCGCTTGTACGTCTATCGGTTTGGTTTCCGTCATAAATATGAACTTTTAAAAAATAATCCTGGGCTTTTCCATCTTGCTTGTGGGCATTGTGAAGCCCACAAGCAAAGACTTCCTGGATTCCGTGATGCGATGCGAGTCACGTGACCCTCGAGATATCGCGAGAATACACGCATTACTATTTCAGATGGTCTCCTGTGAGTCTTGTAACGTCACTCCCAGGAGACATTGCTCCCATAATGCACTGACGCAGGGCTGTCTTAATGAAAGGGCATACCTGGGCACTGCCCAGGGGACCCGACTGCATGGGGGGCCCTTGCACTTTCCCCAAAGCAGCTTGTCCTTGAGCTCACACTGCCCCGAAATTGGGAGCCCCGTGATGGCACTGAGAGTGATAGATACACATGGGAGGCAGTCTGCCTCCTACCTACTTGATGTCTGTTCACCTTCACTGTCATCATTGTAGGGGCCCCAGAGCATTACCCTGCCCAGGGGCCCATGATGCTATTAAGACGGCCCTGCACTGACGCGTCGGGGAAAGGGAGCGACAGGCTCACTCCCGCGGGGAACAAGACCCAGAAGTGAGGCTAAATCCATCTGATTCAAGGTAATCGTAGACACCTTGAAAAAAAAAATGTGGCTTATACATTTATTAAGGCTGCAGGTCTGATTAATACAATGTTCAGTTTGAGGGTGAACCTCCGCTTTAAGTCAGTTTCATTTCACAAAGCTTTAACACAAGGAAAAGGACCTTTATTTTAGCCACATGCCTGTAATTTTCAAATCTAACTGGACCTATTTTAAAATAACTGTCAAGTTCTTGAAAATAAAGGTTCTTATTTTGTTGTGCTAGCTTTATGAATTGAGCCTTGGTTCGTGTAACAAAAAACTCCTTTGTGTTTTATCCACAAGATAGCAGTATCATATGTGCTTTCTTTAGCTTTTGATTGACTTTGGGTTGCAGCACTCTAGGTGGTGTAGTCTAGAGGATGATTGGAATCACATCCAGCACTGGGATATCTACAACAATACCCAATGATACCTGAGAGCAGGAGGGGTCTTATAAATAGAAAAGCCAAGGAAGGAGCAGGGCAGTTGGGGAGTGTATCAACCAGAGAGAGGGTGAGAGGAAGAAATGCTGCGTTGTGTCTCACTGAGGCAGAGAGAGCTGGTAAACTGCTGTATGCTGGACGCTGTTACATCTTGACCCGGGTGGCTGGACTGAACTAAGTTCGCTCCGCAGTTGGCTGCTCCAGTGCCAGCCCTGGAACGCCAGTCTGTGACCCAGGCCACCACCGCTCAGGCCTGCTGGGGAACCACGGAGGTGAACCTCCAAGGTACTTGTCATCTTGCCTGCCACAAATGACAGTCAATAACAAGAAGGGGACCCCCTCCCTCGGTCTAACAAACTGCTACAGAGAATCACAGAGAGAGGGAGAGTGGTGAGCGGGTCACAGTCCCACAGTTAAGCTGAATGCCTGTTGATGTTGTCAGTCTCCATTTGCAAAAAGCTGCAGGTATAAACTCCCCATACACCGTTGCGCTAATGGTTTAAATTGTTGCTAGGCTAAGCCCAACTCAGCTGGCTTACCTGCTCTGCTCATCAACGTGCTGTACAGTAGCTGTGTACACCTTAACATCTAACTGCTGCATCTGTGCACACCCTGTTGTCAGAATGCTGCACCAGTTCTTTCCTCCATCTAAGAATTCAACTGTATGTAAAGATTACCCTCCATTACTTAAACTAACTTCTGAGGTGCAGTATTGTACTACCAAGTCTATAGACATATTGTTATTTCTTTGTGTGCCAACATCTTCAAGGGCTCCAACTTAGCCAACAGAAGATTCACCTTAAGAACTATAGTCAGACAACTTTACCCTGAGGGCAGACATTGCTTTACCTTTAAATCCTTACCTTCATCTAGATCAACAGAGGGGCCAAATTTACCAGCGGCTCTTGCAGGGGAATCTCTACACTTGGAATCAAGTATTTAAAACTGCTTATTGGGAGTTGGCCCCAAGAGACATCTCCAGTATAAAATCGGGAGATCCCCTAACACAAATTGAAAATAAACATACCTGTATTAGCTGCTTTCCTTCCATGACCCCTTTCCCATTAAGCTGCCTTGAAAAAGTATTCTACTCTACTGTAAATAGCAAGTGGATCAGACAACGTTTTTTCTCTTTAAATGGCGGCACTGTTCAGTCTCCCCAATAGTTTTTTCACTAAACCTCCCACTCCTCCTAAATAGTTTTACTAGTAAACAGGTTCCCTTTTCCATCCAACTCTTTTTCTTTAGCACTTTTAAGTCTGGTCACCTTCTCTTATGCCGCATACACACCATCAAACGACGTTTTTGAAACTTCAATTTTCAAAGACGAAGTTGCCTACACACCATCGTTTTTTCACAATGCTCTAGCAAAGCGAGGTTACGTTCACCACTTTTTTCCATTGAAGCTCGCTTCATAACTAGCTTCTGGGCATGCGCGGGTGTAAAAACGTTGTTTTTAAACGTCGTTTTTTGCTACACACGGTCAATTTCTGTGAAGTAAAAAACAACGTTTTGAAAAACGACACATAAAATTGAAGCATGCTTCAATTTTTTTTGTCGTTTTTCACAAGACATAAAACAACGTTTTCCCCCACACACGGTCATTTAAAGTGACGTTTTTAAAAACTTAGTTTTTTTTCATCACATAAAGTGATGGTGTGTACGCGGCATAAGTCATTTTACCCAGTTTGTCCTGTCTTCAGGCCTCACGGGGGCCTGGGTCCCCTCTGCATGGACAGCATTGCTTCCAGATTGCAGCTCTCATTTCTTTCTATACCCGTATACACAATTCGTCAGTGCAGCGTGGAACAAGCAGTGCAACTGCAAGCACACTACACATCCACATTCATAAACGATCTCAGGAGCTAACAAGGTAAAATAAATAAATAAAAGGAGCAGCAGGACAGTAGGACCAAGTAAGGTAGTATAGAACAGGACCAGCAGAAAAGGTTGTGGGTGGAGGCTGTTTATGGACGAAGAATACATGGCAACCCTTGTATAAGGGTATAAAGGGTCTGATACTGTAGGCCCCTTGTCTTCTATCTCTATGTGTATTTGTACATGTAAAAGTTCAGTACCTTCCCTTCTTCTGTTAAGTGAAGACTCCTTTTCCAGTATGCACTCACACTGGCTGCTATCCCACTGCCAACCAGGAGGACAATGTCTGTTATTTTGAAGACACCTACAGAAAACAGTAAAATTACTTAATATTTGGGTATTTATCTCTTGATTCACAATAGTTGTACCTGATAGGAGGTTGTGGGCCCCAAAATGAGCCGACCTATTATTATATAGAAAAAACTCTTCAGAGCACTGTTTGTGTCTATTTGGCTACACAAAAATACATGTATTACAACAACTTCAAAAATTACAATCTCTGTAAATGAAATGTTTTTCTCAACCCTAGGCCTCAAGCTAGGGCAGGATTTGTCTGTAGACAACCAACCTCCAGCAACCCAAGAAACGTCTCTGCTAGGACCACCTGTTTTACAGTTTGCCCTCAGAAAAAGTCCTTGTTTACTGTTCATGACCTACCTGTGACAATGTGTAAGGAACATTATATCAGATGACTTAATAGGTATGTCTACTCATGGAGAAAAAAAATTGTCAATAACCATAAGGGGAAAATCTCTTTACCTCTGCTTTCTATTGTCTTAAGTATGCTGTGCCTAAGGCCTCGTACACACGATAGGTTAAACAGAGGACAACGGTCTGATGGACCGTTTTAATCCGTCAAAACCGATCATGTGTGGGCCCCAATAGGTTATTTAACTATCAGTTAAAAAAAAGCCAACTTGCTTTAAATTTAACCGATGGATTCCTAACCGATGGGAAAAAAAACGATTGTTAGTAGGCACAACCATTGGTTAAAAATCCATGCATGCTCAGAATCAAGTTGACGCATGCTTGGAAGCATTGAACTTCGTTTTTTCTGCACGTCGTTGTGTTTTACGTCACCGCGTTCTGACACAATCGTTTTTTTAACCGATGGTGTGTAGGCGCGACGGACCATCAGTCAGCTTCATCGGTTAACTGATGAAAACGGTCCATCGGTCCGTTCTCATCGGATGGACTGATCGTGTGTACGCGGCATAACTCTGCCATTAATTTTTATGGTCGAATATATTATTATTTTAAAATGTACAAATAAAGCGAAATCACAGCGTGTATCAGGCTTATAACTTAACAAATCAAAGGAAAACAGCAGTGAACAGAGTCCCTCTAAGAACCCAAATATGAGGTTCCAGGGCTATTGACACGTTTGGGATAATACGGCATTATCAGAAATCAGAAAGTTTTTGACAACTTTAAGAACCAGCTTCAAAGCTTTCAACAAGCTTTCTTGAAGCTTTAGTTTGTAAATGTTGAACAAAGTTGATTGCCACTTTAAATAAGCTGTTATCAGACTTCAACACTTCTTGTAGCTTGTTGAAAGCCTACTGAAGGTGCTAGCAGCTTCCTTAAAGTATCAATCAACACTGCCATTAGGATCCGTGTTTAACATTTACAAACTATAGCTGAATGGTACTTTTAAAGATTTAACAAAGCTGTCTGAAAGCTCTGCAAATGCTTTGTCAAAGTTTGCTATTCACACTGCTCTTTGTAATGTTGGGGTGATTTAGCATCTGGGTAGAGCATACCAGTGAGCAGAGATCCACGCCAGTTGTGCTTTTTAAGGGTTTGTTGACCCACTTTTATTAAAAGAAAGAAAAACGTCCATCCAGAATTTCCCACGCAGGGGGTTTCAAGTTTCTACAGCAATAAAGAAATGGTCAAACGAAAATGCCAAGCCAACTGGCTCTCTTCAGAAATACAGCCCCCTAGGCTTACACTTCAGCCCTCTTGGCCACGTACCAAAGTACTTGTACAAATCACTGTACCTTCTCTCAGCTTCTGTGCTGCTTAGCCCACAGCTTTGGGTCCTCTGTCTATACCATGCAGACCTGCATGCCTCTCCCTTGCTTGCCTGGACTCCTTGGGAGGGTGGAGTCCAGAACACTGGTCTTGACTCTACTATAAGCCCAGGACCCACCTGCTCAATCAACCAGCCAGACTCCTGGCTGTTTCCAAAACCCGGTCCCAGGATTGGAGATTCCTGCCTATTGGAGAGTCCTGGGCGACCATTACCAGGACAGGGAACTGTACTATCACATACCCCCCCCTTTGTTTCGATCCAGAGGGAGGAACACCAGCACCCATCATCATGGTTGGGACACCTCTGTGCTGGCTATCAGCCACATAGGCCCAACCTTTTTTCCGGGTGCGCTTCCAGGTACGCCCCACCCTGGATCTTAACAAGCTATATTTCCCTACACTCAGCCTTCTCCCTCTTCTTTTGGGGTTCCATAAGCACTTCCTCTTTTGAAATTTAAACAGGTCACCCCTGGTCTTTCTACCAACCCTTCTGCCTCCACGCTTCAGGTTCCCCGGTTTGCCAATACCTTTGGACACCACACTGTCATGTACCTTTAACAAATTATTTGGTTCATCATTGATATACATATTCAAACCAACTTTACACATCTCAATGTTGCAAAAGTCACCAATGCCTTTTTTTTCAGTATTTGCTAGGGCAGAGTCTGCAGAGGGCACACATACCAGAGGGTTGCCATCACCCACGGGAACCTCAGAGGACGTCACTTCCCCAGGGTTCACCCTCTCTGCAGGCAGCTGTCCTACCACTTGACCTGTTCTAATGCCATCTGTATTTTTATCCACCTGAATAGACAAGCTCTCGTCTGATCCACATACAATTTTTACTGCACTTCTTATCCGTTTGTCACCTAAACCAAACATTGGACTGGGCACCCCAGTCTCTTTAACCACCTTCGGTTGGGCCCCAGTTAGGATTTCTGCTGCTTTCTGGTCCACATTTGGTCCTCCCATCTCATGTGATAGTACCACTGGTACAGTATACACGCCCTTCACCGACAACTGACCAGTACTATCTTGAACCATAGCAGCAGAAATGCCTTCTACCTGGCTGTTAGGTGGTGAAACCTCAGACACTTTCTTTTCGCCAAAGCCTCTCCCATAAACCTCTTGTACAGGAAGAAACCCATCAGCATACCTAGAGGCGACTTTTAACACTAGTAATACAGTCATAAATAACCCATTTTTGTCTTGTCTTCCTTTGTGCTGTACCACCTGCCACTCAGGGGTCCACCTAACGGTACTCCGCAGTACCAGACTGTCTGACTGTGGTGGAAACACCCCAGTAAAGACTTTCTGTACATCCCAAAGTTTAAGCATCTCCTTTAACACTTTTGTTAGAAACCATACCCTTGGCTTCGGATTGAAGTCCTTCCTGGGGACTTTCCTGACACTGGGAATGCAGACAGACTCACTTGCTGAGACGCGAGAGGTTGCAAGGTGTAATGAAACCTTCTCCCAGCTGGAGACGACCACAGCCTGGTGCTCTACCAGAGCGCTGCCAGGTGCTTGACTCACACTCAACTTCTCAGGTTCAGCACCAATGAACTGCTTCACATTACCATTGACAACATCACTTTGACACGCTACGTCAGCATCATTTTTGTAGGTTGCGGACAAAGTGTCTGCTGTGTGCTCGCCCTTATATTGTCCATATTTCTCACGAGGGTTAACCCCTGCAGCAGCCACCGCGCCCTCTGGTATAAGCTGTTCTGCCATCCCTCCTGCTGGCACAGCAGAAACTTTGTCCACCTTACTTTTATGCATGAAAGCCTCATCTATCAGGGACATTAGATTTTTACCCCAACTATCCCAATCTGCTGTAGCTGTGCTCCATTCATCGGCGCTCCTTAGCCCTGATCCATCCGCCCAGGGACACACATTAGAACAGATGGGTTTAGTTGCAGATTCATTACCCAAATTACAAATCATGGCAGAGTTCGGTAACACATGTTCTAGCACCACAGGTTGCAATACACCACCACCACCTTGCTCGGGCGGCGCTTCATAAGCCTCATACACCTTTGCATTTTTCACATGTTGTTTTAACCCACCATTTACCTGCACATTCTTAGTACTAGCAGCTTGCACTAACACATTACCATTACACGGTACAGTTCCACTCTGTCCCACCAGAGTGACATACCAGTTGTCCATGGCAACCTCCGACTTCAATACATGAAGTTCCCTGGAGATTTCTGGGGACAACTGTGCTGTCTTACCACCAGTTGCTACAGGCAACGGTCCTTTTGTGACAACAGATTTTGCTCTGAAAGAACTTGGGATTTTCCCAACAGCAGCAAACTTTTCATTAACAATAACACTTATAGCATTTTTAGTTTTTGCAGGCTGTCCTAGCCCACTGCTTACTTGAGACTGGTAGTCATTAGACACAACACTTTTAGTCATCAATACAGGTTCTGTTTGGACTTTAACCCCTGCATTCCCACTTTGTAGGGAGAAGTAATCTTCAAGCACACATTTAGTGGCCCCACTAACTGGGGTCACTCTCACATCATCATGGACAGTCTCGTAACCAGTTCTTTTATACCTGCAATCAGCAGTCCCAGACATCATTTCATTAAAGAAAGTCTTACCCACCGCAGTAGTTGGGGGCACCATCTTCATTTGAGTACGTTGTCTTAAACAGTCCTCAGCCGCACATTTACTGGCCAACTCCCCCTGGTGGCCACGGGATGAAATCGCACCCCCTGCAGACACAACAGAAACCTCCTCCTTGTTGCCAGGGGTGACGGCAAATATATTTTGACAGGAAACTGGCTCAGCATCATTACCTCCAGGTGCACCCCAGAATCTAGGGCAAGACAACATTTCATGCCCCAGCTGGCCACATTCCAGACATGGAACAGGACGACTTTTCTCCAGTGCGTTTCTCTCCTGGCGATTCCCAGCTGGCAAGAATGCACAGGGCTCTTTGTGGGGACGTTGAGGCAAATCTCTCCTGCAGCTCCTCTCTCCAGGCACAACTTCCACTCTTGTTGTCATGGGAGATCGCACTCTCCCTGCAGAGCTTTGCTGGTTCTCTCCAACATGCTGTATTGGCTCCTTCGGAAGCCACTTGTCACGACCCTTGCAGGCAGGCACACCCCATGGTCCACAGACAGCCCGACTGGCCTCCTCTGTGTTGCTATGGGCAACCACTCTCCATCCTGGCTTTTGGTCAGCCTCTCTTTTGGCACATAACACAGGCTTCGCAGACCTTTGTTTTGCTAGGTAGCTTTGCATTGGAGCCAGGGACAAAGGGCACTTGGAGACTGCATGCCCCCACTCGCTGCACCGCACACAGCGCACTTGGTTTCCTGTCTTGTCAGGGTTTCCCACACTGCATCTGCTGGACCCTGTCTCAAGCTGTGTCACTTTCATATTTTTCGCAACTGCTGCTGGTTTAACTGCAGCAGCGTTGCCAGGGGCAACAACACCCCTCTCCCAGGCATGGACAGTTGGGAGATCTCTCTTTTTATCAAAGGTTGGCTTCGCTTCCACTTTAGCTTGATTCAATCCTGCCAGGTGTCGCTTGCACCAATCCACTGCAGATTCAAATGCTGGTGGATGCTCCACATTAGCCGTCTGTGCACTCATTGCACCAGGGTTGCTAGGGACAACAGCAGCCCTCTTTTCCCTTGGAAAACTCTGTTCGGGTATGTATGGGGTTCGATCAGGCGGTAACAACCCCTCCAGCCTCAGAGCTCCATCTATCATCTCAGCCATCCTTGCTTCTTTTAGGCGTCTTGATCGCCCCATACTCACAATCACTCCGAAAAAATGTGCACAGTTCAGCAACAAATTAGAGCACTGTCTCTTTAAGGCTAGTCACCTTTCTCTTTCAGGTTCTCCTCACCTGCACACACACAGATTATGCAGTTTCTGGCAATAGCTCACTGGTATTTGCAAGGATCTTCAGTCCATGCCCGCATTCGAGCACCAATTGTAATGTTGGGGTGATTTAGCATCTGGGTAGAGCATACCAGTGAGCAGAGATCCACGCCAGTTGTGCTTTTTAAGGGTTTGTTGACCCACTTTTATTAAAAGAAAGAAAAACGTCCATCCAGAATTTCCCACGCAGGGGGTTTCAAGTTTCTACAGCAATAAAGAAATGGTCAAACGAAAATGCCAAGCCAACTGGCTCTCTTCAGAAATACAGCCCCCTAGGCTTACACTTCAGCCCTCTTGGCCACGTACCAAAGTACTTGTACAAATCACTGTACCTTCTCTCAGCTTCTGTGCTGCTTAGCCCACAGCTTTGGGTCCTCTGTCTATACCATGCAGACCTGCATGCCTCTCCCTTGCTTGCCTGGACTCCTTGGGAGGGTGGAGTCCAGAACACTGGTCTTGACTCTACTATAAGCCCAGGACCCACCTGCTCAATCAACCAGCCAGACTCCTGGCTGTTTCCAAAACCCGGTCCCAGGATTGGAGATTCCTGCCTATTGGAGAATCCTGGGCGACCATTACCAGGACAGGGAACTGTACTATCACATCTTATACAAACTGAAGCCCATGTGAAACAGGCAGGGCCTGACGTGTAAGGCCAGAGCAGCAGCACTGTAATGCTGGCCATACACGGGACAAGATCTTTCTTTCAAAAATCTTATCCATGAATTTTCGTTCGTATTTCGCACGATTTTCTAATCAACGATGGAAGAATCGTACGAGAAATGTAATCGAAAAAGAAATGTGCATGTGCAAGAAAAGAAAATTCCCGAAAAGAAAAGAAGGTTCCCAGACACGAAAACATTTTTCTGTAGGAACATGAGGTGAAATTGAAGCTTTGGTGGGTCGAATTTCGAAATTAACCGTGGCACCATCGGATCACAAAACGCACACATTTTCTGATTTTCAAAAGAAAGTTCTTTCGAAATTCAACCCGTGTATGGCCAACATTAGTGTAAGCCAGGAGGCTGAAGAATATTTGTTTTGTGGCTAAAAAATCTCTGCAAGGGAAAAGCATATTACGCCTTAAAACTTTCAGTGATCCAGGTAAAACTTGCAGTGCCATTTCAAACTGAGACAAAGATCTCCCCACCAGTTGCAATGAAGGGAGAAGCCTCTATTCAGGGGTGTGGAGGCCTCAACAGAGAAAGGAAGAAAGGAAGGAACACCACTCACCGACCCAGTGCATGAATATAGTTACATAGCTACATAGTTACATAGTTAGTCAGGTTGAAAAAGACACAAGTCAATCCAGTTCAACCACAAAAAAATAAACAAACAAAAAAAAAACATAGTACAATCCCATACACCCAACTCCATACCCAACTCCATACCAACAGTTGATCCAGAGGAAGGCAAGAGCATCCAATTTGCTACAGCAGGGGAAACAATTCCTTCCTGATCCCCCGAGAGGCATTTACCCTGGATCAACTTTACCTACAAATCTTAGTACTCAGTTATATTATGTACATTTAGGAAAGTATCCAGGCCTTCCTAAAGCAATCTACTGAGCTGGCCAGAACCACCTCTGGAGGGAGTCTGTTCCACATTTTCACAGCTCTTACTGTGAAGAAACCTTTCCGTATTTGGAGATGAAATCTCTTTTCCTCTAGACGTAAAGAATGCTCAGTTTTGACCGTAAAGTGAATAACTCAACACCAAGTTCACTATATGGACCCCTTATATATTTGTACATGTGGATCATATCCCCCCTTATTCTCCTCTTCTCCAGAGTGAATACATTCAGTTCCTCTAATCTTTCCTCATAGCTGAGATCCTCCATGCCTCTTATCAGTTTGGTTGCCCTTCTCTGCACTTTATCCAGCACCCCGATATCCCTTTTGAGAACTGGAGCCCAAAACTGAACTGCATATTCCAGATGAGGTCTTACTAATGATTTGTACAGGGGCAAAATTATATCTCTCTCTCTGGATACTTAATACAAGAAAGGACTTTGCTCGCTTTGGAAACCACAGCTTGGCATTGCATGCCATTATTGAGCTTATCATCTACCAAAACCCCCAGATCCTTCTCCACTACAGATACCCCCAGTTGTACTCCTCCTAGTATGTATGATGCATGCATATTCTTAGACCCCAAGTGCATAACTTTACATTTATCAACATTAAACCTCATCTGCTACATAGTCGCCTAATTAGACAGAACTTCGAGGTCGGCTGATAAATTTGGAGACATCCTGGGCCAGATTCACAAAAGAGATAAAGTTGTCAAAAAATTTGAGGCAGATTTATGCTTTTTTTTTTTTTTCTGGTTATGCCGTATTATCCTAAACGTGTCAATAGCCCTGGAACCTCGTATTTGGGTTCTTAGAGTGAAATTAAAGTTGTTTACCAAAATTTATGGTGCCCTGCTATATGTCCTTAGTTGAGCCGTGTTCTAGCAAGGGGGGTTCAGTCTTGTTTATGCCTTTTTAAAGTTGTTACCCCTTGCATGACTTTTCCATTCTCCACAGCTTAGGGTCATCAGACCTTACTTATCATACTTATCATCATGTTCTTCTTAGCACAGATCTTCATTAAATGGTGATGTGAGAGCTGCATGGCAATTGTGCTAACCGATACTGATCTCAAATAAATTAAACGTGTACCCCACTGTTTACTAAGTGTTTTTGCTTTTCATTATTATTTGTTGCTGCAGACTTACTAAATGAAAATAAAATGAGAATAAAACATAAAACAATTTGGCAACCAATGGAATTTTGCCTTACTTGGCCACGAAATGTGTCTTTCTCACAAATCTCAGCATGTTGATTGGTAGATAAGCACAATAATAGCACATAGTTGGGCCATCAACAAATTTTTTCCTTCATGAACATTTTTTTTCTTTACTTTTTTACTGTTTGTTATAAAACAAATAGCTTTATTGTGGCATTGTTGTGTATATTGTATTAAAATAGTTTTATTCTGCTTTTAGCCTGCATATATTAAATGTCCAATTTATTTACCTCTGAGGCATTCTTAGGACCAGACATATAATTTTACATTGCAGGGGATCTGAGTACAGCACAATAAGTTAATCGGAAACAGATCACACTGGAATAGTCATGTTTATCATTCCATTGTCCTCACTACTCAAGCATGCACATAACATAGTATTTTACAGTTCTTTAGAACTGTACGCATATTTTCATACCTGGAATTGAAATGGAGTACATACTTGAGAATGGCACCATACTTTTTGTACAACTATTTTACCTATGTTTCATGTAAAATCCTCCATGTTTACCTAATAAAATCTTGCTGTTTACAGGGAGAAAATCAACCCCCTTAGTGAACAGAGGACAAAACACATGTTTTTAGGAATGCAGACAATAATATTCCTGCTTTTTTTTGTGAGCCATTCCTTTTTATTGTGTAAGAATGCTTATTAGACACGCATGTTTCTGTCACATTTTGTTAAGTCTTAAAGCAGCCATTGCACCAAAGAAATATAGAACCCATTTTAATCATAACTCCCCTTTGAATAACTTTCCAGGAATGAGTGCGTTGTGGGCAGAATATTTTCACATAGGTAGTCGTGTGCTTTTTTCGACCCTGTAGGCCATTTCATGTGGCCCTCACACCTTTCCTGCAGCTCTGCTCTGCTGGTAAGGAGGGTACACTGCGATGTAAGTGAGGGTAGGGGACTCTTGACTTCTGATGGTGGTGGGGGGGAAGGGTCTCTTGACATGTGATATAAGGGGGGATGAGGTGATCTTGACATCTGTTTAAAATTATTATGAGAATACTACAATTCTTTGCTAATTGGGTTGTGCACCGCTGGTATCATCCACAAAAAAATGTATTAGAGACTGCTCAGATAGAACACCATGACAGAACAATGTTCTGTCCGAGCAGTCTCAAAAAGGTTTTTGTGGATGATCCCGGCGATGTGCGACCCCTCTTTTTAGACTTGCATCATCTGCTACAGGAGTGTGAGTAGTCTCCGTGCCGGTCTGCACCTACCCTCCACAGCTTAAAGTCCTAAGTTATTACTAAAACCAGTAATAATCGAATGCAAAGGCAATTATATACTATGATTCAGAGTAGATACATGTATATGGTCTTACAGGGCAACCATAGTGCTAATGCAGCCCACTATAACATTACGCTTGACACCTCTGATATACAGTATGCACATTTTGAATGAACTGCAGATAAAGGTTTACATTTCTTACCAGCTTCTAACTGGTATGATGTGCTTATCTGTAGCACCATTCAGTCCTCTTGCCCTAGCCAAATTTATGGGCGTTCTAATTTTGCAAAGTTGCCATACTTTCTCCTCTACAATACAGACCCTCAGGCCCATCATTAAATTGTCAGTCACACTGAATGTGTGAGAGGTAAGGTTCAACACTACCAGGAAATGCCAAAGTTTTGCCCAGTCAAAACTGCCTGGAGTTTGTATGTTCTCCCTTTGCCTGTGTGGGTTTCCGCTCCAAAGAGGGTTAGGTAGGTAAGTTAATTGGCTCCTGTCTAAGTTGGCTCTAGTATGTGTATGTATGTATGTATGAATGAACATGAGTTAGTGACCTTAGATTGTAAACTCCTTGAGGGCATGGACTGATTTGAATGTACAATATATATATATATATACAGTCAGGTCCATAAATATTGGGACATCGACAAAATCCTAATCTTTTTGGCTCTATACACCACCACAATAGATTTGAAATGAAACAAACAAGATTTGCTTTAACTGCAGACTTTCAGCTTAAATTTGAGGGTATTTACTTCCAAATCAGGTGAACCGTGTAGGAATTACAACAGTTTGTATAAGTGCCTCCCACTTTTTAAGGGTCCAAAAGTAATGGGACAATTGGCTGCTCAGCTGTTCCATGGCCAGGTGTGTGTTATTCATTCATTATCCCATTTACAAGGAGCAGATAAAAGGTTCAGAGTTCATTTCAAGTGTGATATTTGCATTTGGAATCTGTTGCTGTCAACTCTCACAATGATATCCAAAGATCTCATATTGCTTTGGCATGTTATTTTTGTGACCAGTTTTATTAAAAGGAACGTTTTTGGAGTGCGGCTGTCCCAGCTTCTTCTCTTCTATTTTGCATGAGATCCAAAGAGCTGTCACTATCAGTGAAGCAAGCCATCATTAGGCTGAAAAAAACAAAAAAACCCAGCAGAGAGATAGCAAAAACATTACCGTTGTGGCCAAATCAACTGTTTGGAACATCCTTATAAAGAAAGAACGCGCCGGTGAGCTCAGCAACACCAAAAGACCCGGAAGACCACAGAAAACAACAATGGTGGATGACCGAAGAATTTTTCCCTGGTGAAGAAAGCACCCTTCACAACAGTTGGCCAGATCAAGAGGTAGGTGTATGCGTGTCAAAGTCAAAAATCAAGAGAAGACTTCACCATAGTGAATATAGAGGGTTCACCACAAGATGTAAACCATTGGTGAGCCTCAAAAACATGAAGGCCAGATTAGAGTTTGCCAAACAACATCTAAAAAAGCCTTCACAGTTCTGGAACAACATCCTATGGACAGATGAGACCAATATCAACTTGTTCCAGAGTGATGGGAAGAGAAGAGTATGGAGAAGGAAAGGAACTGCTCATGATCCAAAGCATACCACCTCATCAGTGAAGCACGATGGTGGTGGTGGTATAATGACGTGGGCATGTATGGCTGCCAATGGAACTGGTTCTCTTGTATTTATTGATGATGTGACTGCTGATAAAACTGAAGGGAAAATGCCCCAAGAACAAGCAGGAACTGAAGACAGTTGCAGTAGAGGCCTGGCAGAGCATCACCAGGGATGAAACCCAGCGTCAATTACGGCCTGGATTTTCAACCAAATATTAAAAAGTGAAAGTTTGATTTATGATTGTTAATCTGTCCAATTACTTTTGGTCCCTTAAAAAGTGTAAGGCACATATACAAACTTTTGTAATTCCTACACCGTTCACCTGATTTTGATGTAAATACCCTCAAATTTGCTCCCTGAAACTACTAGAGTTGATTACTGCAGATTGTGGCACTCTTGCTATGAAAAGGGCATCAATAGTGAGCGACTCCTGCACAAAGCTCCTTTTTGTCTAGTTTGCCAGACACAAGTGTCACTAAACCCACATCGTAAAAAAACTATCAATAAATGCTGTATTACATGATGTTCATACTCACTCAGTCACTGTGAGAATAATTTTCTGTATTCTGCAAAAAAAAATCCCCAATTCAGCTAGGGATTTTGCAGTTGAGGTGGCAACTCTGCACATGCTCAGTTTTCAGTGAGTTTCTATGCTGAGCATTTCCACCCTATCACATGTGAGGGGCCCATGTGAATTTAGTCACACATATGGATGTATACACAGTGGTAAATGACAGCCCACTCCCTCCCTCCTCCTCCATGCCCACTAACCAGCTAAACACAATGGAGGTGGGAAATTACATGTAGATTAATGGAGTTTTCACCTTCCTCTTGTTCTAAGACGCAGGCTGGAGGGGCGTAGCACCGCCTGTGACTGTCATAAATCTGCCCACACCATTTTATTTTCACAAAATAATAAAGATTTAATTTCAAATATAAAGATTTCATTTCAAAGCTGGGCTTTGGAGGGGGCAGAAGCAGGTGGCTCAGGCTCTGAGCAGCTTGCCAAGTTAGCCACCTGGGCAAATCTTAACATTATTGTCATGATCCCTGTGCCAGCCCTGTGATGTCAGCCGATAGCGGACATTAGCACACTGTTGGCTGAATCTGGGTCACAGGCGTGCAGAACTAAGTGCACTCCTGTGACCCACAGGAGAATTATGGCCAAAAGAGCTTTGGCCACACTTCTCCATTAATTAGGAAACAAGCTGAAAAAAATTAAAGTTAAAAAATGGCAGGTAATAAAACTTATGCTTATATTGTATGTGAAATGTGAATTTAGCTGTTTGCTTTTACTTCTGTTTAAATTGTTTTCTTACCCTTTATCTCTTTTTACAGTCTAAATGCATTAACAAGAGTAAAGAATCAGAGAAAGAAGACCACATGTTCCTTCGTGTAAACAGGACAGTTTGGCACATTGCCTAATCTACAAAAAATATGCTATTTATATGGAAAACTAAATGGCAGTGTTTTATCAGGTCTCAAAATAAATGTTCTGTAGAATACGGATAATGAATACCAGACTTGCAATTTGCTTTGATAAAACTTTCCCTCACACAGCAATAATAGTCAGAGGCTGCTCTCTTGCAACTGTCCACAGTTTATCATAAATAAAACAATATAGCTAGTGAGAATACTTACCCATATTCCGGATATGTAATTGATCTACGTATTATGGTGGGCGGATGACGACCAACCAGCGAACATTTACAGCTTGTATGATTGGCAATTTTGATAGTTACAGGTTCAGGTGCTTGTGTCAGTGGTAGAGAAATTTGAAAAACCTATGAAAAGAAATATATTTAAAATAGTCAGTCATTTCTATTATAATTTTAATGGATCTGCTTGGGAGTTTTTTTTGTATGTTTAAAAGGGGAAGACTCACAGGGAGGATTTGGATGACTGTTGAGAGCAGGGTCCAAGGTTAGTTATCTCCTCTAGGGACAAGCTCATCCAGGTAAAATTCCTACACAGAATCTACTATACTCCCCAGAAACTGCACCGCATTTTCCCAGACTGGGACCCCCTATGCCCTACGTGTAAGACTCGCATGTTCTGGGACTGCCCGATTGTGACAATGTTTTGGCCGGAGGTCTTCAGTGAAAAAAACCCTATACTGCAGCTGTCCCTCCTATGCACTCCTGAATTAGCGCTACTAGGGGTTCATGATGATGCACAGTGGCCGTACCATCTTAAACTATTGGTGTGCTACCGTTTGTTTTATGCTAGGAAGGAGATTCTACTGAAGTGGATCTCCGCTTCTTCCCCCTCTATTTGCTCCTGGGAAGCCCCGATAGACTCGGCCCTGCCCATGTACAGAATAACTTACAGTCAGGTCCATAAATATTGGGACATCGACACAATTCTAATCTTTTTGGCTCTATACACCACCACAATGGATTTGAAATGAAACAAACAAGATGTGCTTTAACTGCAGACTTTCCGATTTAATTTGAGGGTATTTACATCCAAATCAGGTGAACGGTGTAGGAATTACAACAGTTTGTATATGTGCCTCACACTTTTTACCAGCTGTTCCATGGTCAGGTGTGTGTTATTCCCTCATTATCCCATTTACAAGGAGCAGATAAAAGGTTCAGAGTTCATTTCAAGTGTGCTATGTGCATTTGGAATCTGTTGCTGTCAACTCTCAATATGAGATCCAAAGAGCTGTCACTATCAGTGAAGCAGGCCATCATTAGGCTGGAAAAACAAAACAAACCCATCAGAGAGATAACAAAAACATTAGGTGTGGCCAAATCAACTGTTTGGAACATCCTTAAAAAGAAAGAACGCACCGGTGAGCTCAGCAACACCAAAAGACCACAGAAAACTCCTTGGACAACGCTTCACAGTGCAGATGGAAAATGACCCGAAGCATACTGCAAAAGCAACCAAAGAGTTTTTTAAGGGAAAGAAGTGGAATGTTATGCAATGTATGCAAAAGTGAAAAAAGGTGCGCTTATCTATGGCAATAAAAAACAGCTGCAAACTCAAAATGTTTATACAAACAAAAAATACTATGAAAAGAAGGAGTGGAGTTGCGCTAAAAAAACGTGACTTATCAAAAAATAGTGAGCACTATAAAGTCCCAAGGAGAAAAGAAAAATCTTCTTTAATCAAATATAAACTCTGTGAAAGTTCTGTGCATAATCAAATTTCATATGGAATCACAACGTGTGGAAATATCTGGATCACTGTTCCCTGAAAATGCTGACCCTTACCAGATTTTCAGATCCAAAGGATCAAGCCAAGCAGATTAGCCAAACACCTGGGCTGCACAGGAGATCAGGATCTTGATAAAATCTTCCCAGCAGTTGATCAGTGGAACATCCAGAGAGCAAACAAAGAAAATAAAACTAGATAGTGTGATATTGTCAGATAATCACACACAAATACTCCCCTTGTGACTGGCAGACGGACAGTGTGACATGCAAACCACCACCAATATACACACTGACCCTTACCAGAGCTCTAGGTATAGATAGATCGAAAGCACAAGGGGGATATGGGCAGCCACTGGAAAGAACTTCTCCCAAACAGTCCTCGGATTCACCAAGATACACCAGGCAATCAGCAGTCATGGAGAAGAAAACTCACAATGGTGTGATAACGCTTAAGGCATTTATTGAGCAAAAACGTAGTACACTTACATAGGTAACTTTAAAAACAGCAAAAAGGATCCGGCCGGTAGTAGAACGTGTAGTCCTCAAATCTCGGTGACGTCAGTACGTCTCCTCCCGACGTTTCGTCTAATAAGACTTGCTCACGGGTAGTGAGGAGGCGTCCTGCGTCACCGTTTAAATACATGTAAAGAGGCGGAGCCGGCTAGGCCAGTAATGGGCGCACGTCTCAGGTGATCCCCCGTCCGCCATCTTAACTCAGGGAAAAGGAAAGGGCAAATGTAAAAACGTATAAAAAATAGCCTGGAGATGTCCGGTGATTTAGGTAACAAGCAGAAAGGCTACATAAGCCAATCAGGTAGCCCCTTTTTTTGAAAGACACCAGACAGGTCATTAACATCCTGACTGATTTACCACCATCCCCAGGTCTTTTTCTCGTGACAGCTGACGTCACGTCACTTTATATAGTGATTCCGCATGACCTGGGTCTTGAGGCAGTGGGTTACTATTTGGATAGGGATTCAGAGCTCCCTGAAGTCCAGATTGCATTCATTATGGAACTACTGCAATTTGCAGCTTCCCATAACTTTTTCTGGCATGACGGCCAATTCTACCGGCAAGATAGGGGAGTTGCTATGGGGGCTAAATATGCCCCCAGCTTGGCCAATTTATTTATGGCCAAGTGGGAGGAGGATGTCGTCGATGTTGCCTCTAGGCCCCATATTATGTTGTGGGCCAGATACATCGATGACATCCTCCTCCTGTGGAGAGGCTCTGAAGAGGAGTTATCTGAGTTTATGTCTTTCCTCAATGTTAACAACAGAGGCATAGTCCTTAAATATGAGGCCAGCAGAGACAGCATTAATTTTCTAGATCTGTCTATCTCAGTGAAGGAAGGAAGGTTTATTACTTCCACTCACTTTAAAACCACAGATAGGAATTCGTTTATCCCACATGACAGCTGCCACCACGCCTCATGGCTTGGAGCAGTCCCCAAGGGACAATTCCTTAGATTAAAAAGGAATTGTAGTGAGCAGAGCACTTTTTCTGAACAAGCGAGTGTTCTTACACAGCGTTTTTTGGAAAAGGGATATGGCCGGGATTCTCTTGTGGAGACTCTAGATTTAGTCACAGGTACCAGGCGAGAGGACCTTCTCCAGACTAAGCCCAAAGCTGACCAATTGGCCAACTACAAAGCTCCCTTCATTACAGACTACTCCTGTCAACATGCCAGTGTCAGACACATTGTGTCTAGGCACTGGCATGTACTCAGAAGTGACAAGACTCTGAATGCCATTCTCCCTGACAAGCCGAGAGTGGTATTCAGGGGGTCTACATCCCTTAAAGACAAATTATCTCCTAATGTCTTGGATCCTCCCAAGATCCAATCAATGTTTTTGTCGGGTCTCGTGGGTTTCTTTAAATGTGGGAGATGTCAGGTCTGTGCTGTCAATACAGTAATTCCAAAAAGAACCACGAGTTTTTCCTCTAGACATTCATCTAAGACCTTTCCCATTGAGTCATTTATTACTTGCTCTAGTACAGGTGCTATTTATTTACTACAATGCCCTTGCGGCCTTCAATACGTGGGCAGGACAAAGCGTTCACTCCAAATACGCCTGAATGAACATATAACCAATATTATGAATGGCTACCTTGACCATTCAGTGTCCAAACATTTTTTGGTGGCCCACAATCAAGATCCTAAGGGCATTATATGTATGGGGATAGACAAGTTTCAGGCGCACTGGAGAGGCAGTGACCTTGTAAGGAGCATCTCAAGAACTGAAATGTTGTGGGTTCACACACTAAAATGTTATGAACCGCATGGTTTAAACATCGAAGTGGATGTGAACTGCTTCATCGACAACTCCTAGTTTAACTTAAATCTTTGGTGCAATATGCCTCAGTTCGACATTCTTGGCCTTATCCTCCCTTAAGTTTAAACTTAAAATATAAAATCATGCGAGCCCTGACTAGATGCTGTTGGTGACAGCCTAGGCGGCCCTTCCTATATAGCAGGTCTAAATTAATTGTTGTTGGGGTCTATAATACATATGGTCTTTGTGTTTTTTATGTATTTTGTATAATATACTGTATATATTTTTATATTCTGTATTTATATATTTTATATTTTTTATATTCTGTACACTGTTTATGCATTTCGTGAAGGCATTGACTATTGCCCGAACGATATTTTATCGTACTGTGGACATAGGTCTCAGGTGCCCCGATAAGCCATCATGTACTTATGGGATTCACCATAAGATTCAATTGGGCACATTATTTTAAATTTGATTTTTGATTATATATGTTCAATTTATATTTTGCATATATATTCTTCTATCCAAGTGGGTGATATGGTGATTTTGCCGGATCTATTCGCTATCAGTTTGAAAATGTGAAATGCTGAGATAATTTGTAATAACATCCGTTCTGCGGTAGAGTGGTGTAGTAATCACATACACCACAGCTCACATTTTTGTTTTTTCTTTGTGCTTTACCAAAATATATGGCTTAGCAATTAAGAGCCTATCATGCCGTTACTATATTTTTTTATTTTTTATGTTTCCCCACTTCCCCCGTTTGGGTTGTATGGATATTAATTTGTAATCTTTAATAAAATCTTCTCTGTACCTGGATATTGCGTTCCCGGGGATTTTGAGATACTTGGGGGGCTACCTGATTGGCTTATGTAGCCTTTCTGCTTGTTACCTAAATCACCGGACATCTCCAGGCTATTTTTTATACGTTTTTACATTTGCCCTTTCCTTTTCCCTGAGTTAAGATGGCGGACGGGGGATCACCTGAGACGTGCGCCCATTACTGGCCTAGCCGGCTCCGCCTCTTTACATGTATTTAAACGGTGACGCAGGACGCCTCCTCACTACCCGTGAGCAAGTCTTATTAGACGAAACGTCGGGAGGAGACGTACTGACGTCACCGAGATTTGAGGACTACACGTTCTACTACCGGCCGGATCCTTTTTGCTGTTTTTAAAGTTACCTATGTAAGTGTACTACGTTTTTGCTCAATAAATGCCTTAAGCGTTATCACACCATTGTGAGTTTTCTTCTCCATGACTGCTGATTGCCTGGTGTATCTTGGTGAATCCGAGGACTGTTTTGGGAGAAGTTCTTTCCAGTGGCTGCCCATATCCCCCTTGTGCTTTCGATCTATCTATACCTAGAGCTCTGGTAAGGGTCAGTGTGTATATTGGTGGTGGTTTGCATGTCACACTGTCCGTCTGCCAGTCACAAGGGGAGTATTTGTGTGTGATTACCTGACAATATCACACTATCTAGTTTTATTTTCTTTGTTTGCTCTCTGGATGTTCCACTGATCAACTGCTGGGAAGATTTTATCAAGATCCTGATCTCCTGTGCAGCCCAGGTGTTTGGCTAATCTGCTTGGCTTGATCCTTTGGATCTGAAAATCTGGTAAGGGTCAGCATTTTCAGGGAACAGTGATCCAGATATTTCCACACGTTGTGATTCCATATGAAATTTGATTATGCACAGAACTTTCACAGAGTTTATATTTGATTAAAGAAGATTTTTCTTTTCTCCTTGGGACTTTATAGTGCTCACTATTTTTTGATAAGTCACGTTTTTTTAGCGCAACTCCACTCCTTCTTTTCAATGTTATGCAATGGCCAAGTCAATCACCTGACCTGAATCCGATTGAGCATGCATTTCACTTGCTGAAGACAAAACTGAAGGGAAAATGCCCCAAGAACAAGCAGGAACTGAAGACAGTTGCAGTAGAGGCCTGGCAGAGCATCACCAGGGATGAAACCCAGTGTCTGGTGATGTCTATGCGTTCCACACTTCAGGCTGTAATTGACTGCAAAGGATTTGCAACCAAGTATTAAAAAGTGAAAGTTTGATTTATGATTGTTAAACTGTCCCATTACTTTTGATCTCTTAAAAAGTGGGAGGCACATATACAAACTGTTGTAATTCCTACACCGTTCACCTGATTTGGATGTAAATACCCTCAAATTAAAGCTGAAAGTCTGCAGTTAAAGCACGTCTTGTTCATTTCATTTCAAATCCATTGTGGGTAGAGCCAAAAAGATTAGAATTGTGTCGATGTCCCAATATTTATGGACCTGACTGTATATTAATAGGGGTTGCCAATGGAAATACGACACGGTTTGGGCCCCTTGGACTAGTACCTAGGAGCCTCTGGGGGGAGGGGGGGATAAGCGCTGGTTATTGGCTTTTCCCTTATTCTTTTCATATGGCGAATGATGTTTGGTTTTGTTTATCTGTCTTCATAATTATGGTTGTATTTTCTTCCCTGTTCTTGTATACGATCCAAGCATGTCGTGTGGTTTTGTTCCTTGTTAATCTGCATACTCTGTATTGCCCGTTTTGACAACAAAAAAGCACCTTTGATTGTTAAAAAAAAAAGGGGAAGACTCTTCACAGACAGGAAAATCACCCAACTAGAACGTTGACAGACTAGAGACCAGCGATAAGGAAACCAGTAAGGCCCCGTACACACGATAAAATCCATCCGCTGAAAAATCTCAGTGGATCGGTTTCAGCGGATAGATTCTATGGTGTGTACAATCCAGCGGGTCGGTTTCCGCGGATTTTTATCCCCTGGGATGGATTTCAAGCGGATATAAATTTGAAGACATGCTTTCAAATATATCCGCTTGAATCCATCCCAACGGATTGTTCCGCTGGTCTGTACAGACTCACCGGATCAATCCGTCCGAAGGGATCCCCCGCATGCGTCGTAATGATTCGACGCATGCGCGGAATTCCTTATATGACAGCGTCGCGCTCGTCGCCGCGTCATCATCGCGGCGACGGCGCGACACGTCATCGCGAGGGGATTTCGGCGCGGATTTCGATCCTATGGTGAGTACACTCCATCGGATCCAAATCCGCTGAAATCCTCGAGAGGATTTATCAGCGAAAACGGTCCGCTGGACCGTATCCGCGGATAAATCCTCTCGTGTGTACTAGGCCTAAGAGGTTACCTGTGATCTGGTGGGATCAGATATGTGAGCTACACACAGGAAGATGTGGCTATAGCTGCCAGTAGTAATTGTGTGCAAAAAAACTGACAGGCTGGATGTTTTGAAGTCGATAGATGGATCGACTTCAGTACAAACAGCCTGCCCATAGATTAATTGAATCCCGTCCGGTCTTTGCCAGGTTTTTTATTGATGTCTTTGCTGCCCCTGAGGATATTCATTCTCTCTATTTTTTTCTTGTAACTAATACCACTTGAAAAGAAAATGATAGGAATCTTAACATTTTGGAGTTTTCACCAAGGAAGCCTTGCAATGCAGACATCTGTTTCAGTAACAACAGTTAAGAATTCCCCTGGCTCATCGTCGTCCTCAGGAATCCATTGCTGGCTGGGAAGTGAGGACTCTCTTCTACACATGGAGAGCCAGCCTGGATGGGGGAGGGGAGGGGTTTATGTGTTTCGGGTCCCCCCCCGGGGCTGACACCTCGGGGAGGGCTCAGGTGTTTTCTAATAAAGCGAAGTTGTCGTAAAAAAAAAAAAAAAAAAAAAAAAAAAAAAAAAAGAATTCCCCTGGCTTTTGAGAGATTTCATCTTCCTTCCTTTCTTTCTGGGGGAAGAAGTAAAAGAAACTCTCCCCAATAAAAGCATGCAATGGGGTTAATTTACTAAAGGAGGAGAGAATGTTCCCCTGAGAAAGTGAATAAAACAAAACTGTGTTAAAGCGGCAGTTCACCCAAAAAAAAAACATTTTTAACCTTAGATTGATGCTCATTTTGTCAAGGGGAATCGGGTAGTTTTTTTAAAATCGAAGCCGTACTTACCGTTTTAGAGAACGATCTTCTCCGCCGCTTCCGGGTATGGTCTTCGGGACTGGGCATTCCTATTTGATTGACAGGCTTCCGACATGCTTCCGACGGTCGCATACATCGCGTCACGAGAAGCCGAAAGAAGCCGAACGTCGGTGCGGCTCTATACGGCGCCTGCGCACCGACGTTCGGCTACTTTCGGAAAATCGTGACGCGATGTATGCAACCGTCGGAAGCCTGTCGGAAGCCTGTCAATCAAATAGGAACGCCCAGTTCCGCAACCCATACCCGGAAGCGGCGGAGAAGATCGCTCTCTAAAACGGTAAGTACTGCTTCGATTTTAAAAAAACGACCCGAGCATCAATCTAAGGTTAAAAATTTACTTTTCGGGTGAACCTCCACTTTAACTTCAGTTATCCAATAATAAGCAAGACACAAGAGAAAAGGGGGGGGGGCTCTTTACCCTAAATATCCTAATATCCTAAATACTACAAAGTTTGCAGAAACAAGTCCTGCTGATGTATGGATTTTAGTGGCACCCACATGAGACAGGCACAAATATTAAAAAATGACAATCTTTTAAAATAACGCAATTGCGTGTATAAACTATTTTAAAATCAATAGTGTCACAATTCATCATATGATATATAAGTGCCAATTGGGACCACAGTGCAGACGCCGCTATTCTTGTAAGGTATACAGTGGGGAACGAAAGTTTGGGCACCCCAGGTAAAAAATTTTATTAATGTGCATAACGAAGTCAAGGAAAGATGGAAAAATCTCCAAAAGGCATTAAATTACAGATTAGACATTCTTATAATATGTCAAAAAAGTTAGATTTTATTTCCATCATTTACACTTTCAAAATGAAAGAAAACAAAAAAAATGGTGTCTGCAAAAGTTTGTGCACCCTGCAGAATTTATAGCATGCACTGCACCCTTTGCAAAGCTGAGACCTGCCAGTGTCATGGATTGTTCTCAATAACACAAAAAAACTCCTGCGCTCTGGTGTATCGCCAAACCCGGGTACAGCAGTATAGTCTAACGGCAAAGTCTGAAGTCTTGCAGCCCTCCACAGAACGAAAGGGTGTTCATATGGCTAAAACAAGGAGAAAAGAAAGGAGGGCGCACCGACCTTGTGCATTACCACTTAGATTTTTTTATTAAAAACAGAATAAAAGCAATAGTCCTACTCACAAGGAAAATAGAGTATGCGCTTTTCAGACAGCTGGACTGGACCTTATGGCACCTGCCAGTAGAACCTCAGACATCTGGACGGCTGACGCGTTTCTGGGGCGTACCCCCTAGATGGTCCGTGATCAATGGATTGTTCTCAATCATCGTCTGGGAAGACCAGGTGATGTCAATCTCAAAGTTTTTAAATGCCCAGACTCATCTGACCTTGCCCCAACAATCAGCACCATGGGTTCTTCTAAGCAGTTGTCTAGAAAACTGAAACTGAAAATAGTTGACGCTCACAAAGCTGGAGAAGGCTATAAGAAGATAGCAAAGCGTTTTCAGACGTCAATATCCTCTGTTCGGAATGTAATTAAGAAATGGCAGTCATCAGGAACAGTGGAAGTTAAAGCAAGATCTGGAAGACCAAGAAAAATATCAGACAGAACAGCTCTCAGGATTGTGAGAAAAGCAATTCAAACCCCACGTTTGACTGCACGATCCCTCCAGAAAGATCTGGCAGACACTGGAGTTGTGGTACACTATTCCACTCTAAAGACATACTTGTACAAATATGGTCTTCATGGAAGAGTCATCAGAAGAAAACCTCTTCTACGTCCTCACCACAAAAATCAGCGTTTGAACTTTGCAAATGAACATATAGACAAGCCTGATGCATTTTGAAAACAAGTTCTGTAGACCGATGAGGTTAAAATATAACTTTTTGGCCGGAATGAGCAAAGGTACGGTTGGAGAAGAAAGGGCACAGAATTTAATGAAAAGAACCTCTGTCCAACTGTTAACCATGGGGGTGGATCAATCATGCGTTGGGGTTGTATTGCAGCCAGTGGCACAGGGAACATTTCACGAGTAGAAGGATTATTGGATTCAATAAAATTTCAGCAAATTTTGGATGGTAACTTGATGCCACTTGTGAAAAAGCTGAAGTTAAAGAGAGGATGGCTTCTACAAATGGATAATGATCCTAAACACACCTCAAAATCCACAGGGGATTACATCAAGAGGCATAAACTGAAGGTTTTGCCATGGCCTTCACAATCTCCTGACCTCAACATAATTGAAAATCTATGGATAGACCTTAAAAGAGCAGTGCGTGACAGACAGCCCAGAAATCTCAAAGAACTGGAAGACTTTTGTAAGGAGGAATGGGCAAAGATACCTCAAACAAGAATTGAAAGACTCTTGGCTGGCTACAAAAAGCGTTTACAAGCTGTGATACTTGCCAAAGGGGGCAGTACAAGATATTAACTCTGCAGGGTGCCCAAACTTTTGCAGACGCCATTTTTTTGTTTTCTGTAATTTTGAAAGTGTAAATGATGGAAATAAAATCTAACTTTTTTTGACATTATATAAGAATGGCTTTGATGCGTTTTGGAGATTTTTCCATCTTTCCTTGGCTTCGTTATGCACATTAATACAAATTTTTACCTGGGGTGCCCAAACTTTCGATCCCCACTGTATACGGTAATTTATATGCAGAGGTGTGTATATTCTCATCCGCTGGAGGATTGTGACACTATTGATTTATGGGTGAAGCTTTGATTAAGCACTGTTGAAAGTGTGAAATGCGTCAGTACTTCTGTCCTATATTGGCATGTATTTTTGATATATTTTTTTACAAATAAAGGCAATTTTTTGGAGTGCGGCTGTCCAGAACTTTCCCTTACCTAATTGCTATATGCATAGCCTGCACCTGCTGCTTCAATCCTGAGGAGAGTTTAATTTCCATACATCCACCTAGAGCGGTAATCCCCTTTCACTATTGATTTATACATGCAATACGTTATTTTAATAATGTTGTAAAAAAAAGATTGGCATTTGGGTGACAGTAAAATTTATACATCAGCAGGACTTGTTATGCACACTTTGTAGTATTAGTGGGTATTCATTGATAAACAGTTTTACTTTGCCAAGTGAACATTCTCTATTACCCTAGTAGTAATAGTAAAGTAGAAAATCAACCCCATGGAAAAACAAAAAGCATTCCTGTTTATTAAATTGCATTGATTCTTGAGGGATTTCGGCAAAAAATATATTTTCTTTGTTGCATTGAATGGGGAAGCGTTAGATCTCATTTTATTACTATGTACTGTACTTGTTGCAATGATCATTTTATCTCACTTCCTGTTCGGGTGGCAGGTGGTCACAAGAAAGTGATAGCTTTCCCAATGGGGACACAACAAAAAGCAGATAAGGGTTCCAACCAACAGAATAAAACAAACTTAGTATGCTCTGAATATATCTTCAATTTACACAATTATACAATTTTCATCTACTACAGGTGATCTTGTGTGTTTTGCCAAATACACTATATTACCAAAAGTATTCAGACGCCTGCCCTTACACGCACATGAACTTTAATGTCATCCCAGTCTTAGTTCGTAGGGTTCAATATTGAGTGCACAAAACAAGGTCCATAAAGACATAATTCAGCAAGTTTGGAGGGGAGGAACTTAACTAGCCTGCACAGAGCCCTTACCTCAACCCGATAGAACACCTTTGGGATGAATTAGAGTGGAGACTGTGAGCCAGGCCTTCTTGTCCAACATCAGTGCCTGACCTCTAAAATGCGCTTCTGGAAGAATGGTCAAACATTCCCATAGACACACTCCTAAACCTTGTGGACAGCCTTCCCAGAAGAGTTGGAGCTGTTTTATCTGCAAAGGGTAGGCCAACTCAATATTGAACCCTACAGACTGGGATGCCATTAAAGTTAATGTGCGTGTAAAGACAAGTGTCCCAATACTTTTGGTAACATGGGGCCAAATCCTCAGCCAGGCGGCGTAACTTAACTTTTTCCATTTAAGTTACACCGCCGCAAATTTCCCAAGTTAGTGCCCGATCCACAAAGCACTTACCTGGGAATTTGCAGCGGTGTAACTTAAATTCCGCCGGCGCAAGGCATTCCTCTTCTCCAGGGGGCGATTACCATTTAAATGAGGCGCGCTCCCGCGCCGGCCGTACTGCGCATGCTCGTGACGTCATTTTCCCGACGTGCATAGCGCGAAATTACGTTACGTCGGGCTTTGTGGATTGCGACGGGACAATAAAGTTGCGTCGGGTAAAAAAAAAGATACGGCGCCAAAAAAAAAATTAGAAATTTAAAAAAAATCGCGTCGCAAGCAATAAAGGTCTGTTTTTACAAGGTGTAAACAGTTTACACCTTGTAAAAGCAGCCCTAATTTTGCGTTTGCAAAATATAACTTACGGAGAAAAAAACGAAGCTGAAAAGCTTCGTGGATCTCCGTAAGTCCTAATTTGCATACCCGAGGCGGCATTTCGACGCAAAATGCCCCCAGCGGCGGATGCGGTACTGCATCCTAAGATCCGACAGTGTAATTCAATTACACATGTCGGATCTTCGTCCTAACTATGGGAAACTGATTCTGTGGATCAGTTCCATAGTTAGGACCAGGGATACGACGGAGTAACAGCAGTTACTCCGTCGTATCTCTTTTGAGGATTTGGCCCATGGTGTATAAGGGCAATTATACATATATTAGATCATTTTTCTAGAATGGTTTTAATAAACAAGTTCAATAAATTATTTCAATTATATGTAAAGTAAAGGGGGCTTTAACATGGAGGACAGTGCCAACAGTCATTTCATTGCATTCTATGCATTCCTCTACTGTAAACTAGCAGCAGCCTATTAGGTTTAAAGGGGTTGTAAAGGTAAAAAATGTTTTCCCTAAATAGCTTCCTTTACCTTAGTGCAGTCCTCTTTCACTTACCTCATCCTTCCATTTTGCTTTTAAATGTCCTTATTTTTTATAAGAAATACTCACTTCCTGTTCTTCTGTCTGTAACTCCACACAGTAATGTGACACTTTCTCCCTGGTGTGGAGAAAGCTTCTTGAGGGGGCGAGCAGGAGTGTCAGGATGCCCACTAACACACAGCTCCTTTCTCGATCTGCAAAGTAGAGAGCGTCCTGACCCTCCTGCTCGCCCCCTCAAGAGGCTTTCTCCACACCAGGGAGAAAGCCTAGCATTACGGTGTGTAGTTACAGACAGAAGAACAGGGAGTGAGGATTTCTCAGAAGAAATAAGGACATTTAAAAGCAAAATGGAAGGATGAGGTAAGTGAAGGAGGACTGCACTAAGGTAAAGGAAGCTATTTAGGGAAAAATATTTTACCTTTACAACCCCTTTAAATTCACTAAATCCAAATCAAGAATTAAACCCAGTGGTACATGCAGAAGGCTATTTGCTTATTTGAATATAAGTAACAGACTTCTAAATGTTAAAAACGATTTTCACTCCAAAGTAAATCCCCAAATGAGATATGATCTTAAAATTTTGGATGCTGCCATTAAAGAAATTGAAGAAGTACATTTCAAAGAAAAATACTGTTACCGATTTGAGTACATAGGATGTGCTGGTGTTTAGGCAGGAAACTCCCTCTTCATTACAACAGCCTCCGCATCGGAACACAGAGACGCAGGGCGGTTTAAAGAACGTGTTAGTGGCAGTGCCAAGATCCTTCGCAACATCAACACAGGTTTCTCGAGGCATGCACTGTGTCTTCTGCCATTCTTCATCAATAACTGCACAGAGAATAATAGTTTGATCATACATTATGCATTACAACTGAGATGCCTTTTTATCATCACAGACCGCAATGGGCCACTTTACAGGAACTCTTACCCAAGTGTAAATAGGTCAGATTTTGTCTCCATCAAGAACTAATTTAGCTCCAATAGTATTTTGTGCCTGCAAGATTTACATGGTTGTGGATGCGTCTTTTACCTCTATTGTCTGCTACAATACACCATTAAATTAATAAATAATCTAACTGTCCCTTACTGCCATATTTTGATTTGATGTGGCTAGAGCTTCTGAACCCTCTGACATGAATTGCCATTAAAGAGCGATGTAACATTATTTGGGAAGGAATGACCACTAGTGTAAAAAAGTTTTCTATCCCAACTACACGTGCCTTCTCATCTGGTGTTCAATGCATTGGTACCTCTTGTCCTTTATAATCTCTGAATAGCTTCACAGGCAGCACAGCAAGTATGTCCTCCCCTGCATTTTTTTTTTTTTGGGCAGCCAAACTTGATAGCTTGCCAAATATATCATATTCCGACAGAACCAAAAATAGTGAAGAAATACTAAAATTATCAAGCACACTGGCTAGCTAGTCAGCATAAAAAAAGAAACAAAAATTGTTTCAACGTTTCAGTTCATTGGTTCATTTGCAAAGCCATACTGCCCACCGAGGAACCTCTGTGTGGTTCTTTAGTTTAAAACTAGAGTTGCTTACTATAGGACATACACACTCACAGTATAGCCATGCATACATTGTGAGTAAGCTTTTAAAGCCTAGCATTCTTGCTTTGTTGGATTTGGTGCAGACACACAATGGGGTCTTTAGCTGCCTTGAGCTTGGGATTCTGGTTTCTTGCTGTATCTTTAATAGGGATGAGCCGAACACCACCCCGTTCGGTTCGCACCAGAACCTGCGAACAGACCAAAAGTTTGTGTGAACTTTAGAACCCCATTAAAGTCTATAGGAATCGAACGTTTGAAATCTAAAGTGCTAATTTTAAAGGCTAATATGCAAGTTATTGTCCTAAAAAGTGTTTGGGGACCTGGGTCCTGCCCCAGGGGACATGTATCAATGCAAATATTTTTTTTTAAAACTGCAGTTTTTTTGGGAGCAGTGATTTTAATAATGCTTAAAGTGAAACAATAAAAGTGAAATATTCCTTTAAATTTAGTACCTATGGGGGGTGTATAGTATGCCTGTGAAGCAGCGCATGTTTCCCATGCTTAGAACTGTCTCTGCACAAAGTGTCATTTCTGAAGGAAAAAAAGTAATTTAAAAGTACTTGTGGCTATAATGAATTGTTGGCTCCCGACAAGTCATTCATAAAAAAAAAAAAGCCCCCGAATTCAATTACCACGCCCTTCAGGTCTGGTATGGATATTAAGTGGAACCCCGCCTTCAATTAAAAAACAAAAAAATGACAAGGGGTTCCCCCCCATATATCCATTCCAGACCCTTCAGGTCTGGTGTGGATTTTAAGGGGAACTCCAACCCAAATTGAAAAAAAAAAAAGGCGTGGAGTTCCCCCAAAAATCCACACCACACCCTTATTCGAGCACGTAAACCTGGCCGGCCGCAGGAAAAGAGGGGGGACAAGAGAGCGCCCCCTTCCCTGAACCATACCAGGCCACATGCCCTCAACATTGGGAGGATGCTTTGGGGGTCTGTGACCCCTCAAAGCACCATGTCCCCTTGTTGATGAGGACAAGGGCCTCATCCTCACAACCCTTGCCCGGTGGTTGTGGGGGTCTGCGGGCGGGGGGGCTTATCGGAATCTGGAAGACCCCTTTAACAAAGGGGACCTCCAGACCCCGGCCCCCCTATGTGAATTGGTAATGGGGTACATTTTACCTCTACCATTTCACTAAGAAAGTGTAAAGAATTGTAAAAATAAAACACACACACCATGGAAAAAGTCCTTTATTAAAAAAATAAAATCCAGCGGTGGTAATCCACTACCTACAACGTTTGAGAGGGGATTGAGAATGGATTACCACCGCTGGATTTTATTTTTTTAATAAAGGACTTTTTCCACGGTGTGTGTGTGTTTTATTTTTACAATTCTTTACACTTTCTTAGTGAAATGGTAGGGGTTCCAGATTCCGATAAGCACCCCCGCAGACCCCCACAACCACCAGGCAAGGGTGGTGGGGATGAGGCCCTTGTCCTCATAAACATGGGGAGATGGTGCTTTGAGGGGTCACAGACCCAAAGCATCCTCCCAATGTTGAGGGCATGTGGCCTGGTACGGTTCAGGAGGGGGGGCGCTCTTGTCCCCCACTCTTTTCCTGCGGCCGGCCAGGTTGTATGCTCAGATAAGGGGTCTGGTGTGGATTTTTGGGGGAACTCCATGCCATTTTTTTTATTTGGGGTGGAGTTCCCCTTAAAATCCACACCAGACCTGAAGGGTCTGGAATGGATATATGGGGGGAACCCCACGTAATTTTTTTCTTAAATTGACGGTGGGGTTCTCCTTAATATCCATACCAGACCTGAAGGGCCCGGTAATTGAATTTGGGGGGACCCCCACGCTTTTTTTTTAATTTTTATGAATGACTTTTCTCTGAATTGCCTGGAGCCGACAATTCATTATAGCCGCGAGTGATGTTAAATTACTTTTTTCCTTCAGAAATTACACTTTGTGCAGGGACAGTTCTAAGCGTGGGAAACTTGCGCTGCTTAACAGGCATACTATACACCCCCCCCCCCCGGTACGAAATTTAAAGGAATATTTCACTTTTATTGTTTTCACTTTAAGCATTATTAAAATCACTGCTTCCAAAAAAACTGCAGTTTTTAAAACTTTTTTTTGCATTGATATATGTCCCCTGGGGCAGGACCCGGGTCCCCAAACACTTTTTAGGACAATAACTTGCATATTAGCCTTTAAAATTAGCACTTTAGATTTCTCTCATAAACTTTAACAGGGTGTTCCGCGGCTTTTCGAATTTGCCGCGAACACCCCAAATTGTTCGCTGTTCGGCGAACAGGCGAACAGGCAATGTTCGAGTCGAACATGAGTTTGACTCAAACTCAAAGCTCATCCCTAATCTTTAAGAAGATGATCCCAGGTAAGCCAAATATAAATTATTTAATGTTCAGCTAAATCGAGCATTCAAAACTAGAGAGGGATATACCTTATTTATTGACACACTTTTGGTGATGTCACTATTTTAATTTGCACAGTTCTCCTTGCTGGAGGCTCTGATGTGAGGAAGCAAAGCCCTGCCACAATCAAGATGGTAACCTCCAGATAGAGACACAGTGCAGAACAAAGCTTGAAACGTGTGTCATGGGATAAAACTACTGTAGCTGCACGGAGCCAATACCGGTGACTAGTCACAGACTCTATGCCTGCCTTTTTTGTGTACAACTATCACAGTGTAGTGGATTACTATAGTAAAAAAGCATATTTTTCATGCTGTTGGCTAGATTAGCAGGTAGCAGAAGTTGGAATAATAAAGAGTAAACAGATAGGACTAGTTCAGTTGGTAAAATGCCTTTTCCTCCATTGAATTAATTAATCATATACTTTTTATATTCATACTGTAGATGGACTTTGTTAAACTTTGAAATGAAGCAAAGGTCGGTTGTAATGCAGTATTATCTCTTTTATTTATGTTTTATAGATATCTGGAAATACTACACAGAGAGATGATGTCATTACTCTCTAAATAGATATAGAAAAAGCCAAGGGAAAGGATCAAAGCATGCATATCAAGCATATATTCTTGGCTGATAACCATATAATCTGCCTTGTATGTCCAGAAAGTAATGGCAGTAAAATACCAATCATTTTTTATAACAGATGAACATCAGAGAAAAACAATGCCAGGAAAACAAACCAGATGAGGAATAAAATAAAAGTACAAATTAAAGGGGTTGTAAAGGAAAACATTTGTTTACCTACATAGCTTCCTTTACCTTAGTGCAGTCCTCCTTCACTTACCTCATCCTTCGATTTTGCTTTTAAATGTCCTTATTTCTTCTGAGAAATCCTCACTTCCTGTTCTTCTGTCTGTAACTACACACCGTAATGAAAGGCTTTTTTCCAGGAGTGGAGAAATCCTCTTAAGGGGGCGGGCAGCAGTGTCAGGACGCCCACTAACACACAGTTCCTTTCTTCTCTGCAACGTAGAGAGTGTCCTGACTTGCCTGCTCGCCCCCTCAAAAGGCTTTCTCCACACCAGGGAGAAAGCCTCGCATTACGATGTGTAGTTACAGACAGAAGAACAGGAAGTGAGTGTTTCTAAGAAGAACTAAGGACCATTTTATATTCACTGCACTGATTTTGTTTTCCTTGTAGTGTACGTGTTTAGAATGTATTGGTTTACTGGTTTTCTGACTGAATTCACAAGTAATTTTTCGAAATGCTTCTAAAGCAGTAATCTATAAGACTTTTGAAAAAATATAGCAAAACTGGAGACCTGATTTTTTAAAACGTAATGTGTGCCTTCATAAAATGCCATCATATGAAATGTAAGTGGGTTAGCATATTTTCAGAACAACTAAACAGCATCTACTGACTAATCCCACTGCCCAAGTTTGAAGGCAAAGTTAGTCACACAAATTACTATTGGACTGTGCAATCACCTTAGCATTAAATAATCATATAATAGTTTAAAAGACGGCCTCACCCGATAAATGTATGGAAGCCAGTTATAGCAATGGGCAAAATGAGGTGTGGGAGTAGGGGGTGTAGGGGGTATAGGGGGATTCCTATTAAAGCTGTGATAATAAACAAATAATAAACAAGAGTGGGGAGGATGGGAGGGAGGGAATTCACGAGAGGACTGCTGTAAGCTAAAAAGTGAGTCAAGAAATTGTAAGGAAATTGAGGCAATAGAATTTTCACGTTACCCTCATAGGACATCCACAAGAATTTTCTTAAAAACACAAAATGTTATTGTATACAAAAAAGTTTTGTGTTTTTAAGAAAATTCTCGTGTATTTCCTATGACGGTAACATGAATATCCTATTGCCCCAATTTCCTTATAATTTCTTTTGACAATATTTAGGATGTGGGTACATGTATACCAATATAGGGCCAGATTCAGGTACAAAAACGTTACGCTGCGGCGGCGTAACGTATCCCATTTACGTTACACCGCTGTAAGTTTACAGCGTAAGTGCCTGATTCACAAAGCACTTACCTGTAAACTTGCGGCGGTGTAACGTAAATCCGCTCGGCGCAAGCCCGCCTAATTCAAATGGAGCAGGCACCATTTAAATAAGGCGCGTTCCCGCGCCGAACGTACTGCGCATGCTCCATCCGTCAAATTACCCGACGTGCATTGCGCTAAATGACATCGCAAGGACGTCATTGGTTTCGACGTTAACGTAAATGGCATCCAGTGCCATTCACGAACGACTTACGCAAACGACGTGATTTTTTAAATTTCGACGCAGGAACGACGGCCATACTTAACATTGGCTAGTCCACCTAGAGGGCAGCCTTATTTTTACGCGGCGCATCTCGACGGAAACGTAAAGTTAGAGCGGCGGGTAAAGTGGACGTTCGTGAATCGGCGTAACTAGTCATTTGCATATTCTACGCCGACCGCAATGGAATCGCCACCTAGCGGCCGGCCTAGAATTGCCGCCTAAGATCCGACGGTGTAAGTCAATTACACCTGTCGGATCTTAGGGCTATCTATGCGTAACCTGATTCTATGAATCAGGCGCATAGATACGACAATCGTATCTCAGAGATACGACGGCGTATCAGGAGATACGCCGTCGTATCTCTTCTGTGAATCTGGCCCATAGTCTCTACTGAGCAACAACTTAACTTTAAAACTAAAAAGTGAGTAACCCCTACTTCTCCCTACTTAAAGAGTTCCCACTCTCAATTTCCACTCATTTAAGTAGTCAAACCTTAAGCGGGGGTTCACCCTAAAAAAAAAATTCTCACATTACATCCAGCTCACTACCGACATTGTCAGTATGCCAATTTTTTTTTTGCTGTACATACCTTGTAAATGTATTTTCTTAGTCGGCTTCCGGGTAGGGCCTCCCGCGGGAGTGGGCGTTCCTATGCCGCAGTTAGTGATTGACATGATGACAAACACTATCCCCCCATCGCATACGGAGCGTCAGGAGTTTCTGAAAGAAGCCGAACGTCGAGTCGGCGCTAAACGGTGCCTGCGCACCGACGTTCGGCTTCTTTCGGCAACTCGTGGCGCTCCGTATGCGACAGGGGGGGGTAGTGTTTTTCATCATTTCAATCACTAACTGCGGCATAGGAACGCCCACTCCCGTGGGCGGCCCTACCCGGGAATCGGCTAAGAAAATACAAGGTATGTACAGCAAAAAAAAAATCGGCATACTGACAATGTCAGTAGTGAGCTGGATGTAATGTGAGAATTTTTTTTTAGGGTGAACCCCCACTTTAAGCAAACTTCATTTGAGGCCAATAGCCCCACAATTTTCCCATCAGCCAAGACTCCAATTTACTATAGCTCAAAGGGTCATTTTTATTATGTTGGCCGTACTTGGAATAATACATTCCTTCAATATAACAGTCCTTTAATAATATGATCTTTCAGTGATCAATTGTAGTAAATTGTTGGCTCCATAAATAAATACATATTTTCCCTAAGGCTGGATTCACACCTATGCAAATTGGATGCGTTTTCACCGCATCCAATTCGCATTTGTCAGGAGATTGTGACTGTCTCTCTATGGAGCCAGTTCACACATCTCCACAGTGGCTCCAGTGAGAATTGCACAGGAGCCCTGTGCGTTTTTTGGTCCGTTTCAGGTCCAAATTCAGCCCAAAAAACTGAAACAGTGAACGGAGACGCACTGGACTCCTGCTGTGAGCCGCTGAATGTTCTAGTGTGAACCCAGCCGTAAAAGGTATGTTCAGTCTCATCATAAACCGTATTGTTTTTTTGGGAAAGTTATTTTATTTTATTTTCAAGGACACATCACTAAAAACGATTAAATCTCTAATGGGTCAATATTTTATACTTGCATGTATAGTAAGCGTTAGATTTACCAAGATATATATAGAGTGAAGACCTATTTGACTAGATATAAATTGAATGAATTGTTTAGGTAAGTCTAACAAAACAATAATTATTTGATCAACCACAGTTTAAAGGGTTTTACATGACATTTAATGATAAAATTGACAAATCATCTCAACAAAGACAACAAAAAAAAGACAACAAAAAAAAGACAACAAAAAAAAGACAACAAAAAAGTTAGTCAGAATGTGCAGAATTTTCTGCCAAGGTCGGTCATGCCTTTTTCAATTAAAACATTTGTTTATTAGGGCTGCGCATCTTCACCGGTCTCACGATTCGATTCGATTCCGCGATGCATCACGATGCATCAAGATTACTACACGCGTTTTCATCGAAAAAATTCAAGCAGTCAGATTTTTTTTTTATTATCTGGTCTTAAAAAAAAAAAACACAGACAACTTAAAGAAGAGCTCCAGACTGACCCCAAAATACTACAAGAGAGGGTCAGAGACTGCAGACATGATACAAGAGAGGGTCAGAGACTGCAGACATAATACAAGAGAGGGTCAGAGACTGCAGACATGATACAAGAGAGGGTCAGAGAGGGTCAGAGACTGCAGACATGATACAAGAGAGGGTCAGAGACTGCAGACATGGTACAAGAGAGGGTCAGAGACTGCAGACATGATACAAGAGAGGGTCAGAGACTGCAGACATGATACAAGAGAGGGTCAGAGACTGCAGACATGATACAAGAGATGGACTGCAGACAATATCCTCATAACGTCCCCCCAAACGACTATGTATGCCATTCCATAAATTATGGTTTATGTATAGTGTCTAATTGTCTTAGTGATTGATTCACATCACAACTTCAATGATCCCTTTTTTTCTGTTTTTGCTCATTACTGCCCCACACATGCAGTACAAAATCAAAAACGTGTACAAAAAAGGGGATCAATTTCAAATCAATGAAGTTGTGATGATAATCAATCACCAAGACAATAAGGCATACATAAACCATAATTAATGTGGAAATGGCATTGTCATGCTCATTGATCACTTTAATGTTTTCATAATATGGCAAATTTTCAGTTCACATAATGGTGCATCAGATTTATGATATACTGTATAATATGTTATATTATCACTAGTAGTCAGTGGCGGCTGGTGCTCAATGTTGAGGGGGCGCAAACAAAAAAAAAAAAAACATCAAACGCCACCACTGGGCCCATCAAACGCCACCGCTGGGCCCATCAAACGCCACCGCTGGGCCCATCAATTGCAGCTACTGTGCCCATCAAATGCCACCACTGTGCCCATCAAATGCCACCACTGTGCCAAACGCAGCCACTGTGCCCATTTATTGCTGCCACTACTGTGCCCATTTATTGCTGCCACTACTGTGCCCATTTATTGCTGCCACTACTGTGCCCATTTTCTGCTCCCAGTGTGCCCATTTTCTGCTCCCAGTGTGCCCTTTTTCTGCTCCCAGTGTGCCCTTTTTCTGCTCCCATTGTGCCCTTTTTCTGCTCCCAGTGTGCCCATTTATTGCTGCCAGTGTGCCCATCTATTGCCGCTACTGTGCAGCCTGTCAGTGGAACTGGGACAGAGGACAACCGCGCTGTCTGGCATCTCGGGTCTTCCGCAGCAGCTGAGGCAGCCTGTGTGTGCACACTGCACACAGCGTGAGGTGAGCCAAGGAGGAAGGCTCTGGGGAGTTCACTCGGGAGCGATAGTTGGGGATACACAGACACTCACTCCACGTGTCTCCCATGTTGACGGCGCTGGGCGGCTGGGGATGCTGTCAGCGAGGGGGGGCGGGATGCCCACGGCTCCTTCTAGTTCGTCGAGGGGCGGGAAAAGAGGCGCGGCTACCGCCTAAGACACTTGGCCGCTTTGAGTTTATCGGGGGCAGGGAAAAAAGGCGCCTTCGGCTGTTCTCACTTCTTTGGCAGGGGAAATAGCGGCGCGCAGGTGACGTCATCGCATAATCGATTATTGCAAATCGTAGCATCGATGCAGAATCGCCGGCGGTCGAATCTCGATGCATCGATGCTACGATTATATTCAACAGCATTAGGTAGCGTCTCATTTAATGTAGTTGATTTCAGAAAAATATGATTGTTTCACCTAAACAATAGTTTTAATTAAGGATAATATGGCTATATGTATGGCAGCATTAGGTGTTGGTGGTAAATCTTTACAGCCTGTACGTAGATTTCCCAATATATGTAGCACATGTACCCATCCTAAGTCAAAGAAGCCAGGGCGTGGCTGTCAGAAATTGACAGACCCGTTTGATATAAAAATAAAAATCAGTCTTTCCTTTTCTGATTGTTTTTGGGAATCATTAACAGGACAATCAATAACCGATGAGACTATCCTGCACTTAAAGCTGGTAAACATTATCATCAACAATACGCCGAGTTATACTGAGTGGTCCAGCCAGCTGCTATCCAGAAATGTGGAAAAGTTGCATAAGTTGGATACCTTTGACAAATTCGAGTGCCTCTTTACTTTTCCTGTAGTGTTATTTGTTGAAAATGGAAATGATCCTAGACAGAAAGGCAATTTAAAGCAACTAAAACAAATATATGTGAAATAAATGATTGGAAAAGAATCTGAGGCAGCCAACATCAACATTCAGACATGAAGGAGAAGCTTAATGAGCACACTCAGTGATCGATGCTACAGTTTTATCAAGTATGTTTTGACAATTTTGATAAGGACCAGAGTCCAACAATATTTCTTCTCTCTTTCTTCCAGTGCTATCACCTTGTGCAATTTATTTTTCACAACATGTCATACCAGATGGTCTTTGTATCCACATGTACTACTCTAGCTATGCATGTCCATTTTGTATCCACATATTGTATAGCTTTGTGTGGATGCTTATATCTGAAAATAGTCACGGGTGTATGATTGGAGATATACGTAGTGTGGCAGAGCGAGGCTCTGTCCCTATGAAAATGGGGTTAAAGTGGACACAGAGTCTGCATATTGCTGGATTGCAGAGCTACAGGCCCAGATTCTCAAAGGGCTTACAACGGAGCAACGCCATGTACGCCGTTGTAAGTCCTAATCTGGGCCGTCGTATCTATGCGACTGATTCTTAGAATCAGTTACGCATAGATATCCTTTAGATCCGACAGGCGTAAGGCTCTTACGCCGTTGGATCTTAAATGCAATTTTTTGTTCCCGCTAGGTGTCGCCACCGTCGTTTTCCCCGTAGAGTATGCAAATTAGCTAGATATGCGAATTCCCGAACGTACGCGCGGTCGACGCAGTGAAGTTACGACGTTTACGTTAGGTTTGCCCGGCGTAAAGTTGCCCCTGCTATATGAGGGGCAACCAATGTTAAGTATGGCCGTCGTTCCCGCATCGAAATTTAAAAATTTACGTAGTTTGCGTAAGTCGTTCGTGAATGGGGCTGGACGCCATTTACGTTCACGTCAAAACCAATGACGTCCTTGCGATGTCATTTGGAGCAATGCACCCTGGGATATTTTACGAACGGCACATGCGCAGTACGTTTGGCGCGGGAACGCGCTTAATTTAAATACTACACGCCCCCTACCCGCCTAATTTGAATTAGGTGGGCTTGCGCCAGGTGATTTACTCTACACTGCCACAACTTTACACGCAAGTGCTTTGTGAATAAAGCACTTGCCTGTAAAACTTGCGGCGGCGTAACGTAAATGACATACGTTACGCCCGCACAAATTTGTGCGATTCTACGTGAATCTGGGCCACAGAGCGTAGATTTGAAACAGAGATTTCTTGAAGGGGCTCTGTAGTTTGGAGATCCTTCAGAGTCTTGGGTGGGACGGGATCTCCAACCCTGTGTCCGGGTCTTGTGGACAGCCAGCAGGGTGTGTGCCCAGGTGCACACAGCCCATATAACAAGGGGCTGGTAAGAGCAGAAGGGGGAAGGTAGATTTGGAGCAGTGGCTGCTAGTTAGAGTCTCTGTGTGAAGAAAGATTCTGTGTGCATTAAGAAGCTCAAAGCTGTGTGAATTGAAGGGCTTCAAGCTGTGTGCATCCAAGGAGCCAGAAGCTGTGTGCATTGAGGGGCTTGAAGCTGTGTGGGTTTAAGGAGCCCAAAGACTGTATGCACCAAAGACAGTGAGCCTGGAAGATCTGGTGGTTTTAGGTACCAGTACCTAGAGCAGCAGTGCTGTTGAAGAGTAGCCAGATGGGCTTGCATTTTCAGTTTTGTTTGAATGACGTCTAAACCCCTGCGTGGGATTCTTTAGTGGACTTATGGACTGTTTATTCAGGGTTTTTTGTTCATTTAATAAATGTGGGCTACCAGGCCCTTAACTATAAATTGCTGTCTGATGTGGGCTCACTATAGAAAAATACATCTATCACTGAGCTGAACAATCCCCTATGTCACAGTAGGTATTGCAGACCCCTCCAACATAACCCTTTCCAGGGTTGTTCCTGCTCAAATTTCTTCCCTTATGATTCGAAATTTCCAAAGCTTTGTCAATTAACTCTTGTAAAGGGTTTGCATAAATGAAGGGCAACTGTAATGAAAAGGGTAGCAGGATGACCAGGAACAGAATGATTAGTGCTGAGTCATCAGTACAACTGATATAAAAACATGCAGAAAGGGAGATGAAAGGTGTATCCTGACCTGCTAGGCTGCTTCTGTATATTTAAATCTGTTTACAAGCAGTCCCTGGGTTAGAAACAAGATACGAACAAACCTACAGATCCTAAATTAAATTTGTTTGTAAGTCGGTATATTTTTTAAGTGTAGCTCCAGCCAACAAAATTATTTTTACGTTTTTTTGGGCTAGCATAGGGATGGGTTAACACCCCTGCAACATTTGTTTTACTGTCCGTGCTCCTGTTCAGAAGATTTCACCTCACTTTCTGTCCCTATGACAATTGGATTTTGAAAATGTTGGGTTGTTGCGGAAGCAAGGATTGGTGATAAAGCTTCAGTGGAGACACCTTTTTTCCATGATAACTCTTACAGGAGTGAATGTCCCTTGCTAGAGGTAGATTTCCTCTTACTTCCTGCTGTGCTCCTGATCCCTAGAACCACCATCAAATCTATCATAACCAAATGGAAAAACATGGCACAACAGCAAACCTGCCAAGAGACGGTCGCACACCAAAACTCATTGACTGGGCAAGGAGGGCATTAATCAGAGAGGCAGCACAGAGACCTAAGGTAACCCTGGAGAAGCTGCAGAGTTCCACAGAAGAGACTGGAGTATCTGTACATAGTACAACAATAAGTCGTACGCTCCATAGAGTTGGGCTTTATGGCCTGAAGAAAGCCATTACTTTCAGCAAAAAACAAAATGGCACATTTTGAGTTTGCGAAAAGGCATGTGGGAGACTCCCAAAATGTATAGAAGGTGCTCTGGTCTGATGAGACAAAAATTTAACTTTTTGGCCATCAAAGAAAATGCTATGTCTGGCGCAAACCCAACACATCACATCACCCAAAGAACACCATTCCCACAGTAAAACATGGTGGTGGCAGCATCATGCTGTGGGGATGTTGTTCAGCAGTCGGGACTGGGAAACTGGTCAGAGTTGAGGGAAAGATGGATGGTGCTAAACACGGGGATATTCTTGAGCAAAACCTGTACCACTCTGTGTGGTGTGATTTGAAGCTAGAAGGAGGTTCACCTTCCAGCAGGACAATGACCCCAAACATACTGCTAAAGCAACAATTGAGTGGTTTAAGGGGAAACGTGTAAATCTGTTGGAATGTCCTAGTCAAAGCCCAGACCTCAATCCAATAGAAAATCTGTGGTCAGACTTAAAGATTGCTGTTCACAAGCGCAAACCATCCAACTTGAAGGAGCTGGGGCAGTTTTGCAAGGAGGAATGGGCAAAAATCCCAGCGATAAGATGTGACAAAGCTCATAGAGACTTATCCAAAGCAACTTGGAGTTGTGATAGAACCAAAAGGTGGCTCTACAACGTATTGACTTTAGGGGGGTGAATACTTATGCACATTGACTTTTTCTGTTATGTTGTCCTATTTGTTGTTTGCTTCACAATAAAAAAAAAGTTGTGGGTATGTTCTGTAAATTAAATGATGCAAATCCTCAAACAATCCATGTTAATTCCAGGTTGTGAGGCAACAAAACATGAAAAATTCCAATGGGGGTTGAATACTTTTGCAAGGCACTGTATAGTTCTTAAAGGGGCACTGCATTGTACTGTACTTGTACATTGAAGCTAATAAACTGCAAATTTGAATTCCCACAAGTGGCTGCACCTAGAGGAGGAGAAGTTCACAGTTTTCCTGGGCACAATTTTTCAAGGTCATTTTAGCCAGGAGAGAGGAGAATGCAAGCCTATTGTCATCTGTGCTATCAACCTGCCAGGAACAGAGCCATCAGGAGAGGATCTAAGAGGATCTGTTGCTGTGCCTGCTCACCTCTAACAGGGAGAGAGGAAAAGCCTGCATCCGAGTCTTCCAGAGCTGTCTTCAGAGACTGAGCTTGAGGGAGAGAGTTGCTGTGCCTCTAGGATTGGAGCGGAGAGACTGCATCCCTGTATGAGGATCTGGGGATCTGATTTCTGGAACCCACTGACCACTAAGCCATTAGGACCAAAGGAGTCTTCTGCTAGGAGTAATGAGCTGAGCTACACATCTCAATATCTTGTCATACACAGTAGATTCCATAGAGATCACTCCTATGTAGTTGGACCATCTAAAGAAGGGGCCCATGGAACAGAGGACCCACCATGCTCTGCGGCTCCTGCGGAGGCAATCGCTACAAATGTCTGCTTTATTGTCTGTTGGGGTCTGCCCTGTTTTACATCATAATGCAATGTTAGTTTGGGTAGACTAACCTTTTCATAAAGTTCTGGGTAGCGTTAGAATCTAACTTCAATACAGCTTGGGCCCTGGGATGTTTTTTTAAATAGATGCTATTTTATTAACTATGTTGTTTTACATTCCATACACATGTTTATCAAGGAGACAGTCATTCCCATGGCCATGCAGATCAAAAGCATTCTCACACTGTTAACGATCAGACACTTTGCGCTTCTCATGCTTGAATTTGGATTATTTAGATTCTTGCACGTTTTGGTAAATGCCAGTTTATTTACTAACCATCACTGCACACTTATTTTATCAAAGCACATGCTTTCCAGATACCAGCATTGTGGCTATTAATAAATATTTTTTTTATCATTCCTAGAATCTAAGTTTAAAACATTTACAGCACTTGGGAAAGTGTGCTAATGTACATATAATTTTTCTATACTAAATGGAATATTTAAAGCATATTTATCATATTTAATGAAAATATAAAATACTTACTATTAATTACCATACATTACATGAAAACACTAATAAACATCATTAGCTTTAAACCAAAATTTACCCCCGGAGTGTCCCGGGGTGCATCATCAAACCACCCTGGAAGGGTATAAAAAAATAGCAACCAATTCATTACACCATTCTCTGTATCGAGAGCCATCCTGAACCACTGCTCCAGTAAAGCACTGACTCCAAATCTTCCTATAGTCCTGGCCATGGCTTCTCTTCTAGGTTCATAGACACCCAGTCTCATTCAACCCAGGGCGTCAAAACCTTCCCCCCTGGGGGTGTCGTATCAAGCCACCCTAAGCTTACAATATTCTACAGCTATTCTACAGCTTTTTTTGATATCCTAATATTACTGCATTGGGTGTTTATATTGACACCATTAGTGATTATATGTCTTCTTATATGTTTTTTATTAGCAACCAGCGTTGTTAGAGGTTTTTCTCCAACTGATCAATGCTAACTGGCTGTTTAACTCTTCCTGTGCTGGACGCAATTTTGCTAGTCCCTTCTTTTGATCCGATCCAACTGCCTATCCAAGGTATTTACATATGCTTATATATGGATACAGCTGTATATAGAAACTTTTATTTTTAACCTTATTGCTTGAGATTTTACCCCCCCAGAATTTTCTTTGGTGGGTGTACTCTCCCATTATTTATTATTGTTTACCTTTTTTACTATAGCATTGTGTAAACCCCACTTGGACTGACTGGCTGGTGTGGCTCTCCTTTGGCATATACTGTGGAATCCTTTTTCACAGTTTGATTTAATGGCATACAGCTGATTTTAATTGTGATTGGATGTTCTTGGACCTGGACGGGTAAGTGTGCTCCTGGTCTCTTTCACTGTACAACTAGTTTATGTGACCTTTGTATTTTCATGAACTACTCTATTACAAATGTTTATCCCCCAAATATCATTTATGTATAAATATAGATCATTTTGTACTGCAACACCAGCGGTCTGTACTTTTCAGACTGTTGTTATTGTTTTTGGCAATATTCACAATGCCTTATTTTGTTTTTCTCTCTTTTTTCTATTTTGTAGCTTGTTGCACTGCCCTTGATAAAGCTCAATCGAGCGAAACATGTCGGGCCTCCTTCAACAGGTTCCTCTGCTACTGTTTTAGTCGCTAACATCACCTATGAGACCATCCATGTCTTGTTTGATATTCTGTGTTATTTAAAAACCAATTTATATGTCTGAATAAATGATTATTTTTATATTTATTTCATTGTTTTGGATTGAATTTTCCAATATTAACACCTTTAAAATCCCAGGGTTTGTCACCCTTTCCCGCATTTCTTGTTTTCTGTTTATATCGGGATGTGGTGTTCAGTGATTTGAGTATCTGTGCTTCATTTACATATTCTTACAATAGAATAGTGTAGAGGACAGTGACAACTTCACTATAAAGCAAGATTTTTAGCATCATTAAGACCCATCCAACCCCACTGCATCAGTCTGAAGGACAATAAACTGGCCCTTTGTTTAGAAGGTTTAGAGACCTTTGGCGTAGAAGCACCCCCCTACATACATCCTCGCCTAACTCTAGACCTGGGGAGAAGCTACATTTAAGGAGGCATGTCTGCCAAAAATAAGTTCAACCTTTGTGACCTATAAGAGAGAATATTGATTTTTCCATATGTACAAACTTCACTAACTGCAACTAATATATTAACCACTTCAGCCCCGGACCATACAGTATTGCTGGTCAAAGACCAGGCCACTTTTTGCGATTCGGCACTGCGTCGCTTTAACTGACAATTGCGGGGTCGTGCGACGTGGCTCCCAAACAAGATTGGTGTCCTTTTTTTCCCACAAATAGAGCTTTATTTTGGTGGTATTTGATTACCTCTGCGGTTTTTAGTTTTTGCGCTATTAACAAAAATAGAGCGACAATTTTGAAAAAAAATAATATTTTTTACTTTTTGCTATATTAAATATCCCCCAAAAATATATAAAAAACATTTTTTTCCTCAGTTTAGGCCGATACGTATTTTTCTACATATATTTCATAAAAAAAAATCGCAATAAGCGTTTATTGATTGGTTTGCGCAAAAGTTATAGCGTTTACAATATAGGGGATAGTTTTATGGTATTTTTATTAATATTTTTTTCTTACCAGTAATGGCGGCGATCATCGATTTTTATCGGTACTGCGTCATTATGGCGGACACTTCGGACACTTTTGACACATTATTGGGACCATTGGCATTATTATAGGGATCAGTGCTATAAAAATGCATTGATTACTATAAAAATGCCACTGGAAGGGGTTAACACTAGGGGGCAAGGAAGGGGTTCCCTGGGCGTGTTCTTACTGAAGGGGGGGTGGACTGACTTGGGGAAATGACTGATCACTGTTCATACATTGTATGAATAAACAATGAGGCATTTCTCCCCCTGACAGGACCGGGAGCTGTGGGCCTAATCCACAAAAGGGATACGCCGGCGTATCTACTGATACGCCGTCGTATCCCTGTTTCTATCTATGGAACTGATCCACAGAATCAGTTTCACATAGATAGGCAGAAGATCCGACATGTGTAAGGGACTTACACTGTCGGATCTTAGGATGCAGTACCGCATCCGCCGCTGGGGGCATTTCTCATCGAAATCCAGCGTCGGGTATGCAAATTAGCACTTACGGAGATCCACAAAGCTTTTACGCTTCGTTTTTTCTCCGTAAGTATTAGTTTGCCATCTCAAAATTAGGGCTGCTTTTACAAAGTGTAAAGTTAGTACACCATGTAAAAGTAGACCCTTCTTTCCCGCGACACTGTCAAATTTATTTTTAATTTTTTTTTTCCCGCCGCATCTTTTTTTTTTTTTCGACGCACCTTTTTTTACCCGGCGCAATTCACATAACTCGGCGTAACGTAAAACCAAGCAAAACACGTCTGGAAAATCGCGTCGGGAGCATGCGCAGTACGTCCGGCGCGGGAGCGCGCCTAATTTAAATGGGACTCGCCCCATTAGATTAGGAACGCCTTGCGCCGGACGGATTTAAGTTACACCGCTCAAAATTTCTAGGTAAGTGCTTTGTAGATCGGGCACTTAGGTAGAGATTTTGCGGCGGTGTAACTTAAATGGGAAAAATTATGTAGCGCCGGGTTTTTGTGGATTAGGCCCTGTGTGTTTACCAGCTTTGTAGGGAGGGACATTTTTGCCCATTCTTCTTTGAAAAATAGCTCAAGCTCTGTTAGATTGGATGAGTTTCTGTGAACAGCAATTTTCAAGTCTTGCCACAGATTCTCAATTGGATTTAGGTCTGGACTTTGACTGGGCCATTCTAACACATGAATATGCTTTGATCTAAACTATTCCATTGTAGCTCTGGCTGTATGTTTAGGGTCATTCTCCTGCTGGAAGGTGAACCTCCGCCCCAGTCTCAAGTCTTTTGTAAACTCTTAACAGGTTTTCTTCTAAGATTGCCCTGTATTTGGCTCCATCCACATTCCCGCTAAGGTTCTCTAACAAACCTCTGAGGGCTTCACCGAACAGCAGTATTTATCCTGGGATTAAATTACACACAGGCAGACTCTGTTTAGTAATCAGGTGACTTCTGCAGGCAATTGGTTCCACTAGATTTTAATTAGGGGTATCAGAGTAAAGGGGGCTGAATACAAATGCACGCCACACTTTTCAGATATTTATTTGTAAAAAATAAATAAACATTTAACATTTTCCTTCCACTTCACAATTATGTGCCAAATCCCTATCAAATACATTTATGTTTTGGGTTGTAACATGCCAAAATGTGTAAAATTGTCAAGTAAATATCTTTCTCTTTATAGTACTGCATGTGCAACCAGTCTGCAGAAGAGCTTCAGATGAAGCTTTTATCATTTGTATTCCTTTTACAGCTCTATGTTTACAACTTCTACATTTTTTAAATCTCTACTGAGGCTACTCTGACCTCTAAAGTGGATGAAATTGCATGAATGTTGTCTCCGCCAGCCTTGTAAAAGAAAAACTTACAATATTCAAAATCTCAGCTGGTCAGAAGAACATTGCAAAGTTAGAAATGCACATACATCACATGAAAAAGGAAAAGTAATTAACAGGTCCATCCAGCCGAGGCTCCTTTCACACGGGCGGACCGATGGGGTCTGCCTATCAGCTTTTTAGGCGGCCCCGATTGGACCATCCATTGCCATCCATGAAGTGGCGAATGTCAACGGGCACCCATCGAAATCCAATCTGCTAAAAACAGAGGGATGAAGGATCTGTTACCCATCCGTCTGCCAGATCGGATGACAGCCGGATGGAAACGGACAGGACCTGTCGTTTGCCTGCTGAGGGGGATCAGCGGAATGATTCCCTGCTGAGCAGGCTGATCTGAACGGCCTTTTAAATATGCCAAATGGATTTTGCACTCCCATACAAGTCAAAACCCACTTAAAGCAGGTCAAATCTAGGTCAGAAGAAGGTTGTCTGCAGTTCAAATGCATATGTCAATAAATTTTTAATAATCTCAGAAATGTTTAAAAAAGGATGTCAAACTAAGGCCCTCAACATAAACCGGAAGTCTGTCAACACAGGTCCTAAAAGTTGTAATTCAATTTCGGCAGATATTGGGGAACCCCAATGACACCTGTTATCCCTTGGAGGCTTTAGGAGAGAGATCTGTGAATTCCCATGTCTACATATCTGCTGCAGCCCAGTTGGATTGGATTCTATGTTGGAGCACATGTAGAGACTACGGGCCAGATTCAGATAGATCAGCGGATCTTTAGATCCGCGTAATCTATCTGATTTAAGATCTGCCGCTGCAAGTTTTAGAGGCAAGTGGGTAATTCACAAAACACTTACCTCCAAACTTGCGGCGGCGGATCGTAAATCCCCCGGCGGAATTAAAATTCCGCGGCTGGACAACACCAGACGGGTTATCGACCTGATAGATGTGGTGAACAGGGAGGGCCAGGAGTCGCTGGCCCTTAGTCTAGATGCGGAAAAGGCATTTGATCGCCTCAGTTGGCCTTTCCTGTTTGCCACTTTGAGACACATAGGGCTTCGCGGCCCCTTCCTGCAGGCCATACAGCACCTCTATACGAATCCTACATCTCAGGTTAAGACCCCCTTCGCCCACTCTCCCTCCTTCCCGATAGCAAATGGAACGTGCCAGGGATGCCCACTTTCGCCTCTTCTGTTCGCGCTTTGTGTGGAGCCCCTGGCGGCATCGATTCGCAGGAACCCGGACATCCGGGGTGTTTCGGTGCGGGGTAGGGAATTCAAGCTGGCGCTTTTTGCAGACGACGTTATCCTGACCCTGACCCAACTTAGAATCTCCCTGCCTAACCTCCACGCTGAACTCGATCTATATAGGTCTCTGTCGGGTTATAAGATAAATGCGGCCAAGTCGGTAGCTCTCCCCATTAACATCCCCGATGAGGAGGTTCGACATCTGAAGCAGTGCTTCCCCTACCATTGGGCAACAGCGGGTCTGAAGTATCTGGGGGTACAGATCACCCCGTCCTTTGACTCTTTATATAAGGCCAACTCCCCCCCCCCCTATCGTTCCATGCATTTGCAGTCTCCTTTCTCTCCTCTTTCTTCTTCTCTCTTATTTTCTCTTTCCCTTTCCCTCTTTTTTTTTGGCTCCCTCTTTTTGTTTCTTCCTTTGCCTCTGCTACTCAGGGGTTTGTTCTACACGTGCTTGCTTTTGTCTTTTGGCAGATTGTGTTTTTAGGTTGGCTGCTCATGAGTGGAGTTACTGAGCTCCCCCTGATATCTGCCTTGTACTGTACTGTTATATGCACTGTTTTCCTTTCTATTGATGCTCTGCTGACATCCCTGTACCGTTTCTTTTATGGCACGGGGGTTACCTCGTGTCTAATAAAAAAATTGTTAATTGAAAAAAAAAAAAATTCCGCGGCTAGGGGTAGTTTAGTATTTAAATCAGGCGCGTCCCCGCGCCGATTTAAATGCGCATGCGCCATCCGCCGTCGCTAGGACGTCATTGGTTTCGGCGTGAGCGTAACTTGCGTCCAGCGCGTTTGAGAATCGACGTACGCAAACGACGTAAAATTTCAAAATTCGACGCGGGAACGACGGCCATACTTAACATTGGCTGCGCCTCATAGAAGCAGGGGTAACTATAGGCCGGAAAAAGCCGAACGCAAACGACGTAAAAAAAAAGCGTCGGGCGGTCGTTCGTTTCGGAATCGGCGTATCTTCTCATTTGCATAATCGTTGTGTAAATAAAGCGAAATGCCACCTAGCGGCTGGCCGGGAATTGCAGCCTAAGATCCGACGGTGTAACACAGTTACACCTGTCGGATCTTAGGCATATCTATGCGTAACTGATTCTATGAATCAGTCGCATAGATACGACCGGCAGAACTCAGAGATACGACGGTGTATCAGGAGATACACCGTCGTATCTCTTTGAGAATCTGGCCCCACCAGTGGAAGTACAGCATTGAGGATCTTGTTGCTGGAGGTACCAGGAGGTATGGCACACCAGTGTGGAATCCAACCCAGTACAGTTTACTTCTAACTGAAAAATCACTTTTGATATATGCTTCTGTGACTACTGTACGAAATTCTGTTCATGGTAGAATTGGAGAATCCTAATGCCCTGTACACACGATCGGTCAACCCGATGAGAACGGTCTGATGGATTTTTCCATCAGTTAACCGATGAAGCTGACTGATGGTCAGTCGTGCCTACACACCATCAGTTAAAAAAAGGATCGTGTCAGAACGCGGTGACGCAAAACACAACGACGTGCTGAAAAAAACGAAGTTCAGTGCTTCCAAGCATGCGTCGACTTGATTCTGAGCATGCGTGATTTTTAACCGATGGACGTGCCCACAGACGATCGTTTTTTTTCTATCGGTTAGGTATCCATCGGTTAATTTTAAAACAAGTTTCACATTTTTTAACCGATGAATAAATAACCGATGGGGCCCACACACGATCGGTTTGGTCTGATGAAACCGGTCCATCAGACCGTTCTAATTGGATTGACCGATCGTGTTTACGTGGCATTAGCTTGAACGATACTTATAAAAACTTTGTTTATTCTTCACAAAGATAAGCAAGACAGAACTTACATAGTGACATATGGTAACATATGGTATGGTTTCAGACATCAGAAGGAGAAAGATGACAGATGTTATGTCCTCCATAGTGTAGGGTTCATTCCCTTCCCTTCCTAACTAACCATTTAGAACCATGTATTCTTATACTGTTTGTAAAGCTGAGGTCAGCTCTCCTACATCTCCCAAGAAAGGTAGAAATTTAAGAGTAACACCCATTCTTGCATATACTCAACTATAAGCCGAGTTTTTCAGCACATTTTCTGGTGCTGAAAATGCCCCCCTTGGCTTATACTCGAGTCACCTTTTTGCGCCTGATCTCCCAGACTTTGGGGACCCGGTACCCGGTAAACTTGGCACATGTATAGCCCCACTCTACACGTGTGCAAAGTTTGGTGTCCAGAGGACCTATGGCCGGGGGGCACAGATTTTTCATAGTCGGGCACCCCTTCCATAGACTCCCATGTTAAATGGTAATTTCTCCGGTAAATTTGGGGACCTGGCTGGCAGTAGGTCCCCTGGACGCCAAACTTGGCACACATATAGCCACTCTCTTCCCCTACAAGTGTTTAAAGTTTGCTGTCTGGGGGACCTACGGCCAGGGAGCACCGATTTTTCAAACCCGGCCACCCCTTCTATATACTCCCATGTAAAAACTTAAGTCTAGTCATGGATACAGTGAGGCATGGGCACAGTGAGGCATGGGCACAGTGAGGCATGGACACAGTGAGGCATGGACACAGTGATGCATGGGCACAGTGAAGCATGGGCACAGTGAGGCATGGGCACATTGAGGCATGGACACAGTGAGGCATGGGCACAGTGAGGCATGGGCACAGTGAGGCATGGACACAGTGAGGCATGGACACAGTGAGGCATGGGCACAGTGAAGTGAGGCATGGACACAGTGAGGCATGCACATGGACACAGTGAGGCATGCACATGGACACAGTATTGCAAAGTGAGGCACAGTGAGGCATGCAGATGGACACCCTAGGCTTATACCCGAGTCAATACTTTTTTCCCAGTTTTTGTGGTAAAATTAGGTGCCTCGGCTTATATTCAGGTCGGCTTACACTCGAGTATATACGGTCAGTGGCGGAGCTACCGCCATAGCAACCCACGCGGGCGCTATGGTAGGGTGACCACATTTCCAAACTGCCATTCAGGGACACCCCCCCTTCCTAAAAAAGATAACTTTTTATAAAAAAAAATTGTGCTCCCCCCATGGTTTTTACCGGTACATCCTGGGACCTGTAGTTCTTCACTAGTTTTTATTTTAATTCTGCACTGATTGTCTTTGAAATTACCCCTGCCCCCTATTAAATCCAATCTGGGGACAAAACCAGGGACAGACTTGGTCCGGGGACAGTGTCCTCAATCAGGGGACTGTCCCCTGAAACTGGGGATGTCTGCTCACCCTACTATATATAGATAAAACAGACTCGCGGTACAATAACATGTCATAATTACCCGGAGCACTGTCATATTCTTGGAGAGGTTATGGTTCTGCGGTATGGTGCCTGCCCTCCATGCGCCAGTCTCTGGGTTCAACCCCCGGACGGTCCATGGGGCCCAGCGTCACTTGACGTGGCCATCTCTCCCCCATTTTAAACCTCAAATCTACCCTTTTTATTTTTTTTCCCAAATTCACAATACTTACACAAAATACTACTAAATCACACATTTTCACAACAAAAATACGCACAACAACAATTGCGCGCTCGTGCCACGTGGCTCCCAAACAAAATTCACCTCCTTTTTTTACACCCAAATACACCTTTCTTTTAGTGCTATTGGATGATTTTTTTGCGCTATAAAAAAAGATAGAGCCACCATTTTGAAAAAATATCAATCATTTGATTTTTTGCTTTTTTCTACAACAAATATCCCCCCCAAAAAATCTAGAAACATTTTTGTTTTACACAGTTTAGGCCGATAGGTATTCTGCTACATACTTTTAGTAAAAAAAAAAAATCGCAATAAGCGTACATTGATTGGTCTGCGCAAAAGTAATAGCGTCTACAAAATAGGGGATAGATTTATTGAATTGTTTTTTTTTTTTTTTACTAGTAATGGCGGCCATCTGCTGTTTTTATTGTGACCGTGACATTTTTGGGACCATTCACATTTATACAGCGATTAGTGCTATAAAACTGCACTGATTACTGTGTAAATGTGACTGGCAGGGAAGGGGTTAACAGCAGGGGGTTAAATATGTTGCCTAGTGAGTGATTTTATCTGTAGGGGGAGGGGACTCACAAGGGGAGGAGACCGATGTGTGTTCCTCTGTAGTACTGGGAACACATATCGGTGTCTCCTCACCTCACAGGACTGTGGATGTATATGTTTACACACACAGATCCATGGTCCTGCCGTGATTGTGGGCAATGGCAGGTGGGTGCCCGGCGGACATCGCGGCCGCCGGACACCGGGTCCCGAGCGATGCCGCGCCCACCCCCCAGGCGGCCGGGAAGCCCAGGGAGATCCCATCTGTGGACGTCATATGACAATGGGCGGGTAGGAAAGTGCCTAAAAGAGGTGGTGACATGTCGACAAAAAAAAAAAGGGGGGGGGGTGCATACTCCATGGACCACAGGGTAATTTTTCTGCAATCGCCTTTCTTTGTCTCCTATCTATCTGTCACCTGCCCTCTGAAGAGCGATCACTTTTCAGAGGGCCAGCAAGGTCTGGTGTCGATGCAAGCGTAGATGGGTTTTTCAGAGGCCTTTTCCACATGTTTGTATCCATGACTTATAGTTAGGGTGACCACATTTCCAAACTGCCATACAGGGACACCCCCCCCCTTTCTAAAAAAAGATAACTTTTTATAAAAAAACATTGTGACCCCCCCCCCCCCATGGTTTTTACCGGTTCATCCTGGGACCTGTAGTTCTTCACTAGTTGGGGGGGGTCGCATCTTCAGCTCTGAGGGGTTGATGCTGGGACCTGTGTCAGTTTCATTCCGGGACACTGTATTGTCCCAGAGTGAAGGTGCCCGGGACAGACCTGCAGAATGCGGGACTGTCCCGGGCAATCTGGGACACGTGGTCACTAGGGTGACCACGTGTCCCGGATTGCTCGGGACAGTCCCGCATTCTGCAGGTCTGTCCCGGGCACCTTCACTCTGGGACAATACAGTGTCCCGGAATGAAACTGACACAGGTCCCAGCATCAACCCCTCAGAGCTTAAGATGTAACAACCCCCCAAACTAGTAAAGAACTACAGGTCCCAGCATAGATCTGTGAAATCTATGGGGTCACACCCTTAGATCTAATGTGAATGGTCCCAAAAATGTCACGGTCACAATAAAAACCGCAGATGGCCGCCATTACTAGTAAAAAAAAAAAAAAAAAATTCAATAAATCTATCCCCTATTTTGTAGACGCTAATACTTTTGCGCAGACCAATCAATGTACGCTTATTGCGATTTTTTTGATATTTTTTTCAAAATGGTGGCTCTATCTTTTTTTATAGCGCAAAAAAATCATCCAATAGCACTAAAAGAAAGGTGTATTTGGGTGTAAAAAAAGGAGGTGAATTTTGTTTGGGAGCCACGTGGCACGAGCGCGCAATTTATGTTGTGCGTATTTTTGTTGTGAAAAGGTGTGATTTAGTAGTATTTTGTGTAAGTATTGTGAATTTGGGCAAAAAACCCCAAAAAAGGGTAGATTTGAGGTTTAAAATGGGGGAGAGATGGCCACGTCAAGTGACGCTGGGCCCCATGGACCGTCCGGGACTTGAACCCAGAATGTGGCGCACGGAGGGCAGGCACCATACCGCAGAACCATAACCTCTCCAAGAATATGACAGTGCTCCGGGTAATTATGACATGTTATTCTACGGCGAGTCTGTTTTATCTATATATAGTAGGGTGAGCAGACATCCCCAGTTTCAGGGGACAGTCCCCTGATTGAGGACACTGTCCCCGGACCAAGTCTGTCCCTGGTTTTGTCCCCAGATTGGATTTAATAGGGGGCAGGGGTAATTTCAAAGACAATCAGTGCAGAATTAAAATAAAAACTAGTGAAGAACTACAGGTCCCAGGATGTACCGGTAAAAACCATGGGGGGGGCACAATTTTTTTTTATAAAAAGTTATCTTTTTTTAGGAAGGGGGGTGGGGGGTGTCCCTGAATGGCAGTTTGGAAATGTGGTCACCCTACTGGGGGGTGGGCGCGGCATCGCTCGGGACCTGGTGTCCGGCGGCCGCGATGTCCGCCGGGCACCCACCTGCCATTGCCCACAATCACGGCAGGACCATGGATCTGTGTGTGTAAACATATACATCCACAGTCCTGTCAGGTGAGGAGACACCGATATGTGTTCCCAGTACTACAGAGGAACACACACATCGGTCTCCTCCCCTTGTGAGTCCCCTCCCCCTACAGATAAAATCACTCACTAGGCAACATATTTAACCCCCTGCTGTTAACCCCTTCCCTGCCAGTCACATTTACACAGTAATCAGTGCAGTTTCATAGCACTAATCGCTGTATAAATGTGAATGTTCCCAAAAATGTCACGGTCACAATAAAAACCGCAGATGGCCGCCATTACTAGTAAAAAAAAACAAAAAACAATTCAATAAATCTATCCCCTATTTTGTAGACGCTATTACTTTTGCGCAGACCAATCAATGTACGCTTATTGCGATTTTTTTTTTATTACTAAAAGTATGTAGCAGAATACCTATCGGCCTAAACTGTGTAAAACAAAAATGTTTCTAGATTTTTTGGGGGGGATATTTGTTGTAGGAAAAAGCAAAAAATCAAATGATTGATATTTTTTTCAAAATGGTGGCTCTATGTTTTTTTATAGCGCAAAAAAATCATCCAATAGCACTGAAAGAAAGGTGTATTTGGGTGTAAAAAAAGGAGGTGAATTTTGTTTGTGAGCCACGTGGCACGAGCGCGCAATTGTTGTTGTGCGTATTTTTGTTGTGAAAAGGTGTGATTTAGTAGTATTTTGTGTAAGTATTGTGAATTTGGGCAAAAAAAAAAAAAAAAACAGGGTAGATTTGAGGTTTAAAATGGGGGAGAGATAGCCATGTCAAGTGACGCTGGGCCCCATGGACCGTCCGGGGGTTGAACCCAGAGTGTGGCGCACGGAGGGCAGGCACCATACCGCAGAACCATAACCTCTCCAAGAATATGACAGTGCTCCGGGTAATTATGACATGTTATTCTACCGCGGGTCTGTTTTATCTATATATAGTAGGGTGACCAGACATCCCCAGTTTCAGGGGACAGTCCCCTGATTGAGGACACTGTCCCCGGACCAAGTCTGTCCCTGGTTTTGTCCCCAGATTGGATTTAATAGGGGGCAGGGGTAATTTCAAAGACAATCAGTGCAGAATTAAAATAAAAACTAGTGAAGAACTACAGGTCCCAGGATGTACCGGTAAAAACCATGGGGGGGGCACAATTTTTTTTTATAAAAAGTTATCTTTTTTTAGGAAGGGGGGTGGGGGGTGTCCCTGAATGGCAGTTTGGAAATGTGGTCACCCTAGTCATATGACGCGAACAGGATAACAGAGACGGCGAGGGGCGCGCAGTGTGGCGAACGGAGGTGCGGTGTGTTACTCCAATCGTGGTATGGAGCCTCTGACAGAGGCTTCTTACCACATGATCAGCTGTGACCAATCACAGCTGATCATCGCGTGAACCAGGAAGTGCCATTTACCGGCTTTCCTCCGTTTACGCTGACAGGGAGAGCTGATCTGCGGCTCTCCCTTTTAGGGGGGGGGGTGGTCTGTGTTGATAATCAGGACATTGATTATCAGCACAGCAGGCGGCCTAGGGTGACCACGTGTCCCAGATTGCCCGGGACAGTCCCGCATTCTGCAGGTCTGTCCCGGGCACCTTCACTCTGGGACAATACAGTGTCCCGGAATGAAACTGACACAGGTCCCAGCATCAACCCCTCAGAGCTTAAGATGTAACACCCCCCCAAACTAGTGAAGAACTACAGGTCCCAGCATAGATCTGTGAAATCTATGGGGTCACACCCTTGGATCTCATGGGTTCATGCTGGGAGATTCAAAATTGGGGGGGATGGGGGTCACATCTTTAGATATCATCGGTTCATGCTGGGATTTGTAGTCCTTTACTTTAGGGGGGTGTGACCTCCCCAAAGTTAAGGACTACAGGTCCTAGCATGACCCCCCCCCCCCCCAGAGCTGAAGATGCGACCCCCTCCCCCAACTAGTGAAGAACAACAGGTCCCAGGATGAACCGGTAAAAACCATGGGGGGGGGGTCACAATGTTTTTTTATAAAAAGTTATCTTTTTTTAGAAAGGGGGGGGGGGGTGTCCCTGTATGGCAGTTTGGAAATGTGGTCACCCTAACTATAAGTCATGGATACAAACATGTGGAAAAGGCCTCTGAAAAACCCATCTACGCTTGCATCGACACCAGACCTTGCTGGCCCTCTGAAAAGTGATCGCTCTTCAGAGGGCAGGTGACAGGTAGATAGGAGACAAAGAAAGGCGATTGCAGAAAAATTACCCTGTGGTCCATGGAGTATGCACCCCCCCCCCTTTTTTTTTTTGTCGACATGTCACCACCTCTTTTAGGCACTTTGCTACCCGCCCATTGTCATATGACGTCCACAGATGGGATCTCCCTGGGCTTCCCGGCCGCCTGGGGGGTGGGCGCGGCATCGCTCGGGACCCGGTGTCCGGCGGCCGCGATGTCCGCCGGGCACCCACCTGCCATTGCCCACAATCACGGCAGGACCATGGATCTGTGTGTGTAAACATATACATCCACAGTCCTGTCAGGTGAGGAGACACCGATATGTGTTCCCAGTACTACAGAGGAACACACATCGGTCTCCTCCCCTTGTGAGTCCCCTCCCCCTACAGATAAAATCACTCACTAGGCAACATATTTAACCCCCTGCTGTTAACCCCTTCCCTGCCAGTCACATTTACACAGTAATCAGTGCAGTTTTATAGCACTAATCGCTGTATAAATGTGAATGGTCCCAAAAATGTCACGGTCACAATAAAAACCGCAGATGGCCGCCATTACTAGTAAAAAAACAAAAAAACAATTCAATAAATCTGTCCCCTATTTTGTAGACGCTATTACTTTTGCGCAGACCAATCAATGTACGCTTATTGCGATTTTTTTTTTTTACTAAAAGTATGTAGCAGAATACCTATCGGCCTAAACTGTGTAAAACAAAAATGTTTCTAGATTTTTTGGGGGGGATATTTGTTGTAGGAAAAAGCAAAAAATCAAATGATTGATATTTTTTTCAAAATGGTGGCTCTATCTTTTTTTATAGCGCAAAAAAATGATCCAATAGCACTGAAAGAAAGGTGTATTTGGGTGTAAAAAAAGGAGGTGAATTTTGTTTTGGGAGCCACGTGGCACGAGCGCGCAATTGTTGTTGTGCGTATTTTTGTTGTGAAAAGGTGTGATTAAGTAGTATTTTGTGTAAGTATTGTGAATTTGGGCAAAAGAACCCAAAAAAGGGTAGATTTGAGGTTTAAAATGGGGGAGAGATGGCCACGTCAAGTGACGCTGGGCCCCATGGACCGACCGGGGCTTGAACCCAGAGTGTGGCGCACGGAGGGCAGGCACCATACCGCAGAACCATAACCTCTCCAAGAATATGACAGTGCTCCGGGTAATTATGACATGTTATTGTACCGTGAGTCTGTTTTATCTATATATAGTAGGGTGAGCAGACATCCCCAGTTTCAGGGGACAGTCCCCTGATTGAGGACACTGTCCCCGGACCAAGTCTGTCCCTGGTTTTGTCCCCAGATTGGATTTAATAGGGGGCAGGGGTAATTTCAAAGACAATCAGTGCAGAATTAAAATAAAAACTAGTGAAGAACTACAGGTCCCAGGATGTACCGGTAAAAACCATGGGGGGGGCACAATTTTTTTTTATAAAAAGTTATCTTTTTTTAGGAAGGGGGGTGGGGGGTGTCCCTGAATGGCAGTTTGGAAATGTGGTCACCCTAGTCATATGACGCGAACAGGATAACAGAGACGGCGAGGGGCGCGCAGTGTGGCGAACGGAGGTGCGGTGTGTTACTCCAATCGTGGTATGGAGCCTCTGACAGAGGCTTCTTACCACATGATCAGCTGTGACCAATCACAGCTGATCATCGCGTGAACCAGGAAGTGCCATTTACCGGCTTTCCTCCGTTTACGCTGACAGGGAGAGCTGATCTGCGGCTCTCCCTTTTAGGGGGGGGGGGGGGTCTGTGTTGATAATCAGGACATTGATTATCAGCACAGCAGGCCTAGGGTGACCACGTGTCCCAGATTGCCCGGGACAGTCCCGCATTCTGCAGGTCTGTCCCGGGCACCTTCACTCTGGGACAATACAGTGTCCCGGAATGAAACTGACACAGGTCCCAGCATCAACCCCTCAGAGCTTAAGATGTAACACCCCCCCCAAACTAGTGAAGAACTACAGGTCCCAGCATAGATCTGTGAAATCTATGGGGTCACACCCTTAGATCTCATGGGTTCATGCTGGGAGATTCAAAATTGGGGGGGATGGGGGTCACATCTTTAGATATCATCGGTTCATGCTGGGATTTGTAGTCCTTTACTTTAGGGGGGTGTGACCTCCCCAAAGTTAAGGACTACAGGTCCTAGCATGACCCCCCCCCCCAGAGCTGAAGATGCGACCCCCTCCCCCAACTAGTGAAGAACAACAGGTCCCAGGATGAACCGGTAAAAACCATGGGGGGGGGGGTCACAATGTTTTTTTATAAAAAGTTATCTTTTTTTTAGAAAGGGGGGGGGGGGGGGGTCCCTGTATGGCAGTTTGGAAATGTGGTCACCCTAACTATAAGTCATGGATACAAACATGTGGAAAAGGCCTCTGAAAAACCCATCTACGCTTGCATCGACACCAGACCTTGCTGGCCCTCTGAAAAGTGATCGCTCTTCAGAGGGCAGGTGACAGGTAGATAGGAGACAAAGAAAGGCGATTGCAGAAAAATTACCCTGTGGTCCATGGAGTATGCACCCCCCCCCCTTTTTTTTTTTGTCGACATGTCACCACCTCTTTTAGGCACTTTCCTACCCGCCCATTGTCATATGACGTCCACAGATGGGATCTCCCTGGGCTTCCCGGCCGCCTGGGGGGTGGGCGCGGCATCGCTCGGGACCCGGTGTCCGGCGGCCGCGATGTCCGCCGGGCACCCAAATGTCATTGCCCACAATCACGGCAGGACCATGGATCTGTGTGTGTAAACATATACATCCACAGTCCTGTCAGGTGAGGAGACACCGATATGTGTTCCCAGTACTACAGAGGAACACACACATCGGTCTCCTCCCCTTGTGAGTCCCCTCCCCCTACAGATAAAATCACTCACTAGGCAACATATTTAACCCCCTGCTGTTAACCCCTTCCCTGCCAGTCACATTTACACAGTAATCAGTGCAGTTTTATAGCACTAATCGCTGTATAAATGTGAATGGTCCCAAAAATGTCACGGTCACAATAAAAACCGCAGATGGCCGCCATTACTAGTAAAAAAAAAAAAAAACAATTCAATAAATCTGTCCCCTATTTTGTAGACGCTATTACTTTTGCGCAGACCAATCAATGTACGCTTATTGCGATTTTTTTTTTTTTACTAAAAGTATGTAGCAGAATACCTATCGGCCTAAACTGTGTAAAACAAAAATGTTTCTAGATTTTTTGGGGGGGATATTTGTTGTAGGAAAAAGCAAAAAATCAAATGATTGATATTTTTTTCAAAATGGTGGCTCTATCTTTTTTTATAGCGCAAAAAAATGATCCAATAGCACTAAAAGAAAGGTGTATTTGGGTGTAAAAAAAGGAGGTGAATTTTGTTTGGGAGCCACGTGGCACGAGCGCGCAATTGATGTTGTGCGTATTTTTGTTGTGAAAAGGTGTGATTTAGTAGTATTTTGTGTAAGTATTGTGAATTTGGGCAAAAAACCCCAAAAAAGGGTAGATTTGAGGTTTAAAATGGGGGAGAGATGGCCACGTCAAGTGACGCTGGGCCCCATGGACCGTCCGGGGGTTGAACCCAGAGTGTGGCGCACGGAGGGCAGGCACCATACCGCAGAACCATAACCTCTCCAAGAATATGACAGTGCTCCGGGTAATTATGACATGTTATTGTACGGCGAGTCTGTTTTATCTATATATAGTAGGGTGACCAGACATCCCCAGTTTCAGGGGACAGTCCCCTGATTGAGGACACTGTCCCCGGACCAAGTCTGTCCCTGGTTTTGTCCCCAGATTGGATTTAATAGGGGGCAGGGGTAATTTCAAAGACAATCAGTGCAGAATTAAAATAAAAACTAGTGAAGAACTACAGGTCCCAGGATGTACCGGTAAAAACCATGGGGGGGGGGCACAATTTTTTTTTATAAAAAGTTATCTTTTTTTAGGAAGGGGGGGGGGGGGGGTGTCCCTGAATGGCAGTTTGGAAATGTGGTCACCCTAGTCATATGACGCGAACAGGATAACAGAGACGGCGAGGGGCGCGCAGTGTGGCGAACGGAGGTGCGGTGTGTTACTCCAATCGTGGTATGGAGCCTCTGACAGAGGCTTCTTACCACATGATCAGCTGTGACCAATCACAGCTGATCATCGCGTGAACCAGGAAGTGCCATTTACCGGCTTTCCTCCGTTTACGCTGACAGGGAGAGCTGATCTGCGGCTCTCCCTTTTAGGGGGGGGGGGGGTCTGTGTTGATAATCAGGACATTGATTATCAGCACAGCAGGCCTAGGGTGACCACGTGTCCCGGATTGCCCGGGACAGTCCCGCATTCTGCAGGTCTGTCCCGGGCACCTTCACTCTGGGACAATACAGTGTCCCGGAATGAAACTGACACAGGTCCCAGCATCAACCCCTCAGAGCTTAAGATGTAACACCCCCCCAAACTAGTGAAGAACTACAGGTCCCAGCATAGATCTGTGAAATCTATGGGGTCACACCCTTAGATCTCATGGGTTCATGCTGGGAGATTCAAAATTGGGGGGGATGGGGGTCACATCTTTAGATATCATCGGTTCATGCTGGGATTTGTAGTCCTTTACTTTAGGGGGGTGTGACCTCCCCAAAGTTAAGGACTACAGGTCCTAGCATGACCCCCCCCCCCAGAGCTGAAGATGCGACCCCCTCCCCCAACTAGTGAAGAACAACAGGTCCCAGGATGAACCGGTAAAAACCATGGGGGGGGGGGGCACAATGTTTTTTTATAAAAAGTTATCTTTTTTTAGAAAGGGGGGGGGGGGGGGGTCCCTGTATGGCAGTTTGGAAATGTGGTCACCCTAACTATAAGTCATGGATACAAACATGTGGAAAAGGCCTCTGAAAAACCCATCTACGCTTGCACCGACACCAGACCTTGCTGGCCCTCTGAAAAGTGATCGCTCTTCAGAGGGCAGGTGACAGGTAGATAGGAGACAAAGAAAGGCGATTGCAGAAAAATTACCCTGTGGTCCATGGAGTATGCACCCCCCCCCCTTTTTTTTTTTGTCGACATGTCACCACCTCTTTTAGGCACTTTCCTACCCGCCCATTGTCATATGACGTCCACAGATGGGATCTCCCTGGGCTTCCCGGCCGCCTGGGGGGTGGGCGCGGCATCGCTCGGGACCCGGTGTCCGGCGGCCGCGATGTCCGCCGGGCACCCACCTGCCATTGCCCACAATCACGGCAGGACCATGGATCTGTGTGTGTAAACATATCCATCCACAGTCCTGTCAGGTGAGGAGACACCGATATGTGTTCCCAGTACTACAGAGGAACACACACATCGGTCTCCTCCCCTTGTGAGTCCCCTCCCCCTACAGATAAAATCACTCACTAGGCAACATATTTAACCCCCTGCTGTTAACCCCTTCCCTGCCAGTCACATTTACACAGTAATCAGTGCAGTTTCATAGCACTAATCGCTGTATAAATGTGAATGGTCCCAAAAATGTCACGGTCACAATAAAAACCGCAGATGGCCGCCATTACTAGTAAAAAAAAACAAAAAAACAATTCAATAAATCTATCCCCTATTTTGTAGACGCTATTACTTTTGCGCAGACCAATCAATGTACGCTTATTGCGATTTTTTTTTTAACTAAAAGTATGTAGCAGAATACCTATCGGCCTAAACTGTGTAAAACAAAAATGTTTCTAGATTTTTTGGGGGGGATATTTGTTGTAGGAAAAAGCAACAAATAAAATGATTGATATTTTTTCCAAAATGGTGGCTCTATCTTTTTTTATAGCGCAAAAAAATGATCCAATAGCACTAAAAGAAAGGTGTATTTGGGTGTAAAAAAAGGAGGTGAATTTTGTTTGTGAGCCACGTGGCACGAGCGCGCAATTGATGTTGTGCGTATTTTTGTTGTGAAAAGGTGTGATTTAGTAGTATTTTGTGTAAGTATTGTGAATTTGGGCAAAAAACCCCAAAAAAGGGTAGATTTGAGGTTTAAAATGGGGGAGAGATGGCCACGTCAAGTGACGCTGGGCCCCATGGACCGTCCGGGGGTTGAACCCAGAGTGTGGCGCACGGAGGGCAGGCACCATACCGCAGAACCATAACCTCTCCAAGAATATGACAGTGCTCCGGGTAATTATGACATGTTATTGTACCGTGAGTCTGTTTTATCTATATATAGTAGGGTGAGCAGACATCCCCAGTTTCAGGGGACAGTCCCCTGATTGAGGACACTGTCCCCGGACCAAGTCTGTCCCTGGTTTTGTCCCCAGATTGGATTTAATAGGGGGCAGGGGTAATTTCAAAGACAATCAGTGCAGAATTAAAATAAAAACTAGTGAAGAACTACAGGTCCCAGGATGTACCGGTAAAAACCATGAGGGGGGGGGGTTACAATTTTTTTTTATAAAAAGTTATCTTTTTTTAGGAAGGGGGGGGGGTGTCCCTGAATGGCAGTTTGGAAATGTGGTCACCCTAGTCATATGACGCAAACAGGATAACAGAGACGGCGAGGGGCGCGCAGTGTGGCGAACGGAGGTGCGGTGTGTTACTCCAATCGTGGTATGGAGCCTCTGACAGAGGCTTCTTACCACATGATCAGCTGTGACCAATCACAGCTGATCATCGCGTGAACCAGGAAGTGCCATTTACCGGCTTTCCTCCGTTTACGCTGACAGGGAGAGCTGATCTGCAGCTCTCCCTTTTAGGGGGGGGGGGGGGGGGTCTGTGTTGATAATCAGGACATTGATTATCAGCACAGCAGGCCTAGGGTGACCACGTGTCCCGGATTGCCCGGGACAGTCCCGCATTCTGCAGGTCTGTCCCGGGCACCTTCACTCTGGGACAATACAGTGTCCCGGAATGAAACTGACACAGGTCCCAGCATCAACCCCTCAGAGCTTAAGATGTAACACCCCCCCAAACTAGTGAAGAACTACAGGTCCCAGCATAGATCTGTGAAATCTATGGGGTCACACCCTTGGATCTCATGGGTTCATGCTGGGAGATTCAAAATTGGGGGGGATGGGGGTCACATCTTTAGATATCATCGGTTCATGCTGGGATTTGTAGTCCTTTACTTTAGGGGGGTGTGACCTCCCCAAAGTTAAGGACTACAGGTCCTAGCATGACCCCCCCCCCCCCCGAGCTGAAGATGTGAGACCCCCTGCCCCCCAAAGAGTGAAGAACTACAGGTCCCAGCATACACCTGTGAAATCTATGAGATCACACCCTTAGATCTCAGGGGTTTCATGCTGGGTGTTGTAGTCCTTCAAATTGGGGGGGGGGGGGGTCACATCTTTGTATTTTAGGAGTTCATGCTGGGACTCGTAGTCCTTCACTTTTGGGGGGAATGTGACCCCCAAAAGTGAAGGACTACAGGTCCCACCATGAACCCCTCAGAGCTGAAGATGCGACCCCCCCCCAACTAGTGAAGAACTACAGGTCCCAGGATGAACCGGTAAAAACCATGGGGGGGGGGTCACAATGTTTTTTTTATAAAAAGTTATATTTTTTTAGAAAGGGGGGGGGGTGTCCCTGTATGGCAGTTTGGAAATCTGGTCACCCTACGGTAAATGGCACTTCCTGGTTCACGCGATGATCAGCTGTGATTGGTCACAGCTGATCATGTGGTAAGAAGCCTCTGTCAGAGGCTCCATACCACGATTGGAGCAACACACCGCACCTCCGTTCGCCACACTGCGCGCCCCTCGCCGTCTCTGTTATCCTGTTCGCGTCATATGACTAGGGTGACCACATTTCCAAACTGCCATTCAGGGACACCCCCCCCCCTTCCTAAAAAAAGATAACTTTTTATAAAAAAAAATTGTGCCCCCCCCCCCCCCCCATGGTTTTTACCGGTACATCCTGGGACCTGTAGTTCTTCACTAGTTTTTATTTTAATTCTGCACTGATTGTCTTTGAAATTACCCCTGCCCCCTATTAAATCCAATCTGGGGACAAAACCAGGGACAGACTTGGTCCGGGGACAGTGTCCTCAATCAGGGGACTGTCCCCTGAAACTGGGGATGTCTGGTCACCCTACGCTATGGGGCCCGCAGCCGAGTGAGGATCAGGGGGGCCCGGTGAAGGGAAGAGAGAGGAGAGGAAGAGGCGAGCTGAGGGCCCCTGGCCACTAGGGGGCCCCATCAGGGTTGCCAGCCTTGGTAAAAGCAGGGACAGTTTGTCGAATCAGTGTTTGGAATCACTGAAATGGCCACTACCGACATAATTTTGATGTACAAATCTCTAGATTGTAGCTGCCCCACCTCTTCACTGCCTTCTCAGCCAATGGGAGCACAGTGTACACGCCCCCTTCTCCAGCGCGGCTTTTTTGACATACGAGCAGGAGAAGATGCCGACTGCTGGAGAGATGAGAGGGAGGAGGGGACAGCCTGCAGTGTGGGGTGGATTGCTGCCTCATAAAAGGTAAGCTGGAAGAATTGTATTATCAGTGCTTACCTATCCTGGTGAGGAGGGGGGAGGCTGTGTAGCAGCAGGGCTCCTCTTGCTGTTAGATGGTTTTTCTGTGTGTGAGAAGTGCCATGCTTCTGGGAGAAGGATGTGCTGCACTTCTCCAATCTCTGCTACATCTCCCTACTCATCACCTGCCCACCAATACACAGGCACAGCCTCCTCTCCTGTATTACCACATGTGAGCTGCTGGGGCACTACAAGTACCAGCATGGCAGAAGGGGCAGCAGCAGTGTGTTCTATCAGGATGATTTTTGGAAAAAAAGTGCTGGTGTTGCTGCCCCTTCTGCCATGCTGGTACTTGTAGTGCCCCAGCAGCTCACATGTGGTAATACAGGAGAGGAGGCTGTGCCTGTGTATTGGTGGGCAGGTGATGAGTAGGGAGATGTAGCAGAGATTGGAGAAGTTCAGCACATCCTTCTCCCAGAAGCATGGCACTTCTCACTATATATATATATATATACACACTGTGTATGTATACAGTGCATGTGTGTGTATACCAGGGGGCGGTCCATCCATTAAGGGCACCACCCCCTCTATGTAGAATGTATAGATTCATGCATTGCATGAATCTATCCATGGCCACCCCCAATTCAGGTGTCCATCCCCTTTTAGGACGCTGGGTGCCTAAATTGCAGGGGGGGGTTTGAAGCACCTGATTAGAGCCCTAGGCTCTAATAGGCTTCACATTAGGGTGGGCTTGGAGCGCAGAGCACTCAGAGCCCATCCAGGTGGGTTTAGAAATGCAAATTAATGTTTGCTTTTCTAACAATGAACCGGCTCTCCGCCAATCAGGAAGTGTGGGTCTGATACCCATCATGTGATTGGTTGAAAGGACAGGCGCTCCTATTGGACGCCTAGCAGGAGAAAAGAATTGGTGCAGGGAGTAAGCAGCTCGGCGCTGCCCGTCCCACATCTCACCGCCGTCACCCACTGCCTGACCTGCCACCATGGGGCAAGTGTCGGTCAGACAACAGGGGGGGGGGGGGGGTGCTGAGGGTCACAGTGGCTGCATTTAATGGCACGGTGGCTGCATCTGTGCCCCATCAATTGCAGCCAACTGTGCCCCATGTGGGGGGGGGGGCTGAGGGTCACAGTGGCTGCATTTGATGGGGCACAGTTGGCTGCATTTGATGGGGCACAGTTGGCTGCATTTGATGGGGCACAGTTGGCTGCATTTGATGGGGCACAGTTGGCTGCATTAGATGGGGCACAGTTGGCTGCATTAGATGGGGCACAGTTGGCTGCATTAGATGGGGCAAAGTTGGCTGCATTAGATGGGGCACAGTGGGCTGCATTTGATGGAACACAGTTGGCTGCATTTGATGGAACACAGTTGGCTGCATTTGATGGGGCACTGTGGCTGCATTTAATGGGGCACTGTGGCTGCATTTGATGGGGCACAGTGAGGCTGCAATTGTTTGCCCATGAGAGGCTTCTGGTGAATTTAGTGGGTCACCAACTCTGAGCCACTCAGCATGTCACGGAGCTTGGTGCCTCTCCGCATGGGTTTGCCCACATTCATGTTGCATCAAAAAAAAGATGGCGGCCATCTCTAAGCCTGGGGGCCCCATAATCTCCTATTGCCCGGGGGCCCCATGAGTTGTCAGTCCGCCCCTGGCTGTCCGTATCAGCAGAGAGCGGAATTGCCCGCTGTAATAGCTTTCATTAGAACTTCCAGTGTTCCCGGGGCTCATGTCACATAGCTCCACCTCTTGGTCCGGCACCTTTGATCGACAGATTGTCGGACATGTGACGTCATCAAAGGCGTTGGGCTAAGAGGTGGGGCTATGTGACGATGAGCCCCGGGAAGACGGGAAATTCAAATGAAAGCTATTATAGCGGCCAATCCCGCTCTCTGCTGATCCGGCCGGCTTGCCTCTTCCTCTGCACAGGTGAGGCTGTATTGGGCACAGGCAATGCTGTATTGGGCACAGGTCACGCTATATGGGGCACAGGCAGTTCAGACTGTATTGGGTACAGGCAGGCCAGGCTGTATTGGGCACAGGTCATGCTGCATTGGGCACAGGCAATGCTGTATTGGGCACAGGTCACGCTGTATGGGGCACAGGCAGGCCAGGCTGTATTGGGCACAGGCAGGCCAGGCTGTATTGGACACAGGCAGGCCAGGCTGTATTGGGCACAGGCAACGCTGTATGGGGCACAGGCAGGCCAGGCTGTATTGGGCACAGGCAGGCCAGGCTGTATTGGGCACAGGCAACGCTGTATGGGGCACAGGTCACGCTGCATGGGGCACAGGTCACGCTGCATGGCGCACAGGTCACGCTGCATGGCGCACAGGTCACGCTGCATGGCGCACAGGTCACGCTGCATGGGGCACAGGTCACGCTGCATGGGGCACAGGTCATTCTGCATTGGGCACAGGTCACGCTGTGTATGGGGCACAGGTCACGCTGTATGGGGCACAGGTCACGCTGCATTGGGCACAGGTCACGCTGCATTGGGCACAGGTCACGCTGCATTGGGCACAGGTCACGCTGTATGGGGCACAGGTCACGCTGCATTGACCCTGGGGCGGCTCTGGGGGGCCCCATACAACATTTTGCTATGGGGCCCTGTGATTTCTAGTTACGCCCCTGTATACGGTATATGGTTTGATCTATAGTAAGATACATAACTCCACCCAACATCCTGACTGTGCTGCCCCAATAGGGGCATAGAATATGAGATGCATAGCCTCAGTTAATATTAGCATTGTTATATAGATTAGAGTTTATATAGTGTGGTTTGCCTACTATTTTCTCATAGCTAAATATATGTGTTATCCTATGCTGCCATCTAGTGGCCTTTGTTGCATGCACATGTTTATGTGATTCTTTGAGTTACCACATATTTTCACTGTATGTATGCCCCTCCCTGCTTCCTGTGTGGAGTACTTCCTGTGTCATCTCTTCAGCCAGCAAGCCACATGTAGAAGGACACTCATGTACTCTGCCCAGGGTAGGAAAGGCATCATCTTTTGACCGTACAATACTATCACCATTCATCTGCTGTTCCTGTTATCTGCTGTAACCCCTGAAGTTAAAGAATAAACACCTCTTTTGAATGAATCGGTATTGACGAGTTCAGCTGTCTGACAAGGATTGTCCACAGTGAGTATATCTGCTTATACAGGCCAGGCATAGAGGTCTCAGCAAGGGATATATCGCTATCACAACAATCGGAGTCAGAATAGTCAAAAGATGCATAGAATTCTTACAGCATGCTGTGTATATGTGTGTGCCTAATCTGCAATCAAGCTCAGTGCCAGCCGCCATCTTGTGAAAGCACATGGTCGCACAAGCTTACTGCGCTTCATGCGAATGTTGAAAGCTGTTTCTCTAATTGAACTGTGTTACCCCACCTGTCTAAGCTGCTGTTCGTCTTCTTAAAGAGACAGTACCATTTTTTACAAAACCGTGAGAAATGTCTAGACAAGGCTCTGAACACTCTTTTACGGCTGAACCAACGCAGATTCATCATGCCTCTGAACCCGCAGACGTACAGGGAGCAGACTCTGCAGATATTGCTGAACAGAGTGTAAGACCCAAGCGTACAATAAAACCAATACAGAAACTCAGAGAAAACTATGAATACACTAGAGATAAGTTCTCCAGCAAGCTATCGGACTTCTGGGACAGAACTTCACACTGCATGTCAGTTTTGCCACACTTTAATGATCAACCGGCTGAACTAGGAGATTCTATAGTTCGCCTATCTGCTGCGTATGAACACTACCAACGGCTGTCTGCAAAATACACTGCTTTCTTGCAAGACTGTAATATAGAGGACTCTTCAGCAGAACTGACCAAGACTGATGCACTGAACCAACAAAGGGATCTCTTAGTGAAAAATGCTCAGTGTAAGGCAGAACTCCGCATTGCTCAACTGCAAGAGACCAGATCTCACAGATCAACATCAACCAAGCACACTGCACGTTCTTCTAGATCCTCTCGCTCCAGAAGTTCAACATTAAGCGACAAGCTAATAGAGGCCCGCGCTGATGCTGAATCCAAAAAAGCGCAAAGCTCCCTTGCTAAGAAAGAAGCAGAGATGAAGGCCCAAAGCAAAGCTCTTGAAGCCCAGAGCAAAACTCGCCAAGCAGAGATGGAAGCCCAAATAAAGATTCTGCAAATAGAGAAAGAGGAAGCAGGTGCGCTAGCAAGGCTGAAAGTCCTTGAACAAGCAATGGGTCAAAGTACTAATTCAGACTGTCTTATCCCAGCAGAACTGGAAGATCCAATTGATCGCACCAGTGATTATGTGCTAAAGCATAATGTTTACAAAGATACAGAGTCATCTCCTGTACCTCCTACTAACAACACTGTTCTGACTCTCAACTCAGGGACCTCCCAGCTCAAAATGCCTGAGTCTCCTCAAGTCCACAACGCCAGAGCATCTACGCAGCAAACCACATCAACTCCTGCCATCAACAAGGTGACTTCCAGCGACAAGCCGCAGCTCCAGCCACAGCCAGCAGAAGCCTTAAAGACTACACCAAAGTTAAGCGCTCATGCAACATCATTTCATCCTGGTAAACCTCACCTTTCTTCACCAGAGAACTTTCACACCCAAGGGGTTCCACAGATTACTTTGGCACCAAAGAGTGAGAGATCAGACTTGAATGACTTAGCCAGCTATATGGCACGCCGTGAGCTCATTATCACCAGCCTCTCAAGGTTTGATGACTGTCCAGAGAGCTACAGGGCCTGGAGATCAACCTTCAAGGCTGCTATTGCTAATTTCAACCTTAATAGCAAGGACGAACTTGATTTGCTCATAAGGTGGCTGGGGCCAGAATCTGCAAATCGTGTTAAAAGACTGAGGACAGTACATGTTGACCACCCAGATGCAGGTCTTGTTGCCACATGGGCAAGACTTGAGCAAGCCTATGGTAGCTCAGAAGCCATAGAAAGCGCTCTATTCAAGAGACTGCAAAACTTCCCAAAAATAGGGAACAAAGACTATCGCAAGCTCCAAGATCTAAGTGACCTCCTCATGGAGTTAGAGTTGGCAAAGACAGACCCACGTCTACCTGGTCTAAGCTTCCTGGACACTGCTCATGGTGTCAATCCAGTGGTGTCTAAACTGCCATATGGCCTGCAGGAGAGATGGGCGCAGCAGGGCTCAAGGTACAAAAGAGACTATAACGTATCCTTTCCTCCATTCTCATATTTTTGCAGGTTCATCAGTGAACAAGCCTGGATGAGAAATGATCCCAGCTTCAGCTTCAGTGAACCCAACTTGCCTGCTTCATCACCATCTCCAAGGTATGACAACACAGCAGCTAAACACAGAGACTTTCATAGAGCAATATCTGTTAAAAGGACAGACATCTCACCACCCGTATCCTCTCATGCATACCAGAGTAATTCGGGTGACAAAGATCCTAATCGTCAGTGCCCTATTCACAAGAAGCCTCACCCTCTTAAGAAATGCCGAGAGCTGAGAGCAAAGACTTTACAAGAGCGCAGGGAGATTCTCCAGAAACTTGGAGTATGTTACAGGTGCTGTGCTTCTTATAGTCATTTTGCCAAGGACTGTAAAGTTGTCATCAAGTGCACAGAATGCAGCAGCGAAAGACATGTGACAGCTATGCATCCTACTCCACTTACAGACAGCCCACAGCAGCTACCTACCTCCACCCCTCTCTCAAATCATGGCGGGGAGCAACGAAGCCATGCTCTAGCCCAGGAGAATGTTTCTTCTTCATGCACAGAAGTCTGTGGAGAAGGTTTAGATCACAAGTGCTGTGCCAAGATATGCCTTGTTAAGGTATACCCAGAGGGTCAACCTGAAAAAGCTGCCAGGATGTATGCCATAATAGATGAACAGAGCAACAGATCCCTGGTCAAGCCTAAATTCTTTGAGATCTTTGGCATTGAGGGTCATGCCACACCGTATACTCTCAGAACCTGTTCTGGTCGCGTAGAGACTTTCGGCAGAAGGGTCGATGGGTTCATGGTGTCTCATATCGAAGGGAAAGAGGGCATACTCCTACCAACATTAGTCGAGTGTGACCAGATACCAGACGAAAGAGAAGAGATTCCTACTCCAGAGGTTGCATATCACCATCCTCACTTAAGGCACCTTGCTGATGAGATTCCCGCAATGGACATGAATGCTGAAATCTTAGTCTTGCTAGGAAGAGACATTCTTAGAGTACATAAGGTACGTGAGCAGTGTGATGGACCTGAGGATGCCCCTTATGCACAAAGACTTGATCTAGGCTGGGTAATAGTGGGCGATGTATGCTTGGATAGAATGTGTACATCATCTGAGATCCACTCCTTCAAAACTTACATGTTAGGAAATGGACGCGCATCCCACTTCAAAGAGTGCCCTCACCATTATGAAATAAAGGAGAAGCCTCTTGACATCATCCAAGTACCTGATGTCACTCCTATCCTTTGTGATGACAACCTAGGTACCACAGTGTTTTGTACCACAAGTGACGACAACAAAATAGCCTTGTCAGTTGAAGACAGAGAGTTCATCAAAATAATGGACAAAGAATTCTTCAAGGATGAGTCTAACAGCTGGGTTGCACCATTGCCTCTTCGTGCTGCAAGGGTCAAACTGCCAAACAATCGGGAACAGGCTTTATCCAGATTCAACTCACTTCAACGAACATTAAAGAACAGGCCTGAAATGAAGGACCATTTCATTACCTTTATGAAGAGGATCTTTGACAATGAGCATGCTGAGCCAGCTCCACCTCTTCAAATACACGATGAGTGCTGGTACCTACCCTTCTTCGGAGTGTACCATCCACGTAAGCCAAAACAAATTAGGGTAGTGTTCGACTCCAGTGCCAAGCATCAGGGCGTATCCCTGAACGATATTCTTCTCACTGGTCCTAACCTTACCAACAACCTTGTAGGTGTACTCATGAGGTTCAGAAGAGAGCCAGTTGCCATAACTGCGGACATTGAACAAATGTTTCATTGCTTTATTGTACGAGAAGACCATAGGAACTTCCTAAGGTTTCTGTGGCACCGTGACAACAACATGAACAATGAGATGATTGAATACCGCATGAAGGTTCATGTTTTCGGAAATAGCCCCTCACCTGCCGTCGCAACATACGGTTTACGAAGGACTGCTCTTGATGGAGAACAGGAGTATGGCGCAGATGCTCGACATTTCGTCGAGAGAGATTTCTATGTGGACGATGGACTTAAATCTTTACCTACAGCGGAAGAAGCCATAGACCTGCTCCAAAGGACACAAGTTATGCTTTCTGAGGCTAACCTCAGACTACACAAGATTGCCTCAAACAGTGTTGCTGTTATGAAAGCCTTTCAACCTGGCGATCATGCCACAGGGTTTAAAGACTTAAATCTGGGGATGGACATGCCACCTGTGCAGAGAAGTCTGGGCCTACGGTGGGACTTATTAAAGGACAGCTTCGGCTTTCAAGTCAGCTCTGCAGACAAACCATTTACCAGGCGTGGAGTTCTGTCAGTGGTGAACAGCCTATACGATCCAATGGGATTTGTGGCTCCCATCACCATACAAGGTAAATCCATACTTAGACAGCTCTCAGAGACTATCAAAGATTGGGATGCCCCACTACCAATAGACAAACTTTCAAGGTGGGAGTCCTGGAAACAGTCGTTACATGCCTTAGATGGAATCCGTATACCACGCTGCTACACTCCGACTTCCCTTGCTACCAGTCGGAGGAAAGAGCTGCACATCTTCTCAGATGCATCTACTGAGGCCATAGCGGCTGTTGCCTACCTCAAGGTAAGGGATTCGGCTAATCTAACCCATGTAGGGTTTCTGTTTGGGAAAGCTAAGTTAGCACCCAAGCCTGAACACACAATTCCTAGGCTTGAACTTTGTGGGACTGTGCTAGCTGTAGAGATTGCAGATTTCATACTGCGTGAGCTAGACATTCAGATAGATGACATCAAATTCTACACAGACAGCAAGGTTGTTCTGGGCTACATATACAACCAGACTAAACGTTTCTATGTCTATGTCAGCAACCGTGTAGAAAGAATAAGAAAATCATCTAAACCTGAACAATGGCATTATGTTCCATCTGAAATTAATCCTGCAGATCATGGCACCAGGCCAGTGTCTGCGAGTGCCTTCGTAAATTCTTCTTGGTTAACAGGTCCTGAATTCTTGTTGGCTGATCCAGAAGAAACCACGGCTGACGTCTTCAGTCTTCTAGAACCCGACAAAGATCCAGAGGTTCGTCCTGAAGTTAAAACCCTTGTCACCAGAACTGAACAAAGATGTGCCTTGGGCTGTCAACGCTTTGAACGTTTCTCCAAGTGGACAAGGCTGGTACGCACCACCGCAAGGTTAGTTCATATTGCACACTGCTTTCACACAAAGCTCACAGATGCTCACTGTCAAGGTTGGCACATGTGCCAAAAGCTTCTTTCTGCAAAAGACATTGCTGAAGCTGAACTGATCGTAATACGCAGTGTACAACAGGATGTCTTTGGCTCAGAAATCAGACGTATCCGTGACAAGGGGGACATTCCAAAAAACAGTCCAATTGCTAACCTGAACCCATTCATTGACAATGATGGCACGTTAAGGGTTGGTGGACGCCTAAACAAGGCTAAGTTCAGTGAGCAAGAACAGAATCCTCTCATTATACCTGCTCGCCATCACATCACCACTTTGCTCATACGGCACTACCATGAAAGGGTGAAACACCAAGGTAGACACTTCACAGAGGGAGCCATAAGAGTTGCAGGCCTTTGGATTATAGGGACTGTAAAGACTTTCATCAGACCTATAACGGAACTCATTTTGCTCTTGCCGTTTGGAGACTGAACTTACTTGGGTATGCTGTTGGATCCTACCTGTGACTTCGAGAAGGAAGTATCTGGAACTTTAGTTGTCACAACTTGAAGCCTTATATTACAGTTGTTGTATTATATGCATGTTCTCCATTATGTCTTTCAGGTTTTCAAGACATCAAGCAAATTGCGCTGTTGTTTATTTGCATAACTACCGTTGTATTATGTAAATAGTGGCATTATCATGCCAGACGGGGAGTGTGCTGCCCCAATAGGGGCATAGAATATGAGATGCATAGCCTCAGTTAATATTAGCATTGTTATATAGATTAGAGTTTATATAGTGTGGTTTGCCTACTATTTTCTCATAGCTAAATATATGTGTTATCCTATGCTGCCATCTAGTGGCCTTTGTTGCATGCACATGTTTATGTGATTCTTTGAGTTACCACATATTTTCACTGTATGTATGCCCCTCCCTGCTTCCTGTGTGGAGTACTTCCTGTGTCATCTCTTCAGCCAGCAAGCCACATGTAGAAGGACACTCATGTACTCTGCCCAGGGTAGGAAAGGCATCATCTTTTGACCGTACAATACTATCACCATTCATCTGCTGTTCCTGTTATCTGCTGTAACCCCTGAAGTTAAAGAATAAACACCTCTTTTGAATGAATCGGTATTGACGAGTTCAGCTGTCTGACAAGGATTGTCCACAGTGAGTATATCTGCTTATACAGGCCAGGCATAGAGGTCTCAGCAAGGGATATATCGCTATCACAACAATCGGAGTCAGAATACTGACACAGTATTTCTAAAATAGAAATACATACAGTGGAACCTCAGATTGCGAGTAACGTGGATAAATAGCGTTTTGCAATACCAGCAATTTTTTTTTTTAAATCCTGACTTGATTTGCGAGTGTTGTCTCGCAAAATGAGCAGGATTCTGGTCACATGCGGTATTGCATGCAATAGAAGTCAATGTGGAACGAATTATCTTCGTTTCCATTGACTTCTATGGGGAAACTCGCTTTGATATGCGAATGCTTTGGATTACAAGCATTTTCATGGAACTGATTATGCTTGTAATCCAAGGTTCCACTGTCCATAGCAAGATGGCTTCTCTGTCCTCTGCCAGAGATATACAGTAACCTTCAAAAACATCAAACATCATTACATTATAACATTTATATACATTTCATATATAGTTCAAAAACTTTTATCATTTAAAAAAAGATTAAACTCTAATGCCGTGTACAGACGGTCGTTTTTTGTGATGAAAAAAAAACGACGTTTTTGAAATTCAAAATGACCGTGTGTGGGGAAAACTTTGTTTTATGTCTTCTGAAAAACGCCACAAAAAAAAAATTCGAACATGCTCACATTTTTTGTGTCGTTTTTCAAAACGTCGTTTTTTGTTTCACAGAAATTGACCGTGTGTAGCAAAAAACGACGTTTAAAACGACGTTTTTAAACCCGCGCATGCCCAGAAGCTAGTTTCAATGGAAAAAAGTGGTGAAACGTAACCTCGCTTTGCTAGAGCATTGTGAAAAAATGATGGTGTGTAGGCAACGTCGTTTTTGAAAATGATGTTTCAAAAACGTCGTTTTATTTCATGATTTAAAATGTTGTTTTTTTTCATCACAAAAAACGACTGTCTGTACGCGGCATTAGGCCCGGATTCACAAAGCACTTAGGCTGACGTACGCCACGTAAGTGTAAATATGCGCCGTCGTATCTATGCGCCGGACTCTGAAAACAAGATACGCCTGAAAATAGGCTTCATCCGACCGACGTAACTTTCCTATGTCGGCGTATCGTGGGCGCATATTTACGCTGGACTTGGTGGCGCTCCCATTGATTTCCTATTCACATATGCTAATGAGGGAGATACGTCTATTTACGAACGCACTTGCGCCTGGCACATAATATACGCGGTTTACGTAAGTCGTAAGCCCGGCGTAAAGTTATTCCCCATATATGAGGCGCAACTCATGCAAACGTATGGACCAGGGAACACAGCCGTCGTATTTTACGTCGTTTACATAGTACGTGAATAGGGCTGGGCGTAGGTTACGTTCACGTCGTAGGCAGTCATCCGTCGTATCTTAGGGAGTAGTTCCGACGTGAGTCTGAGCATGCGCACTGGCATACGTCCACGGGATGGCGCATGCACCGTTCGTTTTAAGTACTTGTATGGCACTCGGCCCATCATTGGCATGGGGTCACGCCTCATTAGCATAGCTCATGCCCACTTCCACCTACGATGGCTTACGCCGAGGGAACCCAGCGCAGTTTGGGAGGCAAGTGCTTTGTGAATTCGGTGCTTGCCTCTATGCGCTGCTTCGGCGTAGCGTATATTAGATACGCTATGCCGGCATAAATATGCGCCGATGTATGTGAATCCGGGCCAATATCTCTAACAACTACTAGCCAGATTCTTAAAGACTTACGACGGCGTATCAGTAGATACGCCGTCGTAAGTCCGAATCTGCGCCGTCGTATCTTTAAGCGTATTCTCAAACTGAGATACACTTCTCTGTTGCTAAGATACGACCGGCGTAAGTCTCATACGCCGTTGTATCTTAGCTGCATATTTACGCTGGCCGCTAGCGGCGTGTACGTTGATTTACGCCTAGAATATGTAAATGAGCAAGATACGCCTATTCACGAACGTAGTTGCGCCTGATACGCTGTTTACGTAAGGCGTTTTTTCCGGCGTAAAGATAAACCACCAAAAAGATGGGGCAGCCCATGCAAGGTATGGACGTCGGAACAGCCGTTGAATTTTACGTTGTTTACGTAACCGTACGTGAATGGGGCTGGGCGTAGGTTACGTTCACGTCGAAAGCAAGGAGTATTTGCGACGTGATTCTGAGCATGCGCGCGCATGCGCTGTACCAACGGCCCTCATTTACATGGGGTCACGGGTAATTTACATGGAGCACGCCCCCTACTTGCCTATTTTGAATTAGGCGGGGTTACACCGGGCCATTTGCGCTACGCCAACGTAACTTAGGAGGCAAGTGCTTTGTGAATACAGTACTTGCCTCACTATGTTACGTCGGCGTAGTGCAAATGGGATGCGCTACGCCGGCATAAAGATACACGGCTCTACGTGAATCTGGCCATACATGTTTACTTTGGAATGAAATGTGTTAAATCTGAACTCAAGAAAGGTATAGAAGATACAAATTAATGGAGTTCTGTATTCACTAAAACATCCTTAACCACTTCCGGACCGCCGCATGTACATTTACGTCGGCAGAATGGCACGGACAGGCACATTGGCGTACCTGTACGTCCCTACCATGCGGCGGTTCCGTAGGCTTCGGGAGCGATCCGGGATGAGGGGGCGGCTATTCGTTTTCAGCCACCCCCTCGCGATCGCTCTCAGCCAATGCGCTCGCCCCCCCCGCCTCTTCCTGTGCTAAGTGTAAACACAGGAAGAGGGAAGTGATGTGCTCTCTCCTCGTGTCGGTCTTATCGTCCGACGCTGAGGAGAGAAGACATCACACAGTAAGTTGCACCTAACAGACCACTAACACCAGTACACACAGGCACACTTACCCCCCCCCCCAGTCACCGCCGATCCCCCCCCCCCCCCCCAGTCCCCTGTCACAGTGTGTCACTGAATGCAGTGATCATTTATTTTCTGATTACTGCATTTAGTGTCAGTGTGACAGAAAAAAGTGTTAGGGCAGTTAGTCTTAGGCCCCTTTAGGTCCAGGGTAGCCCCCTACCCCCCCCTAATAAAGGTTTAACCCCTTGATCACCGCCCTAGTTAACCCCTTCACCCCTATTGCCAGTGTCACTAAGCGATCGGTTTCTGATCGCTGTATTAGTGTCACTGTTGCCGCTAGGCAGTTAGTTTTTTTGAGGTTCGCCGCCAGGTTCTATAGCGTTAGGTACCCCCATAAATAAAGTTTTTAACCCCTGATTGCCCCTAGAGTTAATCCTTTCACCAGTGATCACCATATAAGTGTCACTGGTGACGCAGGTTAGCCAATTAGTTATTTAGGTTTTTAGAAAGCGTCGGGTACCCCCATATATTACCTAATAAAGGTTTTAACCCCCTGATTGCCCCCTAGTTAACCCTTTCACCAGTGATCACCGTATAAGTGTTACGGTTGACGCTGGTTAGTTAGTTTGCTGTTTATAGCATCAGGGCACCCGCCATATATAACCCAATAAAGGTTTAACCCCTTGATCGCCCGGCGGGTGATATCAATTAAATTGTAGCGTCAGTCAGGGTCTGCGTCGCGCCAGGCAGCTTTAGGTTAGTGCCAGTACCGCTTACACCCACTCGCAAAGCATACACCCCCCTTAGTGGTATAGTATCTGATCAGATCTATACTAGCGTACCCAGCGTACCCAAAAACGCATTGTTAGCGGAATCAGCCCAGATACCCGCTAGCACCTGCGTTTTGCCGCCCAACCCACCCAAGTGCAGTATCGATCGATCACTGTCACTTCAAAAACACAACACACATAACTGCAGCGTTCGCAGAGACAGGCCTGATCCCTGCGATCGCTAACATTTTTTTTCAAAGCATTTTCTACATTTTCCTTTCTATAGTCAGGTGCTTTTTTTACCTGTGAATCATCACCAGTGTACCACTAAATTTAGAGCCCAAAATGGCAAAGCGAATGTACAAATAGCACAAAAACCCCCCAAATGACCCCATTTTGGAAAGTAGACACCCCAAGCTATTTGCTGAGAGGCATGTTGAGTCCATGGAATATTTAATTTTTTTGCCCCAAGTGATTGAATAATGACCAAAAAAAAAAAATGTACAAAACATTGTCACTAAATTATATATTTCTCACACATGCCATGGTTATATGTGGAATTGCACCCCAAAATACATTCTGCTGCTTCTCCTGAGTACGGGGACTTTTTTGGAGCCTAGCCGCGTACGGGACCCCAAAAACCAATCACCGCCTTCCGGCTTTCTAAGGGTATAAATTTTTGATTTCACTCCTCACTACCTATCACAGTTTCGAAGGCCATAAAATGCCAAAATAGCGCAAAAAAAACGCAAATGACCCCATTTTGGAAAGTAGACACCCCAAGGAAACTGCTGAGAGGCATGTTGAGTCCATTGAATTTTTTTTTTTTGTCCAAAGTGATTGAATAATGACAAAAAAAATAAAAAATTCAAAAAGTTGTCACTAAATGATATATTGCTCACACATGCCATGGTTATATGTGGAGTTGCACCCTAAAATACATTCTGCTGCTTCTCCTGAGTACGGGGATACCACATGTTTGGGACTTTTTGGGAGCCTAGCCACGTATGGGGCCCCAAAAACCAAGCACCGCCTTCAGCATTTCTAAGGGAGCAAATTTTTGATTTCACTCCTCACTACCTATCACAGTTTCGAAGGCCATAAAATGCCAAAATAGCAGAAAACCCCCCCAAATGACCCCATTTTGGAAAGAAGACACCCCAAGCTATTTGCTGAGAGGCATGTTGAGTCCATGGAATATTTAATTTTTTTGCCCCAAGTGATTGAATAATGACCAAAAATGTACAAAACATTGTCACTAAATTATATATTTCTCACACATGCCATGGTTATATGTAGAAATTGCACCCCAAAATACATTCTGCTGCTTCTCCTGAGTACGGGGATACCACATGTGTGGGACTTTTTGGGAGCCTAGCCGCGTACGGGACCCCGAAAACCAATCACCACCTTCAAGATTTCTAAGGAAATTTTTTTTTTTGGTCATTATTCAATAACTTGGGGCAAAAAAATTAAATACTCCATGGACTCAACATGCCTCTCAGCAAATATCTTGGGGTGTCTTCTTTCCAAAATGGGGTCATTTGGGAGGGTTGTGTGCCATCTTGGCATTTTATGGCCTTCAAAACTGTGATAAGTAGTGAGGAGTGAAATCAAAAATTTACACCCTTAGAAAGCCTGAAGGCGGTGATTGGTTTTCGGGGCCCCGTACGCAGCTAGGCTCCCAAAAAGTCCCACACATGTGATATCCCCGTACTCGGGAGAAGCAGAAGAATGTATTTTGGGGTGCAATTCCACATATAACCATGGCATGTGTGAGCAATATATCATTTAGTGACAACTTTGTACAAAAAAAAAACAGTTTGTCATATTCCCGCAACTTGTGTCAAAATATAAAATATTCCATGGACTTGACATGCCTCTCAGCAAATAGCTTGGGGTGTCTACTTTCCAAAATGGGGTCATTTGGGGGGGTTTTGTGCTATTTTGGCATTTTATGGCCTTCGAAACTGTGATAGGTAGTGAGGAGTGAAATCAAAAATTTGCGCCCTTAGAAATGCTGAAGGCGGTGCTTGGTTTTTGGGGCCCCGTACGCGGCTAGGCTCCCAAAAAGTCCCACACATGTGGTATCCCCGTACTCAGGAGAAGCAGCAGAATGTATTTTGGGGTGCAATTCCACATATAACAATGGCATGTGTGAGCAATATATCATTTATTTATTTTTTTTGTCATTATTCAATCACTTGGGACCAAAAAAAAAAAAATATTCAATGCACTCAACATGCCTCTCAGCAGTTTCCTTGGGGTGTCTTCTTTCCAAAATGGGGTCATTTGGGGGGTTTTGTACTGCCCTGCCATTTTAGCACCTCAAGATATGAGATAGGCAGTCATAAAATTAAAGCTGTGTAAATTCCAGAAAATGTACCCTAGTTTGTAGACGCTATAACTTTTGCGAAAACCAATAAATATACGCTTATTGCGATTTTTTTTTTTACTAAAGACACGTGGCTGAATACATTTTGGCCTAAATGTTTGACTAAAATTTAGTTTATTCGATATTTTTTACTTTTTGTTATAAGAAAAATCATTTTTTTTCAAAATTTTCGGTCTTTTTCCGTTTATATCGCAAAAAATAAAAATCGCAGAGGCAATCAAATACCATCAAAAGAAAGCTCTATTTGTGGGAAGAAAAGGACGCAAATTTTGTTTCGGTACAACATTGCATGACCGTGCAATTACCAGTTAAAGCAGCGCAGTGCCAAATTGTAAAAACACCTTGGGTCTTTAGGCAGCATATTGGTCCGGTCCTTAAGTGGTTAAAGTGGAAATTTAGTCAGAAAATTCCTAATAGATCACTTCAGGCTGGCCCCTTTTTTTAGATATTTTTAGCTATGTAAAACGTTAAAAAATGGGGCCCAGATCCACAAAGAATTGACGTTGGCGTATCTATTGATACGCCGCGTAACTTCTAGGATGCTCCGGCGTATCTTTGTTTTGTATCCACAAAACAAGATACGCCTGAAGCTGGGCTAGATCCGACTAACGTACGTCTTAGTATGCCGTCGGATCTAAGGTGCATATTTACGCTGGCCGCTAGGTGGCGCTTCCGTTGATTTCCGCGTTGAGTACGCGTTGAGTACGCATTGAGTATGCAAATTAGCTAGATACGCCGATCCTCAAACGTACGTCTGGCGCATTTTTTTACGTCGTTTACATAAGGCTTTTTTCGGCGTAACGTTACCCCTGGGTCTATGAGGCGTACGCAATGTTAGGTATGGACGTCGGGCCAGCGTCAAATTTTCCGTTGTGTACGTCGTTTGCGCAAAACGCTCGCGAATAGGGCTTTGTGTAAATTACGTTCACGCCAAAAGCATTGACTATTTGCGACGTGATTTCGAGCATGCGCACTGGGATACCGCCACGGACGGCGCATGCTTTGTCATTTGAATTCCGCGCCCTTACGCCGGCAGATTTACGATACGCCGCCGTAACTTTAGAGGCAAGTGCTTTGTGAATACAGCACTTGCCTCTCAAAGTTGCGGCGGCGTAGCGTTACACCCATTTAAAGTTACGCCGATCTACATGGATCTGGCCCTAAGTGTGTATACTGTTTAAAATCCAGTAATACACATTTCTCACTCCGGTCTCCACATGCTCATTTGCTCTCCATTTTTGGCATTGTGGTGAAAATCAGAGCCACTAGAGGCCGATCCACTGGCTTTGGGAGCCAGGAAAATGGCCGCCTCCAGCAAGAAGAAATAGGAGCAATGCTGGAGGAAATTTACAGCACAAACTCATTTTGGTAGGGTAATAATTAATGTGGAATGTATGTTCCTTTGAGTGAGTGAGTGAGAAACTTATATAGCGCAACAAATGCGAACTTAATGGCCTCAAGGCGCTTGGCTTAAGAACATCATTTTTTATCACGTTGTTATGAGTAAAGTTCAATATTCAATGTACAGGGTGGGCCATTTATATGGATACACCTTAATAAAATGGGAATGGTTGGTGATATTAACTTCCTGTTTGTGGAACATTAGTATATGTGAGGGGGGAAACTTTTCAAGATGGGTGGTGACCATGGCAGCCATTTTGAAGTCGGCCATTTTGAATCCAACTTTTGTTTTTTCAATAGGAAGAGGGTCATGTGACACATCAAACTTATTGGGAATTTCACAAGAAAAACAACGGTGTGCTTGGTTTTAACATAACTTTATTCTTTCATGAGTTTTTTACAAGGAAGTTAATATCAGCAACCATTCTTATTTTATTAAGGTGTATCCATATAAATGGCCCACCCTGTATTTTTTAAGGCAAGCAGTGTAAGCACCTGAATTTGGCCCGATATAAACCTCTTGCAGTCTCTGTAGAGTAGAGCTCAGACTGGTTGAGGGAGAAGCAGCACAAGGAGCCAGTGAGTTGTACTGTCCTGCTTATATGCCAACATGGGATATGTTGATAGGGCATAGTGACCGAGAGATGAGCTCATCAGTCTGCTGCTTCTCCTTTCACTATCCAGTTACAGGCTGAGGGAAAGGACAAGACTTGTATGTTTTATTTAGAGCCGGTTCACACTGGGGCGACCTGTCAGGCGACTCAGCCGCCTTACAAGTCGCGGTCCACAGTAGTCAATGGAACCGTTCTAATAGGAGCGACGCAAGTCGCTCCGACTTAGAAAAAGGTTCCTGTACGACTTTGGGGGCGACTCGAGGCGACTTGCATTGACTTCAATACTGAAGTCATTTTGCAAGTTGCCTCTCAAGTCGCCTTGCCGAGTCGCCCCTAAAGTCGTGCCGCCTGTGTGTGAACCGGCTCTTAATGGTAGCGGTACAAAATAATCAGGCCTCTCGCCCTACCAGTCACAGCAGTGCTCTGTGGCAGAGCTATATAAATCTCTGCATTGGATTGTTAGAAATGCTAAGCTTTTGGAAGTAAACAGCTGTAATATATGTATGTATTTTTATCTGTGTATTTAGTTGTTAATTTCAGTTCAGTTAATTCTGCTCTCTCAATACCTCCCTTTGTAGCCACCCATTCACATGCACTGATAGCACAGTGTATTGAATAGTAATGTCCCTGAGTAAAATAATACATCCTTGGCATATCAATAGATGAGCATGTTCCTCCTTGCTAGCCACTGGATGGTGCAGAATTTAGCTGTTTTGTGCTGATTAGTTTCTGTTCCAGAAGCAGGTCTGATAGAATGCAATCAAGCAACCATCGGCGTGTGCACAGGGTGTTTTAGGTGTGCCTAGGCACACCCCAATCACTCTGTGCAGCACATATTCCCCCTACTGCCCTGGCTCCCCCCTCTCCCCCGCAATGATGCTGGCTTCCCTCCTATCCTCTCCCGCCGGCTGTTGCTGTGGGGATGCTTTAGGAAGGGGACAAATAAATATAATATGTAATTCACCAGCCCCTTCCTCTTCTAAATGAACATTCTGAGTGATTGGTAGTGTGTGTTTGAGCTTTGGGGTGCACACCCTAATGCAATAGGCTGCACACACTAATGCAAGCAACTAATGGACAGACTACGGGCCAGATCCACAAAAGGGATACGCCGGCGTATCTACTGATACGCCGTCGTATCTCTGTTTCTATCTATGCGACTGATTCACAGAATCAGTTACGCATAGATATTCCTAAGATCCGGCAGGTGTAATAGTTTTACACTGTCGGATCTTAGGATGCAATACCTCGGCCGCCGCTGGGGGCATTTCTCGTCGAAATTCCGCTACGGGTATGCAAATTAGCACTTACGGAGATCCACGAAGCGGTTTCCCTTCGTGAAGTCTCCGTAAGTTGTTAGTTTGCAAACGCAAAATTAGGGCTGCTTTTACAAAGTGTAAAGTTAGTACACCATGTAATAGTAGACCCTTCTTTCCCGCGACGCTTTAAAAAAATTTTTTCCCCGCCGCATTTTTTTTTTCCCGACGCAACTTTTTTTACCCGGCGCGATTCACAAAACTCGGCGTAACGTAACTTCGCGCAAAGCACGTCGGGAGCATGCGCAGTACGTCCGGCGCGGGAGCGCGCCTAATTTAAATGGGACTCGCCCCATTAGATTGGGCACACCTTGCGCCGGACAGATTTAAGTTACACAGCCGAAAATTTCTAGGTAAGTGCTTTGTGGATCAGGCACTTAGGTAGAAATTTTGCGGCGGTGTAACTTAAATAGGAAGATTTAAGTTAAGCCCACTGGCTGTGGATCTGGCCCTACATAGCTAAAATCTACACCTTTCAATGGCCAAATCTCTCCCTGGAACAAGCACTTCTAAAGGGTCCCCAGAGTAATGTTCTTTCACTTTTGCAATCAGCAGGAAAAAACAGCAGCTGACATGACACAGGGGTGAACTGATGAGAATGCACACATGACTATTAAAGCGTTTTGTTTCTTTTTAATACCTAATGAACTGTATGTGAATTTAGTACTCCTTTAAAAATGTTTTGGCTGGAGTTCCACTTTAAGGGCAACCTTTACCTTATGTTATTGCTCATTACCTTTTAGTATTTCAATATCATAGAAAGCTGCAGCAAATCGGGTTGAGCGATGAGGACCAGATCTGGCGTCAGTGCTAATGTAGGATTTCAGCTTTGACCGACACCTCCACAGCTTCAGCTCTCTGGGGTGAGTTATACGAAGAAGCTCTTCCAGGTTGGCCGCAGATCTGATTTTGTATTCTAGCTCACTCTGCGTTATTCCCTACAGGTTCAAAAGACAGAAACAGAATCAAGTTAAACTGCTGCTAGAGGTAGCCATGGTTTGCAGTGTGTTTTCGAGAAGGGCTGGCTTTGTTATCTGGGCTAAGAAGCAAATAACGTTTTTATGACTGATTCTAGTACTGACCACAATTTCCTTGGAAAATTCTGTCCATTAAAACGGACTTGTCTGTTTACACTCGCCTACCTCCGGGTCCGATCGGGTCCTCTTCTATTTAGGTGGAGCAGATCGGAGGTAGTTTGGTGTAAACGGACAGCAGAGTCTATTTACTGCCCATACAGCAGAGCGGGCTCTGTCCATGACCACTATGCAGAAACTGAGCGAACAACAGGTGTGTCATCTGCCCCGCTCTGCTCCAATCAGCAGGGTATCTGTGAGCCGATTCCCTGCTGATTGGAACAAAATCCACCTTGTGAAAAGGGGTCTTATGCCGCGTACACACGGCCGTTTTTCAGGTTGTAAAAAAATGATGTTTTTTTTTTTATGTCATTAAAAACGATCATGTGTGGGCTCCAGAGCATTTTTCACAACGTAAAAAATGGGCATTAAAAATTTACTATTTCACTTTGTTTTTAACGTTGTCGTTTTTAATGTCGTAAAAAATGGTCATGTGTGGGCTTTAATGATGTGAAAAAACGTGCATGCTCAGAAGCAAGTTATGAGATGGGAGCGCTCGTTCTGGTAAAACTAGCGTTCGTAATGGAGATGGCACATTCATTACGTTGTAACAGACTGAAAAGCGTGAATCGTCTTTTACTAACTCGAAATCAGCAAAAGCAGCCCCAAGGGTGGCGCCATCCGAATGGAACTTCCCCTTATAGTGCCGTCGTACATGTTGTACGTCACCGCGCTTTGCTAGAGCATTATTTTTTCACGATCGTGTGTAGACAAGGCCGGTTTAACAATAATTGGGTTGAAAAAAACTTCAGTTTTTCTAGACTATTAAAAATTTAGTTTTTTACATCCCGAAAAACGGTCGTGTGTACGTGGCATTAGTACCACTTTAATTTCTTTAATAATTTGCATACCTTTTTGTTTTACATTTGTCTCCACATTTACATGCAAATTAAGTTGCCCAGCAAACGTTATAGTGACAGATATTGGAAAAAATTGCCGGGTTATTTACAACCTATGTTAAAAAAAACTATTGTTACAATTGTCCTGGTAGTGTACTAGTTTGTCCAAAGTACATTCCTATTGTGCAGCTTGGCCTACATGAGAATGCGAACAAAATATAATTAAAGAGATGAAAAAAATAAAGAAACTCACTATATATATATATATATATATATATATATATATATATATATATATATATATATATATATATATATATTTTATATACATTATATATAGTATATAAATACAGTATATAAATGAATCCTAGAGCTGGAATAGGGAACAGTGTTTGCCATATCATTACTTTTTTTGCCTTATAAATTAAGTATATCTGAAAATTGATCAATCCTAAAGTACTTATGGACTACTTTATTTCTTGATGCCCTAAAATGCCAGGACAGTAGAAATACCCCCCAAAGCACCCCCTTTTGGAAAGTCTAAAGTGTTTAGTAAAAGGCATGGCGAATTTTTTGAATTTTTTGTCATAATTTTTTGAAAAATGAAGAACACACTTATACACATTGGATGACTTGAAATGAAGCCATCCATTGTGTACAACTCTCATGTGTCCTGCTGTAATTCATCACAGCGGTCACATAGTATCGGCAGCGAGGTGGACACAGCCAGTGACAGATTGTGGCGATACCTGTGATCTGCGCATCGTGACAGGATGTCATATGACCAGGGCAGGACTTAGGGTGGTGGGGGCCCCTGGGCTTGAGTGTTGAAGGGCCCCCTGGAGCCGAGAATTGGGGGGGATCAAAGTTGTTGAGCGGGGGGGGAGCGCATTAAAGTTGTTGAGCGGGGGGGGATTTTGCAGTTGTTGAGGGGGGGAGTGCCTCTCACCTGTGCCAACAGCCGGGGCCACAGACTGTCATTAGCCCGGCTCTCGGCTTTCTTCCCTTCAGCAGCCACAGTCCTCCACACACCACTCCGGTTCCTCCTGCTTCCGTGCTGCCTCCTCTTGCAGTGCGGGAAAATTAACCCTTTTGCGGGACTGCGGGAAGAAGCTGTCTGTGCGGGAAAGTCCCACAGAATCCGTGCGTGTTGGGAGGTATGCGCAGGGCCGCCATCAGGAATTTTGGGGCCCCTTGCACAGCTTAAGGCATGGGCCCCCTGAAGCAGAGAACCTAGGGGGGGTGGGGGTGCTGCCGCCTGAAATTGAGAAGCGTGGGGGCTGCCGCAAATTGAGAAGCGGGGGGGCCTTTACAAAAAAAAGAAATAAAGAAGAAAACAAATATATATAAATATATGTAGCCATCTGGGGCCCTGGGGACCTCTGGGCCTTTTAATAAAAAGAAAAAATAAACCTCTGGGCCCTTTAATAATAAAAAAAAAAAACATTTATAAAAAATACATAAAAAAGGGAGGTTGCCAAACCCGGGGGCCCTGGGGACCTCTGGGCCCCTGGGAACCTCTGGGCCTTTTAATAAAAAATAAAAAAATAAACAAAAATAAAAAAATAAACAAAAATAAAAAAATAAACATTTATAAAAAAAATAAAAAAGGGGGGGTTGCCACATGGGGCCCTGGGGACCTCTGAGCCCTTTAATAAAAATATATATATATATATATTAAAAAAAATGTAATTTTTTTTATAAAAAAATAAAAAAGGTGGGTTGCCATCCGGGGGCCCTGGAGACCCCTGGGCCCTTTAATAATAATAATAAAATATATATATATATATATATATATATATTATATATATAAAAATAAAAAATATATAAAAAAAACATTTTTTTACAAAAAATAAATAAAAAAAAGGGGGGTTGCCATCCGGGGCCCTGGAGACCCCTGGGCCCTTTAATAATAATAATAAAATATATATATATATATATATATATATATATATATATATATATATATATATATAAATATAAATAAAAAATATATAAAAAAAAACATTTTTTTACAAAAAATAAATAAAAAAAAGGGGGGTTGCCGTCCGGGGCCCTGGGGACCTCCGGACCCCTAAAAAAAAAAAAAAAAAAAAAATTTTTTTTTTTTTTTTTTTTTAAAGGGGGCCCCCTATTGGGTGGGGCCCCTGGGCTTGAGCCCAGTCAAGGCCAATGGTAAGTCCGGCCCTGCATATGACGTCCAGTCAGGATGGGAAAGCACCCGCCCATCAATCTGCTTCTGGCTGGGCGGGAAGTGGTTAAAATCATTTACAAAATCAATCAAACAATTGTAATGTTGCTTATCAGTGGGAAACCTGGAAAAATGCACATATCTCAATGAAAATAATTTGACGTCAGTAGTCCCCCTTGACATCAGAGGGCCTCCCATCATATCAGAGTTCCTTCACATCACAGTCCCCCTATACATGAGAGCCACCCATCACATCACAATCTCACCATGACAGAGTCTCTTAATCACATCAGAGACCACCATCACCACAGAGTCTCTTCATCCATCTCTGATCCAGGGCAAACCTGGTCTCATGCTTGCAACACTCCAGGGAAAGCACTCATGGGAAACCCAAATGGCACCCCAGGGTGCCACAGTACCCCGATTGAAAACCACTGCTCTGTACCAGTCTTTATCAACCAAGTTTCCATGGAACCCTAAGGTTCCTTAAGATATTGCTAGGGGTTTCTTGAGCTGTGGCTTACTGACCAGCCATCTGATGGTGCCTGCCTAGTTCCAGACCCATTTCTACATGGCAGAGCCAGCAACATAACACCAATGATGTTTTTAACTGTCTATAAGGGGAGCATTCTTCCAAATGATTGCCAGTTTAAGAAACACTTTTCCCATTGACCCCCAATAAATAGATTTTTGCAGGGGTTCGCTGGGACCTAAATTTAGCCAGATGATTGGACTACAATAACATGGAGAAGGAGACACTGCTCTTTACCCTTCACCTTATGTGTTGCTAATGTCAAACTATACAACTCTCCTCTGGTCAGCAAAGGGAGATCCAGGTTTAGTGAGTGTCACGCTTACCCCTAATGCAGGTGGTCAGACACTAAAACTAGCTTCTGTGTTCTTCACCTATAGAAGCCCCCTCTTCCATAAGGCAAGCAGGCCTACTGGTACTCGGTTGTCTCCAGAACTTATACACAATGCTATAGTGCCTGGCCACCACGTCAGAGCAGGCGCAAACTGAGCAAAAAGTAAATAAAGTGGTTGCACTCTCTCAAGAGTGTCCACAAATTAAACAGCGCTCAATGAATATGTGTATATCCCTCTAAGCATAAACAATGTCTCAAATCATATACTAATATTAAGGTGAATAAATATTGGTGATAAATGTGACAAAATTCATGAACATAAATAAAAATTGATTAAAGACACAAATAAACCCGTGACTTTAAACACGTGAAACAGAACAAACTGAGCAAAGCAAATGGGTACTTGCAGATAGGCAGAGTGGTTCAATGACAGTACAGATACAAGGCAGACAAGGTTCAGAATAGTCTGGGTCAATCCATAGTCAAAAGGCAGGCAGAGTCCAGAGAGTAGTCAATATCCGATCCAAGGTCATAAATAGGGGGATCCAAACAGCAGAGCAAGACAGACAGACAGAGCGCTTGCATGTATTACACACGCTATCACCAGCATGAGACTGCAGGCTTGGCTGGCTTTAATCAGGTTTGGGCTCCACCCAGAGACTGGCCACATTAATCACCTCACAGGTGGACAGACAGATAAGGAGAATGCCACAGCCAAAACTAGGATGCTGGAACCAGCAGCTATGATGGAGCAGGAGCACACACATTCATTACAATGACCTTATAAATCTTAATGCGGCACGCTTGGAGTCCTGGGAGTTGTAGTTTGAGGCAACAACCATGTATGGACACAACAAGCTTTCTGAACTACAGCTCCCACAAGGCCCTGTGTGAGCAGAAGAAGCCTGAGAGACTTTTTATTGAAACACCTGGGAAAGCCTGGGCGCTATGGGAATCCAGGCATCCAGACCTGTTGGAGCGAGCAGGGGAAAAGAGGCAGTCCAAGAAAGCCTAGGGTCAGAAAGTAGATCGCTGGGATCAGCAACACTGTCTATCCAAACTACCTTGTGGGGCTGCCCCTGAGAGACCAGAGCGTTTGCCAGACGCTCTGTTCCTGCCGTTCAAGTTACAGCAACAACAGAGGCAGACTAAAGGGGCCCCTTTTTTTTTTTTTTTCAAATATGTTTATTGGGTTTTTAAAACATGTAAGAGTATACAAAGCGATCTTGTTACAATGTATGCAATAAGTCGAATAAGTGACATTACATTTAAGAACATAAAACAAGGATCAATATTTAAAGTTAGTGATCCATCATAGTCACAACAAAGCAGTCAAGATAAAATTCGAGTATTTAGGGGGGAAAGGAAGGGGTAGGGGAAGGCAAGGTAGAGGGAGGGTTGAGGAAACCATCCTATTATAAGCGGTGTGATTCAAATTGACAAAGTTATAGAAAATAGGAACAACAGAGGAGATTAATCAGATTCCGGGACTCATCAGGAATCCAACAAAGTACGGTATTCAGAAGAATCCGCAAAGTGGTGCTAGCATGCCCATTTATCTCGGAAATTCCTAGAAGAATCTCTAGAATGGGATATCAATTCCTCCATATATGCAATGTGATCCAAAGGGGCCCCTTTTATCATAAGATTCTATCATCACATCGGGGAGTTGCTGAGAGGGCCGTCGGCCCACCATGTACTATTAGCAGTAGATAAGCCTCTGAGAGCAGGGCAACCATAGCATCCAACCCGCATTTACCCATAGCAATCCAGTACTATATAGCCCATACTGCAAAACTACTAATTTAGGACTGTGGTCATACTGAATCATTATATACTATGCACTGAACTCAGCTGCACCCATAGTTATCTTACTGCTTTGATGATTAATGGGCTATCATAAGTGCACCAACACTCAATTAAAAGGCCCCCCATATAAGCCGGCAAAAGACTAACTTAAAGGACTGCCCCTAACATTAACCTTACAGGTTTCCCCTTATATTCTTCTAGCTTTGTTGATGTTGACTTAAATTTAACTGTGCTTACTCAGCCAGTTTAGAGCTAGCATCTCCATCATTAGTACAGTATAGCTCAGGTATTGTTAGATAAAAGCTCACTGCTGCCCACCATTACATTTCTGTATGGCATTGATACTGTTTATGCGAGTCTGGGCGGTGTATGTCCCTTTATATCTAGCCCTCATGGTTAGCCATCCCTTATGCTGAACTGTGTTATAATAATTGTTAACTTACTTGTATTTGCTTGGTTATCAACTCCATCAAGTAATAAAACATTAAGATTACCTTGACTATGGTATAAATACATTAACCCTTATCTGCTAAGACCCACATTTTTACTCAACCTTTACCTTAATAAATAACTGACACCAGTGGCGGCCCGTCCATAGGGGGCGCTCGGGCGCCGCCCCCCCACCCCCCCAAGCTGTAAAAAAAATTTATTAAAAAAAAAAAAAATTTTTTTTTTTTTGTAAATGTCACTTTAAGAGTGATCAGGCGTGATCAGGCGGTCTATGGAAAGCTTCCCAGCCTGCAATCAGCTGATTGCAGGCTGGAAAGCTGATTTGCCCGTGTTTAGGGCGTGTGCAGGGCGCAAGCTGTGCGCCCGCACACACTCCCACTCTCCAGTGATTTGTTAAAATGCCCTAGTGGTGTGATGGGATTGGCCAGCGGGGACCGAAGTAGAGTCAGTGGGAAGTGCCATTTAAATCACTTCCGGTTTCTGGAGTGCTTGTGGGGGCATCAGAGGAGCGGCGCCATTGAAGGTAAGCAGTTATTTTCATACCTCCATTCCCCGCAGCTAAATCCATCCATGCCTGCCACCACCAGCCGAACCACCACCGTGCCCCGCAGCATCTCCCCGCGCTAGTACTGCCACTGACAGCCAGCCCCGTCACCACCAGCACCCCACCCCCCCCCCCCAGTTGGAAGCGGGATTCCCGCTCCCCTCTCCAGGGTCCCGCCGAGCAGCACTGCACACAGCTTCAAGTCTGTATGCTCTGATCGAACTGACTGTGTGAAGGGGGGAGGGGGGGGAATTCTGCTTCACCTTTTCCCCCAGCTATTCACTCGTAATCTGCTGGTGGCTGACCTCTCCTGCCAGGCACATGTCTCTTGTCTTCACCAGCAGATTACGAGTGAAAAGCTGGGGGAAAAGGTGAAGCAGGACCCCCCCCCTCTTCACAGTCAGTGCTGCTCCGAGCATACAGACTTGAAGCTGTGTTCAGCTGGACTCGAGAGGAGAGCAGAAGGGGGGGGGGATGGGGGACTGCTGATCGTAGTAAATGTTTCTCCCATTCACCACTAAATCTCTCTCATCTGTCTGTCTTATCTATCTCTCATTCTTCCCCTTACACCCAATGTCTATCTATCTGATTATCTATCTATCTATCTATCTATCTATCTATCTATCTATCTATCTATCTCTCATTCTTCCCCTTAGACCCAATGTCTGTCTATCTATCTATCTATCTATCTATATGTTTATCTATCTATCTATGTATCTGTATAGCTATCTATCTATCTATCTATCTATCTATCTATCTATCTATCTATCTATCTATCTATCTATCTATCTATCTATCTATCTATCTATCATTCTTCCCCTTAGACCCAATGTCTGTCTGTCTATCTATCTATCTATCTATCTATCTATCTATCTATCTATCTATCTATCTATCTATATATCTATCTATCTATCTATCTATCTATCTATCTATCTATCTATCTATCTATCTATCTATTTGATTATCTACCTATGCATCTATCTATCTATCTCTCATTCTTCCCCTTAGACCCAATGTCTGTCTGTCTATCTATCTATCTATCTATCTATCTATCTATCTATTTATCTATCTATCTATTTATCTATCTATCTATCTATCTATTTATCTATCTGTCCATCTATCTGTGTGTCTATCTATCTATCTATCTATCTATCTATCTATCTATTTATCTATCTGTCCATCTATCTGTGTGTCTATCTATCTATCTATCTATCTATCTATCTATCTATCTATCTATCTATCTATCTATGTGTGTTTATCTATCTATCTATCTATCTATCTATCTGTTTGTCTGTCTGTCCGTCTATCTGTATGTTTATCTATCTATCTATCTGTCTGTCCGTCTATCTGTATGTTTATCTATCTATCTGTCTGTCTGTTTATCTATGTATCTATCTATCTATGTATCTGTCTGTCTGTCTGTCTGTCCATCTATCTGTATGTTTATCTATCTATCTATCGATATGTCTATCTATCTATCTATCTATCTATCTATCTATCTATCTATCTATGTCTGTCCATCTATCTGTATGTTTATCTATCTATCTATATGTCTATCTATCTATCTATCTATCTATATGGCTGTCCATCTATCTGTATGTTTATCTATCTATCTATCTGCATATCTGTCTGTCTATCTATCTATCTATCTGCATATCTGTCTGTCTATCTGTCTGTATGTCTATCTATCTATCTATCTATCTATCTATCTATCTATCTATCTATCTATATGTCTATCTATCTATCTATCTATCTATCTATCTATCTATCTATCTGTATATCTATCTATGTATCTGCATATCTATCTATCTATCTATCTATCTATCTATCTATCTGCCCCCCCCCCTCCTACCCAATGTTTATCTATTTCTCCATCTGTCTATTTATCTGTCTGCATATTTATCCATCTGTCTCTATTTCCACACAATGCCTGTCTGTCTTTCTATTGGTCTGTCTGTATATATATCTGTAGGACCTATTGTGGGCGAGTGACCGGGGGGGGGGGGTTGGTTGGTTGGGGCTTTGTTTGCGCCCCCCAAAATAATGGAGCACCAGCCGCCACTGACTGACACCACTACTGTAATCTTTGGAGTAAAAACTGGCCGTAGCAGCCTCCATTTATTTTAAATAACCTTTTAAATATTAAATAACATTAAATAACATTTTCACACATAACCTTTATTAGACCTGAGATACAATATTTTTAACCCTGCTGGTGCTGGACTTTGCAGGCACATTAACACACTTGTAACCATTCTAAAACGTTTTATGAGCACTGCTGTACCTCTGGTCTTAGGCCTCAAACCGAAAAACTGACTCAAAGACGACCAACTGACCGCAGTGCCCCCATTAACCACTTGTCAGCTACACCTTGGTAGACTGGACTAACAGCCCCTTCAGAACCCATACCACCTCTGGGTAATGGCATCCACTTCAGGGTAATTTCTTCTCCTGCAAAGTCCAAAACACCCGCCACCAGCACCCAAAGGTAACTCCTTACCTTTGGGCGCACCTCCACACCCTCAATGCTCGCTGTATCCCGTCCTGTAGGCCCAACACCCACATGTCAATCCCCACGTCGGTCAAATGAACTCCATCTCTCAGCTGATACCTCCACGTATCCACCTCCAACTCAGGGTGTCTAACCACCAACCCGCCGTTCCGAATCACAAATTTAGCCACGTCCCGATTAATCTTTCTCCTGGCCCTGTTCACACCTTCCCATGATCTAGCCATCCGCCATGAAGACCTTCCCACAATATCAGACCATATCACTACCGTTTCCGGGTAGGACATGCGAATCCTCAAGAAATCAAACTTGATGTCTCGTGCGACATCCAACATAGAACGCACCCCCAAGTCGTTGCCCCCCGCATGGATCAACAAAACGTCCGGCGGTCGATGCAAGCGTGCAAACTTGTGCACTTCCGGCACCACCCTGCTCCACAACATCCCCGGGAATCCCAACCACCGCACCATCGCTTCCTGTCTTGGGACCCCCAGTTGGCGACCGTTCGGCCGCATATCCGCTCTCGCAGCCCCCCTACGCACGAAGGAGTGGCCCATTATCCATACCAGTCCCTGTCCCGCACCTGAAAGACAGCAAGTAAGAAATCCATCACCACAAGCCCATCGGGAGACGCTCCCATCCCCGACTACCAACATGTTCCCTTTACCAAAAAACCCCGATCCACTCCCCATCCCCCTTGGAGGTGGCCTAACCTTAACTTTCCCTGGACCTCTATTTTGTTGCACCACCGCGCACCCCTAATTCTACCATGAGCTGAGGTCTGACATATAACCGAAACCTCCTCGACTCCCATCTCCCAATCCTTTTCACCAATTCATCGTCCAAGCCACAACGTACTGCTTCTGTCGCGGCCCCAATCCGAAAGGAATGCGCCGAGAACTCCTGAGCCGCCAGGCTCAATGCCCCCAGACACCGTCTGAACACTGTCACGAACTGATACCGCGACAACGCTGTCCCATCCTCGTGCACCAAGAATGATCCACTTAACACTGGCCGTACATCCAAAAATTCCCGCACTACCCTAACCGGGCATAATTCCGACCCTTCAATAGGGAAGACTCGCACCACTTTACCCTTCCCTTTCTGGTCCGTCTTGGACCGGCGTAGCAACAATGCGACCCCGTCTTGCTTCCACACCACATCCTCAGCTAACATGCCACCCTGCACCGTCTTCGAGGGGCTAACCAACTCCCCCACTCGAAAAGCTCCAAAGAATGCCAACGCGAACGCCGCGCGAAACAATAACACTTCAAACCGGGACGAACACAATGTCCCCAATTTTCCCATAATACCCCTCAATATTTCAAACGACACAGGGCGCCGGGAATCCGCCTGACGCCCCTGCTTCCTGTAACCCTTGAGAGCCTGCCGGACACAAAATTCCTTAGTAAAGTCCGGGCGCCCTTGCCACTTAAACAGAAAAGCCAAACCAGCCAACTTTTTGTCCAACATGGACGGAGAGACCCCGGCCTCCATGTTCCTGACCAAGAAATACAACACCAATCCCTTGACCTCGGGACCGGCCGGGTCCACCTCGGACTCCCCAACCAAAGCCTGCCATTCCGCCCACACCTTCTCATACGCCCTCCAGGTGTTCACACTTACCGACCTTCTGATCCAATCGGAGACGATTCCAATGGAATCCTCCAAAGCCACTCCGGACAGGGGACACCTTGCTCCTCTGCCTCCGGCACCAGCTCCCGGAACCTGTCCCACTGAAAGCGAGACAGAGCGTCAGCCACTACATTCTCCACCCCCGGTAAATGCACCGCATATACAAATATGTTCAACTGCAAACAGCGCAGCACCAGGTGCCGTAGCAGCCGAATAACTGGAGGAGAAGACGCCGTAACTCTGTTGATCACCTGGACCACCCCCATATTGTCACCATGGAACCGCACCTTCCGATCCCGGAAGGCCGCCCCCCACAGTTCTACTGCCAGCACCACCGGAAACAATTCCAACAGCACCAAGTTCTTTGTCAACCCCGCCTCCAACCAGGCCTGTGGCCAAGAGCCCGCACTCCATTGCCCTTGAAAATATGCCCCAAAACCTGCGCCCCCGGCCGCATCTGTGAACAACTCCATGTCAAAGTTGCTAACCGGGCCAGACATCCACAAGGCCCTGCCGTTGAAGGAGTCCAAAAAGGAGTGCCATACCAACAAATCCTCCCTATGTTCCTTCCCCAGTCGCACATAGTGCCTGGGCGACCTGACGCCCGCTGTGGCCGCCGAAAGGCGCCTGCAAAAGACCCTACCCATGGGGAGAATGCGGCAAGCAAAATTTAGCTTCCCCAGGAGCGACTGAAGCGCTCGGAGTTGCACCTTCCGCAAGCCCACCATCTCCTGAATCTCGGCCTTGAGGCCCACCAACTTGTCCAGCGGTAACCTACATTCCATCCTTTCCGAGTCAATCACGATGCCCAAGAATTGGATGACCGATCTCGGTCCTTCCGTTTTCTCGGGTGCCAGCGGCACCCCAAATCGCTCCGCCACGTGCTCCAACGTGGCCAACAACACTGCGCAAATCCGCGACCCCGCCGGCCCAACACAGAGAAAATCGTCCAGGTAGTGGATCACGGAGCTTACGCCGGACACATCCCGAACCACCCACTCCAGGAACGAACTAAACCGTTCAAACAGCGCGCAGGAAATGGAACAGCCCATCGGCAGACACTTGTCTACGTAGAACTCCCCACCCCAATGGCAGCCCAAGAGCCTGAAACTATCTGGGTGGACCGGCAGGAGCCGAAACGCGGCCCCAATGTCCGACTTGGCCATCGAGGCACCCCGGCCATACCGCCTGACCCAGCCCACCGCAGCATCAAAAGAGGTGTAACTCACCGTACACTCCTCCATGCTGATGGCGTCGTTCACAGACCCCCCCTTTGGAAACGACAAATGATGAATAACCTGAAATTTGTTTGGCTCCTTCTTCGGCACCACCCCCAACGGGGAAACCACCAAGTCGTCCAAGGGAGGCGAGACAAATGGGCCCCCCATACGGCCCAACGCCACTTCCTTCCGCAGTTTCTCTGAAACCACATCCGGGTGTTGTAACGCGGAACGCAAATTCTTAGCCACCGGGGGGACCACGGCCAAAGAGCACGGAATGTTAAAACCCACCGAGAATCCCCTTTCCAACGACAGGGCGGCCGCCCTGTCAGGATATCTACCGAGAAACAGTCGCATCCTTTCCACCATCACCGGAGTCCTCCCTCTTACTTGAAGAATCTCCGGGACGTCCCTTGCCTTGCTTAAAACACCGGGAAGAGGGGTGATTGCCACCACAGCCGGAGCACTCGTGCATGAACCGGCAAGACCCTCCGAACCTGCAGTTTCCCTCGTTAAACTGCCAGCAGACCCCTTTCTTCTTTCCGGCCGACTGTCCTGGGGAAGAGGTTCCACCGCCCCCCCCCCCCCCTGAAAAAACGGCGCGGACGTCCGTGGGGCCGACATAAGCCGCATCCAAAGGCCAATGTCCTTAGTGTCCCACCTAATATCCGGCCTGATAGCCCGGCGTTGCCGGAACTGCTCATCATACCGGAGCCACCCCGTGCCCCCGTAACACCGGTAGGCCTCGCTGATCGCCTCTTGGTAACTGAAAAGCGCGAACAATGTTCGGTGTTTTTCTCACCGATCACGCTCGCCATGATCGAGTAGGCCTGCGACCAATTCGCAAAAGTCCTAGGTATAAGCCTATACCTCCTCTTCTCCTCGTCCTCTTTCTTGGACTCTTCGGCTTAACCCTATCCAGGTTAAACTTTTCCAGCGGAAGCAACGCGAATATCTCTACATATTCACTCTTCCAAATCTTTTCCCGCACCTCCGGCTTCAAATGCGAACCCAGCGGTGCCTCCCAACACGTGTAAACCTCCCCTTTAGCCGCGTCCGCCAACCGGACCAACTCTCTCTTCTTTGCGGAGTCGACCCCCGCATCCCCCTTTTCCGTAGGAGGCACCACGGCACCTGCCGCCACTGCCCCTACCTCTGGTCCCTTGTCCACGGGCACCACAGCCCCCGGCACGGCGACCGCTACTGCAGGCGCCGTAACCCCGGATCCACCCGCCGTTCCCCATGCCGCCGCTGGGCTGATGGCGGGGCTGACCCCACCCTTCAGCTGGCTAACCAACGTCTCCAGACCCGCCAGGAACCGGTGCAAACCCGCATCCTCTCTCGACTGTTCCCCCAGCGCACCAGAATCACCACTACTCACCCCTGCGGGCACCCCCACTCGACTACGGGGACCCCCCCCCCCGTCCCCCCGCTAACACCCCCACATTTTGTAAAGTAGAAGGAAAAGCCAAAAACGACTCACCGGGCTGTCTGGAAGCAATCCCACCAGCCGTCCAGCTAGGCTCCCGCACTGCGACCTCCGTCCTGGGCACGACTTCCTCCTCCGACAGCTCCCCTTCCGATCGATCTCCATGCCGACCCTCCTCAACAGATGAAAGCCCACCAGGCGACTCGGGCCTGGGAGCCGCGGGCCCAGAGCTGGACTCACTCTCGCTGCGCGCCCTGGACCCGTGCACCGACTTCCGCGTAGCTTTTCGTGGCGCCTCGGACACTCTGCCGTCTTCCCCTCCCCCTCGCTCCCTCACCACGGGGCTGGATTGAAGGTGGCTAGCCGCGGATGCTGAAGAGCTAGCCACCGCAGGGACAGATGTGTTTTGCCGAGGCTCTCGGCCCTCCGGTGCAAAACCGGGGTTGGAGCCCGCATCCCTCCGATCATCTCGCCGAGCGGACCTGCCCGCCACATTGGAGCCCCCTGGCCGCCCCCTCCCTGTTCCCCGCTGCTGATCGGTGGCCTTCTCCTGGCGCCCCCCCGCTGCCGACGCTGTCCGTTTTGCGGGTGGGCCCGAGGGGGCCCGGATGGGGCTACCCCCTCTCCTGTGGGACCGGGTGGACGGTCCCGGGGAATAACGTGCCGGAGGCCGGGACACCCTGGATCGCGGGGTGTCCCCCTCCCCCCCCCGGATGGGTGACTCGCTGGCTATGTCCTGGGTGGCAGTATGCGCCCCCCCCGCTCGCGGGGTGCCCCCCCCACCCCCCCGAACGGGTGAATCATGTTCCGTGTCCCCGGGCGGGAGGAGCGGCCCCAGCATAGACTGCAGCCACCCCTCACCGCGGCGATCCGCCTCCTGCCTGAGCTGGGCGAGCATAGCCTCGACCCCAGCCATGGTGCAGGCCGATGGATGTGGCAAAATTTAGTCCCCGGCTGCGGCCTAGCGGCGCTCGTTTTTTTTTTTTGGATTTCTGGCAGAGCCTGGCTTCCCCCAGCAGCGCTGGTCTAAAACGCTGTAAAAACGGCAGGAAATGTCCCCGGTCGCAGCCTACCTCACCCCTTCCTAAGTCTGGCAGAGCAGCAAGTCCCCAGCAGAAAATTCTCCCCTCGTGTGTTACCCGGGAAGCGTGGGAGGGGAAATATATAACCTCCCTCCCACTGCTCTCCCTACTTACTGAGCCCTCCCCCCGGCCAGAGCAGGGCTTTTCTTTAACCCTATCATGGCCGGCCCTCCGCCTATGTCCTGCTGCTCTTTGCTTCGGGCCTCTCTTTAGTAACTGGTTTGGTTTCTGCTTTTGCTATAGCACTATTGGTGGGTAATGAGAATTATTTGCCATGCTTTACTGTGTTTATCTGCTTTTGCACTCAACTTGGTGTGTCAGAGGGGCTGAGGCTCTTGGGAGGTTTGAGGCACAGAACAGGGGACCCATCTACTCAGCAACTCCTATGGGGGTAGCGCTACATAAAAATTATTAAATAAATAAAAGTGCAGCGCCAATAACAGGAACTCTAATAACCAGAGTTCTAAATATTGAAGTGTAGCAAAAAAACAAATTCAAACGTGTCACCGTGAATAAGTAATAAACTGACTCAATATAAGTGACATATATGTAAATGTCTGTGAAGGTGAAAAAGATCCAAAACGGGGGAGTTAATTCTTGTAGAATCAATATGGAAATGTTTCTTCCAAGGAAAGGTGATCCCTTTAATAGGGTACCCTTACCGAATAAGGTGGACCCAAACTACACCATACGGTGGTGGGTCATACTTGCATAGGGGGCCGATTGCCCAATTTGGTCATTGCTGTGGTAATGCTCCTTGTTTCCACTGGATTGGTGGTCTCCTCGGCAGGATGTTGTATAAATCAACTCTCAGGTGACTCCTTCTGCTCCAATTCAGGATTTGGAAAATGGGTGAACCAAAACCAGCTAAATGGACTCAGTGGGCTCCAACCATGGGGGAAAACAGAAAAAACAAGGAAAACGACTCCTCATAGCGTAAAAAACAGGGGCATACTGTTGAAGTCTTCTTAGACGAAACTGGTCGGGCACATGCCTTGGTCCACACCACTTCCATACTGCGCAAACTGTGTATTGATGACCTTCACACTTTTTTTTTATATGGTTGCTGTGGTGCTTACTTTTAACTCTTATTTTGACATTTTTTGGGTTTAAATGTCTGCCCTTTTGTGGATTTTAAGAATTACATTTTTAAGCTTTTTTACGCTATGAGGAGTAATTTTCCTTGTTTTTTCGGTTTTCCCCCATGGTTGGAGCCCATTGCGTCCATTTAGCTGGTTTTGGTTCACCCATTTTTCATATCCTGAATTGGAGCGGAAGGAGTCACCTGAGAGTTGATTTATACAACATCCTGCCGAGGAGACCACCAATCCAGTGGGAACGAGGAGCATTACCACAGCAATGACCAGATTGGGCAATCGGCCCCCTATGCAAGTATGACCCACCACCGTATGGTGTAGTTTGGGTCCACCTTATCCGGTAAGGGTATCCTATTATTTGGCTTTGGAGGGATCACCTTTCCTTGGAAGAAACATTTCCATATTGATTCTACAAGAATTAACTCCCCCGTTTTGGATCTTTTTCACCTTCACGGACATTTACATATATATATGTCACTTATATTGAGTCTGTTTATTACTCATTCACGGTGACACGTTTGAATTTGTTTTTTTGCTACACTTTAATATTTAGAACTCTGGTTATTAGAGTTCCTGTTATTGGCGCTGCACTTTTATTTATTTCGTTTGTCACAATTATCCTTTTGTTGTGTTGGCTGCCCACCACAGATATTTTCAGGGAAGCGCAGTTTTTACTTTTTTACTTTATAAAAATGATTAGGCCTCTGTCTCTGCACTATACTAACAATCTAAAATCTGATTAATGCCTACAGATTAATGAACCTAGTCATCAAACAACAGACTTCAATTTATTATATATGAAATTCCATCTTCTCATAACCTAATTTTACACAGCTAATGTTTTTTTTTAGTACATCACGGATTACTGGATGTGCTGCACGTAACCCATCCTCTACAAATCACAACACTACAATAAAATGAAAAGTGCAATAGTATTTATTTTACAGTTTCTCCTGAAATTTATAAACCCCATGTTATTTGTACAGTTCCAGGAACACTCTCCAATATAAACGTGACACGTGATCTATTTTACAATTCTGGGGAGCTTGTGAACAGGTGATGTCACCCATTTACAGATATAACAGTGCAGCGGAGAGTAACACTCCATATATACTTTTCACTTATGTCATTTTTGCACAGAGATCCAAAATGATAATGTAATATATTTCCACGCATATTGGTCCTGACTACAAATCCATACCTAACTTCTGAATTTTTTTTTTTTTGCATTCGAAACATTACAGCTGGATTATTTCTTTTGCCAAGGGTGACTCATCCACTCTCCTAAATGTTTTTTTGCCCACTACAGGACCGCCTGTGGGCTCAGCATGGCTGGGTTTCTGGTATGAAGGCTGAACGTTAGGAAAACAAATTTGAGAGATGAAATACATACATAGGAGCTATTCTATCTGATGAAGGATTTATATTTCTATCCATTCTGTTCGAGGTTTAAACAGCATAGTACAGCACAGCCCCCGGGCAGGGCAGGAGACCAAATGTTCCTCTGCTGCAGTAAAGATACAGGTTTGGACCCTCCCTCATCTCTCTGTCACTCTGCTTGTGTCTTCTGTCAGTGTGATTCTTGTTAGTATATAAGCAGTGCAGTGCTGCTGTCTGAGCTGTACTATACTGTGCATGGGACCAAGTCAAATTCCGGCATTTCGATTACTTACTTTTAAGCATTTATTTTTATTGATGTATAAATGAATACAGGTCTGCATTAATTTGTGTATTTTATATCTTCCTGCAGCTTGGAGGTAAGCTATAAACAAATTATATTTTGTGTTATGTTTTGTAATGCAATCGAGGTATACACATCCTCACTAGAAGTGATAAACAGAGCCAGGACAAGGGGTGGGCAGGAGGATAAGCTGCCCTGGGCACAGCAGAGAAGAGGACAAAGAATGGACACTGGGCAATAAATCCATTCTACGGCATGCATTAATGGGGAGGGGGCAGTTCTGCATCCTTGCCCTGGCCGCTAGATAAACCTGTCCATATCCCACTGTATAAACTTACTTTTGAACTCCGGAAACGGAGTTCAAAAGTATATAGTATAGTATATAGTATATAGTATAGTATAGTATATAGGATAGGACTCCATGTAAAGTGCTCTCTGCTACAGGCCTAATATTGCTCTGCATAACCACTTTTGATATCTATGTAAATTCACCAACAAAGGTCAAAGTGTACTTCTAGTTTGCCATGCGATCCGCTGCTCTCGAGTACAGTGCTGGATGGAGATCGAGCTCAGGTAAGTATTTAGTGGGGGCTGGGGTGGATCCTAGTCACAGAAGGTTTTTTACATTACTGTAATGCAGAGAAAAGAAAAAACTTAAAGCGGTTGTAAACCGCATATATAATTTTTTTTTTTTTTTTTACCTGCAAGGCAAAATGCATAATCAGCTAGTATGCACCGCATAATAGCTGATTATGAAATACTTACCTAAAAACGAGGTGAACAACACTTACCTGGTTCACGCCGAGCGAGATGTCATCTTGCTCCGGCGTGTCTTCCGGGTATCGCCGCTCCAGCGCTGTGATTGGCTGGAGCGGCGCCGCTCCAGCGCTGTGATTGGCTGGAGCGGCGATGACGTCACTCCCGCGCATGCGCGCGGGAGATTTAAAAATCGGCAAGGTCCGGCGGCTGCCGGATCTTCCGCCGTGGATCCCCCCTGCGCATGCGCCGCCCGCATTGCGAGGGGAATATCTCCTAAACCGTACAGGTTTAGGAGATATTCTTTTTACCTACAGGTAAGCCTTGTTATAGGCTTACCTGTAGGTAAAAGTGCAAATTTAAGGTTTACAACCGCTTTAAGCCTTAACCACTTAACCCCCAGACCATATTGCTGCCCAAAGACCAGAGCACTTTTTGCGATTCGGGACTGCGTCGCTTTAACAGACAATTGCGCGGTCATGCGACATGGCTCCCAAACAAAATTGGCGTCCTTTTTTCCCCACAAATAGAGCTTTCTTTTGGTGGTATTTGATCACCTCTGCGGTTTTTATTTTTTGTGCTATAGACGAAAATAGAGCGTCAATTTTGAAAAAAAAAGAATATTTTTCTACTTTTTGCTATAAAAAATATCCCCCAAAAATATATAAAAAAAACATTTTTTTTCCTCAGTTTAGGCCGATACGTATTCTTCTACATATTTTTCGTAAAAAAAAAAAAATCGCAATAAGCGTTTATTGATTGATTTGCGCAAAAGTTATAGCGTTTACAAAATAGGGGGTATTTTTATGGCATTTTTATTAATATATTTTTTTTACTAGTAATGGCGGCGATCAGCGAATTTTTTTCGGTACTGAGACATTATGGCGGACACTTCGGACACTTTTGACACATTTTTGGGACCATTGGTCCTAGCCCCTTGTGGCCGCAAATAGAGCCGACGTATAGCTATGGGCTCTCGCCCAGGAGAGCCGACCTGCCGCCGTAGAATGACGGCGGCTGGTCGGCAAGTAAAGGGGTTGTAAAGGTACAATTTTTTTTCCTAAATAGCTTCCTTTACCTTAGTGCAGTCCTCCTTCACTTACCTCATCCTTTAATTTTGCTTTTAAATGTCCTTATTTCTTCTGAGAAATCCTCACTTCCTAAATCCACACAGTAATGCGTGGCTTTCTCCCTGGTGTGGAGTGTCATGCTCGCCCCCTCCCTTGGACTACAGGAGAGTCAGGACGCCCACTAACACACAGCTCCTTTCTCTATCTGCAATGTAGAGAGCGTCCTGACTCTCCTGTAGTCAAAGGGAGGGGGCGAGCACGACACTCCACACCAGGGAGAAAGCCTTGCATTACTGTGTGGAGTTACAGACAGAAGAACAGGAAGTGAGGATTTCTCAGAAGAAATAAGGACATTTAAAAGCAAAATGGAAGGATGAGGTAAGTGAAGGAGGACTGCACTAAGATAAAGGAAGCTATTTAGGAAAACATTTTTTACCTTTACAACCCCTTTAAGAACCACTTTAAGGGCAAAGATAGGTTTGCTTTAATTTCAGCTCCTGTCACTGCTTATACATACTTTCCCTCTACTCCGCATTGCTCAGTTCACCTGGGGAAGTGAAATTATATTTTTCATCACTGGGAATAAAAGAGATGCAAGTGGGGAGCCATAGGGAGGCTGGACAGAAAAACTGTAAAACAAAATGACAGCTTTAGATGTGGCCCTCTACCTGAATTTGTGACTACACATGTTTACCTTAAGCCTTTTTGAGTTGGACACCACTGCTATAAAAAGACTGCTGGAGACTGTTGACACATGCTGCAGGAGAAGTTCAGAGATACAGACATGCTTCAGATGTGGTCAGTGAATGCAGACAAGTTACAGAATGTAGCGCCCTGCTCCTATTGATTAGGCGCTATGCTAAATTTAGTGGGTGTCTGGGCCGATAGTTGGCTCAGACTTTAATGATTTATGCTAAATCAGCCTCTGTTCTGGTTGTTGCAGTGGCTGAAAGGATTTTCCCACTGTTGCCCGTAGGTGGCGATACCACCACAGGCCAATGTTGGAACACAGGCAGGCTATGGTTATTGAGTGTCTTTTCCCGGGAACAGCCCAGTGGGAGTGGTCTCCCCGCTGGGCATGCTGGGTAAGGGTACTTAAGGGGCAGACGCCAATTTTTGGGGTTCTTCGCCTCATGGCCCTCCTGGCACGAGGTACGTGTTGTTGTGATTTTCAGTCTCGGGGCCACGTTGGCCCGAGGCTGCCTTTCTATCAAGTAGGCCCAGCTATTCTGGCTGGGGCCTACAACTGCAAAGAGATCCCAAGCTGTCCGTTTACTAGAGGAAGTTACTTAATGGAGGAAACCAGGGGAGGACCTGCCCAGGAGGAGACCAAGCTGAAGGCTAATGTCTCAGGATAGGCCTGGTGACCCCATTAAGGGGGATCTACAGCTCTAGTTCCCCTACATTTTGACTGTGTCGGCTTAAAGGCTCTTTAACTGTATGGCTGGAAGTTCGGGTGTTAAAATCCTGTGGCAGAGGATTCCCAACTGTTCGTTTTGCTCATAACCATTCTGTGGCAGAGACTTTGCTGATTATTGTCCGTGCATCATTCTGGCTGCTAGGCCAGGTGAGAGGGGTGACCAAAACCCACTTGAGAGGAAGTAGTGAATGATTATTGAGACTTAGAAGTTTTTCTTCAGTGAACTGTACTTTGCATCTGAACCTTCCCCTTCCTCCTTCTACTTTCCTGCAATTTAAGAGAAAAATAAAACCTAACAGCTTAAGGTTTTACGTTTCGTGTGGACATTGGAGTTCCTTACAGACTTTTTTCCCCTAGACAACGAATATTGAGGTAACGTGCAAGACCAAAAATTAACCAGCAGCTCCTACGGGGGTAGTGCTACAAGAAGATAATTGGAGACTTTGAGCACACTATAGGAGACTGCTAGAGAACAAACCATCACGGTCCCCTTTCCCCATATGTCAAAGAGCTGCAACCACCATTCTACTGATGTGAACATATGATGATGTTGTCTTCCCCATGGGAACATCCACTAGAGGCCAAAACAGAAGTGGTCTCTTGATAAATTTCCACTGGCTGGTATGCATTTTTTATCATAGATAGATGGCTGACAGCATGCCTAGGTGTTCAGAACTGCAGGCCACTGCAGTCAGTACTGGGGTGGTCCATGCAGTTCATTACCTGGGATTGAACTCTAGTGTTATAGAACAGAGGTATCCAAACTTTTCAGTAGAAGGACTATATCATTTATTTTACAAATATTCATAGGCAAAAAAAATCTGCATAATGAAGGAAATAAATGATGGAATACTTTTTCTTGGACCCTTTTTGGAATCAGCATATTATGACTCACAACATAAGAGAGAGAACTTCAGTAAAACAAAGCAAAGTCCCCTTTTATATCAGGGTCTCCATCAGAACCCTCCTTGCATCAGAGTCTGCCTTAGAAGTCCCCTCTTACCTCTGGGTCCTCATGAGAGTTCCCCCCTTACATGGGTTCCCATTAGAGTCCCCCCATACATCGGGGTATACATCAGGACCCCCCTTACATCTGGGTCCCCATCAGAATCCCCCTTTACATCAGCGTCTCTATTTGAGGCCCTTTACATCAGGGTCTCCATCAGGCCCCCCCATTCATTTAGGTCCCAATCACATTCCCCCTTACAGCAAGCTCCCCTTAGCCTAACTGATCTATATCCTCAGTTTTCTGAGGGCTGGATAAAATAATGTAGTGAGCCACATATGGCCCGTGGGCCATAGTTTGTAAACTCCTGTAAAAGAAGATGCATTACAGTATATCAGCACTGAGAGCACACCTGCCCAACAATCTCAAGTGCTTAAAGAAAAAAGGACAAGCTGTTTATAATAGGATGACCAGACGTCCCCGGTTTCTGGGGGCAGTCTCCGGATTGAGGACACTGTCCCCGGAAGAAGTCTGTCCCCGGTTTTCAAGGGACATCTGTTTATCCTACTCTACTTTTGCCTGGGCTGTGAAATGTTGATCCAGGGGGGCGAGCGCTGCCAGATTATACAAAGCGGGGATCTCCCGCTTACCCAGCTGTCAGACGAAGTCCCATCTCCTGGGCCAGTTCCTATTATAGGAGCTGAGCTGCCGAGCACTGAACAGGCTGAGCTGCCGGGCACTGAACAGGCTGAGCTGCCGAGCACTGAACAGGCTGAGCTGCCAGGCACTGAACAGGCTGAGCTGCCAGGCACTGAACAGGCTGAGCTGCCGAGCACTAAACAGGCTGAGCTGACGGGCACTGAACAGAATGAGCTGTCAGCACTGAACAGGCTGAGCTGTCGAGCACTGAACAGGCTGAGCTGCCGGGCACTGAACAGGCTGATCTGCCAGGCACTGAACAGGCTGAGCTGCCGAGCACTGAACAGGCTGAGCTGCCGGGCATTGAACAGGCTGAGCTGCCGGGCATTGAACAGACTGAGCTGCCGGGCATTGAACAGACTGAGCTGCCGAGCACTGAACAGGCTGAGCTGTCAGGCACTGAACAGGTTGAGCTGCCGGGCATTGAACAGGCTGAGCTGCCAGGCATTAAACAGACTGAGCTGCTGGGCACTGAACAGTCTGAGCTGCCGGGCATTGAACAGACTGAGCTGCTGGGCACTGAACAGGCTGAGCTGCTGGGCATTGAACAGGCTGATCTGCCGGGCATTAAACAGACTGAGCTGTCGAGCACTGAACAGGCTGAGCTGTCAGGCACTGAATAGGCTGAGCTGCAGGGCACTGAACAGGTGGCACTGATGGGCACTGGTGAGTATAATACACTCTTGAAATGTGCATAGTTTTCCCTTTTATGAACAAGAAAATAATGACGTTATGCGGTTGAGCTGGTATGAAATGATCTCCAGAAATAATGTATATATCATACAATCATTCCATAAACACATACCACATACACTGCAAATGCCATTTGAGGAAAATATGCTTATAAAATAGTTTACAATTTGCCAATCAAAACAAAAATTCCCCACGGCCTTTATTGTTGCTTGATTTGCTTTCTTCGTAAAAATACAATTTTAGAAGAAAATGAGAGAGGGTAGAATGCAGTCTGAGCACGCATCGACACTAATCTAGGCAAGATGGCCCAATATCAAAAACATGCAGTTTTTTGGCATTGTTATATATTTCTTTGCTGCAAGTTTAATTTCAACTACTATATATGTCCTAGAGTGACTTTTGCTCACTTGACAAATATGTGCTGAGTAGAGAATTTTAGAACATAAGAATGAAATATTGAAAGTAAATACATACTTCATGCATTCCACACAAAGCAGGGTTAAACATGGACAAGCCAGTTAAAGCTGGACTCAAGTGATGATATATTTGTCATACTTAGTTTGTGGTTTTAATGGAATGTACCAGTAAAACCTTGGTTTGAGAGTGTTTTGCAAGACAAGCAAAAATGTTTAAAAAATTGTGACTTGATATATAAGCAATGTCTTGAGTATCATCATGTCACAACTGAGTATAAAATAGAAGAGAGACGCCTCTAAGTGTAGTAATATGGTTACATTTAATGAAGGTTTAACATTTAGCAACTCACATGGTTGATTATTAAAACAGGCACATCTAAGTATGTAGGCATCCGGGGTAAAGCTGTCCACATAGATCATCCTCCTCATTCCCATTGACGTTGTCCCTTCCACGAGCGGTTCAAGCCTCGCTTTCAGATCGCTCAACTGCAGGGTAGTCTTCCCGGTCACGATTGTAGACTAACAGCAGTGAGAGCCGGCGGTGTGGGGGTTGGTCTATGTAGACAGCTTTACCCTGGATGCCTACATACTTAGATGTGCCTCTTTTAAAGGGGTTGTAAAGGTAAATGTTTTTTCACCTTAATGCATTCTATGCATTAAGGTGAAAAAACATCCGAGTATTAGTAGCCCCCCCCCCCCCCCGATTACTTACCTGACCCTTCGAAAGTCCTGCGCCGTGAACGAGCAGGCATCTCGGCCATCTTCTCGGCTCACTCATTGGTTGATTGAAAGCAGCGCAGCCATTGGCTTGTGCTGCTGTCAATCACATCCAATGGCCGCCGGCTGTATCACAGGAGCGCGCCTGCAAGCACTCAACACCATGCTCGCTCACTCGCATTAAGGTGTTGAGTCCTTGCGGGGGGGGAGCCGAGACAGCTGCCGAGGGACCCCAGAAGACCAGGTTCGGGGTCACTCTGTGCAAAACGAGCTGCACAGTGGAGGTAAGTATAACATGTTTGTTATTTAAAAAAAAAAATAATAATTCTTTAGTGATCCTTTAATCATCAACCATGTGAGTTGCTAAATGTTGTAACGCCATTAAATGTAACCACATTGCTACACTTAGGCCCCGTATACACGGTCGGACAAAACCGATGAGAATGGACCGAGGTTCAGTTTCATCGGTCCAAACCGACTGTGTGTATAGCCCATCGGTCTGTTTTCCTTCGGTCCAAAATTTTAAAACATGCTTCAAAACCGAACCGATGGACCGCTGCCCGATCGGTCTAAACCGATGGTTAGTACAGAAAAGCATCGGTTCAAAACCCGCGCATGCTCAGAATCAAGTCGACACATGCTTTGAAGCATTGAACTTCGTTTTATTCAGCACGTCGTGTGTTTGACGTCACCGCGTACCGACCCGATCGTTTTTTTGAAAGATGGTGTGTACGCACATCAGACCATCAGGCCACTTCAGCGGTGAACCGATGCAAACAGTCCGTCGGACCATTCTCATCGGTTTTGTCCGACCGTGTGTACAAGGCCTTAGAGGTGCCTCTCATATTTTTTATACTCTGCAGCTCCTGCTGGATTTTGCTTCTAATCCCCTTGTGGAGGTGGCCATTTGTGGATGGGCATTTTATGGTTACACAATTTATCACATTGCTATAATCTTTTTATATGGACTATAAACTGACAGCCTTATGAATGAATGGTTGTGGAACATATCATTTATTTTCTATTATTTCTTATGGGGAAATTTGCTTTGATATACAGTGCTTTGGATTACAAGCATGTTTCTGGAACAAATTATGCTTGCAATCCAAGGTTTTACTTGTAAATTATAATAAAATTAAATTACAAAGTGGCTTTTGTTTTGAAACTAAATTTCAGCGATAATATATTTTGCATACTTACACTGGGTCAGCTTGGCTTGATACCTGATTGACCATTGTGGACGCCTAAGCTACTACAGTGAGAGTCATGGTCTTCGGCAATGTCAACAGCCCTCCTTTCCACCTTGTACAACCAGAACATTCTCTGAATGGCAGATGTGCCGAATGAGTGGCCAGCTGTGGGTACTGTGCATAAGGGCAGCCACCTGGCACAGCACCTGGAAGATGGCAGCTTCCACAGAAAATCAGGCATCATATTAGTATACTTAAGTTGAACTCTGTAGTTGATGTTTAAAGTGAAACTCCAGAGATATAACAGATAACAAAGTGGAGATGATTTTTTAAATCATACTTACGCAGGTGGATACCACATCTGTCCCCCTGCCAGCTCTAAGGCTAAGAAACAAGTAATCAAACACTGCCAATTACTCAGTTCTCACTGCTCCCTGAGCAGAGAGCTGGTTACTGTCAGTGTCTGCCCCAACCCCTTCCCCCCCCACGCTCACTGAAACACTGGGCTGTGCAGGGGGCGTCTGAACGGATCGTGACCATGAGGTTGCGATCTCTCCCCAGCCTGGGCCGGTTCTGTGACATCAGCCAAAAGCCCGCTGTCTGCTGAAAACAGGTCACAGGAGTGCAAAACAATCTGCACTGCTGTGATCCACAGGAGAAGTAAAGCCAAACAAGCAATAAATCTATCACACTACCTGTCTCTCTGCTCTTGTTTGGCATTACTTGCGACAATTGATAAATGTCCCTATTTATGTTGTGGACACCAGGGCCCAGGCAGGCTCTTCCCCAGCTCAGGCTTTAGATTCATGGCCTCTCTCCCAGAAGCTGAAAGGTCCTTCAGGCACCCTCTTTCCTAGTCCAGAAGGCTTCCACTATCCCCCTCTCATAGTCAAGGGCCTCCAGACACCTGCTGTCCTAGTCCAGGGCCTCCAGAGACCCCCACTCCTAATCTGGGCCCTCCAGGCACCACCTCCCCTAGTTCAGTATCTCCCTTGTACCCCCCCATGCAGGGGCCTTTTCCATCCCAACCACCATTTCCTAGTCAAGGGCCTCTTCTGCTCCCTTCCCCCCCACAACCACCAGTCCAGTGCTTCCTCTACACTCCCCTCTTAGTCCAAGGCCTCCTCTACTGCCCCCCAAGTTCAGAGCCTCCTCTGCACCGTGCCCTCTGAATCCAGGGTCTCCTCTGCTTTACCCTGTCCAGGGCCTCCTCTGCACGCCCCCCCCCCAGTCCAGGGCCTCCTGTGTACTCCCCTCCTTGTCTAGGGCCCCCTCTGCATCCCCCAGTTCCAGGCCTCCTCTGCACTACCCCTGCTAGTCCAGGGCCTCCTCTGCATCTCCCAGTCCAGGGCTTTCCTGTGTACTTCCCTCCTAGTTCAGGGCCTCCTCTCCTAATCTGTAGTCTTTGCCACACAAACCATTTTCTAGTCATGGGCCTCCTCTGCACCCCCCTATGCCTGTGCCTCCTCTGCACCTCCCCAGTCCACCCCCCCAGCCCATGGCCTCCTCTGCACCATCCCCCAGCCCAGGGCCTCCTTTGCACCCCCCATCCCAGGGCTTAATCTGCACCCCCCAAGTACAGGGTCTCCTCTGCACCTCCTCAGTCCAGGGCCTCCTCTGCACCCCCAAGCCTAGTTCCTCCTCTGCACCCACATTAGCCCAAGGCCTTCTCTGGACCCCCCCCCCCAGTTCAGGGCCTCCTCCGCACCTCCCTCTATTCCCAGGACCTCCACGGCACCCCCCAGTCCAGGGCCTCCACTGGGCCTCCCCGCCCAGGGCCTCCTCCGCACCCCCTCTGGCCCCCAGTCCTTTGCCATACCAACCACAACTTCCTTAGTCCAGGGCCTTCTGCACTCAAACCCCTCCCCCTGTACTAATAAATGCCTTCCAGTTCCATGAAGGCTCTCCCATGCTAAAGCGTCACTCTGGAATATATTTTTTTAGGCTCTGTGACATCAGCCGACAGCGGGCTTAAGCCTGCTGTCTGCTGAAAAGGAGTCACAGGAGTGCAGAACAAACTGCACCCCTGTGATCCACAGGTGATGCACAGGCGAAGTACAGCTAAAGCCCCCCCGAAGCTTAGTCATGGGGTCCACACAGTGCTTGTGATCTAACTGCTGAAACCCCAAATGATATCACTCCCCAAGGCTAGGTTCACACTAGTGCGAAAGTTGCCATCACTTTAATCTGAATCTTTGGCAACCCAACCTAGTTATGCCTTAAAGTTGAATTTCAGCAAAAGCAATACCCAATATGTTCTCTTTGAACCTTCTCACCCCCCCTTTACTGTGCCCTTCTGCCCCCCCCCCCCCATGTACTGTACCCTTTGTGTTGATTAGTCTTTTACTTACAACATGTACTCTTATTGTTTAAAATCCTCAAGTAAAATACGCATAAATATGTTTCATTCTCTTAACGATTTATACTTTAATTCTTGAGAGTAGGTGCGTAAATTGGGGAAGGCTGGTAGGGCATTACTTTGCCCAGAGGCCCATGATGCTATTAAGACAGCCCTGCTTCCAGGTATTATTTTTAATAACTTTGGATCCAGCGGAACTTAGAAGGTGATTGGGTACTATCTATGCACAGCTGCACCCAATTCTGGGTGCACAAGTTTTAGTAAATCCCCCCCTATGTGTCCTTAGAACAAACTGCCCTTTAATTTTTCCTTGAGCAATATAAAAGCAGATGTGCACATAAAAATACAAACCAAGAACTGCTGAGGAGACAGAAAATCAAATACTGATTCATTTTTAGCTTATTTCCTGACAATGAGGTCAGGTATTTCTTAATCGTATTATTCACCAATTGGCAGGATACTGCCATCAACTTCATGAAATGCCACCGGAAGATAACAAAAATAAATAAAACATTTAGGTTATCCATATGAATAGTGACTCTCACGGCCTCATCACAGTACAAAACCTCCCGCTCTCAGCCTGATTTTTGGTGTTTAGGGAGTTATGGTTAGCTAAACGTGAAGGTCAGCTGAAGGTGTTTTGAGTACCTAAGGCCCCTATTCACACTTGTACGACTTCAAAGTCGTGCGACTTTGCCGTGACTTCGCGGCCTGCAATTTTCCCGCGATTTTGGATCAGTACTACTTTGCCACAACTTTGGCATTAACCAATGAAAACATACATGGTGTGAGATAATTCCTTTTCCTGCCATAGTTGTTTCCAGTTCCTGTTTGCTTCCTGGTTGTTGTGGAGTGGTGTGACAGAAAATGCTTGCTACTCAATATATTGCCACAGCAGTTGTCATTGCTGCTGCAGCAGTAGCAGTGCATGAGGAAGAAGAGGAGCAGAAGCGGAGGACAAGGACATCTCTTTTTTTTGGGCTGTTTGAAGCACATTGTTCCTGAGGGAATAACCAGGAAGTGAATGTGTGCTAGAAAAATTTGCTTGTGAGGGGCTACTATGTTGTAAGGATTGGGTGGGACAAGGGTCAAAAAGCTGCTTGTGCTTACAAAGTCATACTGAAATCGTGTCTATATTATTCAGGTACGATTTGCATGCTACTTGATTGTTTAATATTGAGGTCTATGGACATAAACTTGCATGGAAGTTGGACCAAAGTAGTGCAGGGACTACTTTGAAGTCGGCACGACTTAAAGTCGTGCCAATATGAATGGAAGTCATGGAAAATCATGGAGAATGACTTGTCATGCGATTTTGCAGTCCAAAATCGTGGGACAAGTCGTATAAGTGTGAGCCCTGGTTCACACTGGGCTGCGGGAGTGAAGCCGTGCAAGTTCAGCTGAACTCGCACGATTTCACTCCCGCTGGCCGTCTCGATTTCGGCCGCGATTTAAGAGACATCTGTGCAGGTTTCTGCACAGATGTCAATGTAAATCGCGGGCCGAAATTGCAAAAAGTAGTACAGGAACTAATTTTTGAAATCGGTGCAGCGCCGCAGATGTCATTGCCGACAATTGCCGGCAAATGCCGCCGATTTCAAATGCGATTTCACATGTGAAATCGCATCTCAAATCAAAGTAAATCGTACCCAGTGTGAACCTGAAAGGGGACTAAAAGGACAATGTTGGTAATAATGTTTCATGATGTTGAGTGGATACATAATTTTACTTTTTGTTTTGCTTGAAGTTATGTTTCCAACTTCATAGAGCATATTAAAAGGAGGCGACCACTATGTTCTTCTCAAACAATGCAAAAGCACTCGAACTACTACTTTTAACTGTATGTGTTATTAAGATTTTTTTTATCATTCTTATGTTTCCAAACTGATACCAGGCATGATCTGGCTGTTATTGGTTACTGTACTCTGCATTATAGCTCTTTATATTCTTTTTTTTTTTGTTTTTCTTTTTTTAGCATGATTATGGTAAATTCCCTAAAATAGAGCCTAGCACCTGTTCTTTCATGTGCATACATATTGGTGCTTTGCTCTGACTTATATCTGCCGAGTCAGTCACACTGTATTAGAAGACGCTGATGTCATGGGAATTACATTTTTTTTTGGCTCAGAGATTCATAACAAACTGTATTACACAATATTGAGCCTGGGGATGGAAAACTAATCTGTTCAGGGGATATGTGTAAATGAATTCCCCCCCCCCCCCCCCCCCCCAAAAAAAAAAAAAAAAATTAGAATACGTTTTTCATTGTCAGCAGAGCTAGAAATGTATACAGTTCTCTAGACGATTTTAATCATTTCCTCTTTCCTGACTCACCATAGTTTATATTTCTATTTTATCATTATTCACACATAATACAACTAAAACTCTTTACAATAGCTAAACACAAGTGTCTTTAATTAGTGGACACATTGTCTGGTAATGTGTGGGATAATCACTATGTTTACTTTTGCAGATGTCCTAACCACTTGCTTACTGGGCACATACACCCCCTTCCTGCCCAGGTGAAATTTCAGCTTTCGGCACTGCGTCGCTTTAACTGACAATTGCGCGGTCGTACAAACAAAATTTACGTCCTTTTTTTCCCACAAATAGAGGTTTTTTTTGGTGGTATTTGATCACCACTGCGGTTTTTATTTTTTGCGCTATAAACAAAAAAAGAGCGACAATTTGGAAAAAAATTATATTTTTTACTTGTTGCTATAATAAATAGCCCAATTTTTTTTTATTTTTTTTTTTCTCAGTCTAGGCCGATACGTATTCTTCTACATATTTTTGGTTAAAAAAAAAATTGCAGTAAGCGACTGGTTTGCGCAAAAGTTATAGCGCCTACAAAATGGGGGACAGAATTATTATTTTTATTATTTTTTTTTTTACTAGTAATGGCGGCGATCTGCGATTTTTATTGGAACTGCGACATTATGGCGGACACATCGGACACTTTTGACACATTTTTGGCACCATTCATATTTATACTGCGATCAGTGCTATAAGTATGCACTAATTACTGTATAAATGTAACTGGCATTGAAGGGGTTAACACTAGGGGGTGAGGAAGGGGTCTGTGTCCCTATGTACAAGGGACACAGATCGGTCTCCTCTCTCCCTGACAGGACGTGGATCTGTGTGTTTAAACACACAGATCCACGTCCTTGTCTCTGTAACCTCCGATCGCGGGTGCCTGGCGGACATCGCGATCGCCAGGCACGAGCATCGGCAACTCAGTTGCCCGGAGGAGCGGAGGCCGTATAAAGACGGCCTCCCGGAGATTTAGAACCACACTGCGGCCGTATATAGTCGTACGGCCATAAGCTAGTGATTAATGACCGCGGACAGAGTACTAAATAAAATACATTAACATTGTCAGAATGACTTGTCTGCAAAGGTTATGCATAAACTCAGGACATGTTAATGGAATAACATTTCCATTTCATCATATGAATATATGATAAAAGATTAAAAATCTATATATTTAGTATAGTATAGAAAGCAATAGCAGAGTCTTGTACTGTGCTGACAGTAGATTAATGCAGAAACTACATATCCCACAGTCCCTCAGTCTCTCTGTCTAGTGCTGGTGCAGGTGAGAGCAATTAACAGAGCTTACCATTTAGAAGAGATGTGTTTTTTTCATAAAACATTTGTGATGAAACACAGAGAAATGGCTAGGCATGCATGTGACCCAGAACAAAAAGGTACTTGCCCCCCTGGTGAATAGGAACAAGGTAGGTGGAATAATGAATAGAGATAGGGAAATCAAGCAGCCATGACACTACAAACTGCAACTACTGTACAACATGTATGCCCATCATTACATAGTATGACACACAAATGACACAGGGAATATAACTACAGCAATATCTATATAAAAAAGACAAAAGCATTTGAAAGTGTATAATACCTGATACCTTGATATAAAACATTCAAGCTTTTAGGACTTTCTGAAGGTCTCTTCCACAGGTATTATACATTTCTAAAAATGGTTCTGAATCACATATATTTATACACAGTTACAAAAATAAGCAATGACAAAAACAACTGTAAATTGAATCGATTTTTTTTCCAAACACTTGAGTAGCAACGGCTGTTGTAGAGGTCTACAACAAAATGGCAGGTCTGTGCACACTGTTAATGCACTCTACAGTCACAAATGTATCAAATGGCTTCAGCCTGGTCTTCATCCAGAGTATAACACCCTTATAATCTGTTTCAATTATGGGTTTATTCAGTGTGCAGGGACACGCTATTTTGTTGTAGACCTAACATTGAGTTTGCAAGCCTTATCAGCTAACCAGCACTTGACAGCAAGAATTGAACCTACTTCAGGGATACACAGGGGTGTTTGAGCTTTACTGCTTTGTTTTAGAGACTGTACTAAATGGTTGGGTTGGCCATAGATGGATCTAAACTCAGCCAGTTCAGCAGGGACCAGGTGAATATTGATCCATGAGTGAACACCCCGGCTTAACAGACTTTGATATTTAGAGCATCACCAACTAGGGTATGTCGCCACCCTCTGGAGTAGGACACTAGGTGCACTAAGAAACAAAATGCAGCTCAGAGCAGCCCCTGCTGGTGGCCAAAACCCCTTCCACAGCTGTGGACAACTTAGTTAGAGGACACAGCAGTGCAAATAACAAAAGTATTTACACTTATGGCAGTGGCAAGCCAAAGGGGCAGGGTTTTACAGTGAGTACATTGCAGGACACAGCTCTGCTTTAGATCATCCCTAACTGGGATGTCCCAAAGCAGTGCTACAATGGGTCAGGAAAACAAATATGCAAAATCTGTCTGTCTTAAGAAAAACTATACAGACCAATCAAACAGCTGCCTGAAAAACTTTACATCCAAAAATGGCATCGGCTGATGCTAGCTAGTAAAGTTCAGTGACTATATGAACGGATGATCAGTGACCACTTTACAAACCTGTGAAATTAATGACTGATGGGTGGAAAGCCCAAATACACTGACTGCCCTGATGGAGTGTACTGGTAATGGAAGTGCTGGATGGCATACGCTTTGTGGGATCCAATGTGAGATCAGATCAGTCAATACTGCAAAGCCCTAGTCTGTTCTCCAGCTGTGGCATTCTTGTACACCCCAACTGATCTGTCTAAATCCAAGTAATGAAGGCCCACTTCTCTGGGGTGGACTGGTTTGGGACGCAATGATGAAAGCAAAATGTCCTCATTCAGGTGAATCGCTGACACCACTCTTGGCAAAAATGAGTCTTAGACATAGGAGGACTTTATCCATATAAAGCACAAAATATAGATGCTTGCTGTCAATTAAGATACCTGGTGTGTCAAAGTGAAGGCCACTGGTAATGCTGCTATCTGAGATATCTTCAAATGCAGACAATACTACCTTAGGTTGGACTCCAGTTCCAAGTAAGGTTCCACCAGAAATAGAAGGTCATCCAGGTGCCCTACAGTTGATATCCCTCTTGACATCAAGGTGGCCAAGACTGGTGGCAATGTTTTGATGAACACCCAAGAAGCTGTGGCTATACTGAAGGATAAGGCTGCACATTGATAGTGTTCCCCTCTGTTGTAAAGTGCAGGAACCACGGGGTGCCCCTGATATATGGATACATGAAGGTATGCATCCTTGATGTCTTTAGATGGTAGAAAGAACCCTAATGCAGGGATACCACTACCAAACAGATCATCTATATCTTGTACTTTCAGATTTTGACATGAACATTAATGGATTTGAGTTTGATTTCTGGATGAATTTTGCCCCTCTTTGGCACTGTAAAGAGGTTTAAATAAAACCCCTGAATTCTGTCTTTGATTAAAACTGCAATTACCACCCCCGACGCCAAAAGTTCCTTGATGCCCAGATGTATATCTGCTACCTCTCAACTTCTGATACATGCAGGTTGGAGGCAAAAACCTTGATCTTGTACCCCAAAGCCGTCAATTTATGAACTCATTTGTCTGATACATGGAGTCCACAAATGTGAAAAGTCATTCCTCACCTTGATATGAACAGGCATGGGCAAAACATTATGCAATGTAGGAGGAGGACTTGTAAGCAGACTTGAGGGGGCTTGGACTGTGAAGGACACTTGTCCCCTACATAGGTAGAGGGCTTGGGGGAATTATTTTTGTAATTTTCCCATAAAAATATATATATATATATATTTCTAGACTGAAAAGGTAGGTCCAGATTTGAGAAAGGAATCCTTGGCCTTTCTGAGCTTAGGCGGGAAGGTATTCTTCCTCTGGCAGAGTTCATGATGATCCCCAAACAGCTTATCATCTGTAAGTGGCACATCTGTAAGAGCCAGCTATGGCCAGCCATAGATGATTTGAATCTCATTCAGTTCAACAGCAACTACCTGAAATTCGAACCATGTATGGGCAGGCTGAATGTACCAAGTTGATCAATTGATCAACTTGGGTACTAACAGCCTGATGGATCTTACATGCGATTATCACTAGCGACTGGTATAGTCACTGTCTTCTCTCGGCGGGGTTCCCGCTGGGAGAATACAATGGCTTAGCAGTAGGGATTCCCCTGTCAACACTGTCTGTGTTGATGGGACAATCAAGCAAATTTCTTTCCTGCAGCCCACGTGGTTGCAGGAGAGAAATTTACACGTGTATCGTTGGCATTAGACATGTGGTTAGTCAACCAGATTTAAGCCACAGCAACTTGAGAATGACTACTCCAGAAGCTCACAACTTGTTGAAGCAGGGAGACCCTTGCACTACAGGTCCCCAGGTACAGATCTCTCCAGCAAAACAGTAAGCACAGCAGTGGCATTAAAAAATTGTACTGTACATTTTTTTGGGGAGTTTAAAAAAAAAAATCTTTGAAAAACAGTACATTACAACTTAATGCCACCATTTCACTCTGGGGGAAGAACATAATACCAACAAGGTTAGATATCTGAGAGAACAAAAAACAATCGACAGTATAAAATCTCTGCCATACTGAGTTTTCCTGAGCGTCATTAGTAGAAGGGGAAATCCTAAATGCACTAACTTTGGTCGTCAGTCCAGACACCCCATCTGGGTACCAACTGTGTCAGGGACCGACTGGCTTGATAGATATGAGTAGTGCTTATCGAAGGACAGAACTGGTCCCGCAGCTCCGAAATAACAGCAGTTTGCAGAGCTGCGAGAGAGTCCCAAGGTAAGTGACAGGGATGCGTCCTCTAGAGACTCGTCTAAACAAAGAATCACCTTGGGGGATTATCTCAACTGCTTGTGAGCCCCTGCCAAAGTAAAACTGGTGGAGGCGCGACCTCTAACTTTGAGCAGTTAGAGAATACACTCTCATAATCTCAAACTTCAACGAAATACCAGAAAGAGGAAAAAGAAAGAAGAAAAGAAGGAGATGAGGAGGGGTGCCAGTTTCAGAACTTGTGAGATTGTTCATGTGGCATTGACTCCAGGGATTAGGGAGATTCCCATATGTCTAGCCCAAGGCTCCCACGTTGCCTCAAATAGTTTGGTGGTACTCATTATAGTACTGACCATTTTCTCTTGGGACATGATCCACAAAATCTTTCTCTTGGCAGCCGCGAGAGAGACCGTGGGCTGCTTCCAGGCTTTAGCTAATGTGATTTTTGCTCCCAGGAGTATAAAATATATCAATTTTTGAAAGTATTTAGGTGTGGTGGGGATATGGGCCTTTAGTAAAGCTAATTGGGGGGATTTTGCTACAGGCATGCATGAGATTTTCCGGATAAGATTAAAGATTTTGTTCCAAAAACCTCAGATTTTCGGGCACTCCCACCAAATATGCAACATGGAGCCCTGGGCTTGACATTCTCTGAAACATAAAGGGGAGGTGAAGGGGTACATCACTGCTAGTCTGGTGGAAACCAGGTACCATCTTGTCAGCACTTTCAGATTTGCTTCTATCAAGGATATGTTCACAATACCTTTGAAGGCTCTTGGTCCCAGGTTTCCTGCAAGTCTCTTTCCCATGCTTCCATATAAGGGAATTTGGAGGTGGGTTCCGATAGTGACATAAAGATTATGGATATGCCCCCCTTTTGTTCCATTTCTTGGCCACACCAACGTTCATATTGTGTGATCTCTGGGGGGTTGGGTTTGTTTTTCCATAGAAATGTTAGGAAGTGGGAAATTTGGAGGTCTCTAAATTTCTCAGAATCTGGGAGGTCTAATTTTTCTATACAGTGTTTTAGAGATAGCGGTCCAGAGGTGGAGAAGAAGTGTCCAATCCGGTACATCCCCTTGTCTAGCCACCATTGGAAAGATTTGATGTCCATGCCTGGACTGAATTGCGGATTGTGGAATACGTGGGCTAGCAGGTGTATGTCTGATGTCAGCGAAGAGAGGTGTTTCATGTCATCCCATAGTTTAATGGAATGAGATAGCGTAGGGGACATTATTGAGGGCCTGGATTTTCGGGGACACCAAAGTAAGTAGTCTAGGGTGTGTGTAGGAACCTCCTGCCTCTCTATACTTATCCAATCAGGTTTCTCATATCTAGAGTAGACTGTAGAGAGTTGACCCAGCCTAGTTTCTTGGTAGTATCTAAACAGGTGCAGTAGGCATAGTCCCCCTCGTGTTTTGGGACTGTAAAGAATACGTTAGGCTAGCCTATAACCCTTCTTCCCCCAAATGAATTTAATTATTTTCCCCTGGAAAGATTTGAGGTGATCTCTTCTTATCGCTATCGGGAGGGACCTAAACAGGTAGAGGAGTCTGGGTAGTAATGTCATCTTGATAAAGTGAATTTTACTTAGCCATGAAATGTGATGATGTGTCCAGGCTTGAAGATCAGTTTCCAGGTTGGGATACATGGGGGGGGGGGGGGGGAGTTTGCCTGGTATAACTGTTCAATCTTGGGAGTTAGATTTATCCCCAAATATCGGATTGAGGATCCACTCCAATTACATTTGAAAGAAGGTTTCAGTTGTTCTACCATTGTAGTTTGCAGTGAAATATCTAACGCCTGGGATTTGGCCATGTTAATCTTTAGCCCTGATATATTCCCAAAGGATTCAAGGAGCTTATTTATGTTGGGAAGAGATGTTATTGGGGAAGTGACGAAAAGAAGGAAATTGTCCACAAATAATGTGCACTTGTGGACGTTTTGCCCGCAGCGAACCCCTTTAATGTTTTGATCCGCTCTAATTGCAATGGCTAGTGTTTTAATCGCTAGGGCGAAGATCAGAGGGGATGCACTGTACATTTGAAGTGACTAGCAGTCAGATGCAGCAGCACTGTAGATTTATTACAGCAGATACACTGCTATGAGGCTCAATGCAAATAAAGGCCTTGGCACAGTGTACTGCATTTTTCAAGAGGAATTGAATGCAAAGGGTAGATTGCTTGGGTACACTTACCATTCCTAGAAATTTCCTATAAGATGGCAGATCTTTACTTTTTAAGTTTAGGTCCACTTTAAAGTTAGCTATGTGTGTATAAAGACCATAGTAAAGGTTGGGAGAGTTCAGGAGTGGGTAAGGTTATTAATAGCAACCAACTGTACAGAATAGTTAAAAAAGATTGCTTTTTTTCTAAGAAAAATATACCATTCATTTCATGAATATTTTAGTCTGTTACATGTAAGTATTAAGCACAATCCCAGGTAACGTTGGGATCTGTTAAATAATTGCACGGATTGTCTAAAGGTGTGACCAGCTATATCACAAAATTATTTCATAATCAGTATAGAAAGGCCTGCTTCTTTACAACAGAGCCCAGACTTTGAAATACTCTACCAAAGGAAGTATGTGGATTGTATGCATTGCTTTTCATCTTTGGCTAGAATTAGTAGGATTCATCCTTGGAGTAAATATGTTACCTGAAAGCACTGATGGGACCAATAAGCATTTCCTTACTATGGTTTTGTTCTGCCTTCTTCTGGGTCAACATTATTTAGAGCAATATAACATGACATATCCTGGTACTTTTATATCTCGTACTGTATGAAAGAGAAAGAAATCGTCTTTTAATAATTTAGATATAGCTGGCATATAGTCCAGGTGTGTTAAAAGTCAAGCTCAAGGTAAGTAATTAAACAATCAAAACATATTTGCATTTGTAACATGCACAGTCAGTTTTGTGATATAGTCACATCTACCAGACTACATAGTCATGTCTATGACTGCCATTGCAGCAGCACAGTTTGGTCAAGAAAAGCTTGGCCAAATTCCTAGTCTGCTGATTATGTCCTTGGCTGCAGAACCAGTCTGCTCACTCTAATCTCCCTCTCTGTCAGCATATTCAGTCTCAGCACATATGCACTGCAGCAGCACCCGATTGGCTCAGAGTAGGTCTCCCTCTCCCAATCTGATACCTGCTGTGCAGATATTCAGTGAAACAAAAAAAAAAGAAAAACTCAGGTACTTATAGTTGCATTTAAAAAATTTACAAATGTTTAATCATCTTTAAATCTATATAGAAGCATTGATAGAGCTTATTTTAAAAATACATTTCCCAGTGTATATTATAGTTCTCATTATTATTCTTTTTAAAAATAAATAAAAATGCATGTTATTTAGAAAAAGGTGAAATCATCATTAAAACATAACCAAATCTGCAATCTACAATCATGGGAACCTAAGTTTACCAGATGGAACACTAATGCCGCGTACACACAATAATTTTTCGGCATTAAAAAAACTTCGTTAAAAAAAAATGTCATTTAAAATGATCGTGTGTGGGCTTCACATCATTTTTCGGGTTCTGAAAAACGACAAAAAAAAAATTCGAACATGCTGCATTTTTTAACGACGTTTTAAACTATGTCGTTTTTCGGGTTGTAAAAAATGATCGTGTGTGGGCTGAAACAACATTAAAAACCTGCGCATGCTCAGAAGCAAGCTATGAGACGGGACCGCCCGTTCTGGTAAAACTACCATTTGTAATGGAGTAAGCACATTCATCACTCTGTAACAGACAGAAAAGCGCGAATCGTCTTTTACAAACACGGAATCAGCTAAAGCAGCCCCAAGGGTAGCGTCATCCGCATGGAACTTCCCCTTTAGAGTGCCGTCGTACGTGTTGTACGTCACCGCGCTTTGCTAGAGCATTTTTTTTAAAACGATGGTGTGTGGGCAACGTCGTTTTAATGATAAAATTTCTAAATGCCGAAAAACATCCTGTTTTTTCATGCCGAAAAATGATCGTGTGTACGCGGCATTATTCTTGTTGGATTCCTCTTGGAAGGTTTTTTGGAATGTTAGAACCATGCTTAACCAATAATGGTTATAACCGAAAATTCGAACATAAAAACTTTAAACATCAGTTTTAATGTTTTTATAATCTCAACTGCCATTAATGTTTTTGTTAATGTTTTTTTTTATTCTCTGTAATAAATGTGAGGCGCAGAGACTAAACATTGAAATGATAGGAAATATTTCCGAAATTTCTAGAATACTACACATATGGAGAGCACCATTTACAAGATTATTCCCCTGATGATAAGATCTAGGCACAGGGTTCCTTGCAGAAAACAGTGAAAATTAAAAAGTACACTGGACTTCCATTTATGTACTTCCATTTATGTACTAGGATACACTGCTTTTATTGCTTTTTTTCTTTGTATATACTAGAAAGAAAGATGATTATGAAACTGTATTTGTCTCTGATCTGAACACAGGTGCATTGTTGTTGATGGAAAAAATGAACACCGCTGTTTAAAGATCAGTAATACAGCAATGAGTAAAAAGCTGTAAAATAAAAATTGAAAATGTTACTTTTGAGTGCAGCAATTTACACACATATATGTATACGCGTATATTGCAACACGGGCAACTAAAAGAGTTTTACACATGTATATTCATAGGCACATTTACGCAGGGTCTTTCCTCTAACATTTTACTTGGATCGTTATGTCAACGAGATCCTGAGTATAAGCATCAGTAAATTACTATATCCACGTGCAAGAGGCCTTAATAGCAAATTGGAAGTAGAAACTTTCCATAATTATTAATACATTAAAGATTTTGGTCCAGTTTTATATACAATCCTACATGTTGTGACCTTGCAATCTAGCCCTTTAAGTAAGGAGTCAAGTGTATCAAGTACCAGTACTTCATAATGCTTGATTAGATATTTCACAATCTTAATGTGGTCACTTAGCATCTTTAATGTCTGTAATTTCCTTCTTATGAGTCAAGTAAACTCAGTGGTACAAAATGTGCAGTAAAAACTATTCTATAGTCTCAGCCAAATGCTGACTACTTGCCAAAATATGGCAGCATACAAAAAAAAATCTGATAATCAAGTCTACAAATGTGTGTTACTTCCAAGTACTTCTTAATGGTCAACTGCTACTTACACCCAGCATGGTGGTTCTGTAACCCAAAGCTGATCAGATTTAATCTTTGCTTACTCATTCATACTGGAAAAAAACATGAATAGACAATTTTAGCATTACTGAGAACATAAAAAGTCATTGATGCCATAATAACATAATTTTCTACCATTTTTGTTTTTCACTTTGCCAGTCATAGTGCCATTATTATACTATTGGCAGAGTAACCCACAGAAACAGGTCAGAACTAAACTTCTTCAAGTTTGACTACAATAAACTGAAATTGTATTCCTTGTATCTATAGATGTATAGATTATTACACTAGCAGTCTACTTTAAACACAGCATCCTCTGTACCTGGTATGAACAGCATAACCTGCCAATCAGATGCAGTGGCTGGCAAATAGGTTTAGGAGCGGTCAGTCTTTAAAACATACAGTCCTATCAGCAGACCTACAAGGCTTCCACAGTTCGTATCCCCAAAAGGAACACATGTCCTTACCTTAACACTTCCACTGTCGAAGTCAAATGCTTGAAGAAGATGTAAAGACACCACCAAAATGCTTGCAGCACCCCACAAACAGGTCATATTGGCGTGCAGTGTTCCAGTAAAAATTAAGCACTGGATAAAGAGCAGCTACAGATACCTATTTTAATGTACATGGTGTTAAAAGTCCCTTAAAGAAAACAGGCAGATTGCTGACAGCCACTCCAGTAATTGCGGGAATAGATAATTACTGGCCAGAAATAGAACAGCTGGAAAATGACTTATGTCGATTTCAGACGCTTTCCTCTCTTTTGAATCATCATGCAAAGAAATGGGCAAATAAGGATAGGAGTTCCAGAAGATCCAAACAGTACCTAAGTAAAATGAAGCAAGTCCCAGGACATTATCTCTGGATACAGAAGAGGAACTGATATTTGCAGCCGGGCAAAGCAGTAATCATCCAAACTGTGTATTGAAAGTTTCTTCACAGTGTTCAAGGAAGCATGTGTGTTAAATGTGATACAGAGCTTGGCAGTAAAGGCAGTCAGACTCTGGCTTCTCTCCCATTCCGGCTCACAGCAGATGACAATAGCCAATAGCCTTGCAGGATTCCTTACAAATAACTTACTGCTGATCTCCTTACATCATTCCTGGATACCTGAGATCAATAGCTGAACATCACAGTGTTACAGAGCAGTGTGACACAATTCAGAAAATGCAAATGAACAAAACTTTGCCATCAGATGTTGGAAATTAGAGGATTTGGGGATAGTAGTAGTTGGTCACATTTAGCTGGACTTTCTTTGAAATGTTAAAGAGGTTTCCTTGCTTATCAAAGCAGCTTCTTCAGGTCGGATGTTCTGTTGTAATGAATGTCAGGAATATTCTTATGCAGCGTACACCCAATCAGATTTTCCATCGGAAAAACCTTGGATGGTTTTTCCAACGGAATTCCGCTCACGCTTGGATTGCATACACACGGTCACACAAAAGTTCTCTGAACTTTCGTCCGTCAAGAACGTGGTGACATTCAACACTACGACAAGCCGAGAAAATTACGTTCAATGCTTCCAAGCATGCATCAAATTGTTTGAGCATGCGTCGGTATTTTGTGCGTGGGAATTGCTACAGATGATCAGATTTTCCAATAGGAATTTTTTCCATCGGAAAATTTGAGAACCAGCTCTCAATCTTTTGTTGGCGGAAATTCTGACAGCAAAAGTCCGATGGAGCATACACATGGTCGGAATTTCTGTTCAAAAGCTCACATCGGACTTTTGCTGTCGGAATTTTCGATCGTGTGTACGATGTTAGCTACTTCTTCCAGCTAAACAAATCCAGAGACATTCCCTGCTCAACTTACCGACCAGCCTGCAAACAACTGAATTATCCTGTCTAACAGTATGCATTAAAACAGGGGTTTCGTCTGCACACATTTGCAAACAAATGCGTAGGCTACAGAGCCGGGTCAAGGCAGCAAAGGTGTCTAGTGAGTCCCCTCACCAACATTTCAACAGTACAAACAAATGGCCACTGTCCCAACCTATAACTGGCCTTTGCAACAAGAAGCATCAAAACCAGAGAAATTCCCAGCTCAACTTACTGACCAGCCTGCAAACAGCTTAGTTGTTGGTAAGTTATGTGCAGACTAAACCCTTGTTTTTAACGCATCGGGCTAGATTCACATAGCCCACCCTAACTTTGCGGCGGCGTAGCGTATCGTGTTTACACTATGTCGCCGTAAGTTAGCGAGGCAAGTACATGATTCACAAAGTACTTGCCTGCTAAGTTACGGCAGCGTAGTGTAAATCGGGCGGCCGTAATGGCGCCTAATTCAAATTTAGCTGAGGGGGCGTGTTTTATGTTAATGAGCTTGACCTGACGTGATTGACATATTTTACGAACGGCGCATGCACCGTCCGCCTACATATCCCAGTGTGCATTGCGGCAAAGTACGCCGCACGGTCCTATTGATTTCGACGTGGACGTAAAACCCTATTCACGGACGACTTACGCAAACAACGTAACATTTTTAAATTTCGACGCGGGAACGGCGGCCATACTTAACACTACTATTCCAGCTATTTGATGGAATAACTTTAGGCCGGATAATGCGTGACGTAAACGGCGTATCTGTACTGCGTCTGCCGGGCGTACGTTCGTGAATAGGCGTATCTAGCGATTTATATATTCTTCGCCGACCACATTGGAAGCGCCACCTAGCGGTCAGCCTAAAAATGACACCCTAAGATAGGACGGCGCAAGCCGTCGTATCTTAGATAGGTTTAAGTGTATCTCTGTTTGAGAATACACTTAAACTTAGGTCGGCGCAGATTCCGAGTTAGGTCGGCGTATCTACTGATACGCCGTCCCAACTCTTACTGAATCTAGCCCATACTGTTAGGATAATTTGGTTGTTTGCAGGCTGGTCAGTAAGTTGAGCTGGGAATTTCTCTGGTTATGTTTTCCATGTGGTGCCCTTCCATGTGCTCCTTGCTGCAAAAGCCAGTTATAAGTGTGGGCAGTGGCCATTTGTTTGTACTGTTGAAATATTGATGAGGGGACGCACTGGACAACTTTGCTGCCATGGTGCTATGTGCTGGGCTTCCAATGCCCCCCTGTGTCTTTAACTACTTCCCACCTGGCTACTGTACATATATAGCTGGGTGGGCGCTATCTCTTTCTGAGTGGACATTCAGGAACGTCCCTCAGAAGTAGGGGGATTGGGTGCGTGCTTGCCCACGCAGCGGCGCAAACCCAATGCGTTCGTGTCACCCGGACACGGCGCATCTCAGATCAGCAGGAGGGCTCTGTGATTGGCCCTCCTGATCACATGACAGCCGTGTCCAATCACAGCCGTCATGTGATGTAAACACAGAGCCAGTTGCTAGGTGATCGGCTCTCCTCACACAGAAGTTGTCGGTGAGGGGAGGACAGCGCATCGCTGCAGCCGGCTGGTAATCATGTATGTATGAGCTGTTTTTTACAGCTTTTTACACACTGATCACCAGCCTAGTGTTTAAAACACAATGTAAAGCACACATGTCCCCACACAAAGCTCCCCCACATAGTAAAAGAAAAAACACTTGTCCCCCACATATGCAACAGTAAAATCACATGTCCCAATGATCATCTGCACACATATGTCCGTGATCACCTGCGCACATCTGTACATGATCATCTGTCCGTGATCACACAAACCAATTATTATACAATTAATGGGATTTTTTTTACCAAAGACATGTAGCAGAATACATTTTGGCTTAAATTTATGCCAAAATTAGATTTTATTGGAGTTCTTTTAAAATAGAAAGAAAAAAATATTGTTTTTTTTCCCCAAATTTTCAAATTAAAAACGGAGTCGTGAATAAATACCACCAAAATAAAGCTCTATTTGTGTGAAAAAAATGATAAAAATGTAATTTGGGTACAGTGTAGCATGACAGAGCAATTGTCATTGAACGTGCGGTAGCGATGATAGCTGAAAATTGGTCTGGGAAGGAAGGGGGCGAAAGTGCCCAGTATTGATGTGGTTAAGGAGGGGTGGGCTCCCTCCAGGCTCACCTGCCCTCTGGCTATACATCATAATGCACGTGCTTCCCGTGTGGAGGCTCTGAAAATTTGGCGTTGGGACTACAGAAAATACAGGGGTGCCTTGACAGGGCTTGTAGCTTACGCATGTATTTGCAAATGTGAACACCTGTTTTTAACGCATAATGTTGGACAAGAAAATTCAGTCGGTTGCAGGCTGCTCTGTAAGTAGAGCTGGGAATTACTCTGATTTTGTTTTGAATGCATTGCCCTTCCATGTGCTTCTTGCTGCAAAGGCCAGTTATAGGTGAGGGCAGTGGCTATTTGTTTGTATTTCTTCCAGCTACAAGCGACAAAGGGTACTAATGTGAACAGGGCCAATTGAAATGCAAAGGTTTCTACTTGCTGAATATTGTCGCACCTATGTGTAAGCAGGAAAGAAAAAAAAACGCTCAGGTGTGAATGGGGTCTTATAGCAACGCACATAGCTTAGTCACCTTAAAGCGGAGGTGCACCCAAAATTTTAATTTAATTCTAATAGTGCAGCTGCTGACTTTAAAAAAATGGACACTTACCTGTGCAGCGCGCCCGTGATGTCGGCAGCTGAGGGGCGAGCAATCGCTCATCGCTCAGATGCTGCCGCCGCCATCCTCGGTGAGGGAATCAGGAAGTGAAGCATTGCAGCTTCACTGCCTGGTTTCCTACTGCGCATACGCGATTCGTGCGGTGCATCGTAACTGGTCCCCGCTCTCTCCTGGGAACAGTGTGTTTCCCAGAAGACAGCGGGGGGGAACGGGAAGTGGCGTGACTCCCACTGGAGTCTATGCCTGGAAGTGGGTGCAAATACCTGTCTTAGACAGGTATCTGCACCCCCATCCCCCCTGAAAGTTGCCAAATGTAACACCGGAGGGGGGGAGGGTTCCGAAAAGCGGAAGTTCCATTTTTGGGTGGAACTCCGCTTTAAGGGACATACACAAGATAAAAATATTGAACAAATTATGTTTTTTTTTTTTTGCATGCTAGTCTCATATCGAAAATTAAGAAGTTACTAAAGTTACAAAAATTGTTGTATGACAGAATGCAACTTCGGAAGTGATGTAATGTATTGAAACAAGAAATGCTGCTCCAGGTGAGTGAGTCTCTGGTTAATCCCCACACACACTAGTCAGGTGCTAGCCCAACTCGCATGCTGTGTAACATGAAAAAATAATTCCGGGTGGCTGCACTTCCAAAAATCCTTTTATTGAAGCTTCATAGGACAAGTGGTTGACAGATGGAGCAGGGGACAAAGAGGAAGATGTGTTTCGTGCAAATGTTAGTGCTTCGTCGTGGTAATAACTAAGCGCTAACATTTGCGCGAAACGCGTCTACCTCTTTGTCCCCTGCTCCATCTGTCAACCACTTGTCCTATGAAGCTTCAATAAAAGGATTTTTGGAAGTTCAGCCGTCAGGAATTATTTTTTCATGTTTTAGTTTCTGAGTATGCGTGGTCACGGTCTTCTGTTTTTTTGGGGGACGAATACTGTACTGATCAAATGAAAATTGTACGTTCTGGTATCGTACGAGAAACATTTTCATATTTGTGCCTTCGGATAATTTTGCATGAACTGTCATGATTGGCTCTCGAAAGGTGTGTACTAAAAATCAGATTATAGTAAATCACTTTGAAAGTGGTATTTTTTGATTGTGTGTACTAGGCATTAGTCTAGTGACCATGAAATCTCCTACCACAGGATTTGTGTCTTCTTTTTAATTATCTATCTCTATCACACAATGTTGCATGAAGTCAGATGCTCTTGACATTATTTTGTGCCACCAACAAGGCATTTCTTAATCTGACTTTATATAATATTAACCTGGGAGCTCTGGCAGAAATGCAATTAGTGAAATAATCCCATTTCCAAGATCTAGGTTCTTTTTAAATAAGACTTACATTGATGATAGCTTTTGACAAATATATTTATTTTTTCTTTACAGTAGATAAGATAGCAAAATATAAAAGTGACTTTGGTATAGAGAAGTATAAGGGTTCCATAGCTGGCTTAAATTCATTTAATTGCTAAATACGACAGACCCATAACCACACACAGTGGAGGCAGCCTTCTTTCTTAATTTTTACAAAAACATGATTAAAAGAAAAATGTAACATCAACGAGGTAGAAGGCTCAGCATGCCTCCTAACACCACTGCTTCCTTTTTGACTAACTGAATAAACATTCCTCCACTAGAAAAGTTGCCCCATAAACAAATATGTAAGTACATTAGAGTAGCAAAAAGAAAAAGTAAAAAAAAAAACAAAAAAACACAATAGATACTGAATTGTAATGAGAATAAGATCTGGCATCTTATCTCGAGTATTGAGTGGTCAGATATTTATCAGATTTTACTATACATGTTTATGGACAAATCTAAAAGGGTCATACAATATCTGACACTGACAGGAGCCGAAACGCTCATCCCTAACAATTATAATCCATGTGGCTATTAATCAGCTGCAGCCAGTCTGTTTTATCACTGCAGCTTTCAAAGCCGAGCTTAGACTTTGGATTGACATCCGTTCTTTGAAAGTTAATGAGCTGAGGGCTATAAATCGTTGAACTTGCTGCCAGAGAACCTCTTTATGACCAATTACAAAAAGACTTGGGAATGATCTTCTTTTTTCCATAACCCCTGGATATGTGCTAGTACTGTACACATTCAAAACCATACATACAAACTAAGCTATTATTAGCAATAATTCCCAATCAGCCTGATTACTTGTTTAGACTGATAGGATCTGCCCATTTTATCGGTTCCCGATCTTTGATTTCCATGTTTTAGCATTTTCAAATCCATTTTTGCAAAATCTGTAATCTTCAATTGTCTGTGAAATTTCCTCTTGTGTGTTCATCACAAACGGACCTAGCAAGTGAAAATTAAAAGGTAAATAAAGATCATATCTAATGACACAAGAAATGTTTCCTGAAGCCTGAATGTATGTATTCTGCCATATATGTTAGACAAATGAACCCCCAGAGACAACACTGTCCTTGTAAATATAAAAGGCCAAGAAAGGCTGGGAAGTCTGCTGCGGTTTGAGGTCCAGTCAAGCTGAAATTTATAAGACTGGGCAATGAACATCAAGGGCCAGATTCACATATAATTGCGGCGGCCTAACGTATGTCATTTATGTTACACCGCCGCAAGTTTTCAGCGCAAGTGCTTGATTCACAAAGCACTTGCCTGTAAACTTGCGGCAGTGTAGCGTAAAGCCTTCCGGCGCAAGCCCGCCTAATTCAAATGGGGCGTGTATCATTTAAATTAGGCGCGTTCCCGCGCCGAACGTACTGCGCATGCTCCGTTTTGAAATTTCCCACCGTGCTTTGCGCAAAATGACGTCGCACCGACGTAATTTTTTGAACGGCGACGTGCGTTACATAATTTTTTATTCCCGGACGTCTTACGCAAAAAAAAAAATTAAAAGTTGACGCGGGAACGACGGCCATACTTTAACATGGCTGGTCTAAATATAAGCCAAAAAAAGGCAGCTTTAACTATACGCCGGGAAAAGCCGTCGTAAGAGAATGTGACGACCGCGCGCACCTTCGTGGATCGCCGTAAACAGCTAATTAGCATACCCGACGTGGAAAACTACGCAAACTCCACCCAGCAGGCGCCGAAGTATTGCATCCTAAAATCCGAAGGCGTACGAAGCCGTACGCCTGTCGGATCTTAGCCAAATGCCGTTGTATCTTTGTTTGAGAATACAAAATAAAGATACGACGCTGCAAATTTGAATGTACGCCGGAGTATCAGCAGATACTCCGGCGTACTTCTACTGTGGATCTGGCCCCAAATGTCTATAGTGGCTGTTTTGTACTGTGAGGCCATGGTTTACACTGTGTGGGCTTATCTTAACCTAAAAAACAAAATGTAATACATTGCCTTAGATATGGTAGCTGCATTACCCCCCCCCCCACCCCCTTCTTTTCACTTGGCGCCCCTGTAAAATGCACATTTCCTGTCAATGATTTTTTTTTCTCAATCTATGAAGACACCATGGTTGTGAAGTTAGACCTCCAACATGTCTGCTTTTTTCATCTCCATTACATGTGAACTGAAAACGACATTTCATTTTCGGCAAGATCAACAACTATTTTCTTAGCCTTATAATGTTCTTAGCCTGAAAAAAGAAAACTAAAAAGAACTAGCAAACTACAATATATTCTGTTTTTAGATATGTTTTCATTCTTAAGTCTCTGTGACTATACAGCAAAAGGCAGTTATCCTCTTTCCTGAGGATGCCTGTTTGGGGAAAACACGTTGTGTGAAGCTGCTCTGTGACGTCATCTTGCACCCCGGCCCGTCTTGCGATGGCACTTTGTATACTCTTTACCATTTGTTTGTTCCTACTAAACATGTGAATACCCTTTAAATAAATTCATGTTTTAAGCGGTACTGCACAATGATACTTCTCCTTTGTTTCATTTGGACATTATCTGTGGATTCCAGTATGGGCTAAAGCTCCGTACACATGGGCTGAATGTCGGGCAACGACGGTCAGTTCAATAAAAAACGGGCGTCATTTGGGCCGTGTGTAAGGCAGCCAGTCTGACAGAAGCCATTTGTTTGGCCGACCTCTGTCAGACAAGCATGCTGGAAAACCAGCAGCTGACTGGCTCCCAATCAGTGCTCTTAGACAATGGTGAGTGGAGTGTTCTGGAGTGGGAGGCGTCCCCCTAACAGAACACAACATCTCAGTGGGGGAGATTGCTGTACTAACATTGGATCGTCAGTAAAGTGGCTCCAAACAGCGCTATCATTTTTTTTTGTTCAACCCGAAAAAAATAAAATTAGTGTGTACTAGGCTCAAGACAGATAACCTCTGTTATCATACTGGAGCTGAATACCGGGACCCTCAGTATTATTCAAAGCCCTCTGTGATCTTTTCTCTTGCAAAAGGCTGTGCATGGGGGAGCAGCACCTGAGCACTGGAAGCACTTTTATTTGTTAAAGCACCTAGGGTTAATGGTAGACTTTTGATATAATTTTTGGATTTTTTGGCACATATGTATTTATGCTTTGTTCTTATTATTTATGCTTATGTTTTTTGGTTTTGTTTCACTTTGTGAATTCCTTTTTACGGGGATACAAGCACTTATATTTGTTTTATTTATTTTTTATGCACTGTATTCAGACTTTTGCAAATGCTGCAGTCCCATACACTGAGCGCAAATTTTAGTTAAATATGTTTCTATTGTTGTCCTCTTAGGCTACATTCACACCTGCAAACGAGCCTGACAGCATTTACATGCAAGAACCTCAGCGGAGGTTTCCGGCGATTAACCCCTTTGAAAGCAATGGGAGGCAGCAGCTAATTGTGGCCGCTCACATATAATCGCTATGCAGCAATCGCCTGCAAGTGATCACTGCATGGCAATTACATAGGAGCGTTCGCGATTAGCTGTGGGAGCCAGTAATCTCTCATTTCTTTCAATGGGGCTGCCTACCACACCTAATTGCCAGGAACCCCCGCTGAGGTTCTCGCATTTAAAAAGGTAGGCCCATTCGCAGGTATCAATGTGGCTTAAATTACATCACCACACAATGGTAGTCTGAAGACCGCTTGTAAAATGTGTCTTTCTTATATTCATGTGGTAATAAAAGGAGTATCTGACACAGCTTCCTATCACACAAGTGCTGGCTTTGTTAATAACTGCCATGCTGGACAGCTCACAGAGCATTCTATCATTTCAGCAGGCTGGGGGACCAGCTGCACACATCTTTGAGCATTCTCCTGCCACTAGTTATTTACATAGGAAGGGTGAAAGAGAGACATCACAAACAGGTTAGTTTATTTTGATGTCAACCCAAGTAACAGCCCCTATACCTGTAATATGTGTTGGTTGCTGATTGGTTGGTAAGTTTGTGCTTGGATATTCTGTGTTATTTTTGTATGTATATGCGCCCTTTGCAGTGCTCCTTACTGTATAGACCAGTCATAGGTAGGGGTAGTGACATTTGTTTTTTGTATTGATGTCATTGTGGTCAGGCAGTGCACTAGCACCTTTGCTTCTACGTGCTGGGTGTTTAGTGTGCTCCTGCCCCTTTAAGGAGGGCTGGGCTACCTCCAGTCACCTGCCCTTTATCTATCCATCAGCATACATGTGCTTCCACTCAGGAGACTTTAAATGTTATAGTTAGGACTGCAGTACACAGAGAGCCTTGACGGGGCCTGCAGCTTACACATGTATTTGCAAATGCGTGCGACCAAACCTCTGTTTTTAACGCATACTGTTAGACAGGTGAATTTGGTTGGTCGCTGATTGCTCGGTAAGTTTGAGCTTGGATAGTCTGTGTATTTTTGTATGAATATGTGTTAAGACACCTCAAATTTGGACATTAAAGTAATACTAAAATCTTGTTTTTTTTTCCCATTTAAAAATAACAAACATGTTATACTTACCTGCTCTGTGTAATAGTTTTGTTTTGCTCAGTGTAGCCCAGACCCTGAGCTTGTCAGGTCCCTCCCTCCTACCGAGTGTCCCCAGAGCAAGCAGCTTGCTATGGGGGTACCCAAGCTGCTGCTCTGTTTGTCCATTCAGACACAGAGCCGTGGCTCAGCCCCACCCACTCTCTCTCGTCATTGGCTCATTGACTTTGTTTGACAGCAGCAGGAGCCAATTGCGCCCTGCTGTTATCTCAGTCAATGAAGAGGTAGAGTGCCAGACAGTCAAAATTCTCTTGCAACATCGCTGAAACGAGATGGGCTCAGGTAAGTATTATGGGGCTGAGCGGGGCTCCGTTTTTTTATGCACAGAATGCATCAAGATAAAAAAACCTTATGACTTTAGAACCACTTTAATGATGTAACCTTTATTTTTAGTAAAATAACCTGGTTAGTAGACACCCTCCTCCAGGGGGTCAAGTCCCTTCATGGGTTTTAGTGCTGTAATTAAGGAAGGTGCTTATATTGTTGTGGGACTCTAGACATACCATGCAAATAATGCCTTATTGAAAAGTCAGTGATGGAATACACCCAACCCCAACCCCACACACACCCATAAGCACTTGGGCCTGGCAACAGCCCACGTTTACACTTTACGGTGTAGTAAACTGTGCCCTAAACATAGAAGTGCTTTTCTTTTTATTGCATTTTATTGGTCTGAAGTGGTGTATCAGGGAGGATAGATAAGGACAGGCTAGGGTTCCTGAGAGTTTAATTTGAGACATTGGAACTTGGCTAAAAATACAGAAAAATGTGTGTAAACCAGAATCTACAGCCATGGATGGAGTTGGATTTATTTTAATGGCAATCAGTAGGCCATGAATTAGTAAAAAGACACAGATAAGGCCTTTGTAGAAAGTTTGCGGAGAACTGTTCCATGCAGACCTCACTATAAAAAAAGACCAGGTCTGTTTATTTAGTACTTCATATCTTACAGACTGTCGATAGTCACTGGTTCAAACATGTCACTTTAGAGAGAGTTGTTCAAGATGTTCTGCACAGCATTGACTTGGAGCACACTGTTTACAGAGACATTATCATGTGACCTTAAATGGAACAACATGGCAGACAGCTGTGCAGACTGTTGTTAACCTTGAACATTAAAATACGAATAATAGGGCAATAATTGTGGCTCATTCTTCAGTCAAAGCCAAGACTGTGACCTCAGCCATTTAACAGCATATCTTACACAATAGGAGGATTTAATACCTTGCGATATCTTGGCTTCTAAAGCAAAAATGCAGGGAATTGTAATAGTCCTGCTGCAATACTAATTATCTCTGTACCCCAAGCTAGAAAGTACAGCTGGCCAAACAAGATCTGCTAATCTGGCCTTTAACCACTCAATAAACAACTGTATAGACTTGCTTACTACTACATCTTAATGTCTTATACCCTTTAATGTTCTGTTGCTTTGCTATATGGAACCTTCTGTATGTTATTTTTACACTCTATATCCAGATCTCACTGTACTAGCCCTTCTTATATGCAAGTTTCCTTGTCCACTTACATATTACTTAAAACGTTGTATGAAAAAAATCCAACATTTCTTACCATGCTGCACAACTGGCTCATTAATGGGCTCTCCGGCAATCAAAACAAAGTGGGCCAGTCCATCATCCTGCAGTAAAAATGTATATATTTAGATTTGTTAAATAATTGTTCATGACTTCTCAGTAACTCAATCTAGGGCCGAAACAACTAATCGATTATGAAATTAAATCGATTACGATTTTCATAATCGATTAATCGGGCAGTAACATAATGGGGTTAACATTTTTTAAAAATGAGCCCTTTATAGTACAAAAAGAGCAAATCTCTACTGTAAATATTACTTTCACTGTCCCACAGTAAAAAATGAACCCCTTACAGTAGCGATTATTTGCTCTGTTGGTACTAATTTTAGTTTTTTTAACCCCATTATGTTACTAAACATCTCAGGCCTGGGTCACACCTCTGTGCTTTTTGCAGAAACACACTACAGTTAATTTACATGGTTTCACATCCATGATTTTTTCAGCTGTTGCGTATTTGGAAAGGGCAAGGACTTTTTTTTAATGCAAAACGGTGCTATTTTGTTTCAATATACTTCAATGGAGAAGCCGCAGAAAAACATTTTTGTGACAATTTGTGTTTTCTAATATTACCAACAACAAATTGGGCAAAAAAAATGCAAATCGCAGCAATTTTTTTTTATAAGGTTATTAACCGATTAATCAAAACAATAATCGGCCAACTAATCAATTATGAAAATAATCGTTAGTTGCAGCCCTAACTCAATCACACTGCTCCACTAGACAATGGTCACATGGTCTACAGACTTGAAGTCAAGGCACAGCACACTCATTATTTAAGGAAACATGTAATGACGAAAACCCAGAGGCTGCCATTGTTGAACTCCTTTTAAAATTGCTAGGCTACTGGCTTTCATGCTGATCCTCTGGGTCACTAACCCAAATCAAGTATGCAGCTCAAGAGTTATTACTTTTCTCTAACTTTTCTACAGTGACCTAGAAAGTACAGAAACCAGAGGACCAGCATAACAGACTGCCAAATGGCACGTTCAGAAGGGCTGCATTAATGGTAGTACTAATGCCCCGTACACACGAGCGGTTTTCCTGTTGAAAAAACTCAGATGAGAGCATTTCGTCAGGAATACCACAGGAAAACTACCGGGGGAAAAAAAAAAAAGAGAGCAGGATCTCTTTTTTCCCCTCAGGAAAAAAAACCTAGCAGGAAAACCGTTTGTCTGTATGCAATTTAAACGTGCAAAAAAAACGTGCATGCTCAGAATCAAGTCGATGCATGCTCGGAAGCATTGAACTTAATTTTTCTCGGCTCGTCATTGTGTTGTACGTCACCGCGTTTTTGACTGTCGAAATTTGGTGTGACCGTATGTATGCAAGACAAGCTTGAGCGAAATCCCGTCTGGAAAAATCATAATTTTTTTCTGATGGGAAAACCGCTCGTGTGTATGTGGCATCAGAATCCTCCCATGGCAAGTTTACAAATAAACAGCATGTGTAGTAGAGCTGCACGATTTATCGTGAAGAATCGAAATCGCATCTTTTTCCCTTCCCGATCTTTAAAACAACATGACACAATCTTTCTAACAAGTGCAAAGAGTTCTCACAGCTGGAAAAACAAAATCCAGGCAGCCTGCCTACAGTAGTTTTAATGCAACACGCGAATAAGTGGAAAAAAAATATCTTTTCGTTCTTTTAATAAAGGAAAGAACTTTAACCATTTAAAGACCAAACCTTTTCTGACATTTGTTGCTTACAAGTAAAAAATCATTATTTTCTGCTAGAAAATTACTTGGAACACCCAAACATGATTTTTTTTTTAAGCAGAGATCCTAGAGAATAAAATGGCGGTCGTTGCAATATTTTATGTCACACTGTATTTGCACAGTGTTTTTTCAAACGCAATTTTTTTTAGAAGAAATAGTCACTTTAATGAATTAAAAAAAAAAACGCAAAGTTAGGAAATTTTTTTTGTATAATGTGAAAGTAGATATTACACAGCAAAAATCGTGAGAGAATCGTGATCTTTATTCCAAGCCAAAAAATTATGTTTCTCATTTTAGCCAGAATTGTGCAGCTCTAATGTGTAGAGACAACTGGGTAAAGTACACCTACAACAATTTTCTTCCTTTATCAATTGCAGATATAGTATCAGATGATAAAGAAAAAGATCTTTAAAATCATCAAATGGTAGTGCATCTACCGGTAATTAAAAGATATTGGGATAATTTATGATTTTAGTCCCTCTGGAGAGTTATAACCATTGAGCCTGGTAATATGTAGGACTCCATCAGAGGAGCTGAGAGTAAAGATTCATCTAATAATTCTATGATAAACCCCGATTTCTTCTTCATAGAAGTAAGCGAAGTGAAAATCTGCATACAGTTTTAAACGAGATGCTGGAATTGTTATCATCAGATTATTTTAGATTAATTTCCCTACAACAGCTTCTATCTTAAAGATGGGCCAATCTCTATTATATAATGTTGACAACATAGCTTAGGTCACTTAAAATTGACAACACAGCAAAGTAGGTAAAGCCTATGTGGAATGTTGGGATCCAATCAAGTTTTTTTTGTCTTGGTTCAGACTTACTGACTTAAAGGGGTTGTAAAGGAAAAAATGTTTTTCCCTAAATAGCTTCCTTTACCTTAGTGCAGTCCTCCTTCACTTACCTCATCCTTCCATTTTGCTTTTAAATGTCCTAATTTCTTCTGAGAAATCCTCACTTCCTGTTCTTCTGTCTGTAACTCCACACAGTAATGTGAGGCTTTCTCCCTGGTGTGGAGAAAGCCTCTAGAGGGGAGAGGGGGCGAGCAGGAGTGTCAGGACGCCCACTAACACACAACTCCTTTCTCTATCTGCAAAATAGAGAGAGTGTCCCGACTTGCCTGCTCGCCCCCTCCCACCTGAAGAAGCTTTCTCCACACCAGGGAGAAAGCCTTGCATTACGGTGGTGAGTTACAGACAGAAGAACAGGAAGTGAGCATTTCTCAGAAGACATAAGGACATTTAAAAGATAAATCGAAGGATGAGGTAAGTGAAGGAGGACTGCACTAAGGTAAAGGAAGCTATTTAGGGAAAAAAAATGTCCTTTACAACCCCTTTAAAGCACATGGAGAAAGAATAAAAACATAAAGCGGAGCTCCATTTCCTAGGCAATTTTTTCATAAACTTCTCTTTACTTGAATAATATAATTAGGATATTGTTATAACTGTAATCATTCTTTTAAACTGTAATCATTCTTTTTACTTTTAAATTTGTCATTACTCACAGGATCCCAGCAGGCAGGCAGTGCCCATTGATGATATGGGCATCCGAAGCCCGCTCCAATTTGTTTGCGGGATTCCGTGCAGCTGGCTACCCAGCATGCACCTCCCGATATCGTGCATGTGCAGTAATGATACTGCGCAGCGCTCATTGTTGATTACAGGTTGTCATAGCAATGGTGGCGCCAAAAGTTCCTGCCCTGTTGATATGGCAATCTGTGAAACCTGAAAATATAGCAAGATTTTATTATTAGGGCTTCCTGAGGACTCCTGGGATAGATGACACCGATATACCAGGAGTCCACGAGAATCGCCTAATGACAAAACTGCCTAGGCGTCTGGGACGGGAAATGCTGCTTACAAACAGGAAAGAAGGATATTTAGAAATAAAAAAAAAGGATATCCATGTATAACTGTACTGCGGGTGGGCTTTCTGATCTAAACAATATGTGAAAATGGATGGAACTCCGCTTTAAATAGGTACATGTGTGGATAGCAGAGACAAAAGGGACTATAGTTGTAGGTTAACCTTAACAGAGAAGATTGTGGTTCTCTTTAAAACCCACCTTGTTCTCAAAGATGACATGGTCCCCATCATCCAAGACTGCTGTATGGTGAGCTTCAACCTTCTTCTGAGCATCTTCTGGCCCTAAATCAAATATATCTTGAGTACTAAATGCCATGGTAAATACAGTACATACTGAATAAATGCATGCAAATTAGTGAGTCCAGATGATTTTGATCAACTCCACATCCCGATATGTATAAAGAAATTGTTCAAATATAAAAAGGTGGGACTTCAGAGGTGCTGAAACCTTCTACCAGAGTAATACAATCAGAAAACCATATTTGTTAAAAAAAATATTTATTGCACATTTCATTAAAAAGGATATGGGGTGTAACATCCCCTTAAAAACACAAGCTCAGCAGACCATATTAGCTGCCCCATGAAAATTATGATTTTCTGATTGTATTATGCTGGTAGAAGGTTTCAACTCCTCTAAAGTCCCACTGTTTCTATTTGATCAATCTCTTTATATATACTGAATTAAGAAACTGTTCTGATTGAATACTGCAGGGCCGATCCTAGGCAGGGTGCACCCAGGCGCCGCAGAAGTGCTCCCCTCCCTCCTCCTTGTCTGTGTCCAGAGGCAGAGCGCATGTTGTTATACCTGATGGGTTCCACATGTACTGGCACTTTAAGGCTGGCTCCACCCAGCAGTGATGACAAGGATCAAGGGGCATAGTAGCCATCTTAGAGAGAGCACATGTAGAAAGCAGAGATATGTATTGTCCTGAGATGCATGTTGCAGTGTACAGCCTGTACTGAATAAACATCTATTGTTCCAGACCAGAGTCTTGTGTCCCTCACAACACAGAGGATATAACACATGTAGTGGGTGATGCGGTTCCCCATCCCGCTTGCTCTCTCCGCTGGCAACTGACAAGAGCGCATACCTCCCGCTGTCCCCGGAAGCCGGGCTAGGTACCACAGCGGAGCCTATTACCGGAACACGTTCCATCACTAGGCTCCACTAATTAATTCTGTTGGGTGTGCATGGAGCAGTCTCCTGTCTGCCCCGCCCCCTCTGCGTGTGTCGTCTCTTCTCCCATAGGCGGTGTGATGAGAGGCTTCTGGGTTGGCCAGAGCTGCTGCCAATCATCCCGTGCACTCCCAGAAATGCTCTCCGAATGCCACCCTCCAAGTAACCAAAGATGCCACGTATGCCCCGCCCCCTGTAATGTGCTTCTGCTCCCAGCCCCCCCGAGCTACAGGGATCTATTGGACAAGTACTGATCTATGGGGATACCTGATGTGGGGGGCTCTGATGGGGACACCTGCTGTGGGGGGGCTCTGATGGGGGGACACCTGCTGGGAGGTTCTGATGGGGGACACCTGCTGGGGAGACTCTGATGGGGGACACCTGCTGGGGGGGATCTGATGGGGGACACTTGCTGGGGGGGCTCTGATGGGGGACACTTGCTGGGGGGGCTCTGATGGGGGACACTTGCTGGGGGGGCTCTGATGGGGGACACTAATGAAGACTTCTTAGAGGAGCATCTCTGTGTTTGAGTCGTAGCCATAGAAACATGTGTAAAGGGGAGGAGTTAGTAAGATAAGCACACCAGAAATATTTCTGCACCCAGGCGTCTGTGACCCTAGGATCGGCCCTGGAATACTGCAATGGAGAAAGATAGTAGCAAGTGTCTACAAGCAAATATATGTTTCAAAATTCTTCACCAAGAGGTGATGATTCACTGTCTATCTGCTCTCCAGGATTCCAGCAGGGAAATTTGCTGGCCGGAGCTCCACAGAAGGACTCTCGCCAAAGGAGTAAATGAAACATTTTAAATGTGGAACGTGAATTTAGTGAACTCACATTTTAAACATGAAGGGACACTATGGTGAAACAGCTGGAATTTATAGTCCATGTATGTGGGCGCGCTCCTTTCTTTTTCAACTGACTACAATCTGCCCAACACACAATTTTCTACTTTCTGTGTAACAGTATGATAGTTACTCAAACTACATAACAGTAAATAGCAATATATAACTGTCTACTATAAACACTCACCCACGCTTATTATACCACTCAACGTGTAAAAGAATGCAGTCCACCCTGGGAAGAAATAGAAAGATAAAATGTGTGAATGTATACTGGAAACATGATAAAGGTGCAGTTTCTAAAATGTCTTATTAAGAAGGAACTGCAATCTAATTTCTAAGTATTCATAATTACATTTGTTAATTATGCTCTGTCCTTACTAGAAAAACACTGTAAGGCAGCCTATAGACGGGTCTTTTTTTTTTTTACCTAATTCCCCCATCCACACACTCGACGTTGATGGGGGAATACTCCCCACTGAGCTATTTTATTCTGACAGTGGGGAGACTGCACATCTGTTGTATTACACTAATCAGTGCTGCCGGTGCATTGCCATGAAATGAGATTTGCCATGGAATGAGATGGTCCGCCTCCATCACATCCTATTGGCTCACTCCTGTCACGTGACATATTTAAACGTCAAGTATCGACGCAAACATCAGTCTCAGCTAGGCTATCATAGGGAGAGGATCTCCTCTCCCTGTGATAGCTGAAGCTGCACGGAGCTGGTGCACGGAGCTCACATGGCCTCTGTGGCCCGATTCCGAGAGCGGAATCGGGCCACAGAAGCTCATACATTTACTAGGCTAATAAATGTTCTCTTTTATTACAATGTCAGGCTAATAAATGTTCTCTTTTATTACAATGTCAGGCTAATAAATGTTCTCCTTCATTACAATGTCACTTCGGGATCTACAGCGATATCGGGATCCCTCTGCCCGATAGTGCTGTCATGCCTCCCCGCGAGCGCGATAGATCCACAGCGCTATCGGGATCCCAATGCCCGATAGCGCTGTCAGCGTGCCTCCCGCCAGTGCCAACTACACCCCGCGCCCGCAGCTCTACTCCCCGTCCCCCGTTAAGGCTCAGGGAACGGGGAACAGAAAGTAGAGCATCGGGTGCAGGTAAAGTAGTAGTGCGCAGGCGCAGCACTACGCAAATAGCTCCGTGCAGCTTTAGCTATCACAGGGAGAGGAGATCCTCTCCCTATGATAGCCTAGCTGAGACTGTAGTTTGCGTCGATACTTGACGTTTAAATATGTCACGTGACCAGAGTGAGCCAATAGGATGTGATGGAGGCGGACCATCTCATTCCATGGCAAATCTCATTTCGTGGCAATGCACCGGCTATAGTCTGTGGCACTAATCGAGCAAGGAAAATCAGTCAGAGCGAATGTACAGAAGTTGATCTGTAGATATTCTTCTGTACAACCTCCCTACCCATACATGGAATGAAATTTAGCCAGTCCCTGTCAAACCAGACAAATTTCAATCCTTGTATGGCTGGTTTGAATTAGACCATCCTAATGGCGCATACACACGGTCGGAATTTCCAACAAGAAAATTTCGATGTGAGCTTGTGTAGGCCCCATTGGACTTTTTCTGTCGGAATTTCCAGCAGCAAAAATTTGACGGTCAGAATTTTGTGTGACCGTGTGTATGCAACACAAGTTTGAGACAAAATTCAGTCAGAAAAAAATCCACGGTTTTGTTGTCGGAATTGTGAATCCATCTCAGTTCTGCTCCCAACGCTTTTACAGCACATTATAATTGATTTTCTTATTTCATTTTTAGAATTTATATCTTATTGAATGGATTTTCCCTACCAACAGTTACTGTTTCCTGGAGATTGGGCTGCTGCAGGGAGTGTCTAATGCTTAGAGTGCATAGAAATGCATTCTCATTAAAAAGAAGGAGCTAATCCTGAATTCTCGTACTTTAAAAGCTTCTATATTCTAATGGTTCTAGCAGATGTATGGCAATCACATTAGTTGAAAAACTTGGCCTTTGCAAAAGAATATTGATTTTTATATTTAGTAGCCCCAAAGTGTCCTGTGTTCAAGTCTTACAAGTCTTACCAGTGAAATAATCTGCACTGATGTTAATAGTAGTGTGTCAAATTTAAAAGAGAACTATTAGCTAGATTCATAAAGAGTTACGCCGGCGTATCAGTAGATACGCCGTCGTAACTCTGAATCTACGCCGTCACAAATTTAAGCGTATTCTGGAAACCAGATACGCTTAAATTAGGCTAATATACGAGCGGCGTAAGTCTCCTACGCCGTTGTATCTTAGGGTGCATATTTACGCTGGCAGCTAGGTGGCGCTTCCGTTGAGATCGGCGTAGAATATGCAAATGACTAGATACGCCGATTCAGAAACATACGTGCGCCCGGCACATTTTTTTACGTCGTTTACGTAAGGCTTTTTCCGGCGTACTGTTAGTTGAACAAATAGCTGGCCTAGCCAATGTTAAGTATGGCCGTTGTTCCTGCGTCGAAATTTGAAAATTTACTGTCGTTTGCGTAAGTCGTCCGTGAATGGGGCTGGACGTAATTTACGTTCACGTCGAAACCAATACGTCCTTGCGGCGTACCTTGGAGCAATGCACACTGGGATATGTCCACAGACGGCACATGCGCCTTTTCGTAAAAAGCGTCAATCACGTCAGGTCACGAATCATTTACATAAAACACGCCTTCCTGTTCCACATTTGAATTAGGCGCGCTTAGGCCGGCCCATTTACGCTACGCCGCCGTAACTTAGGAGGCAAGTGTTTGTGAATACAGCACTTGCCTCTCTGACTTACGGTGGCGTAGCGTATATGCGATACGCTACGCCGCCTCAAAGTTATGCCAGTCTCACTGAATCTGGCTATATGTTTTTTTGTTTTTAGATTCATACTTGCCTAGCTGGATTCAGCATCTGTCCAATGCTGCATCTGTCCTCTGCCAGCTCTAACACTGAGAACTGAGCAATAAAACACCACCAACAGCTCAGAGCTCCCTGAGCAGAGAACCGTTGAGTATCAGTCACTGCTCTCTGCTCTACCCCTCTCCTCGCTCACTGGAGCACTGGGCTGTGGAGGGAGAGGGAGCATCCGGCTCAGGCTCTCAGTGGCTCGCTGAAAGGCTGAGCCGAGTGCCGATGCAGGTAAGTGTGCGGATCCCGACCATATGGTTGCAATTCACTGGCTTGGCGACGTCAGCCGTCAGCGGCCTTCAGTCCGCTGTCTGCTGAAAACAGGTCACAGGAGTGCAGAACGAACTGTACTCCTGTGATCCAGAGGAGAAGTACAGCCAAACAAGCTTTGGCTGTACTTTTCCTTTAACTGGAGTTGTTGATGAACGAGAGAAGCCACTTGAATGATTAAAGAAAAAAATAATTTTGGCTAAAATTAATGTCTGCAAGGTAGACAGACAGAATAGTGTAATGATTCTGTTAAAAAACGAGTAAATACCTATTAAATTCATTCATCTATATCACCTCCGGCATTCTAGTTTCTGTTCTCTCATTCACTTCCTGGTTTGCGACGCTCGTTCATGTAAGAACTACATTTCCCAGTATGCATTGCGGCACGCCCAGTAATTCACGCCTCCTTGAAGTCTCTAACACGTAGAGAGCGTCCTGACGCCCAGATGTAGTTCCCAGGAGGGGGCGAGCACGTCACTGACCACCGCAGTAAAGCCTCCCTTCACGGTGGTGAGTAACAAGCAGGAAGTGAACAGAACAGAGAAGAAATAGAGCAACTTATGAGCAAAAACTAACAATGAGGAAGTGAAAAGAGGAATGTCTGCAGGTAAAGGATGCTTATTATGAAAAAAATGTTTCCTTTACAACCCCGTTAATGAAACATCTTCAACACTATAAAAACCAAATGACAATCTACTACAGCTACTGTATATGACAAACTTCACAGACACTTGCATTTAGACGGTATGCCCTATTAGTACTTCCATCAGTACTTTTCAGCAATGCCTGACTACACACAGTAAATTTAAATTCCCTGAATTTGGGGCTAAACAAATATTGTCTACATACAAGAGACATGTCTATTCTCACTTGAATATTGGGGTCTTTTGTGTATTTTTCACATCTGTGCAGTGAGCTAGCATAAAGAAAAAAAACTCCTTTACTTTGCCTCTGTTCAGGTGTTTTCTGTAATAAAGACCGTTCACTGCTGTTCTCTCTCAGTATGCAAGGTGACTGGTCTTGTATCTGCCCCCTGTAGTTTTCTGCCTGTAGTGGGAGGACATTTTATGTTGCATCCACAGCTCTGCTTGCCATAAAGGCTATGCAGGGCAAAGTTTGCAAAAACATTTGGTGCACACAAAGGAATGTATTTATAAAAACGTTTCTCCATTGACACTGCATGTAAACTCCTTCTGTGCGAATGGGGCAAATTCAAATGTAAAATTTGAAAAATACCACACTGGATGGGGAGGAACAGCATACTAATTTTTTAGGATTCCTTTGAGAAAACCGACTGGACGATAAGCATTAGAGGGGCGGTGGCGTCACTACTTAGGGTGGAGCTAGGACGTCATCTTACTGAGTGGTTTGTCTTTTTTCTATGACATCCATATTGGAGAGACTGATGACCAGTATGAAGAGTGGCCCAGGATACAAGCTGTGATACAGGTTTATACTAAAAAAGGGAGTTTGACCTTCTGTTAGTGAGGTCCATCAAACCAGATGAAAGGACATATCAGTGCTGTTTTCATTGGGGGATAAAGTGTGAATTCCTTATGCACATAAAGAAATTTGTTGCACTTTCTGAAGATTGTTGTTTAATGAAGAATGGATGGTGTATGGGACTGTTGTTATCGTTTTGGACACATTGCACATTTTTTTCTTTGAGATATATCTGCTATATTATACTGAATACATATAAAGGTGGTGACCCTTTTGAAATATCAATATACCAAAAGGAGGTACAACTGATGAACCACAACAAAGTTCCGAAAATTCAGACATTGTATATACGTCCAATAGTAAATACACACCAGTTAAAATATGAGACATTTTTATTGTATAAAAAAAGGAAATCCTTTTTGTATACAATAAAACATTGTGATATTTTAACTGGTGTGTATTTACTATTAGATGTATATACAAAGTCCCAATTTTCTGAACCTTGTTGTGCTATATTATACTTTGCAAATGTTTAAGATACATATCGTTTTTGTTTAGATTGTAGATTGTATAATTAGATTTAATTACAGAGCACTTTACTTATTATTCTAGGTATAAGCATTTTACTAGTGTGATGATTGCACTTTGCGTGGTAGGTGCTCTAAAAAAAAATTCTGCACAATTAATATCACAGGGTTCCTTTATCTTATATTTCCTAGGAAAGTCAGCACAAATTAGTAGCCATAATGCAGTATTTTCTATATTCACACATTCTTGATTTACAGAGAATATAGCCTGGAAACATTCCATGTTGCCCTGTTTACACAGAGTGGGGTATATTCAGGTAGGGGCGCGCACTGCTACGGAGGCGCAGCGTACCGTTTTTACGCTACGCCTCCGTAAATTACTTGAGCTACGCTTCATTCATGAAGCATTTGCTCCGTAATTTGCGGGGGCGTTTCGTAAAAGTGGCCGGCGTAAGCGCGCGTAATTTAAATGATCCCGTAGGGGGCGTGGATCATTTAAATTAGGCGCGTTCCCGCGCCAAACGTACTGCACATGCTCCGTCGGGAAAATTTCCCGTCGTGCATTGCGGTAAATGACGTCGCAAGGACGTCATTTGCCTCGATGTGAACGTAAATGGCGTCCAGCGCCATTCACCAAAGACTTACGCAAACGACGTAACAAGTTCAAATCGCAACGCGGGAACGACATCCATACTTAACATTGGCTGCCCCTGCTGATAGCAGGAGCAGCCTTACGACGAAAACGACGTACGCAAACGACGTAAAAATCGAACGCCGGGCGCACGTACGTTTGAGAATCGGCGTTAGTATGCAATTTGCATACTCTACGCTGACATCTAGGGGAGCGCCACCTAGCGGCCAGCGTAAGAATGCACCCTAAGATACAAAGGCATAAGAGACTTATGCCATTCGTATCTTAGGTTAAAGCCGGCGTATCTAGCTTTCTGAATAAGGAAAGTAGATACGCCGGCGCAAGTAAGCAATAACGCTGCGTATCTTTGGATACGCAAGCGTAATTGCTTTCTGAATCTACCCCAATGATTTTAGATGCAATTTCAATGCACAAGCAACGTTGCAAGCTACTGAGCTTTATATTTGATTAAAATAGTTTTGTGCCAGTTCAGCGTCAACTGAATTTGCTGTATTTTTTCTAAAATGATAATGTTACTATAGCATGTTGACTCTTTAGACCTAATAGAGTATTATAGGGAACTTACTTCAAATCTAACTCAGGTAATGCAAAACGCAGCAAATGAGAACTGTGGTCTTTACACACCTCTGAAACATGACGAAACGTTTGCCTTGGACACAATTGTAAAATGATCAAAGTGTAAAATGCCAAGCAGCCCCCTGGGGAGCAGTAAGAAAGAATTCCTTTAGGTCTGTGTTAATCATGACCCTTCAGAGAGCAAAAAGTCACATGAATTAAGTGCTCCTACACTTTTCTATGTGACCTCCACACCCAAAAGGTGACAAATTGTGTCAAGATGGCTGAATGCACCATAGCAATTATTTTTCCTCGTAACATAAAATGTCTCTACAAAAGGAAGGAAAGCTGATTAATAAGAGGCTATATCTAAAACAAACAGTTGGATGCAGGAAGTTATGACGGGAATTAAAAATAAAAAGATCTGCACTGTGAATAACTTTTATAGAAGAACTCCACATTAATTAAAAAGCTAGATGTTGCTTTGAAATAAATAAAAAAAAAAAACCCATTGAATTCACCAACTACAACTAATCGTGTCTATTTTTCATGCAAATTGCAATTCATAACTAGTGATGTTCCGATTGTGTCTGGGTTTGATTCACGAGACATTTGCAGAACAGACTAAAATTATCTGGGAACTGCAAATGTTAATCTGAACCCCATTGAAGTCAACAGGAGCCAAGAAGCAAGGTCACTGTTTGGGCCAGACACCCATGTCCTTGTAACCAATTAAGTAATCTATGTGGTGTCCCTCCAAAGTTTCATATCATATATGAAGGGGGAACCTCAAGCAAAAAACAAAAAAAACATGGGGCCCACCCCTCAAAATCCGCACTGGACCATATCAGAGCATACAGTCTAGCTTGCACCCCCCTCCTTTACCATAGCAGGTCACATGCATTCAGCATTGGGAGGGTACCCTGCTGGGGTTGGGGGCCGTGGCTAAGAACCATGTTCCCATGTTGATGAGGACAAGGGCTTTTTCCTCACATTCCTGACCCGGTAGATACGGGGAAATCAGAATCTGGAAATCTCCTTTAAAAAAAAAAAAAGGGAGTGGCCCCCTGATATCCCCCAATGTGAAGGAATAAAGACTAGTACTCCTACTTAATCACATAAATCACACAGCAAAAAAAAAAGAAAGAAAAAAAGGGTCCCATGGTGAAAATAGAATCATGCTTTCCAGCAATGCAGATTTCACGATGAACAACACCAGATGACCCATCAAAAAAAAAATGACTCCTGGCGAACTCCCCATTGCAACTGATTGTTCTTATTCAACTGTCAGGAAAGGAACTATGGGGACAGGAGCTGGCTGATTAGCATATGACTTTTCTCCACCTTAATGGTCTTAAGGGGATTCATCCGTTTGGACAACATTACCGTATATCTCCTGCTCATATACAGTTGAGCTGTTCTTGTTCTAAGGTTATATTACATTCCACTGTAACCAGGATCTAGGGAATATAACAATCCCTACTCCAGTCACCTGTCCATACCCATCTTTTCCCCTTATGCCACGCCATTTACAATCTGTTTGGAATAATGTGTGCGAGGATATCTTCTATATGGAATATATGAGCCACTGGTCCTCATGACTATTTTTTGACACACCATTGGATTTGGAATCTTGTGAACACAACCGTTGTCCCCCATGCAAGATAGTGAGACCCGTTCTCTTTCTTGCCACCAACGAACATTGAATGTGTCCTGAAGAAGCTTAACAGCGAAACGAGTTGACGCACAAGGGCTCACTATATATCATGTATCATAATATATATGTTTTTTAATTCTTCTTTATGCTTTTATGTATCATGTACTTCTTTCAATAAATATTGTAATTTTCTCATACAATCTCCATTGTTTACTGTGCCTCAAAAGTCCGACCTCGGTTTATTATATTTTGGTGCCCCCTTTTTTTGTTCAGGAGCTGGCTGAAGTCATGAACATATTACGCCAATGTCCTCACCCGGGTTGGCTGTTGGCTTGTTTGCAATTTATTCCCCAAGGGAAGCATTTCTAAAATGAAAACTAGTCTGTGCAGACACCTTATGCCTTGTACACACGATCGGAATTTCCGATGGAAAAAGTCAGACGGAATTTTTTCATCTGATATTCCGACCATGTGTGTGTGTGTGCGCCATCTGACTTTTTTCTGTCGGAATTTAGAAAGGAAATTTCGTAGGGAACTCCGACGGAGAAAAAAAAATTGCTCAGAATCAAGTCGACGCATGCTTGGAAGCATTGAACTTTTTCGGCTCGTCATAGTGTTGTACGTCACTGTGTTGTTGACAGTCGAAATTTGGTGTGACAGTGTGTATGCAAGACAGCTTGAGCGGAATTCCGTCAGAGTTTATCCCGACAGAGAATATCCGATCGTGTGAACAAGGCATTAGGGTTCCTGCTAGTTGGGGAAATGAAAATATTTCTTCACCAAGATGTGATGATCAGTTCCCTAAAATGTAAAAACAGGCTTGGAATTGTCATTTCTAAGATTGGTCACCATGAGCTACATTCCAATGTTTGAAATTGAACCTATCTACGCTGATGTCACATATACTGTGTATGCAGCATCACAGAACTGAGGGCTAGATTCAGAGAGAATTTACGCCGGCGTATCTATTGATACGCCGTGTAAATTCAAATCTGCGCCGGCGTATCTTCTTTCTGTATTCAGAAAGCAAGATACGCCGAAATTTGCCTAAGATCCGACTGGCGTAAGTCTCTTACACCGTCGTATCTTAGTTGCATATTTGCGCTGGCCGCTAGGTGGCGCTTCCGTCGATTTCAGCGTAGAATATGCAAATGAGCTGGATACACGATTCAGAAATGTATGTGCGCCCGGCGGAGTTTTTACGTGGTTTGCGCAAGGCTTTTTCCAGCGTAACGTTGCTCCTGCTATATGAGGAGCAACCAATGTTAAGTATGGACGTCGGGCCAGCGCCGAATTTTGCGTCGTTTGTGTAAGTCGTTCACGGATAGGTAAGTCGTCCACGTCGAAAGCATTGACAATTTGCGGCATAATTTCAAGCATGCGCACTGGGATTCTTTCACAAACGGCGCATGCGCCGTTCGTTAAAGATGTCATTTACGTGGGGTCATGTTTTATTTGCATAAAACACGCCCACCTCTTCAGAATTTGAATTTGGCGCGCTTACGCCGGCAGATTTACGCTACGCCGCCGCAACTTACGGAGCAAGTGCTTTGTGAATACTGCACTTGCCCGTCTAAGTTGCGGAGGCGTAGCGTAAATAGGATACGCTACACCCGCACAAACTAACGCAGGCTTTATGAATCTAGCCCTGAGTCTTCTTCAGAGGAGCAGCATATACAGTATGTGCACCAGTGTTTGTGCTGGGGGCGCACTCCATATCATGCTCCCAGCATGCAGAGCAAGCTGATTCCCAATTACATAATCGCTGTGGGGGGAGAAAAAAAACACCCCTGTGCTCGCTTTCTCCTTCTAAATGGAGAAAAAGATGCGTTGAGGAGAATTTTTATATATATATATATATATATATATATATATATATATATATATATATATATATATATATATATATATATATATATATATATATATATATATATATATATATATAAAGAAGGAGTGGCCAAAATCTGGAGCAGCTGTGACAACAACAAATCATTTTCTATCTTTACTGTTCAAAACTTTGCTGAACAAACTTGGTTGCCATGTACGACTGCTTCATATTCTGTCTACATACAGAGAAGATGGCTAGATCAAGGCTTGATCTAGGTTAGTTTCAGGGTCAGTATGTTTAGGTGGAATTAAAAAGGAGAAAACAAAATAGGAATACAAAACTTTAGTGTCAGTGTATTTTAGGATAAAAAAAAAGAAAAAAAAAAAAAAAAGAAGAAAACTATTGTTTTCTGGCCCTACTACGTGTACAAACAAATAATATACACATATATGGGGTTGATGTAAATGTTATTAGTGAGAGAATTTTTTTTTTTTTTTTTTTTTTAGCCTGGTGATGGATGCAGTGTTCCTGTTCCTGCTCCTCAACCTATGGAGGAGAAACTGAGACACCTTTGAATAACAATACTTTCTGGAGAGGGTAGTACATATTAGATTTAAATGGATTTGATGGACTTTACATAAGTGACTAACATAGTAAAGCAGCTACAGCAGCAGTTTATCTTTTCCTTTTGCCTAGGTGAATAAAAGCGGACAGTTGTAATTTTTTTGCCATAACACTCTAACTGTCACTTTACACTGAACACCTTGGTCTGTTTAAGGAAGTTGAAAAACAACAGCAGACTCTGGTCCTGGTTTAACCACATAAAAATTATTTTATAAATCCATTTTGAACACTGCAAGCCACAAGGGTACGTTATGTGCTGTGCTACGAACAATACAGTCCTGTTTATGATCTCTCTCCTATTTTTTTGTAAAAACCGAGGAGAAGGATGTATTTAACCATTTCTGCCCGGAAAGGATTTACCCCTTTAATGACCAGGCCATTTTTTGCAATACGGCACTGCGTCGCTTTAACTAACAATTGCGCGGTTGTGCGAAGTTGTGCCCAAACAAAATTGATGATCGTTTTTTCACACAAATAGAGCTTTCTTTTGGTGGTATTTGATCACCTCTGCGGTTTTTATTTTTTGTGTGGATTCAGCAGTCCATTCAAATGAATTGGTTGCTGTACACGAGAAACGCTGCCGCATGGAAAACGCACAAGTGTGTACTTAGCTTTAAGCAGTGTGATCTGCACTGAATTTGATTTTTTGGAGGACAGGTGAGACATCAGAGGTCTCATTAAAGAAAACTTGTAACCAAAAAATCATCACAAAAGGGGACCTGTGTAAACCCCATCCCCAAAATTTGAGAGGCCCCCCTACCCTCGCATACATACATGTATGAACGTAAACGCCTATTCATGAAAACATAAATTCTTCGATACACATATAGACACGCACCCCAGAGTTAGAGCAATAATACTAGCACAAGAGCTTCGCCTATGGAAAATATAGGGTACTGAAATGTGTCGCCTTTTCAGGGGCGCGTGCAATTTTAAGCCTTAAAGCGGAGGTCCACACAAAAAGTGAACCTCCGCTTTTTGGAACCCTTCCCCTCTCCGGTGTCACATTTTGAACCTTTCAGGGGGGAGGGGGTACAGATACCTACAGGTATTTGCACCCACTTCTGGGCATAGAGATCCACAGAATCTGCGGATATGTACGCCACTCCACACCCCCCCCAAGCTGTGTTCTGGAAAACACACAGTTCCCCGAACACAGCAGGGAGCAGTGAAAATGCGCAGCACGACTCGCGCAGTAGGGAACCAGGCAGTGGAGCCACAATGTTTCACTCCCTGGTTCCCTCACTGAGGATGGCGGCGGGGGCAGCAGAGAGACGAGCGATTGCTTGTCCTTGGCTGCCGACATCGTGGGCACCCTGGACAGGTAAGTGTCCATTTATAAAAAGTCAGCAGCTGCCGTATTTGTAACTTTTAATATTTTTTGTTTAGGTGGACCTCTGCTTTAAAATGTTGGGTATCTATTTCCTGGGCATAACCTCATCTTTTATATTCTACCAACAATTCGGTACATTATTGCGTTTGTGTGTCCCAAGATTAAGTTTAATGTATTATGTCGATTTAAATGAAAGAAAGGGCTGGGACAGCCGCACTCCAAAAAACTTCTCCTTTAATAAAAATGGGTCACAAAATTACAAAAACAGAACAAAAAAGCTGACGTGTTTCGCACTGTGTCTCAGTGGCATAAGCACTGAGACAGTGCGAAACGCGTCAGTTTTTGTTCTGTTTTTGGCCGTGGCATGTAATTTTGTGACCCATTTTTATTAAAGGAGAAGTTTTTTGGAGTGCGGCTGTCCCAGCCCTTTCTTTCATTTAAATCTGCATTCTGATTGCATTGCCTGCACCCCAGATTCGGATCCCAGAAGACTGATTCTCTGGTTCTCTTGAGCGGTTACCTCTCTTCTCATCTTAATGTATTATGTGTTTTCAAGACCATTGCACTAAGATCGTGTAACACAAAACTTTGAAACTACCACCATAACTGCCACTTTACACTGAACACCTTGGTCTGTTTAAGGAAGTTGAAAAACAGCAGCAGACTCTGGTCCTGGTGATTTAACCACATACAATTTCTTTAATCTGTTTTGAACTCTGCAAGCCACAAGGGTACGTTATGTGCTGTGTTACTAACAATGCATTTCTGTTTATGATCTCCCTCCTGTTTCTTTGTAAAAACTGAGGAGAAGGATGTATTTAACCAATCAAGCTCCGGAAGGATTTACCCCCTTAATGACCAGGCCATTTTTTGCAGTACGGGACTACGTCACTTTAACTGACAATTGCGCGGTTGTGCGACGTTGTACCCAAACAAAATTGATGATCTTTTTTTCCCACAAATATCGTTTTTTTTGGTGGTATTTGATCACCTCTGCAGTTTTAATTTTTTGCGCTATAAACAATATTATTTTACTCTCTGCTTGTCTCCTCTTGTCCCATATTTAGATCTGACATAGGATTGGTTATATGGCAGACAGGCAATGCTGTATCCTGGCCTAGGCCAACAAGGCCCAGGCCTAGGGCAGCACTTTGCAGGGTGGCAGTACGGAAAGATTCCCCACTGGCTTGCGCTACAGTGTTAGTGTAGCGCCAGTCTTATGCGGCGGACTGGGCAGAGAGGCAAATTAGTCTAGCGCCCCCATAAAGCGGCCACACTGCTTCCAGTATGCGGGCGGCCGGCATTTCGCAACTGTGGTGGGCGGTGCTTCTAATTTTCACTGTCCTATCATCCTGACCAACAAACATTCCTCGCTGTGCTATATGTTTTCTGCTGCACCATTGGTATGGTTATATCTTCTTAGTCCTCTCCATAAGTAGAACTACAGTAGGTGAACCCGATTTTGTGTCAATCTCGCTCTCTTTCTCGGCGAGATTGAGCACCTACGAGCCCCATCGCGGGAGCCAGCGCCGAGCTGGCTTGCCGCGATGGAGACAGAGCCGTCATAGAAGCGACGGGAGATCCGACTTGGATTCCCGCCAATTCTACACGTGTGCGGCGTTTGTTATGAATCCTGAGGGGGAAGTCCCCGCCGGATTTTAAATAAAAATCCGGCATGGGTCCCCCCCTCAGGAGCATACCGGGCCCTTAGGTCTGTTATGGGTTGTAAGGAGAGCCCCCCTACGCCGAAAAAAACGGCGTAGGGGGTCCCCCTACAATCCATACCAGACCCGTATCCAAAGCACGCTACCCGGCCAGCCAGGAAGGGAGTGGGGACGAGCGAGCGCCCCCCCCCCCCCTCCTGAGCCGTACCAGGCTGCATGCCCTCAACATGGGGGGGTTGGGTGCTCTGGGGCAGGGGGGCGCACTGCGGCCCCCCCACCTCAGAGCACCCTGTCCCCATGTTGATGAGGACAGGACCCCTTCCCGACAACCCTGGCCGTTGGTTGTCGGGGTATGCGGGCGGGAGGCTTATCGGAATCTGGGAGCCCCCTTTAATAAGGGGGCCCCCAGATACCGGCCCCCCACCCTAAGTGAATGAGTATGGGGTACATCGTACCCCTACCCATTCACCTGCAAGAAAAGTGGTAAAAACACAAATAAACCACACAGTGTAATAAAATATTTTATTAGTCTGCTCCGGAGGCCGCCCCCTGTCTTCTTTATTAGCTCATTTACCAGGGGGGGGCTTCTTCTTTGACGTCTTCGGGTGGGTGGGGGCCGCCGTCTGGTTCTCTTCCACCGCCGGGGGGGTGGCTTTTAAAAAAGCCCCCACCCCCCCGGCGGGTTTCGTTCGGCGTCTTCGGCGGGGCTCTTCTTCTTCCGCTATCCCGACGGGTCTTCTCCGCTATCCGGGGGGTCTCCTTCTATGTTCGCCGCTCTCCGCTGTTGACTCGTCGCACCCCGGTTCTTCGTCTCGCAGTCCGGTCCCTTCTTCCGTGCTATACGTCTTCTTCCGTGCTGTGAGTTCTTCTTCCGCGCTGTGACGTCATGTTCTTCACTTCTCTTCTTCTCCCGATGTTGACACGCCGGTTCTCCTCGCTGAAATGACGGATGCGCGCCTTGCATCGGACCTATATAGGCCTCACAGTCCCATCATGCTCTGTACCTACCCATGTGATACCTACCCACGTGGTAGGTATCACATGGGTAGGTACAGAGCATGATGGGACTGTGAGGCCTATATAGGTCCGATGCAAGGCGCGCATCCGTCATTTCAGCGAGGAGAACCGGCGTGTCAACATCGGGAGAAGAAGAGAAGTGAAGAACATGACGTCACAGCGCGGAAGAAGAACTCACAGCACGGAAGACGTACAGCACGGAAGAAGGGACCGGACTGCGAGACGAAGAACCGGGGTGCGACGAGTCAACAGCGGAGAGCGGCGAACATAGAAGGAGACCCCCCGGATAGCGGAGAAGACCCGTCGGGATAGCGGAAGAAGAAGAGCCCCGCCGAAGACGCCGAAGGAAACCCGCCGGGGGGGTGGGGGCTTTTTTAAAAGCCACCCCCCCCGGCGGTGGAAGAGAACCAGACGGCGGCCCCCACCCACCCGAAGACGTCAAAGAAGAAGCCCCCCCCTGGTAAAAGAGCTAATAAAGAAGACAGGGGGCGGCCTCCGGAGCAGACTAATAAAATATTTTATTACACTGTGTGGTTTATTTGTGTTTTTACCACTTTTCTTGCAGGTGAATGGGTAGGGGTACGATGTACCCCATACTCATTCACTTAGGGTGGGGGGCCGGTATCTGGGGGCCCCCTTATTAAAGAGGGCTCCCAGATTCCGATAAGCCTCCCGCCCGCATACCCCGACAACCAACGGCCAGGGTTGTCGGGAAGGGGCCCTGTCCTCATCAACATGGGGACAGGGTGCTCTGAGGTGGGGGGGCCGCAGTGCGCCCCCCTGCCCCAGAGCACCCAACCCCCCCATGTTGAGGGCATGCAGCCTGGTACGGCTCAGGAGGGGGGGGGCGCTCGCTCGTCCCCACTCCCTTCCTGGCTGGCCGGGTAGCGTGCTTTGGATACGGGTCTGGTATGGATTGTAGGGGGACCCCCTACGCCGTTTTTTTCGGCGTAGGGGGGCTCTCCTTACAACCCATAACAGACCTAAGGGCCCGGTATGCTCCTGAGGGGGGGACCCATGCCGGATTTTTATTTAAAATCCGGCGGGGACTTCCCCCTCAGGATTCATAACAAACGCCGCACACGTGTAGAATTGGCGGGAATCCAAGTCGGATCTCCCGTCGCTTCTATGACGCGCTTGCTGGGATGTGCTGTCACTATTCCAGTGAGTGCGAGATCTCGGCACCATGTCGCCGAGTATCAGCCCGACGCTGTCGTGCTAAAAGCACAATATCACAAACACCTACTGTATAGGCAACACTTTTTTAAAAAATTTTGGATAGAGTAAGGCCCCTTGCACACTGGGGCGTTTTTCATGCGGTACAGCGCTAAAAATAGCGCTGCTATACCGCATGAAAAATCATGCCCTGCAGTGTATAATGTGAAAGCCCGAAGGCTTTCACATTGAAGCGGTGCGCTAGCAGGAGCGCACCAAAAGTCCTGCTAGCCGCATCTTTACCACGGTATAGGAGCGGTGTGTTCACTGCTCCTATACCGCGCCTTCCCATTGAAATCAATGGGAAAGCGCGGTAATACCGCGGTATTAACTCTTTTTCGGCCGCTAGCGGGGGTTAAACCTCACCGCTAGCGCCCGAATATCGCGGTAAATACGACGGTATAGCCGCGCTACAAATAGCGCGGCTGTACCGTCACCGCGGCTCCACGCTGCAATGTGAAAGCAGCCTAAGGGAAGGTTATTGCCCCAGTCAGTTTATTTTTTACCATTCCTGTCCCATTGCAAAGATTTCCCTTCACTTTCTGCCCCATAGCCAAACAGAAAGTGAGAGGAAATATATGCAAATTAAAGGACTCCATTGCTCCCCCCTCCAGGCCCTCAGAACTAACATTTTCAGGGCGGGTCTTAAACAGAAAAGGGTGTGGCCTTGACAGGAAGGGGTGGGTCATATTAAAATTAGGGTTGTGCACAAGTTTAGTCAGGCCTAGGGCAGCAGAAAACCTAAATACACTACTGCAGACAGGCAGTTCTGATGTTTGATGATGCATAGCACAGAGTAATCACTTTGGTCTCTTCCCCCGTCGGCTGGTTCCCTGTCTAAGCTAGCCATACATAATGTGGCTGACATTTTCTCAAGTGGTGGACCCGTTATCACCATCCCACCCATCATTCTTAGACTGAAAGCTCAAAAGACCCGAGCGGAAAATTATTTATCAAATCCAGAGCTTTTTTTCTCAGAAAATAGGTGCAGGAACTCAACCACGACCCCGTTCATATTTCACAAACAGTAGAAGGGTCTTAAAGGGGCATTAAATACCAGAATTGCATTACATACAGAGTGCAGAGTTCAGGGGGGTTACACACAGAGTGCAGAGCTGTCACTTGTAAAACACAGAAACCGGACTTCTGTGTTTACAAGTGATTGTGGTGAGCAGGCACCAAAGGGTCTGAGCCAGAGGTGGTGGAACTGAGTTCCCCCAAGTTCCCCCTGAAAAAAAGCCCTGATCAAATCAGATTTGGATAAGAGTGAGAAAGGACTCCAGTCAGATTTTTACAGCTGTCCAAGGTTTGTCTGTTAGAGAGATTCTCCCTAGTCTCGGCTACAATGGCTTCACCAGATAGGAAGGGAGGGAAAAACTAACAGTCTGTGTTTCATCAGGGAGGAACTTAAAGGATTGCCTACACAGATACTGAATTTCTGAAGGCTTGATGTGCCCCATCATGTAAACAAGGCATTTCCCTATTCTGCCTAGCAACATGACAGGGATCTACTGCTCCCATTGATCTTGGTCATGTTCTAGTGAGACCATCCCCCCTACAGTTAGAACACAGTTAACCCCTAGTGTTAACCTCTTCCCTGCCAGTGTCATTTACACAGTAATCAGAGAATTTTTATAGCACTGATCTCTGTATAAATGTCAGTAGTGTCCGATATGTCCGCTGTAATGTCGCAGTCATGGTAAAAATCATAGATCGCCGCCATTACTAATAAAAAAAAATTATAATAAAAATGCCATAAATCTATCCCCTATTTTGTAGACGCGATAACTTTTGCACAAACCAATCAATATACGCTTATTGCAATTTACCTAAAAATATGTAGAAGAATACATATCGGCCTAAACGGAGAAAGAAATTATTATTTATTTATTTTTTGGGGATAGTTATTATAGCAAAAAGTAAAAAATATTGCTTTTTTTCCCAAAAATGTCGCTCTTTTTTGTTGATAGCGCAAAAAATAAAAACCGCAGAGGTGATCAAATACCACCAAAAGAAAGATCTATTTGTGGGGGAAAAAAAAGATGTAAATTTTGTTTGGGTGCCATGTCGCACAATCACGCAATTGTCAGTTAAAGTGACGCAGTGCCGTATTGCAAAAAGTGCTCTGGTCAGGAAGAAGGTAAATCCTTCTGGGGCTGAAGTTGATAAACATGACTTAGCAAGCAAAAAAAAAAAAAATGTAAAAATAATTTAAATACTTTTAGGTATATGTTACTCCAATAAAAACAAAAGGAGTACTTCTTGGATATACTCATTAGCGTCTGTTGACATGGAACCTTGCCATTGTATAGTTTTATAAAGCAAAACTATGTCAGGATTCCGTTTCATCTCCAAAGACTATAGTAATACACACAACTGCAGGCCCATTACACAGAACAAACATACACATAAAAAGCCTCTAAATTTTACCTTCTTTCTTTTACACATATCTGGAACTGTGTTCAAAAACTTGGAGCTGTGTCAAAGCTCTGTTTGCATACAATAAACGATATCCATATGCTCATCATATGTAATCTAATCCCCCAATTCAACGGATAAATGCGGAATCCTGAGTGTTTTCGAGGTTCTGTAGAAGAGTCTGCCTCTTGGCAGTGGTCTTTGTGTCGGTGCCCTTTAACAAGTCTGCCTGTCATTCCTTTTATCACACTCTGCCACAGTCATCTCCCAGGAATCGCTTTCCAGACTCCAGCAAAGATCGTATTCTTCCCAAAAAAAGTTATCTGTTCAGTCTCACTATTTGTTTATAATAAACCTTGTCTGCGTATTGTGCTCAGAGACATATTTGGACAGAAAATGAAAAGTACATTTTCCAGTGGAATACTTGCAACAACAGAGCATTGCTTTCATGGAAAGGACTACACAGCCACAGTCTAAAACGTAATCATCGATTTTGCTGCTATCTTTTAAGGCTGGGTTCACACTATTGCAAATTGGATGTGGGGGTTTTTGCATCCAATTCGCAATAGCAGGAAATGTTGACCGGCTCTCTATGGAAAATGGTAAAAATTTCAAAAGGATGGACAGCCGCACTCCAACAAAACTCTTGAGTTGTTTTTATTGGTAAAATCAATACAAAATGCACCACAGAAAAGCAGCAAAAATTGGGAAAAGAATAGCCTACGCGTTTCACACTGTCTCAGTGCTTAGTCATGGCTAAGGGCATTTAGAAAAAAAAACACTGTGCACTGTGCAACGTTGCGATGACAGAAAAAACCCTGCGCACATGTAATCATGTGTTACCACTAGGGGCATTCAGCGGTTGAGTGTTAATTAATTTCAGTTGCCAGAATTAATATTTTTGCCAATTACTGTATTTATCGGCATATAAGTACAGGCGTATAACACACACCTTCATTTTAAGGAGGGAAGTTTCAGGAAAAAAAATAGGATTTTTATAACAGTTTACCTGTAAAATCCTTTTCTTGAAGTACATCACGGGACACAGAGAAGCATAGTAATTACTATGTGGGTTATAGAGAGTACCTTCAGGTGTGGACACTGGCACGCCCTTAAGGCAAGAAGTTCCCTCCCCTATATAACCCCTCCCATACCGGGAGTGCCTCAGTTTTGTTGCAAGCAATAAGTGTCCCAAATACCCCAAAAAGAGGGGCGGGTGCTCTGTGTCCCGTGATGTACTTCAAGAAAAGGATTTTACAGGTAAACTGTTATAAAAATCCTATTTTCTTTATCGTACATCACGGGACACAGAGAAGCATAGTAATTACTATGTGGGACGTCCTAAAGCAATGCTATGAGGGGAGGGAGACCCCAAGAAATAAGCCGGGCGGCATCAGACATGAGGAATCAAACTGCAGCCTGCAGCACACTGCGCCCAAAGGCGCTCTCCTCATTCTTTCTTATGTCCAATTGATAAAATTTAGTGAAAGTATGGACAGACGACCATGTCGCGGCCTTGCAGACTTGAGCCATGGAGGCTTGATGATGCACTGCCCAGGAAGTACCCACTGCTCTAGTGGAATGTGCTTTAACCTTAAACGGGGGAACCTTTCCCCTCAAGCCATAGGCTTGAGTAATGACCTGCCGAATCCATTTGGAGATAGTGGACTTCGACGCTGCCTGCCCACATCTGGGACCTTCTGGCAGGATAAACAATGTATCAGTTTTCCGGACCTGAGCAGTAGCCTTAAGATAGATCTTAACTGCTCTTAATACGTCTAGCGCATGTAAAGACTTCTCCCTTGCAGAACTAGGTTCTGAGAAAAAAGACGGGAGAACAAGATCCTGATTCAAATGAAATTTTGAAACAACTTTAGGTAGGAAAGCCGGGTGGGGCCGTAGGATATTATTATGGAATATAAGGTACGGTTCCTTACAAGACAAGGCCGCCAACTCCGAAACCCTCCTGGCGGAGGTTATGGCTACCAAAAATATCACCTTCCTGGTCAGAAGGACCAAAGGAATATGAGCCAAGGGCTCAAATGGTTGTTTCTGTAAGACAGAAAGGACCAGATTCAGATCCCATGGACACAAGGGAATCTTGACTGGTGGACTAAGCCGGATCACACCTTGCAAAAAGGTTTTGATCAGGGAATGTGTAGCTAGTGGCCTTTGGAAAAAAATCGATAAGGCCGAGATTTGGCCCTTAATGGTGCTTAGGGCCAACTTCATGTCTGCCCCTAACTGCAGAAACTCCAGAATTCTGCCAATGAGATACCTCCGGGGATGCCAACCCCTGGTCTCGCACCAGGCCACATAAGATTTCCAAACTCGGTAATAGATAAGTCTGGATGCCGGTTTTCTGGCATTAATCAAAGTAGATGCCACCGCATTAGAGAGACCCCTTTTCTTTAAGATATGGGACTCAATAGCCAAACGGTCAAATTGAGAGACGGTAAGGAAGGATGGAATATTGGCCCCTGGGACAATAGGTCCGGCCGAAGCGGAAGGGACCACGGTTGCCCCACGGACATCCTTACAATGTCCGTGAACCAGGCCCTTCTGGGCCACGCTGGAGCCACCAGAATCACTGGTCTTCCTTCCGACTTTACCCTGCGAAGAAGACGGGGTAATAATTGCAGCGGAGGAAACGCATACATTAGGGAGAACTGGTCCCATGGGAACACCAGTGCATCCGTGCCGTAAGCAAGTGGATCCCTTGTCCGGGACAGAAAGTTGCCCACCCTTGCATTGAACCTCGATGCAAAGAGATCGACATCTGGTGTTCCCCACCTCTGACAAATGCTCTGGAAGATGTCGGGGTGAAGAGTCCATTCCCCTGGAAGCACCTGTTGGCGGCTTAGATAGTCTGCTCGCCAATTGTCTATTCCCGGAATGAACACTGCAGATATGCATGGGACATATTTCTCTGCCCAGGTCAGGATTCGATTCACCTCTCTTTGGGCTGCACGACTTCTTGTGCCCCCCTGGTGATTTATGTATGCCACGGCAGTGACATTGTCTGATTGAACCCTGACCGGAAGACCCTTCAACCTGTCTGACCAAGCTGACAGGGCTAGATAGACTGCTCGAATTTCCAGCAGATTTATGGGTAGAGACCTCTCGGAGGCTGACCATTTCCCCTGGAGAGACAAACCTCCCAGGACTGCACCCCAGCCTAGCAGACTGGCGTCCGTGGTCACAACCTGCCATGTCACGGGAACAAAGGACTTCCCCTTTAGCAGGTTCCGGGGAACCAGCCACCAACAAAGGCTCTGCCGGACTGACCGGGAGAGAGACATAGGGAGATCCAAGGCTTGAACCTTTTTGTTCCAAGCGGACAGAATGGCATGTTGAAGCTCCCTTGAGTGGAACTGCGCAAATGGAACGGCCTCGAACGAGGCTACCATCTTTCCCAGTAACCTCATACAGAGGCGAATGGGAGGCTGACGCTTTGCTTTGACTAGTTGAACTAGTTCTCTTAAAGCCTCGAACTTCCTTTGGGGCAGGAAGACCCTTTTTAGCTTTGTGTCTATGAGTAGACCCAAATATTCGAGCCTTTGCACAGGCATTAAGGCTGACTTGTCCAGGTTGAGAACCCAACCCATGGATTCCAGAAATTTTACGGTTCTGTGTACCGCTGAGTTTAGATCGGCCACTGACCGATCTACTACCAATAGGTCGTCTAGATAGGCTACTATGGATATGCCTTGAGACCTTAGATAGGCTAACAGTGGAGCCAATACTTTCGTGAAAACACGAGGAGCGGTGGCCAGACCAAAAGGTAAGGCCACGAACTGGAAGTGGCGCTGATTTACCGCGAAGCGAAGCAGCTTCTGATGGTCGAGAAAGATAGGAACGTGCAAGTATGCGTCCTTTATATCGATGGACGCTAGTAGTTCCCCTCCTTGCAGGGAGGCCACCACTGACCTGATCGATTCCATCCGGAATGATTGGACCTTTAGGAACTTGTTTAAGGCCTTGAGGTCCAGGATGGGTCTTACATCCCCGTTTGGTTTGGGGACGGTGAAGAGATTGGAATAAAAACCCCAAACCTTGTTCTTCCACTGGCAGTTCTCTGATTACCCCTTGGGATAACAGATGATCTAAGGCCAATGCTAAGGACCTTCTTTTGCCGAGGTCCTTTGGGACGTTCGAGGTTAAGAAGCGCGGTGGAGGAAATTCGCTCAACTCCAGCTTGTAGCCCCCGGAGACCGTAGAGAGGACCCACCTGTCTTGGATCCTGTCTAGCCAAGCCTCCGCAAACAGCTGAAGCCTTCCCCCCACCCGGCTGAGTGGGGGAGAACCTTCATAATGCTGACTTAGTTGCTGGCTTGGCCTGTGGCTTACGGTTCCAAGGCTTTTTGGAAGCCTGAGGCTGGCCCTGTGGCTTCCCACCTGCATTGAATCGTCCAGGAGGCTGTCGGAACTGCCTGGTACCGGAAGTACTAGGGATAGGAGAGGAGGATCTCTTAAAGGAGGGGGAACCCCTAAACCTTTTCTTTACTGGCAACAGTGTACTTTTGCCCCTGGAAATTTTCTGAATATAAGCATCCAGATCTTCCCCAAACAAACGCTCTCCATGAAAGGGAAACCCCGCCAGTAATTTTTTACACGGGGCTTCAGCAGACCAGTTCTTCAGCCAGAGTAACCTGCGCATATGAACTAGCGAGAGAGTGAGACGTGAGGACTGCTGAATGGAGTCCTTAATAGCATCTATGGCAAAACATAATGCTCTGGGAAATTCGGCCAAATTCTGGGCCTGTTGTGCCGGCAATTCCTTTAAGACCCCTTTAAACTGGTCTTTCAAGGCCTGGCAAATCCCAATAGCCGCAATTGCAGGCTGGGTTATTCCTCTCGCCGAAGCAAAAGAGGTTTTTAATAAAGTCTCTAATCTCTTGTCTGTCGGATCTTTGAATACCAGAACGTTGTCTACTGGACAGGTCAAAGATTTGTTTACGCAGGACACAGCTGCGTCAACCTTGGGGATGCCCCATTTTTTAGTGAATTGTTCCTCCATGGGGTATAAAACCGAAAACTTCTTAGGAGGAAGAAAATATCTATCTGGATGTTCCCAATCCTTGTAGATAAGCCCTTCCAGCAGGGGGTGAACCGGGAAGGAATAATTAGCTTGAGGAGCTTTTAAGGAGCCTAAAGACGAGACTGCACTTGAAGCTGGCTCTGAAAGTGGCAACTTGAAGGCCGAACGGACCATCTCAGTGAGGGACTGGACCAACAATTTTTCGGATTGCGACGCCGAAAAGGGTTCTCCCAAAGTGGAATCCTCAGAGTCCACTACTTCCAGCTGACCTTCTGCCAGATCTCCAGAGGGTAAATCAACCTCTTCTGAGGATGCATGCCCCAAATCGAGGGACTCCTCAGAGGGAGAGGGGGACCTTGTGCGTTTTTCCCTTGAGAGAGAGGATGCAATCAAGGTCGCTAATCTCTGCTCCAGACCCCCCATAGCTGAGGCCAGAGCCTCCTGTGTCACAAAAACTGGAGCAGGTGGGACAAGGGCAGAACAGGCATCTGACAGCCCTGATGGTTCACCCTGGGCCTCCTTCAATTTTTCAGGAGAGGAAGCAGCCGCAGGAGCATGCCCGAGATCCTCTGAGCCAGATGGCGATCCCTTTGCTTTTTTGCTTCTAGTCCCTGAGCCTTTAGCCATGATAAAGCTGAGGTACTCACAATAGTTGCAACTACTTGCGAACCTATAGACCAGCACTGACGCTGCTATTTGATGGTTGGCAAGGTGCAGAGCCCACTATGCGCCTTAAGCAGATGTCACTGTCCACCACCAGTACTAAATACTGAAAGTATGTGCACAAGATCTCTGTGTCCACCGTCAGCCAGAACCAGTTAGGTGGACTGGAGCATATAAGGACTAGGTGTAATCACCTGACCTGCTCTGTCCTGTAATCTCAAGTCTCATAGAGAACAGCTGAGATAGACCCAATGCGCGCATGCGCACGCGCGCGCCGCTGTTAGGCGTGCACCACGAGGCTACGCGCGCACACGTAGCCGCACGCACGCACATGTCGTCACACGCATCTCACAGAGCACGCCGCGCACATTCGTGCGCACTGAAGCAGCGTACAAAAAATTCATTTGTGCGCGCGCGTGCGCCTAAGACACATCAATGTCGCACGCGCATGACGCTACGCGCTCATGCATGAGGATGGAACACCACAGCTCCATGTGAGGACCAGGTAAGCCAAGTGAAGCCAAACATTTTGGACAACTTTTTTCTGCTTTAACCTGCACAGGAGGGGCTAACTACCTGACTAGAGATACCCCTCCTCCCCACAACACACAGGACCATATAGGAGAAGCACAGACAGATAGCTTTAGGCAAACATAATGGCTCAAATAAAGGAAGGTTACTCCTAGGACCAAGTCCTGAAGCACCTTCACTTACCTGATCCAACGCTGCAGGACTCTGCAAAAACAGACAGTCCAATCTTCACCCATCACGGAGAGCAGCGTCTATAGACCTTCAGGGACCGGGGTCCATGGACAGGAACACCACACCCCTGGACCCATATCGCACCCTGTCAGTAAACTTTTGGTATTAGGAAATTGACCAAAGTACTGAATAACCAGGATCCAGCTCTCAAAGAGAAGCATTACAGGCCAAACCCCGTTCTTCTTAACCGGGGCCCGGGTACCGTCCACTTTGGCTCAGAAGCACTTTGGACGGATCCGGATTTCATGGAGGCTTTTTACATCCAATATGGATCCCTCCAGTGGAGCTCCTTGGAGCACATGTTCACTCGTGACCAACACCTTAGACACTGGCAAAAAAACTGAGGCACTCCCGGTATGGGAGGGGTTATATAGGGGAGGGAACTTCTTGCCTTAAGGGCGTGCCAGTGTCCACACCTGAAGGTACTCTCTATAACCCACATAGTAATTACTATGCTTCTCTGTGTCCCGTGATGTACGATAAAGAAATGTAATTAAAAAAAAAAGAACTTTGAAGCAAAATAAGGGTCAATGCCCACCTGCAGCCTCACAATTGCCCATCAATGCAGCTTGATCAATGCCCATCTGCAGCTTCACAATTGCCCATTAATGCAGCTTGATCAATGCCCATCTGCAGCTTCACAATTGCCCATTAATGCAGCTTGACCAATGTCCATCCGCAGCCTCACCATTGCCTATCAATGCAGCTTGATCAATGCCCATCTGCAGCCTCACCATTGCCCATCAATGCAGCTTAATCAATGCCCATCTGTAGCCTCACAATTGCCCATCAATGCAGCTTGATCAATGCCCATCTGCAGCTTCACAATTGCCCATTAATGCAGCTTGATCAAAGCCCATCTGCAGCCTCACCATTGTGCATCAATGCCCATCTGCAGCTTCACAATTGTCCATTAATGCAGCTTGACCAATGCCCATCCACAGCCTCACAATTGCCCATCAATACAGCTTGATCAATGCCCATCTGCAGCCTCACCATTATGCAACAATGCAGCTTGATCAATGCCCATATGCAGCTTCACAATTGCCCATTAATGCAGCTTGACCAATGCCCATCCATAGCCTTACAATTGTCCATCAATGCAGCTTGATCAATGCCCATCTGCAGCCTCACCATTGCCCATCAATGCATCTTAATAAATGCCCATCTGTAGCCTCACAATTGCCCATAAATGCAGCTTGATTAATGCCCATGTGCAGCCTCCCCATTGCAATGAATGCAGCCTAATCAATGCCCAACTCAGGGAGGGGGTGGGATGAGCCTCCTTAATACAAAGTCCCGCCTCCTGGACTGGCTACTATGATAGACAGAACATTGGTCCAATGCCGGCCCAGGAGACGACACTTCCTATTATAGAGGCCGCTGAGTAAACAGGAGATTCTCGCTGTATGTAATCTGACGGCGCTCGTCCTTCCCCCTTCCCCCTTCCCCGTTCTCTCCAAGGCAGCCCAAATTGCAGTATCGGCGTATAACACGCACACTATTTGCAACTGATTTGCAGGGTGAAAAAGTGAGTGTTATAGGGCAATAAATACCGTAAATGAATTTACAGCCAAGCGCTTAACACGCCTAAACTCCTGCATAAATTACAAACATTTTAATGTTCTAGCATTTTACCTGCTAAAACACCGCTGCCAGGAGAAAAAGGCATCTAGGAGAGATGAGCGTACAAGGGAAAACTAAAATATTAGGAGGCCAAGTCAAGACACATATCAAAAGGTGCATTTCTCAGGGCTTAAACATGCATACTTGACTTGAAAAATTCTGCATGTCAAAATCATTCCACAGGACAATTGCGTGGTGGTAGTCCATCTGACAGCCTTATGCACAAGGAGAATCAATTTAGAAAATCATCCTCTATGTTGTTTTTTTTAATTTAAGTGTTCTGAGAAGCTTCTGTAAAACGGGTGGGAGCTGAAGAACGAAGATATCTTTTCACCTTGTTTCTATACTCTGGGCCAGATTCTCGTAGAATCGGCGTTGGCGTAGTGTAAGCCATTTACACTACGCCACCGCAACTTACTGGAGCTAGTGCCGTATTCTCCAAGCACTTGCTCCGTAATTTGCGGCGGCGTAGTGTAAATGGCCCAGCGTATGGCCGCGTAATTCAAAGGGGGCGGCTTGTATTCAAATTAAGCGCGCGCCGATTGAACTGCGCATGCGCCGGGCTGAAAAATAGCCCAGTGCGCATGCTCCAGCTCACGACGGAAAACGTCAATGACGCCGACGTGAGCGTCATTGACGTAAAGTCGTATTCAAGAACGACTTAGGAAAACGATGTAACCGACGGAAAAAGACAACGCGGACCCGACGCCATACACCGATGGCATACGGCGGACTGGCGTAAGGTTACCCCTCATATAGCAGGGGTAACCTTACGCTTACGGAAACAACGTAAACGACGAGTATGCAACGCAAATTCGTTCGGGAATCGGCGTATCAGGCTCATTTGCATAGTCAAATGAGAACTAAACGTAAACACCACCTAGCGGTCAGCGTTGTATTGCATTTAGGATCCGACAGTGTAAGTGACTTACACCAGTCGGATCCTAGCCTAATTCCCGCGTATCTTGTTTTGCGAATACAAAACAATGATACGCCGGCGGGAATTTCGAATTACGCCGGTGTATCAGTAGATACACCGGCGTAACTCTTGAGAATCTGGCCCTCTGTCTCTCTCCAGTTTTCCCTCCATAGAAATTTCTGTACTGGTTTACTTATCCCCAAGATTTACTGTATTATGTTTTCAGTTAGTTGTACACGTTGTTCTAGATCAGGGGTCTCCAAACTACGGCCCGCGGGCCACATCCGGCCCGCCAGGCCATTTATTCCGGCCCGCAGCGTGAATCCTTAGTTCCCCTGTTAGTTGTGGAACCTGCGCTGCATATTCGCCCCAGGCAATATGCAGCGCAGGTCCCGCAATCCCTCCCGGCGTCTCACTGTGTGTGTTGGCTGCTGGCTGGGACCACGGCATCCCAGCAGCCAATGAGGTGTTTAGGGCAGACCTGTTGCCGCCTCCCTGCTCCCGCCTCCCGCCTCGGTAACCAGTAACGAGTGTGTAATACCAGCGGGGCGGGAGTCGGGAGATGCAGCAGGTCTGCAGTGCACAGCCAGTGATGGAGAGTGGAGACGCGCTGGACACATGCAAGGAGGGGGGCTGATACACTTGTGTGGGGGTGGGTTGAATGGCGCTGATGGGGCACAAACATCTGGGGGCTGATGACTCTGATGGGGACACACGTGGAGGGGGTTTTTCATACTGATGGGGACACAAATTTTGGGGGACTGATGACTCTGCTGGGGACACACGTGGAGGGGGGGTTTTAGACTGATGGGGGCACAAATGTTGGGGGGCTGACTCTGATGGGGACACAAATGTGGGGGGGGCTGATGACTCTGATGGGGACATACATGTGGGGGGGGGGGGGGGGGGGGCTGATGACTGATGGGGACATAAATGGGGGGGGGGGGGGGGCTGATGACTGATGGGACATAAATATGGGGGGGGGGTGATGACTCAGATGGGGACATAAATGTGGGGGGGGGGTGATGACTCTGATGGGGACACAAATATCTGTGGGGTTTGATGGGGACACAAATGTGGGGGTGCTGGTGGCTCTTATGGGGACACAAACATGTGAGGAGGGGGGCTGATGGCTCTAATGGTGACACAAATATGCAGGCGGGGGTGGGCTGTGATGGGGACACAAATGTGCAGGGAGACTCGGATAAATGATGGGGGGGCTCTAATGGGGACACCAATTTTTGGGGATAGCCTGATGAGTGATGGGGACACAGATGAATGGGGAGACTGATGGGGACACAGATGAATGGGGAGACTGATGGGGAAACAGATGAATGCGGAGACTGATGGGGACATAGATGAATGGGGACATAGATGAATGGGGACACAGATGGATGGGGACACAGATGATGGGGACACAGATGAATGGGGACACAGATGAATGGGGACACAGATGAATGGGAAGACTGATGGGGACACAGATGAATGGGGACACAGATGAATGGGGACACAGATGATGGGGACACAGATGATGGGGACACAGATGAATGCGGAGACTGATGGGGACACAGATGAATGGGGACACAGATGAATGGGGACACAGATGAATGGGAAGACTGATGGGGACACAGATGAATGGGGAAACTGATGGGGACACAGGTGGATGGGGACACAGATGAATGGAAAGGCTGATGGGGACACAGATGAATGGGGACACAGGTGGATGGGGACACAGATGAATGGGGACACAGATGGATGGGGAAACTGATGGATGGGGACACAGATGGATGGGGAAACTGATGGATGGGGACACAGATGGATGGGGAAAATGATGGGGACACAGATGAATGGGGAGACTGATGGGGACACAGATAAATGGGAGACTGATGGGGACACAGATGAATGGGGAGACTGATGGATGGGGAGACTGATGGGGACACAGATGAATGGGGAGACTGATGGGGACACAGATAAATGGGAGACTGATGGGGACACAGATGAATGGGGAGACTGATGGATGGGGAGACTGATGGGGACACAGATGAATGGGGAGACTGATGGGGACACAGATGATGGTGACACAGTTGGATGGGGAGACTGATGGGGACACAGATGAATGGGGAGACTGATGGGGACACAGATGAATGGGGAGACTGATGGGGACACAGATGAATGGGGAGACTGATGGGGACACAGATGATGGTGACACAGTTGGATGGGGAGACTGATGGGGACACAGATGAATGGGGACACAGATGAATGGGGACACAGATGAATGGGGACACAGTTGGGTGGGGAGACTGATGGGGACACAGATGAATGGGGAGACTGATGGGGACACAGATGATGGTGACACAGTTGGATGGGGAGACTGATGGGGACACAGATGAATGGGGACACAGATGGGGACACAGATGAATGGAGAGACTGATGGGGACACAGATGATGGTGACACAGTTGGATGGGGAGACTGATGGGGACACAGATGAATGGGGACACAGATGAATGGGGACACTGATGGGGACACAGTTGGGTGGGGAGACTGATGGGGACACAGATGAATGGGGAGACTGATGGGGACACAGATGATGGTGACACAGTTGGATGGGGAGACTGATGGGGACACAGATGAATGGGGACACAGATGGGGACACAGATGGATGGGGAGACTGATGGGGACACAGATGATGGTGACACAGTTGGATGGGGAGACTGATGGGGACACAGATGAATGGGGACACAGATGAATGGAGAGACTGATGGGGACACAGATGAATGGGAAGACTGATGGGGACACAGATTATGGTGACACAGTTGGATGGGGAGACTGATGGGGACACAGATGATGGTGACACAGTTGGATGGGGAGACTGATGGGGACACAGATGAATGGGGACACAGATGGGGACACAGATGAATGGAGAGACTGATGGGGACACAGATGAATGGGAAGACTGATGGGGACACAGATTATGGTGACACAGTTGGATGGGGAGACTGATGGGGACACAGATGAATGGGGACACAGATGGGGACACAGATGAATGGAGAGACTGATGGGGACACAGATGGATGGGGAGACTGATGGGGACACAGATTATGGTGACACAGTTGGATGGGGAGACTGATGGGGACACAGATGAATGGAGAGACTGATGGGGACACAGATGAATGGGAAGACTGATGGGGACACAGATTATGGTGACACAGTTGGATGGGGAGACTGATGGGGACACAGATGAATGGAGAGACTGATGGGGACACAGATGAATGGGAAGACTGATGGGGACACAGATGATGGTGACACAGTTGGATGGGGAGACTGATGGGGACACAGATGAATGGGGACACAGATGGGGACACAGATGAATGGAGAGACTGATGGGGACACAGATGGATGGGGAGACTGATGGGGACACAGATGATGGTGACACAGTTGGATGGGGAGACTGATGGGGACACAGATGAATGGGGACACAGATGAATGGAGAGACTGATGGGGACACAGATGGATGGGGACACAGATGATGGTGACACAGATGAATGGAGAGACTGATGGGGACACAGATGGATGGGGAGACTGATGGGGACACAGATGATGGTGACACAGTTGGATGGGGAGACTGATGGGGACACAGATGAATGGGGACACAGATGGGGACACAGATGAATGGAGAGACTGATGGGGACACAGATGGATGGGGAGACTGATGGGGACACAGATGATGGTGACACAGTTGGATGGGGAGACTGATGGGGACACAGATGAATGGGGACACAGATGAATGGAGAGACTGATGGGGACACAGATGGATGGGGACACAGATGATGGTGACACAGATGAATGGAGAGACTGATGGGGACACAGATGGATGGGGAGACTGATGGGGACACAGATGATGGTGACACAGTTGGATGGGGAGACTGATGGGGACACAGATGGATGGGGACACAGATGATGGTGACACAGATGAATGGAGAGACTGATGGGGACACAGATGGATGGGGAGACTGATGGTGACACAGATGATGGTGACACGGATGTAAAGCCTCATGCACGCTGGAAGTTTAGCCCCGCTGCATGATGCTCCAGCGTTTAGGTGCCAGCAAAGAATAGAGGAGCACCATTCAATCTTGCTGTCAGCAGTAAGTCAAATTCTATTCTATTCTTCTTCTACTGTGGATTTATTTATAAATTATGTTTCCGGCCCGCGAATATGTGTAAAATATAGAATGTGGCCCTCGAAGTAAAAAGTTTGGAGACCCCTGTTCTAGATTACAGATGTCAAGATCAGAACTTTTTGGCCTGGAGGGGCAAGCGAAAAATGTTTCCAAAGCCAGCAAGAAAAATCCCCGGCCAGATAAATACACTTACCAGCAAGTCAACAAGCAATTTATTGCTGTGTGGATAAATTAGGTCTTGAAGACATTACCCAAGCCTCAAGTAAATATGAGAGCATCTGTGTCAGACAGCAGGTGGAGGCCAGGCCGAGGGCCGTACAGCTGTTTGGCATGTCAGCGTTTCCTATGTTGGCTGACGTGTAGTCCCAAGCACGTGGAGAACCAAACACATTAACACAGCTTGCAGAATCGTGGTGGGACAATTAAAAGATACAATACTAAAATACAGAAATTCCCCCTATATAAAGAAGCAGATTTGGAGTCATCAAGTAAAAAATGCATACATAATGCTACATAAACTCAAAGGACCAGCAGGTTGGTTAATTGGCTCCGGTCTTAATTGGTCCTAGTATGTGTATGTGTGAATGTGAGTTAGGGACTTTGTAAGGTCCTTGAGTGCAAGGACTGATAATATGTAAAGTGCTGTGTAACTTGACAACGTACCTGTAATAAATAAACACCACAAATGATCTTAAAGCGGAGGTCCCACAAAAAAAAAGTATTAAAAGCCAGCAGCTACTGACTTTTAATACATGGACACTTACCTTTCCAGGGTGCCTGCGATCTCAGCAGCCGAAGCCGATCTGTCACTCGAAGATCGGCAGCTGCCGCCGCCATCCTCGGTAAGGGAATCAGGAAGTGAAGCCTTGCGGATTCACTTCCTGGTTCCCTACTGCGCATACTCGAGTCCCGCTGCGCGTCCTCGCTGGTCCCTGTTATCTTCTGGGACCTGTGTGTCTCCCAAAAGACAGCTGGGGAGGACAGAAGAGGAGCGCTGGAAGTGGTGTAGGTCACCTCGATCACTGAGGTGATCTATGCCAGGAAGTGGGAGCAAATACCTGTATTAGACAGGTATCTGCTCCCTCATCCCCCCTGAAAGGTGCCAAATGTGACACCGGAGGGGGGGAGGACTCCAAAAAGTGGAAGTTCCATTTTTGGGTGGAACCCCACTTTAAAAGTAGAGTTTCAGGCCGGGTTCACACTGGTACGACAAATGGTCCGACTTTGGGAGCTCATGACGTGTGAAAGTCAATGTTTTCCTATGGGAGCCGTCTTAACTGGTCCGACACAAGTTGGTCCGACTTTGAAAATGCTCCCTGCACTATTTTGGTCCGACTTTGATCCTACTTGAGCCCATTGAATATCACTGAAGTCGGATCAAAGTCGGATCGCCGTCTTGCCTGATCCGACTTTGGCATGCGACTTGTGCTCTGATGATCGTGAGGGGGAACTCCACACTAAATTAAAAAAACAGCCTGCATGGGTTCCCCCTCTAAGGCCCCGTACACACGACCGAACATGTCTGCTGAAACTGGTCCGCAGACCAGTTTCAGCGGACATGTTCGGTCGTTTGTACGTCCGACCGGACAATTTTCCGGCGGATCGGACAGGTTTCCAGCGGACAAATGTTTCTTAGCATGCTAAGAAACATGTCCGCTGGAAGCCTGTCCGTCGGACATGTTCGGTCGTCTGTACAGACTCACCAGACATGTCCGCTCGGCCGAAAGCCCTCGCATAAGTCGAAGTGATTCGACGCATGCGTGGAAGCATTGACCTTCCAGGGCCGCGCACGTCGCCGCGTCATCGGCGCGGCCACGTCACCGCGTATCGTGTCCGCGCGGATTTCTGTTTGATGGTGTGTACAACCATCAGACAGAAATCTCCGAGCAGACATGTCCGATGAAAACGGTCCGGCGGACCGATTTCATCGGACAGTCCGTCCGTGTGTACGAGGCCCAAGAGTATACCAGGCCTTTCGGTCTGGTATGGATTTTAAGGGGAACCCCCTACGCCGAAAAAATGGCTCCAATGGAGCATACAAACCTGCCATCACACAATTCCTGTCGGAAAATCCGATATCATGTGTATGGGCCTTTAGGTTTACACAGCTCTGGCACACCACACAGCCCCCATCTGGTAGGGTAAGAGATCAGATCTTTCTCTGGTGTAGTGAAGTCACACTTACAGGTGGCAGGAAAAGCAGCACCCTGTTTCTGAGATAATTTGGTCTTCATTACCAGGTGCCTTTTATCTGCTTGACAGGCCCTAATTCAGCTCCCTCATCCTATCAGCTTACTCACTGCACTGTAGCACAACTGACCGATGTATCCCTACCCTAGTCTTAGCTCTGCTGTATGGGACTCCAAGAGACTCATACCAATTCAAAATGTAGGTACTTAACACTGCTTTTACAAACAAACAAACAAAAAAGAAATACACACATATATAGGGAGGCACACTTTGAAGAAGCCTGTAGATACTAGGGGGGTTATTTACTAAAATGGAAATGTGCAAAATCTTGGCCAGCTCTGCAAAGAAACCAATCAGCTTCTAGGGATTATCGTCAATGCTTAAAGTTAAACTAAAGTTGTGGTTTTTTTTGTATTTGTTTAAAAATTACAAACATGCCTATACTTACCTGCTCTGCAAGTGATTTTGCTCAGAGCAGCCCAGATCCTCCTCCTCTTTCTTGGGTCCCTCTTGGGTTCTCTGGCACCTCCCTCCTGTTGAGTGCCCCCACAGCAAGCAGCTTGCTATGGGGGCACCCGAGTCGAGCCACAGCTCTGTGTCCATTCAGACCTAGAGCCACGGTCCAGCCCCTCTCTCTCCTCATTGGCTCACTGACTTTGATAGCAGCAGGAGCCAAAGGCCAATGAAGAGGGAGAGGCTCGTGCAACATCGCTGGATTGAGATGGGCTCAGGTAAGTATTAGGGGGGACTGCATACAGAAGGCTTTTTATCGTAATGCATAGAATGCATTAAGACAAAAAACCTTCTGCCTTTACAACTCCTTTAATTGAACAAGCTGAAGTTAGAAGCCGATTGGCTATTATGCACAGGTGCACCAGCTTGAGTGCTCTAGTTTTAGTAAATCTCCCCATATATAACAGTCATCTGATCAAGAATTTGTTTTGACTCGATTACATGATTCATTATCTATGCAGAAGTTTGCTACAACCCTGAACAAGAGTTCCTAAGGAAAAAAAAAACTGAAATCAGGTTGCTGAGAAACCTTGCTTAATTGCTACTGCTTTCACAAGCACCAGGTCTGTCCATGAGTGCCTCTTCTAAAGCCTCATTCACATGATCGGACTTCCATTGGACTTTTCTGTGGGTTTTGTCCGAATGGGTGTTGCACATGGCAGAATATTTTCAGCCACCTTTCACCAAATCACATGTTTTTTTCAGCTCTTTACCGCCACCCTTTGGGCAACTTTGGCTATTGTTGTCTGACCTTTAGCATTGGTTCTGAGCATGCATGTTTGTACTTTGGAAATTTAGTCTGATGAACTTGTGTACACACGATCGGATAATCCTCCATCGGACATTTGTTGCCGGAAAGTTGGCAAGCATGCATAGTGAACATTGTCCGTTAAAAAAACGAAAACAATTGTCCGATGGAGCATACACAAGACCGCTGCTCTTAAAATTCAACATTAAAACAGTTTTACGGACTTCTAAAATACTGTATTTCACAATATAAGCTCAGTTTACTGGGAAAAATAAGTTTAATATGCAAGACTTTGGCGGGTGTCAAAAGATGTCCACCAAATAGACAAGGAAACTTCCTGCTTTGAAATTGCAGTTTATAGTAAGTATTTTATTTTGTCAATTTATAATGGTTTACCTTTAAGCACCTTCTGAATATGCTTTCCTCCTTTTTCTATTTTAAAATCCAGGTACAGGGTGGGTGTTCGTGTGTAAACCTTTGACTGGAAGAAAAAAAAAAAAAAACATAAAATTACCCATTTAAACTATAGGCTTTAACCACTTCCTTACTGGGCACTTAAACCCCCTTTCTGCCCAGACCAGTTTTCAGCGCTGATGCATTTTGAATGACAATTGCGTGGTCATACAACACTGTACCCAAATTATATGCATGGTTGCTACAGCTATGGGTAAAGTCCATGAAAAAACATGCAGTACACTGAAATAATGGGCCATAAGAACCATGAGGAAGCTCATCTTTCTAAATGATCTCTGTACACTGACATAACATGCGTATCCTTACCATCAAAAGCCCCAGAACTCACAAATTACGTTAATGGACAAGGACATGGGGCAAAGTCGTCATCATAGCCTGAAGATTTTAATAACAAAAGATCTTTCTGGAACAGTAATGTCATCAAAGGCCCGAAGCAATGGAGACGCTTCAAAATTCCAACTGGAAAAGCCAATATACGTCACAGCAGTCTATCCAGGGTCTTGGATGTAGGATCCCCCCTACAAAGTCACAACTGCACCAGAATGTCTTTTTAGATTTTTCATAGGCTGGCAGTGGTAAATACAGAATAACGGCTATAAATGTTAAAAGTATTTTTTTTATTTACAGCCAATGTTCTAGAAGCCACGCTGCGATTTATCGCCTTTCCATGCTGAAGTAACTCACTACATATAAACATTCATTGACCGTTTCAATGTGATTAAGTGGAAGCTAAAGTAGAAGAGACAACTGGCATCAGCCTATACATGTTATCAATTTACATACTTGCTGTCTGGATTCCTTTTGGTCTAACAAAAAGTGAAAGTCATGTGGGGAGGAGGGAGATGGAAGGATGCCGCGCTATAAAAGAAAGAACGCTTTCTTGTGAAATTCGTGTTTTCTTCTGTGTTAGGTTATCATCTGACATAAAGCAAATGTTCTAGCAAATCATGATTTGGAAACACATTGACATTTTATGCATTTTTAGCTCCTTGTGGGAGAGCATGCCTAGGTTATGGCACAATAGGTTTTCACAATATTTCCATAACAAAATGCATTAAGAGGGCAACCCGCCCAATGTTAGATGGCAGAGGGCTGAATTACCAACTGGCTTATTAAAGCTCCCAGGGGTACAGCAGTGACCGTTCTTGTAGCTCCCAGTTGTGCCTCCAAGCTAACTGCCATTTCTGCCTCCTTCAGCTGCAATTCTCTTAGGGCCCTTTCACACGGGGCGGATCAGTAATGATCTGCCTCCGTGTGTCCGTCAAGCTCAGCGGGGATCCTCCATAAAATCCCTGCTGAGCCGTCGGCTGACAGGGCGGTCCCCGCACACTGTGCGGGGACCGCCCTGTCTTTCCTCCACTCTCCCCTATGGGGGGATCGGATGAACACGGACCGTATGTCTGTGTTCACCCGATCCGATCCGCCAGACGGAAGAAAAATAGAATTTTCTTCCGTCCGATTTTGCGGAGCTTTGCGGAGGCGGGTGATTACGGGTGTCAGCAGATGGTCATCCGCTGACATCCGCAATCACATAGGGACCAATGTATGTCCCATTTTCATCCGCAACGGATGGATGAAAATGCGGACATACGGTCCGCACGTCTGAAAGTGGCCTTAATGTAAATTAAAAAAATATCCAACAGTCAGAGTGATACTTCCTGTAATGCTTGCAACAAGTGGGTGGAGTTGAAAATGACTGTGCAGAAAGAATGCCAGTTATGATATCTAAGATAGGATGACCAGACATCCCCGGTTTCAGGGGACAGTCCCCAGATTAAGGACACTGTCCCCGGACCAAGTCTGTCCCCGGTTTTGGCCCCGGATTGGATTTGAACAGGGGCTGGGGAAATTTCAGACAGTTGGTGCACAATTAATAAAAAATTTTTTTTAGAATTACACACCCCCGCTCCGCCGCTCCTACTAGCTATTTTTTTTCCATTATCTGTGCCCCTTTCTGATGACCATGTTCTGGGTGGAGCGGAGGGAATATTTCTATGGCCCCTTTCACATGTGCGGACTGTATGTCCGCATTTTCATCCATCCGTTTGCGGATGAAAACGGGACATACATTGGTCCCTATGTGATTGCGGGTGTCAGCGGATGAACATCCGCTGACACCCGTAATCACCCGCCTCCGCAAAGATCCGGTTTTGCGGACGGAAGAAAACCCTATTTTTTCTTCCGTCTGCGGACCGGATGAACACGGACACACGGTCCGTGTTCATCCGATCCCCCATAGGGGAGAGCAGAGAAAAGACAGGGCGGTCTCTGCACAGTGTGCGGGGACCGCCCTGTCAGCCGCCGGCTCAGCGGGGATATACAGAGCGATCCACGTTGAGCTGACAGAGACACGGAGGCGGATCATTACTGATCCACCCCGTGTGAAAGGGCCCTTAAGTTTCAGGCGCACGTCCATTCATCTCCACTCGCATGTCCTTCTACCTTGGCTCAAGTCCCGGCCAGCCTGCTTATCTCCTTGCCTTCCCTGGCGGAGTGACCTGTGGATGTTAAGTGGGGGGGGGGGGGGGATTTCATCACAAATGTTATCAATCTTAACATGGCAGGTCTTATCCAGAAATTAGGGTAGTGACCTTATCAACAGCCTCCATACACTGTGCATACAGAATTATGGGGAAATCCAAGAGTAGAAAACACAATTCAGTGTATAATATACATACTTGTGGACATCTTGGGGGACCTGCTCTTAGGCTCTGGGCTTAGGAATATACAATTTGCAGACTTATTTTGCAAGATTTATATTTGCCCCATTATTCAGTTTTACAATCTAGGCTGTTTTTTTGTTTCAAAGTATTAGAGTAGGACTCACCAGACATGGGGACCCTTGGCATTTGTGGTGAGCTTATATATTTTGGTAAAAAACAGCTCATGATTTTGTGTGTTTTTTTGGGGGGAAACAAGTGAAAAGTCTTTAACATGCATACTAGGCAACACCAACAGGCTGGAATTGCCATCTATGACTGAATTACATACATTTATTTTATTGGGAGTTTATGTGATAGACCAACACAAAGTGGCACATAATTGTGAAGTGGAAGGAAAATGATAAATGGTTCTTCAAAATCTTTTTCAAATAAATATGTGGAAAGTGTGGCGTGCATTTGTATGCAAGTCTTTTTGGGGATGTCCCTACCAGCTTTGCACATCTAGAGAGTGACATTTTTGCCCATTTTTCTTTGCAAAACAGCTCAAGCTCTGTCAGATTGGATGGAGAGTGTCTGTGAACAGCAATTTTCAAGTCTTGCCACAGATTCTCAATTGGATTTGGACTTTGACTGGGCCATTCTAACCAATGAATATGCTTTAATCAAACCATTACATTGTAGCTCTGGCTGTATGTTTAGGGTTGTTGTCCTGCTGGAATTCCAGGTGAACATATATATTTGCAAAAATAATTGAAAACCATTGATCATTTTCCTTCTACTTCAGAATTATGTGCCACTTTGTGTTAATCTATCACATAAAATCCCAATAAAATACATTGACATTTTTGGTTGTAACATGACAAAGTGTGGAAAATTTCAAGGGGTGTGAATACTTTTTCAAGGAACTGTATCTACAATATCCAGGTCTGTGTGTGATCACAAGAGCTACATTTATTTTGTTCTACTATAATCTGATGTAGCAGATATGGTCACTATTTTATGCTCTTGATTTAAAACTGTACACAAAATTCTTATCCGGTCACGCGTGTAATTATTCATGACCTTGTATGCCGAGGAAATCATGTTCTATGACAAGAACAAACAATGCTGATTTTCATTTTCCAAGACTGAATTGTGTTTTAAAGGATGAAAACAAGGTTTAAAGGGATCCTTTCCTATGCCCGTGCAGGGTAAAGTAAAATGGAATGGTCACTTTATTCCCATTCCACCCCCACCCAGAAGCACATACCTTCCCTTATTCCTGCACTGCTCTGTTCAGACCAGGGAAAGTACTGCCAGTACTGCCAGGATCAGGGAAACAAAGCTGGTGTAAGCTCTAAACTGGCTTGTCAGAGACTACACAGGGCTAGGGGCTCCTTCTACACTCCCATGCGACAGTGCATGGTAGACCATGAGACAGTAGCACTATCAGAGGAGAGAGTGAGGGAGTCATCTGTTATCCATATCAAATAGTGCTGGATATTTCACTTTCTTCTCAGCGACTGCACTGCTGCTTCTTTATTGTGAAATCACAGGTTGATATGGGTTCAATAGCATGCTATATTGCTTAACTGCAGCGTAGTCTGCTGGGAGGTATATGACCTTGTATTTCTGTCTGGCAGGTATGCCTTATTCACAATAGTCGGTAAACAGAGTGGCAGGAGATCAGCTTGACATATGTATACCACTGAGCAAAATTATAAACACTTTTGTGTTTGCCCCTATTTATCATGAGCTGAACTGCAAGATCTACGACTTTTTCTATGTACACTAAGGGGCAGATCCACAAAGATCTGCCCCGGCGCAGCGTATCTGAGATACGATACGCCGCCGTAACTTACTTCAGTTTGGTTTGAATCCATAAAGAATTTGCGCGGTAAGTTACGGCGGCGTAGTCTATCCCTCGCGGAGTAATGGCACGTAATTCAAATCGGCGAGTAGGGGGCACGTTTCTTTGCTGAGATAATCCATGGACCTCACAGGTGTGGCATATCAAGATGCTGATCAGACAGCATGGATTATTGCACAGGTGTGCCTTAGGCTGGCCACAATAAAAGGCCACTCTAAAATGTGCAGTTTTATTGTATTGGGGGGGTCCGGGGAGTCCGAAAACCAGACAGTATCTGGTGTGACCACCATTTGCCTCATGCAGTGCAGCACATCTCCTTCGCATAGAGTTGATCAGGTTGTTGATTGTGGCCTGTGGAATGTTGGTCCATTCCTCTTTAATGGCTGAACAAAGTTGCTAGATTTTGGCAGGAACTGGAACACGCTGTTGTGTACGCTGATCCAGAGCATCCCCAACATGCTTAATGGGTGACATGTACGGTGAGAATGCTGGCAATGCCAGAACTGGGATGTTTTCAGCTTCCAGGAATTGTGTACAGATCCTTGCAACATGGGGCCGTGTATTATCATGTTGCAACATGAGGTGATGGTCATGGATGAATGAGCCTCAGGATCTTGTCACGGTATCTCTGTGCATTCAAAATGCCATCAATAAAATGCACCTGTTTTCGTTGTCCATAGCATATGCCTGCCCATATCATAACCCCATCACCACCATGGGCCACTCCATCTACAACATTGACATCAGCAAACTGCTCACCCACACAACGCCATACACGCGGTCTACCATCTTCCCTGTACAATGAAAACCGGGATTCATCGGTGAAGGAAAAACCTCTCCAAAGTGCCAGACGCCATCGAATGTGAGCATTTGCCCACTCAAGTCGGTTACGACGACGAACTGCAGTCAGGTTGAGACCCAGATGAGGACGACAAGCATGCAGATGAGCTTCCCTGAGACGGTTTCTGACAGTTTGTGCAGAATTCTTTTGGTTATGCAATCCAATTGTTGCAGCACCTGTCTGGGTGGCTGGTCTCGGGCCATCTTGGGAGGTAAAGATGCTGGATGTGGTGTGGTTACACGTGGTCTGCTTTTATAGTGGCCAACCTAAGCAATAATCATGCTATCTAATCAGCGACAGTCGTACTATTTTGGATCCGAAATGTGCCCGACTTCAATGAACAGGGATTCGACTTCAATCCCTCACAATACCAGTCTGGTATGAATCTTTAGGGGATACTCCACGCTACATTTAAAAAAAAAAAATCCGGCATGGGTTCCCCCTTCAAGAGCATACTAGGCCCTTCAGTCTGGTATGGATTTTAAGGGGAACCCCCCTACAACTTAATTTATTAAGCAGCTCTGGCGTCTCTTATGACTTCTTTCCTCTCCGGCTCTTCTGCCTCCTCCACTGTCTTCTAGCCCTCTCTGGTTCTTCTCCCCTTTCCGGCTCCTATCCCACTGTCCGCTGTCTTATGCCAGGTCTCCTTTGTTATCTTCTGCTCGCTCTTGCCCGGTGTTCTCCCTCTGTTCTTCTTCCGATGTTGAGTCAACACTCTCTTTCACTCTAATGCCCGGTGTGCCACTACTTATGTTGGCATGGGGCGGGGTCACCATGTGACATCATCCGGAGGCCCCCTGCCCGCAGACCCCGACAACCAACGGCCAGGGTTGTTGGGAAGAGGCCCTTGTCCTCATCAACATGGGGACAAGGTGCTTTGGGGTGGGGGGGCACAGGGCGCCCCCCGGACCGACTTTGAACCTACTGCAGTAGTGCAGGGAACATTTTCAAAGTTGGACCGACCAGTTCAAGTTAAGACGACTCCCATAGGGAAACATTGGTTTTCACACGTCATGTGACATGAGCTCCCAATGTCGGAGCGTTTGTCACACCAGTGTAAACCGGGCTAAGCCCCTGTACCCTTCCCAAAGCACCTTGTCCTTATGTTGATGAGGACAAGGGCCTCTTCCTGACAACCCTGGCTGTTGGTTGTTGGGGTCTGCGGGCGGGGGGCTTATCGGAATCTGGAAGCCCCCTTTAATAAGGGGGCCCCCAGATCCCGGCCCCCAACCCTATGTGAACGAGTATGGGGTACATACCCCTATCCATTCACCTGAAAACCTTTTGTGTACATAGAAAAAAAGTCGTAGATTTTTGCGTTCAGCTCATGATAAATAGGAGCATACACAAAAGTGTTGCGTTTATAATTCTGCTCAGTGTATATGAAATAATTCAAAAATAAGAATAAAAAGAAATGGAGAAGAAAAAAGGGGGATAGAGCATACAGGTGAAACTAGAAAAATTAGAACATTGTGCAAAACTAAATTTATTTCACTAATACAACTTTAAAGGTGAAACATAGAACAATATTGGACCTCTGAAAAGTAGAAGCATGCATATATACTCAATACTTGGTTTGGGCCCCTTTTGCAGCAATTACTGTCTCAATGCGGCGTGGCATGGAAGCTATCAGCCTGTGGCACTGTTGAGGTGTTATGGAAGACCAGGATGATTCAATAGCGGCCTTCAGCTCTTCTGCATTGTTCGGTCTCATGTCTCATCTTTCTCTTGGCAATGTCCCATAGATTCTCTATGGGGTTCAGGTCAGGCAAGTTTGCTGGCCAATCAAGCACAGTAATCCCACGGTCATTGAACCAGGTGTTGGTGCTTTTGGCAGTGTGGGCAGGTGCCAAGTCCTGCTGGAAAATGAAGTCAACTTCCCCATAGAGCTCGTCTGCGGAAAGAAGCATGAAGTGCTCCAAAATCTCCTGGTAGAAGGTTGCGTTGGCCCTGGACTTAATGAAGCACAGTGGACCAACACCAGCAGATGACACGGCTCCCCAAATCAACAGACTGTGGAAACTTCACACTGGGCTTCAATCATCTTGCAGTGTGTGCCTCTCTATTCTTCCTCCATACTCTGGGTCCTTGGTTTCCAAATGAGATGCACAATTTGCTCTCATCAGAAAAGAGGACTTTGGACCACTGAGCAACAGACCAGGTAAGACGCTTCTGACGTTGTTTGTTGTTCAGAAGTGGCTTGACAAGAGGAATACGACATTTGAAGCCCATGTCCAGGATCCGTCTGTGTGTGGTGGCTCTTGATGACTCCAGCCTCAGTCTCTCCAGGCTGCGGTCATACCTGCTGCTTGTGCACCTTTTTTTCCCCACATAACTTTCCATTAATGTGCTTTGATATAGCACGTTGGGAACATCCAACTTCTTTTGCAATTACCTTTTGAGGCCTTCCCTCCTTATGGAGGGTGTCAATTATGGTTTTCTTCACAACTGTCAGGTCAGCAGTCTTCCCCATGATTGTGATTCCTACTGTACTGAACCAGACAGAGACAATTTAAAGGCTCAGGAACCCTTTGCAGGTGTTATGGCTTAATAAGCTGATTATAGTGGGACACATTGAACCTCGAAAATTTCACCTTTTCACAATATTCACATTTTCTGAGATTGTGGATTTGGGGTTTCATGAACTGTAAGCCATAATCATCACAATGATGAAAAATCAGGTCTTGAACTATCTTGCTTTGCATGTAATGGGTCTATCTCATATATTAGTTTCACCTTTTAAGTTGCATTAGTGAAATAAATGACTTTTTGCAAGATATTCTAATTTTTCGAGTTTCACCTGTACATCAACGTACACCCACATATCCACTATGAGATAGCCCTCATACAAGGCATTACACTTGCACTTTCCATACAAGACTTTCCATACAAGACTAATTCCGTGTACACACGATCATTTTTCGGCATTAAAAAAACGTTGTTTTTAAAAAAAAAATCATTTAAAATGATCGTGTGTGGGCTTCACATAATTTTTCAGGTTCTGAAAAACGAAAAAAAAAAAAAAAAAAAATTCGAACATGCTGCATTTTTTAACGACGTTTTAAACAATATCGTTTTTCGGGTTGTAAAAAATTATCGTGTGTGGGCTAAAACGACGTTAAAAACCCGCACATGCTCAGAAGTAAGTTATGAGATGGGAGCACTCGTTCTGGTAAAACTACCATTCGTAATGGAGTAATAAGCACATTCATCACGCTGTAACAGACAGAAAGGCGCAAATCGTCTTTTTCTAACACGGAATCAGCTAAAGCAGCCCCAAGGGTGGTGTCATCCGCATGGAACTTCCCCTTTAGAGTGCCGTCGTACGTGTTGTACGTCACCGCGCTTTGCTAGAGCATTTTATTAAAAACGATGGTGTGTGGGCAACGTAGTTTTAATGATGAAGTTGGAAAAACTTTGTTTTTTCTACATGCCGAAAAACATCGTTTTTTTTTTCATGTCGAAAAATTATCGTGTGTACACGGCATTAGATACATAATACTGAATTTAGCCAAATACAGCAAATATCAGTTATAGTTTTTACCCTTTAGCAAACACCAACCTTAACTCCCATTGACTCTCCAGAGATGACAGTAACAGTTACTCCATCTTTAGATGGCTTGGGAATGTCCCTACTTTTCAGTTCTTGATATTCAGGAGGGATCATCTTCTCTGAGCTTCTCAGATTGACCCACAGTTGCAAGCCATGTGCTGGCTCTTTTGTAGAAGGCATCTCAGCATGGACAATACCACGCCCTGCTGTCATCCACTATGTATACAAAAAAGAAATAGAAATTGAAAGGAAGTTCAATGAACTTATGAAATTATATATATATATATATATATATATATATATATATATATATATATATATATATATATATATATATATATATATTACGATATAGAAATTGTTGTTTGTGTATGAAATCTATATAATTTACCTGCAAGTCTCCTGGGTCCAGTCTGCCAACATGTCCACAAAAATCTTCATGTTCCATTGAGCCCCCATCAAGCAGATAAGATACCTACACAGAAAATAAATAATATCTTCCTTAAAGGGGAGTTCCACCCACAATTTCACTTTTTAAATATAAATACCCCTGTAATACACAAGCTTAATGTAGTCTAGTAAAGTTAGTCTGTAAACTAAGGTTCATTTGTTAGGTTGTTAGAGCATTTAGTTCGTTTATAATCTAGGAATAGGCCGTGGCCATCTTAAGTGTGGGCATCATGAAGCCAGACTGTCTGACTTCCTGGATTTCAGCCTTGCAGATCTCGCACATGCTCAGTGCTGCACAAGCAATGTAATAGGTTTCAGTCAGGTTTCCATAGCAACGGGAGTGTCAGAGGAAGTTGCCGCCCCTTATCTATGCAAACCTCTCCTCTATCAAGGAACCTGTAAATATACTAAATCGGACATCACTAAATGGCGGACAGCAGGCCAAATTCGGACCGCCTCACTCTCTTATGCGGCCCGCCGCGGTACCGGCATTTATCAGCCTTTTCTTCCCCCTGCCGTCTCTGTAATCCTCACACAGAGCAGACAGGAGGAGGCGGGACAGTTCTGGATGCAGGGCGGAGTTCTTGGAGGTAAACAAGCACGTGATTGGCTGCTAGGATGAAGGGCAGTCTTAGCAACCAATCACCATCTTACAACACCCGCCCTCCATCGGAGATATGCCGTGCCTCCCTCCGATCTTCGGTCTATGCAAGGTGAGCGAGGTGGCAAAGTTGCAGTGGCCCTGTAGTTCCCTCACTGCGGGGGGGCCCAGCCCAGGAGACCGGGATATCACTCCATTGTTGCTGGCTGCAGTTATGAGCAGAGAGCGTCTACTCTCTGTCACACTGCCCAGACCCCGCACTGACAGCCCACCCCCCTCCTCCTCCAGACACTCAGACAGGAGAGGAGATAGAGAGAGCATGATCTTCTCCTCCTGTGTGTACCAGCAGCCCCACCCACATCCGATCCCTGGCAGCTCCGTGCCTCGCAAAAGGCAAAGTTCAGCAGCCTGCAGCCTTGTTTCCTGAATTAGAAAAAACGCGAGATTTCATTGGGATACATGACGCCGATATCCCAGGAACCCTTGCAAATCGCCTTATTCCTTAATCGCCTAGGCGATTAAGCCAGGAAGCTGAGGATTAAAATGGCAAAAAAGGTATTTACTATCCAAAAAAAGAAAAGAGATTGTCCATTATGAAAACTAGGCACTAAGGGCATGCAGCACAGCCAAACATTAAAAAATGGGTGGAACTCCACTTTAAGTAAATCTAAGTAAAAGCAATATACCTTCTAAGCCAATTACATTTTAGGATTAAACTGACTTGCTGAGACCCATTTGGTTGTTTACATCTTTAAAAGGCAAGTTGCTTATGCAGAATTTTCTTTTGAAAGGGCATAAAAAGCAATGTGATGGTGCCAATCATAAAGGCAGATTAGATGCAGATAAACGGTTATGCCAGTCTGAGGTTAAAGAAGGTAAACTAGCAAGAATTGTGGCTTGCCGACTAATAAATTTCGACATTATACCGGGGAGATAGCAAGTCTTAGGCCGGGTACACACGGACAAACATGTATGGTGAAAGCGGTCCGTCGGACCGTTTCCACCATACATGTCTGCCAGAGGGCTTCTGTACGATGGTTGTACACACCATCGTACAGAAGTCCGCGCGTAAACAATACGCGGGGCGTGTCCGCGGTGTCGCCGCGTCGATGACGCGGTGTCGCCGCGACAATGACGCGGCGACGTGGGCGGCCCGCCTTTAAAATGCTTCCACGCATGCGTCGAAGTCATTCGACGCATGCGAGGGACGGCGGGCGCCTGGACATGTACGGTAGGTCTGTACTGACGACCGTACATGTCCGAGCGGGCTGAATTCCAGCGGACTGTTTTAAAACAAGTCCAGGAATATTTGTCTGCTGGGAAAAGGCCCGGCGGGCAAATGTTTGCTGGAATTCGGCCCGCTCGCGCCCACACACGACCAAACATGTCTGCTGAAACTGGCCTGCGGGCCAGTTTCAGCAGACATGTTTGCTCGTGAGTATGGGGCCTTACACTCTTTGACAAAGCAAGTTCACGGATCTGACAGCAGTTTAGAAGAGGATACAAATAAAATTCCATAGCAATGCCAGCTGTACACACACATGCTAAAGCCATGGAATATGCAACCTTGATAGGCAAGATGGTGTCATCACCTGACATACTGTATTCTGCAGTCCCTGAGATCACAGATCAGAATAGTCAACAGATAGTCAAAACTGGTACATATATCAGCATGAGTATTCACATAGTGCAACGCCTAAAACATGAATGCAGCCCAGGGGTAATGACTTTGATTCAATGTATTAAAAAGATAAAAAGTCAAATATTTGTCACACAGGCAATCACATTCCTAATGTCTTTTTCTGAACACTGACAAACTGTCAGTGGCGTTGCGTCCATTAGGGGCGCTCAGTAGGGTTCCCATCTGTCTGGGATTAACTTAGACAGTTTGGGTTTTGAATCATGTGCCTGGGTTTCAGTCCGTCTGAAACCCGGACACAATATTCAGACAGGAATGTGGCTCAGAACAAGGCCTGAAAGGAGGGTGAGAGGGCACTATGCATGCCACATTACTATTCTTTTTGGAGCGCACAAAGGTGTCCCAGGTCTGTTACAATCCTATAGTGTGTATTAACATTTTTTTTTTTTTTGCAGTGTAGCGCTAGTGTTTGGGTTTGGCTTTAAGAAGAAGTGGCAAACCCTAGCACTCGGGCACCCCCCCTCTCTCCAGCCACCCCCTCTGTGCACTATGGATAGATTCATGCATTGCCTGAATCTATCCATGGACGCTGTAGACACCCCCAATTGTTTTTGAAGCACCTGATTAGAGCCATAGGCTCTTATAGGCATAAAAAAACGTGACATATGAGCGCAAATCATTGCACTCGCAGTGTACCCAGGTGTGTTAGCAAAGCAAATAAATATTTGCCTTGCTAACACAGAATCGCCTCTCAGCAGGCCCGGATGTAATAGCGGGCACCTGATTAGCTGAAGGCAGAGGCGATCCCATTGGTGCCAAGGAATACAGGAAGAAGACACGCATGGAGGAGTCGGAGGACACACAGCATCCATCGCCGTGCTACCCACAGCTCGCCGCCTGACCAGCTGCCTAAAACACGCCACCACGATGGGGTAAATGCCGGGCAGACAGCGGGCAGTTGGGTGGCCACAGTGGCTGCATATTATGGGCACAGAGGCTGCAATTGATGGAGTACAGTTGGCTGCATTTGCGGGGCACAGTGGCTGCATATTATTGGCTGCATTTGATGAGCACAGAGTCTGTATATGATGGGCACAGGGGGCTGCATATGATGGGCACAGTGAGGCTGCAATTAATGTTTTTGTATTTTTCAGTTCGTTTGCGCCCCCCAAAAAATTAGGAGCACCAGCCGCCACTGCGTTTGATTGGCTGATACAACCAACATACTGCACATGTTCTTCTTCCAGGCATGGAAACGCGATGTTCAAAAAAACACAACATGCAAAAACAATAGTTTGTTCCTTTAGTTGGTCTTGTACTTTAATTCTATCACAACAGGACATTAATTCAGAAACAACAAACGTGGGTGGTCTAATCAGAGGATAACCAGAGCAACTATAAGACTTTTGCTGGCCTATCCTCTGCTAACAAACACAAGGACTCATCTTTTACAACTTTTAACAATGCCATTGGTAAAATGCTTCTACTAGCTGAATAGGTTTTACATTGTGTCCGGGGTCGGAAATTAAAGGAAATACTGTAAATCATACAAAATATGTTTTAGTTGTTCACCAGGAAACTGTGCACAGAATTGGTCTCATAAAAATTAATTAAAAGGAGAACTACAGTATCTCACAAAAGTGAGTACACCCCTCACATTTTTGTAAATATTTTATTACATCTTTTCATGTGACAACACTGAAGAAATTACATCTGGTTACAATGTAAAATTGTGCGTTCCACCGACCAAAAATTGGTCATGGTTCCTAAAACCAAATACAAATCTAAAGGAGAAAGAAGGTTTGCTTTCCAGGGCCCCAGGCTTTGGAATGCTTTACCAACCAGCATTCGGTTGGAGCAAAACCACCTGTCGTTCAGAAGGCAGATCAAGACCCTGCTTTTCTGATGGCATGAGACACAAACAACCAGCGCCCAGAGGCGATTCAGTTCGCATGTGCCGCGCTATATAAATTTTTCATTCATTCATTCATTCATGTAAAGTAGTGAGTGTACACCTTGTATAACAGTGTAAATTTGCTGTCCCCTCAAAATAACTCAACACACAGCCATTAATGTCTAAACCGCTAGCAACAAAAGTGAGTACACCTCCAAGTGAAAATTTCCAAATTGGGCCCAATTAGTAATTTTCCCTCCCCAGTGTCATGTGACTCATTAGTGTTACAAGGTCTTGGGTGTTAATGAGTGTTAAATTTGGTGTTCTCCCTCTATCATACTGGTCACTGGAAGTTCAACATGGCAAAGAACTCTCTGAGGATCTAAAAAAAAAAAAAAGACTTGTTGCTCTACATAAAGATGGCCTAGGCTATAAGAAGATTGCCAAGACCCTGAAACTGCAGCACGGTGGCCAAGACCATACAGTAGTTTAACAGGACAGGTTCCACTCAGAACAGGCCTCGCCATAGTCGGCCATGTAAATTGAGTGCACATGCTCAGCGTCATATCCAGAGGTTATCTTTGGGAAAAAGACGTACAAGTGCTGCCAGCATTGCTGCAGAGGTTGAAGGAGTGGGGGGGGGGGGGGTTAGCCTGTCAGTGCTCAGACCATACGCCGCACACTGCATCAAATTGGTCTGCATGGCTGTCATCCCAGAAGGAAGCATTTTCTAAAGATGATGTAAAAGAAAGCCTGCAAACAGTTTGCTGAAGACAAGCAGGCTAAGGACATGGATTACTGGAACCAGGTCCTGTGGTCTGATGAGACCAACGTAAACTTATTTGGTTCAGATGGTGTCAAGTGTGTGTGGCGGCAACCAGGTGAGCAGTATAAAGACAATGTTGTATTGTCTACAGTCAAGCATGGTGGTGGGAGTGTCATGGTCTGGGGCTGCATGAGGGCTGCCGACACTGGGGAGCTACAGTTCATTGAGGGAACCATGAATACCAACACGTACTGTGATATACTGAAGCAGAGCATGATCCCCTCCCTTCGGAGACTGGGCAGTATCCCAAACACACTTCCAAGACGACCACTGCCTTGCTAAAGAAGCTAAGGGTAAAGGTGATGGACTGGCCAAGCATGTCTCCAGACCTAAACCCTATTGAGCATCTGTGGGGCATCCTCAAATGGAAGGTGGAGGAGCACAAGGTCTCTGACATCCACCAGCTCCGTGATGTCGTCATGGAGGAGTGGAAGAGGACTCCAGTGGCAACCTGTGAAGCTCTGGTGAACTCCATGCCCAAGAGGGTTAAGGCAGTGCTGGAAAATAATGGTGGCCACACAAAATATTGACACTTTGGACATTTTCACTTAGGGGTGTACTCACTTTTGTTGCCAGCAGTTTTGACATTAATGGCTGTGTGTTGAGTTATTTTGAGGGGACAGCACATTGACACTGTTATACAAGCTGTACGCTCACTTCTTTACATTGTAGCAAAGTGTCATTTCTTCAGTGTTGTTCTTCCCATGAAAAGGTATAATAAGATATACTAAAATGTGAGGGGTGTACTCACTTTTGTGAGATACTGTACATACTAGGGCCAATTTAGACAGGATCCAATTAACCTACCAGCATGTCTCTGAAGTGTGGGAGCGTACCCAGAAGAAACTCATGCAGGCAAAAAGAAGAGAACATGCAAACAGGCAGGTAGTATCACGATTGGGATTTGAACCAGCGACCCTTTTGCTGCTAGGCAAAAGTGCCAACCACAACACCAAAGTGCCCCAGTAAACCACTCTCAAACCGCAACGTATATATACATATTGCAGTCGGCAAGTGGTTAAGGAAATATCTCAGGGCCCCCAGGTCACCAGAGCTAGTGTCCCCATCAAACATTTACCCTCTATCACTTTTCTGAGGAAAAACCCAAAATTTGGAATTTTATTTCAATGGTTCACAGGAGCACCGCCCCCCCTGTAACTCTCTCTCTCTCACCATAGATAGATTCAGCATTTGATGGCACAGTGGCAGCGTTTTATGGGCACAGTGGCAGCGTTTGATGGGCACAGTCGCAACGTTTGATGGGCACAGTGGCAGCGTTTGATGGGCACGGTCACAACATTTGATGGGCACAGTGGCAGCGTTTGATGGGCACAGTCGCAACGTTTGATGGGCACAGTGGCAGCGTTTGATGGGCACGGTCACAACATTTGATGGGCACAGTGGCAGTGTTTGATGGTTTTTTTTTTTTAAAAATTTTTTTTATTTGTTTTAGCACCAGCCGCCACTAATCCCGCTACATGTAGCGGGATGAAGAACTGTAGCAAATCTTTGGAAACTAGGGGCTAGATTCAGCAACCAGATACTGCGGCGTATCTCCAGATACGCTGCCGTAATTTCAAATCTGCGCCATTGTATCTTTACGCCGATTCTCAAAGGCAGATACGTTTGAAAAATAGGCTTCTGCCGCCGACGTAACTTGAATACGGCGGCGTATAATTGTGTGCAATTTTACACAGGCCGCTAGGGGCGCTTCCGTTGTTTTCGGCGTAGAATATGCAAATGACCTAGATACACCGATTCACAAACGTACGTACGCCCGGCGCAATTTAGTTACGTCGTTTACGTTAGGCTTTTTCGGTGTAAGGTTACTCCTGCTATTAACAGCCAATGTTAAGTATGGACGTCGTCCCCGCTTCGAATTTTGAATTTTTTACGTCGTTTGCGTAAGTCGTTCGCGAATAGGGCTGGACGTCATTTACGTTCAGGTCGAAAGCAATGACGATTTGCGGCGGAATTTTGAGCGGGGTCAACATTAATTTAAATAAAACACGCCCCCTCATCCTCATTTGAATTAGGCGCGCTTATGCCGGCGTAAGTTAGGAGGCAAGTGCTTTGTGAATACAGGACTTGCCTCTATAACTTATGGTGGCGCAGCGTAAATACGATACGCTGCTCCGCCGTAATAATGCGCGCAGCTACCTGAATCTAGCCCTAGAACTTCTGACTTCACTTGCATATTGGCTACTAAACATCAACATTTTGTAACCAATGCCTTCAACATAGTTTAACATAATCTGGCCATATAAGAGCAGCTATACTTTTAAAGGAATGATGTTTTAATCAGCTGTAGCAGCAATGGAGCAAAGTAGTTCCATATTTACATGACACAGTACAATGAAACAATCCTCTGAACCTCACTGCAAGTCATAAATTCACTTGTCAACAGACTACATATGAGGGTTCCTGCAGACATCTGAAAAACATTCTTCACTTAACCAAGAGCCCTTGGTGACAGTCTGGACAGACAGACAATTACATATTGCCGTTGTTGGAATTCCCAGAATCCTCTGCAGTAATGTCATCTTAAATATTGTTTTATATCATGTCAAACTGTAACAATGTCTCCAGACACATGCCTTGTGGTTTCAATTGTGCTGGTATGTCAAATATTAGCTGGGGTGGGGGCAATATAAACAATGTTTAAATCAGGAGTCATCAATACATCTTTCACAGCTTAGCGCAAACTTTGCTACTGGGCTGGCTGCTGATGTTAGGATACATACTATAGTATCGCCGATTGTTGGCATTATTCCCATATTTTTTTCTTTAGTTATAGTAGAGCTATAAGTTAAACTTTTTTTTTTAATAATGCAAATGATGTAAAAAATTTGTTTTTTGCCATCTGTGTCCCATTGCGGAGATTTCCCCTCACTTCCTATCCCAAAGCCAAACAGGAATGGAGAGGAAATCTCTTCAAACTAGTGTCCCCAGAGTGTAGACAAAAACAGCATGGTTTGCAATTAGCCGCCCAACTAGCGAATGCCCTTCCGCTCTGACTTCAAACGCGATGACGTCAGCACGTCAACTCCTCCTGACGCACGTTTCGTCATATAATGATGTCGTCTGGGCGTTCGCAAGCCGCCCGGCTAATTGCTATCCATGCAGTTTTTATCTACATTGATGTAAGTGTTTTTACCTTTAAAGCGGAGGTTCACCCAAAAACACCACTTTGGACCATCCAAACTAGCATACTAGCATCAGCTAAAGCAGGGATAGGCAATTAGCGGACCTCCAGCTGTTGCAAAACTACAAGTTCCATGAGGCATAGCAAGACTCTCACAGCCACAAGCATGACACCCAGAGGCAGAGGCATGATGGGACTTGTAGTTTTGCAACAGCTGGAGGTCTGCTAATTGCATATCACTGAGCTAAAGTATGCCCTTTTTTTTTTTTCATGTGCTGTACTTACGGTTTAATCGGTGAGTTTCGTTTCAGACACCCGCGGGGAATGGGCGTTCCTATGAAGAGTGGAACATGATTGACGGCCGGCTATGGCGCGTCCCACGTTCCGAAAATAGCCAGAGTAGGACTCAGCTCTTCACACCGCTATACGGCGCCTGCGCATCAGACTAGAAGCTGACTGCGCAGGCGCTGTATATATGTCGGCGTCCTATTTCGGCTTTTTTCGGAAGGCATGACGCGCCATAGCTGGACGTCAATCAAGTACCCCTCTTCATAGGAACGCCCATTTCCCGGCCGGAGTCTGAAACTAAAGTTACGGATTAAACCGTAAGTACAGCTCAAAAAAAAAAAGGCATACTGTAGCTGACGCTAGTATGCTCGTTTGTATGGTAGATCAAGACATTTTTTTTTCCAGGGTGAACCCCCGCTTTAAATCCAATTAACAAAACTATTTATTACACTATGGTGAGCCTTTTTCATTCCCGGTAACCACCGTTGTCCATGCACGAAACCAGAGTCACCATCGGCATTCAGTCTTCCTTTCACCACTCCTGTGAAGCGGTCGCTACTACGAGTATCTGATCAAAGGCCCTGGCTGGGGTTTGCAGCCGCAAGCGCTATTTGCTTGCCATGTGGTAAGCGTGCAATCCTTAACGTGTCAGCACTTCTTGGTGGTGGAATTTATTACGGATGTCATTTATTTTGCTGTTTGATCTTCACTTTATATTGGACTTATCATTGAACATTTTGCACATTGTGGTCTGACAGTTTACTCATTGAGCTTATCGATCACATTACACTTGGTGGTGTATCATTGTGGTCAAATTTACAACCATTTTGTATGTGGGTTATTTTATTTTTAGGTTGGGTCAGCGCGGCTACATTTTATTTTACGGTTTATTGGTGTGTATTTTCACTTTTTAGCTGCTGCATAGTTTAGGTAATTTATATTATTTTCATTAGCACAGTATTTTTATTTCCTATTAGTGTACAAGGTGTGGCCAAATAAGGTTATCAATGGCTGCAGCAACAGAAAAGGTGGCAACACTGCAGCGATTTCACTGCAGAAGAAAAAAAAAGTGGAGGTCACACTAACATAAGAAGAGCCTATCGAATGGTTATACTGCAATAAACAACAGATACTTATAAAAATGTAGCAGGGAGTTCTTGGAAAAAACAGAGGCCATGGTCTTACAGGTATGGGCAGCCTACATCACATAGGTAATAATATAAATTGGTTAAAAACACCAAGACAGCTTGTTCCTCAGGATCCTTTTATGTACCATGGGTGATCTTTTAAAAAGCCTCTGCAAGATGTCCCTGCCATTTCTGCATTCCCCGGAACACGACCTGCTTATCAGTACAGCACCATCAGTATCGCCCATCAGTGCAGCCTCATCAGTACCGCCTCAGCAAAGAATAAAAATGACTTATTTGCAAAATTTTATTAACCACTTCCATATTGCTAGAATTCCAGTACTCATATTTTTTTTGCTAGAAAATTACTCTGGACCCCCAAACATTTATATATACCGTATTTGCCGGCGTATAAGACGACCCCCTAATTTTCCAGCCAAAATGTTGGTTTTGGGATATACTCACCGTATAAGACTACCCTCCTACTAGTCATGCCTCGCCTCACGGTGCCACCATTACATGCCAGACTGTGCCCCATTACATGCCAGACTGTGCCCCATTACATGCCAGACTGTGCCCCATTACATGCCAGACTGTGCCCCATTACATGCCAGACTGTGCACCATTACATGCCAGACTATGCCCCATTACATGCCAGACTGTGCCCTTACCTTATCCTAAGACATGCAGAATCGCGGCCGTACGTTTTTTCAAAAGCCGCGCCTCCTACGTCTTCTGTTCCATGATAGGCGGAACATTCAGCTTCCCAGGAGGCACTGTGTTTAGTGTTCGCCTATCACGGAGGCCCTCTCGTCCCTCCGTGATAGGCGGACACTAAACACAGGACGAGAGGGCCTCCGTGATAGGCGGACACTAGGGAAACAAGTTGAAAAATTCTCGTGGGAATGAGGCTTACAAGGTCTGGGAGCCATCTCAGTAGTTGCTATGCATGCCCTAAAGTAACCTAGAGTCAGTGGACATGTTATTTCATCAACAAAGGTACTAAAAAAGTGCATTACAATAGAAAAAGCAAGACAAAAAGCCACCAAGCTGAAAAGGCTTTAAAATTGCTGGTTAGCCTTGAAGAGGCTCCATCCCTCATCTGTCCCATCCCAACACACACACACCTCAATACCTTCCCACCTCCAGAACAGGGACATTTATATAGGGAATTCTGTGGGAAGCACAACATATGATGGTCCTTTGGTTCAGGCCTAAAGCAGATCTCCAAGGCAATAATTAACAAAAAAACTGATAGCCCACTAAAAGACAAAAATACCAGCTTTTGTTGTAATATTCACCTTCAATCTAGAGATGTCCTCACTCTGATAGCTAGCATTATTCAACCCTCTTCCTCTGTGCTACAGGTATGTCATCCTGGATGCACCATGGGTTGTGAATGGACAGGGATAGGAGGAGTAGCAAAGTGATGAACTCATCTCCCTGTCACTCTGCCTTCTCCTCTCATCAGCGTGCTTCTTGTCAGTACATGAACTGGCTGGCTTATTCTACAGCTTCCTTCTCCCACATACATGAATTGCAAGAAGCTCATATCACTTAAACTTCAATTACTTACATTATTTTCATAAAAAAAAAAAAATACACTTAAAGTGGAGGTCCACACAAAAATGGAACCTCCGCTTTTCGGAACCCTCCCCCCCTCTGGTGTCACATTTGGCACCTTTCAGGGGGAGGGGGGTGCAGATACCTGTATAATACAGGTATTTGCACCCACTTCCAGGCATAGACTCCCGCAGGGGTCACACCCCTACACCCCCCCTCTCCCGTTGTCTTCTGGGAAACACAAGGTCCCAGAAGACCAGTTAGGACGCGCAGCGCGACTCACGCATGCACAGTAGGGAACCGGGAAGTGAAGCCGCAACGCTTCACTTCCTGAGGATGGCGGTGGGGGCAGCCGAGAGCCGGGCGATTGATCGGTTTCGACTGTCGACATCGTGGGCATCCTGGACAGGTAAGTGTCCATTTATTAAAAGTCAGCAGCTGCAGTATTTGTAGCTTATGGCTTTTAATATTTATTTATTTTAGGCGGACCTCCGCTTTAATTATGTAAAAAATAAATAAAAAAAAAAGATAATGTTTTGTCTGGAATTGGGTTTTTAATTAATACAGGTCCACTTTGCGCAATAAGAAGATGTTACATGTTGCAGATTTTAAATTTTTGTTATTTGTGTACTATGAATGCAGTCATTTTGGTTACGTTATTTAGTAAAGTACTGACCTCAAGTGGACACTTTGTAGACTGCTTTGACATAAAAGATTATAACCAACTCCAGCTGGCATAGCATACAAACATGATGATTTCTTACAAAAGAAGATATAAATAATAATAGGAGAAACCCAGGACATCATCAATGAGAAAAATCAAGGATCAATCAAAAAGGAGTATTCAGAAACTCTACATGGGTTTCTTAAAGAGCTCTAACCTCATTCATTATTGTAGAAACTACATACAATACAATTGTTAAAGTTTTGCCTGCTTTTTGATTTGTCTGCGACCCCAATAGGGAGATTTTTGCTCACTTCCCCTTCCTTGAAGTAGGCCAACAGATGTTGTCAGCAGGACTAAAGTGCAATATAGCACTGTCACAAGGTCTAATTCTTCACTCTAAATAAAGTGGTTGTAAACTCTCCAAAAAACAGCAACCTGCAAGACAAAGGCATAATGAGCTAGTATCCATCGCATACTAGCTCATTATGAAATAGTTACCTTAGATCAAAAGCTGTTGCAGCAGTCCCCATACACCGCTGTAACTGGAAACATGCTTTCCTGGCGTTATTTCCAGGTTCGCAGGCTGCGGTGCTGTGATTGGCCAGAGCCGTGATGACGTCACTCCTGCTCATGCACGCGGGAGCCGCCGGTTGCAGCACGGCTACTGAATAAACGGTGTCCACAGGTGTCTCAGCCATCCGAGGGAGGGGCCAGGAGCACAGAAGAGGGACCCAAGAAGAGGAGGATTGGGGCTGCTCTGTGAAAATCCACAGCAACAGAGCAGGTAAGTATAACATGTTTGTTATATTTATAGGAAAAAAAACAACGCCGGGATTCAGAAAGATCGGCGCACCTTAGATAGGCGTAGCGCATCTCATATGCGCTACGCCGTCGTAACATTGTGAGGCAAGTCCAGTATTCACAAAGCACTTACTTCCATATGTACGCCGGCATAAAGTAAATGGGCCGGCGTAAGCCCGCCTAATTCAAAGTAGCAAGGCAGTGGGCGTGTTGTATTATAATGAAGCGTGACCCCATGTAAATGCATGGCCGAACGAACGGCGCATGCATGCTCAGAATCACTGAATTTATTCCCTAAGATACGCCGGGTCCATTCATGCGTCGTGAACGTAACCTACGCCCAGCTCCATTCACGTACGACTTACGTAAACGACGTAAAATACGACGGCTGTTCCGACGTCCATACCTTAACTTTATCAGTGCATTTTTATAGCACTTTTCGCTGTGAAAATTACAATGGTCCCAAAAATGTCTGATGTGTATGCCATAATGTCGCAGTCACGGAAAAAAAAAAAACTGAACGCCGCCATTACTAGTAAAAAAAAAAAATATTAATAAAAATGCCATAAAACTATCCCCTATTTTGTACACGCTATAACTTTTGGGCAAACCAATCAATAAATGCTTATTGCGATTTTTTTTTACCAAAAAATATGTAGAAGAATACGTATCGGCCTAAACTTAGGAAAACAATTAATTTTTTTTAGATATTTTTTGGGGATATTTATTATAGCAAAAAGTCAAAAATATTGAACTTTTTTCAAAATTGTCGCTCTATTTTTGTTTATAGCGCAAACAAATTAATATACACTTATTGGGATTTTTTACCAAAAACATGTAGCAGAATGCATATTGGCCTAAACTGATTATTTTTTTAACTTTATTTTTGTTGGATACGTTTTATAGCAGAAAGTACAATTTTTTTTTTTTTTAAATTGTCGCTCTTTTTCTGTTTATAGCACAAAAAATTAAAACCGCAGAGGTGATCAAATACCACCAAAAGAAAGCTCTATTTGTGGGAAAAAAAGGACTTCCAATTTTGTTTGGGAGCCACGTCGCACGACCACGCAATTGTCAGTTAAAGCGCCGCAGTGCCGAATCGCAAAAAGATGCCAGGTCCTTTACCTGCATAATGGTCCGGGTCTTAAGTGGTTAAAGTGTATTGAATTGTCTACCCTCAAGTTGTAAAGCGCTGTGTAAACTGTTGGCGCTGTATAAATCCTGTATAATTATTATTATTATTACTATTATTATGTACCAAAAAAAGGAAAAAAAGAAAAAGGAGAGAGAAGAAAGAGTAGAAGAAGGAATTTCTCCTCCCAGGTCACAAGAGTCTATGGATGCATACTGAATACACAGAGTCCATGATTTAAAGCGGGGTTCCGGACATAATTTTTTATTTATTTTTTGCAAGCTAAAATTTATCACATTAAATAGTCCCTAAAACATATTAATAGCTCCCCAATGGTTCCAGAAATCATTGCAAACACTCGCCTTATATCCTCCAGCTCATGTTGTGGCTGTATCCATCCATGTGTGGGCATGTGACGCCAAGTTCCTTTTTCTTCCTGGTTTTCAGGGAGAGGTGCATGCTGGGCCATTTTTAGGCACAGTAATGCCCAGAGACTTCTGGGAAATTAGTGTCATCATTTCCCAGGAGGCAATGGGGTCTTAGGACAGGAAGTTGAACCACCTAGGACCAGGAACTAGGCAGATTACGAAATTTGCCTGGTAAAAGACAGATACATTTTTACATTAAAGGCACGCTGTTAATAGAAAGTACGGGCCAGATCCAGAGAGAGAGTACGCCAGCGTATCTACTGATACGCCGGCGTACTTTCAAATTACCCGCGTCGTATCTTTAGTTTGAATCCTCAAACCAAGATACGGTGGCATCTGGGTTCGATCCGACAGGCGTACGGCTTCGTGCGCCTTCGGATCGTAGATGCAATACTTCGGCGTCCGCTGGGTGGAGTTCGGGTCGTTTTCCGCGTCGGGTATGCAAATTAGCTTTTTCCGACGATCACGAACGTACGTGCGGCCGTCGCATTCTCTTACGTCGTCTCTAGTCGGCTTTTTCCGGCGTATAGTTAAAGCTGGTATTTTGCGGCGTATAGTTAGATTTGCCATGTTAAGTATGGCCGTCGTTCCCGCGGCAAAATTTGAATTTTTTCTTTTTTTTTGCGTAAGTCGTCCGTGAATCGGGATGGACGCAAGTCACGTCTAAGTTTAAAAAATGACGTTGTTGTGACGTCATTTCGCGCAAAGCACGGAGGGAAATTTCGAAACGGAGCATGCGCAGTTCATTCGGCGCAGGGACACGCTTCATTTAAATGAATCACGCCCCCTAATCGCCGATTTGAATTCCGCCGCCAGAAATACACTACGCCGCCATAACTTACGGCGCAAAATCTTTGAGGATTTGAAAGAACGCCAGGTAAGGTATGGCGGCATAGCGTATCTCTGATACGCTGCGCCTAGCCATTTCTATGTGGATCTGGCCCTTTATTTTTAGGGTGGAACTACGCTTTAACAAATATCAGTTTTGAAGCATACTGCATATAAACATTTCTCATCATTTACCATGATCCAGTTTTAGGTTTGACCAAATTATTGGGTATATTCGACTGTTTTAAAAATGTTGCAAATGTCTATTCTGGCAGTCAAGAATCAGTATGACACCAATTGTTTCTTGTTCATGGGTTTAGATATGCTTTACATTTATTTAGTAATAATAATATAGGCTGTAGTAATTTTTATGAAGACTGAATTTTAATGATATGTCCGCAGCTATAATGTTCTAAGAAAGAATGCTAATACAGCAGGTTTTAATGAATGCTTCCAATGTAAGCAGACTGAGGGTGTGTTCGATACTGAAGTATTATAAATTGGGCTGCAACAACAAAAAACCTGTTTCTGATTAGAGAATTGCTTAGCTGAATTCGTAGACATGCCAGGGAATTTTCTGTATACCCAGGTTAGAATTTAATACAAGTTTTTACTAGCTAAAAAAAACAAATACACTAATATGCCAAAAAAACAACAAACAACAACAAAAAAACGCCCCAAGTCGCACGACATGTCAAATTACATGTTAGTCAATAAGAGCCATCTTAATGTACACTACTGAAGTCGCTCTGACTTCAGGAAAGGTTCCTGTACTACTTCATGGCGACTTCTAGGCGACTTGTACCCATTGATTTCAATGGAAGTTGCCTCCAAGTCGGATCCCCTGTCTTTACTGAAGCAACTTTCCATGAAGAGAAACTAGTTTTCACAGGCAAACCCCTCCCTCCCACAGAGCTGATTGTTGTTTGATTGTCCACAGCCAAAGTCCCTGTCCTGGAGGCGACTTGAAGTCACCCCAAGTCGCGCTGAAGTCGCCTTGCAAAGTCGCGCACAAAGTCGTGTTGCCCCTTTGTGAACCGGCTCTAAAAAAAATGTTGCTTACTTAGAACAATTTATTGTTTGGGTGGAATAATACTTTGAAATAAGCTTGAAATATGCTGGTGTTCCGTCAAATTAGCCAATTCGTCATAAACTCAAACTAAGTCACTTCTGATTTCTTTAAACCAGGGGTTGACAAATTTGCTTGGAATCTAGGAGCCAGCTAAAAAAGTTAGGAGCCAGAAAACGCGCCCCATCCCGACGAGCTTGCGCGCAGAAGCGAACACATAGGTGAGCAGCGACCGCATATGTAAACGGTGTTCAAACCACACATGTGAGGTATTGCCGCAATTGGTAGAGCGAGAGCAATAATTCTAGCCCTAGACCTCCTCTGTAACTCAAAACATGCAACCTGTAGAGTTTTTTAAACGTCTCCTATGGAGATTTTAAAGGGTAAAAGTTTGACGCCATTCCACGAGCGGACGTAATTTTGAAGCGTGACATGTTGGGTATCAATTTACTTGGCGTAACATTATCTTTCATAATATTAAAAAAAATGGGGATAACTTTACTGTTGTCTTATTTTTTAATTAAAAAAAGTGTAATTTTTTCCCAAAAAAAGTGCGCTTGCAAGACCGCTGCGCAAATACGGCGTGACAGAAAGTATTGCAACGATCGCGATTTTATTCTCTAGGGTGTTAGGATAAAAAATATATATAATGTTTGGGGGTTCTAATTAGAGGGAAGAAGATGGCAGTGAAAATAGTGAAAAATTACATTAGAATTGCTGTTTAACTTGTAATGCTTAACTTGTAATACCAACGGCCACCACCAGATGGTGCCAGCTTACACATCTGGTGGTAATAACCAGCACAGCGGTTAACGAGGACAAAGGGGCTGCTCCACTTTAGCTCAGCAGTGATCGCTCCGTCGATCCCAGCTGAGCAGGCAGATGACACTGTGCAGAGACAGCGCCGCTCCCCCTTATGGAGGATCTAATAACGACGGACTGTAGAGTCCGTTGTCATCCCATCCAATCCGCCAGACGGATGGAAAAGTAGGGTTTTTCTCCGTCACACTTTGGCAGGTCGGAGCGGGTCGGATGTCAGTAGGCATGTCACCGCTGACATCCGTGGCTCCAGAGAGGAGCATGGAGCGTCCGTTCAGGTCCGCCTAAAAAACTGACAGGCGGACTTGAACGGTCCGCCCGTGTGAAAGGGCCCAAAGTTGTCGCTGTCTCTGTGTTTACAAGCGACAGTGGGAAGCAGAGGGTGAGCCACAGGTGGTACCCGGCAGCAGCTGCAGGAGCCACATGACCAGTTCTGGTGGGCCAGATTTGGCCTGCAGGCCTTGTGTTTGCCACATGTGCTCTCGAGGAACCCTAAGTGAGAATGGTTGCTCTAGATTGAACATTCTGATAAATAGCAGGGAATACAAGTATTAATCATTTTTATATCTGTTTCTGTGGGTCTGAGGAGCTGCTGGGTATACCCTGTACATAGGTCCTTAACTGCTACTCTTGCTTTGCCCCCTCCTGGGGGTAACCACTTCCCCAACATTTAATGGGCCAATGCCATAGCATCTCCGGTTGATTGTAGCTTTGGCACTGCACTGTTAAAGCGGTTGTATACCCACAAAAGGAAATAAAAACATGTAAGGCAAAAGGCATAATGAGCTAGTGTGCACTGCATACTAGCTCATTATGAAATACTTACCTTAGAACGAAGCGTCTACATCGCATCCCAATCACCACAGAGGGAGCTGACATTTTCCCGTCTGTGTTGCTTCCGGGTTCGCGGCTGGAGCCGCGATGACGTCACCCCTACGCATTCATGTGCGAGTCTTCTGTTCCAGAACGATACGCCAGACCTTCACTGCGCATGCGCCGCCGATGTCAGCGGCTGCCTGCAGGGTGAATATCTCCTAAACCTTATTATATGCTAAAAATGTAAAAAAGGGCTATTCAACCGCTTTAAAGTTCGAAGACTTCCATATTTTATCCAATCCAGTAGAAGGATGGTATAGTAGTTATAAAAGACAGAGAACACATATATTAAGTACTTTTGTTTTAATTTTGGCTCTGTTCACATCTTGGAATTTTTTGGTGTTTTTCTGCTCTAATGCCGCGTACACACGACCATCTTTAATGGTCACCCCGATTATTGTTAAACCGGCCCTGCCTACACACGATCGTGAAAAAAAAAATGCTCTAGCAAAGCGCGGTGACGTACAACACGTACAACGACACTATAAAGGGGAAGTTCCATTCAGATGGCGCCACCCTTGGGGCTGCTTTTGCTGATTTTGTGTTAGTAAAAGTTTGGTGAGAGACGATTCACGCTTTTCAGTCTTCGTGCTTTTCAGTCTGTTACAGCGTGATGAATGTGCTATCTCCATTACGAACACTTGTTTTACCAAAACGAGTGCTCCGTCTCACAACTTGCTTTTGAGCATGCACATTTTTTTCACATTGTTAAGGACCACACACGACCATTTTTTACGATGTTAAAAACGACATGAAAAATTTGAGCATGTTCTAAATTTTTAATGCTCATTTTTTACGTCGTGAAAAATGCTCTGGAGCCCACACGATTGTTTTTAATGTCATTTTTTACAACCCGAAAAATGGGCGTGTGTACGCGGCATAATGCCGCGTACACATGACCATTTTTTTAGGACGAGAAAAATGCAGTTTTTTAAATTGGTCATTAAAAACGATCACGTGTAGGCTCCAGTGCATTTTTCTCTACGTGAAAAATGGGCATTAAAAATTTAGAACATGCTCTAAATTTTCTCGTTGTTTTTCACGTCGTGAAAAAACGGTCATGTGTAGGCTTTAACGACAGGGAAAAAACGCGCATGCTCAAAAGCAAGTTATGAGACGGGAATGCTCGTTCTGGTAAAACTAGCGTTTGTAATGGAGCACATTCGTCACGCTGTAACAGACTAAAAAGCATGAAGACTGAAAAGCGCAAATCGTCTCTCGCCAAACTTTTACTAACATGAAATCAGCAAAAGCAGCCCCAAGGGTGGTGCCATCCGAATGGAACTTCCCCTTTATAGTGCCGTCATACGTGCTGTACGTCACCGCGCTTTGCTCGAGCATTTTTTTTTTCACGATCGTGTGTATGCAAGGCAGGCTTGATAAGAATCACCTCGAGAAAAACGTTGTTTTTTTCGAGGACATTAAAAATGGTCTTGTGTACGTAGCTAATGCCTCAGCTCTAAAAACGCCCAACAAGACAAATCCCATTAATTTAAAAGGCCCCTGTTCACATCTCAGCGTTCTGTCGCCTAAAGCAAAGCGCCCGTCACTCAAAAAGGTACATGAGCTTTTTTTTTGGCAGGTTACAGGCGCTTTAATGAGAAATTTAAGCACTGAAAATAGTCTGATTGCGAGTAACCTAAAAAAAACAAATGAAAAGGTGTCTTTTCTAATGCTGCGTACACACGATCGGGCTTTTGCCCGGCCAAATCACATCGGAATTCCATCAGAAAAATATAGAACATGTTCCATATCTAAAGTCCGATTGAATTCACCGTAATTTCCGATGAAAAAACACAGATAGGACTACACACGATCGGAAAATCCGATGGAAAAAGTACATCGGAAATTCCGATCGTGTGTACGGGGCATAAGAAAGCACTCAATGTACAATGAGGACTTTTTACCTTTAACGTCCAATAAAAAAAATAAAAAATAAAAAAAATGTTTTGATCCCTCAACAATCACAGTGCCACAGGCAGTTCTTACCGTCTCAAATCCTCTGTGAGGGTGATCTGGGAAGCCCCCGGGTTGGCCACCTTTAAATTCATCAAACAACAGAAATGGGTCCAATTTTTTAAGCTAAAAAAAAAAAAAAAAAAAATATATTATACATACAGTACTTATCAACATAAAAAGAAAATTCCTAAAATTTTAAATAAGATATGGCTTATGTGCATAATAAGATAAACTATATTGCATTTTCAGAGAAATGTTATTGTTTTATATGGAAGCTTTTCTTTCTTTCTCTCTTCCCTATAAAGTATTGTATATGGCATGAAAAAAAACATTGAAAAGTAGTGGTAAAAGGTGTGTGTGGAATATATGCCTTGGGGAAACAAGTGCTACTAGATCTACTTTAAAAAAAAAAAAAAAGACGACGAAAGGGGGGGAGGTGTGAAATCACGGAGTTCTGGTGGGTAAGTTCTCGGAGGTGGATGAGCGCATTGTGGTTTGTCACAAGGATATCAAGCAAAGTGCATTGTCCTTATATTTAAAATATTAAAGGAGAAGTAGGGCAAAGCTCTTTTAGCCTTACTTCTCCCGTGTGTCACGGAAGTGCCCTTAGTTCTGTTCTCCTGTGACTGGTATTCAGCCGCCCCCAGTGACAGTCACCGGCTCTCTGCTCACTGTAGACCGAGAACTGAGCGATGAGCGGTCTGTGATCTCTGAGTTTTCTGTCTTAGAGGCAGCAGGGGACAGCTGATGCATCAGGCCAATGGTAGGTGATCAGGGGTCACTAAATGGCAGAAAGCCCAGACCGTGGTCGTGCTACTTAGCAGTTGCAGGGGATCGTTTGCTTTTTAAACAAAATAAGTTCGTCAGCTCTCACCCCGCCTGCTGTAAAGCTGATAGGTGCCATGGTAGGATGAGGCTGAAAATATAAGAGGACAGTGATGGGAGAGAGGGTATGACTCCAAGGGACACCGCAATATGCAATGGGGCACTGTAATGTGTAAAGGGGCTCTGTGATAAGGGGCACTGTAATGTGTAAAGGGGCTCTGTGATAAGGGGCACTGTAATGTGTAATGGGGCTCTGTGATAAGGGGCACTGTAATGTGTAATGGGGCTCTGTCATAAGGGGCACTGTAATGTGTAATGGGGCTCTGTGATAAGGGGCACTGTAATGTGTAAAGGGGCTCTGTCATAAGGGGCACTGTAATGTGTAAAGGGGCTCTGTGATAAGGGGCACTGTAATGTGTAAAGGGGCTCTGTGATAAGGGGCACTGTAATGTGTAAAAGGGGCTCTGTGATAAGGGGCACTGTAATGTGTAAAGGGGCTCTGTGATAAGGGGCACTGTAATGTGTAAAAGGGGCTCTGTGATAAGGGGCACTGTAATGTGTAAAAGGGGCTCTGTGATAAGGGGCACTGTAATGTGTAAAGGGGCTCTGTGATAAGGGGCACTGTAATGTGTAAAGGGGCTCTGTGATAAGGGGGAACTGTAATGTGTAAAGGGGCTCTGTGATAAAGAGGAAGTAAACCCTCACTAAAAAAAAAAATAAAAAAAAAAAACTGCAAGACAAAGGCATAATGAGCTAGTATGCATAGCATACTAGCTCATTATGAATAACTTACCTGAGATCGAACCCCCAAAGCGGGCCTCAGACCCTCCTCCGTCGCCGCCATGATACCCGGAGTGACTTACGGGTATCGCTACTCTGGCGCGGTGACTGGCCGGAGCAGCGATGACGTTACTCCTGCGCATGCACGCGGGTGCCGCCACTGACGGCATGATCGCCGTTAGAAGCGGCACGCTCAGTGCGCCTGCGCCCTATGTCTACGGCGCATGGGTGCCTGTCTTTTCTGAAAATATCTTCCAAACCTTTTAGGGGCACTGTAATGGGGGGCACTGTAACGTGTAAAGAGCTTCATGATGTGAAGCTGGCTGAAATGTTTTGGGGTGCTGTGATGTGTAAAGGGGCACTAGGACAAGAAGGAGACTGAAATGTAATGGGGGGCTGTCAGGGCCATCTTTTCCATTGGGCACGCTGGGCAGTTGCCCGGGGGCCCCGCTTGCCTGGGGGCCCCCACCGGCTGCCCAGCAACTCCAGTAAAAAATTGTGGAGAGTGACGGGTTAGAACTGCCCATGCCCAGTTTGCGGGAATCACAGAGAAGATCCGGTCCTCCACGAGTGCGGGGGGTTGCTGATGTAAGGGGGGAGTAAAAGCAAAAATGTAAGGGGGCACTGATATAAAGGTTCCCCCTCCTATATTAGTGACCCCCTTACCTTAGTGTATTTACTCTACAGAAGGTGGTCTCTGGTCACCAGAGTGCCCCCCACATCAGAGTTCCCCTTTACATCAGAGTCTGCAGGATTCCCCCTTACAATGCAAGGGGGAACTCAGTCTGCGGACCCTGATGTAAGTGGGAAAGAGAAAGCAGTGGACTCTGATATAAGGTGGCCTCTGGTCACCAGAGCCCCCCTCCACATCAGAGTTCCCTCCTTAGATCATGATCTGCAGCGTTCCCCTTTACATAAGAGTTCCCTTTCACTGTAAGGGGGAATCCTGCAGACTCTGATGTAAGAGGAAACTCTGTGCTGGCTGGGTTATAGTAACCTGACCTTCATGTCAATGAAGAAATGTATTTATTTTTTTACTTTTGTTTAACTTAAACACATTGGCCCAGATTCAAGAAGCTATTGCGCCCGCGCAACCATAGGTTGCGCGGCGCAATAGCTGTTTTGCTCCCGCGTAGCGAATGCCCCTGATTCAGGAACATCGCTACGCGGACTGCAGCCTAGGATATGACAGGCATAAGCCTCCTTATGCCTTCATATCTTAGGCTGCATTCTTGCGTTGGCCGCTAGGGGGCGCGGCCATTGTGATCGGCGTATAGTATGCAAATAGCATACTATCACCGATTCACAAAACTTGCCCGGGCCCAGCGCACGCCAGGTACGGAGTTTCCGTACGGCGGCTTTAGCGTAAGGCTGCCCCTTCTCATAGTAGGGGCAGCCAATGCTAAAGTATAGCCGCCCTTCCCGCTGGTGAAATTTGAATTTCACGTTGTTTACGTAAGTGATTCGTGAATGGCGCTGGACGCCATTCACGTTCACTTAGAAGCAAATGACGTCCTTGCGACGTCATTTGCCGCAATGCACGTCGGTAAAGTTTCCCGACGGAGCATGTGTTGTTCGCTCGGCGCGGGAGCGCGCCTAATTTAAATGATTCCCGCCCCCGGGATCATTTACATTAGGCGCCCTTACGCAGGGCAAATTAGCATAGCGCCCGCGCAATTTACGGAGCTACTGCTCCGTGAATCGCGGGCAAATCGAAATATTTGCGTGGGCGCAGAGCAAAAATCGTTGCCCTTTGCCCACGCAAATATTGCGCGGCTCTACCTGAATCTGGGCCATTGCTAATAGCACTAGCTACTGTATATGTTTATAGTTTAAACACGGAAAACTGTAATTTTAGGTACTTTTTTTGCAGTGGCAGTAAAAAATGTGGTTCTGCCAGTAAATTTTATGATTTTTGTCAGTAAATTCTCGTGCGTGATTGTGTAGACAGGGCCCCAGTGCACTGTATTGCCCGGGGGCCTATAATGCTCTTAAGATGACACTGGGGGCTGTGATGTGTAAAGGGGCACTAGGACAAGGAGACTGAAATGTAATGTGGACAGTGACACTGGAGCTACGTGTTTGTAAGTTTTAAACAGCTTAGATGCATGCCGGGGTCCGCATCGCTATCAGTGACTAGCCCGGCTGCTGCCTCCTTTCATAGCTCTGTGTACCTGCCTGTATACACTGTTTTTACCCTGCAAGTTTTGTTTTAGTAAAAACGGTATTACACCATTTCTGTTTTTGTGGCTCATTGCGGTGGAGCCGTTCTGAACTTTCTAGATTGGAGGATTGGAACACACAGTTCCTTCATGAGTAGTCATCTCTGTTGAATGTATTGGGAGTTGATTCTATTTGGAAGAGATTGCAATAGGAAGGATCCTAAAGAACCCTTTACATCAGTGGTTCTCAACCTTCTAGCGCCGTGACCCCTTGATAAAATTTCCCAAGTTGTGGGGACCCCTAACAGTAAAATTATTTGTGTGGCAAGACAAGTAATTTGCACCCCTAACCCACAGACATATAGCACTCCCTGAGCCCTTTCCACTCATACAGTGTTAAAACCCTTTATGGTAAATTTTAGGATGTACCACTCTCTTTGTTCTCCTTTCTTTCCATTGCATCTCTCTCTATCCTAATTTCTTGTTTCCCCCCATCCCTCTCTAGCCGTCTTTCTTGTTATTTCTCTTATTCTTTCTCTCCCTTTTTCTTGGTTCCTCCCCTTTTCCTCTCCCTTCCATGTATTCTCTATTTTTATTCCTTCACTTACTCCTTGGTGGGAGGCCACAGGAACATACCAGCTGGGCGGCCACAGGCTCCAAGGACAGCCCTGCTGGGGGGCCACAAAAGGCTGGGAGAGCGGTGCGGGCTTCAGGAACAACCCAGGATTCGGTGACCCCAGGCAAATCTTCATTTGACCCCCGAGGGGGTCCCGACCCCCAGGTTGAGAACCACTGCTTTACATGCTTGATGGTCATTTATGGCCCTATATTTCTGGTGAACGTATTTTGATTGTCACATCCGGTGAAGCACTTTATTATGCACGTTGCGCTTTCTGAAAGCACAGTGGTTGGAGCTTAAATCCGGAACACAGCACTTCTATTGCTATATCTATATTTGCATTTATTTGAACTTTTTATTTAATATTTAATTAATTGGTGTGTAGGTGTTGTTTGTGTGTGTGTGTGTGTGTGTGTGTGTGTGTGTGTGTGTGTGTGTGTGTGTGTGTGTGTGTGTGTGTGTGTAGGTGTATCAACGTCAGTAATCATTTCCCAAACCCTGTATGTTGTGTTCACTAAGATGCAGGTCCTTTAAAAAAATATATCAAAAATATCATTTTAAAATAAAGCCCAACTCCAGGAAAATAAACTGCTCCCTGCAGTGGAGCTGTGCTCTCACGGCAAGAATTAATTGCTTGTTCATGTCTAGGAGAACAATAAAAGGAAATGTACTGTATATACTAGAGTATAAGCCACATTTTTCAAATCATTTTTTTGTGCTGAAAATGCCCCCCTCTGCTTATACTCGAGTCACCTTTTTTGCACCTGATCTCCTGGACCATGGGGACCCAGTACCGGCCGGCCGTAGGCACATATGTAGCCCCACTCTTCCTCTACAAGTGTGAAAAGTCTGTTGTCCGGGGGACCTATGGCCGGGAAGTACCGATTTTTCAAAGCCGGGCACCCCTTCCATAGACTCCCATGTTAAACGTCAGTCTAGTCATGGACACAGTGAGGCATGCACATGGACACAGTGAGGCATGGGCACCATGAGGCATGCACATGGGCACAGTGAGGCATGCACATGGACACAGTGAGGCATGGGCACAGTGAGGCATGGACACAGTGAGGCATGGACACAGTGAGGCATGGACACAGTGAGGCATGGACACAGTGAGGCATGGGCACAATGAGGCATGCACATGGACACAGGCACAGTGAGGCATGCACATGGGCACAGTGAGGCATGGGCACAGTGAGGCATGCACATGGGAACAGTGAGGCATGGACACAGTGAGGCATACACATTGGCACAGTGAGGCATGCAGATGGACACCCTAGGCTTTCTACTCGAGTCAATACGTTTTCCCAGTTTAGTTTTTTGTGGTAAAATTAGGTGCCTCGGCTTATATTCGAGTATATATACGGTACTTATCTGATCCTCAGCTAGACCAGCCTCCACAGCTTCTACAACCCAGCGCTCCAGGGTTCTGACATCATCAACACCCATGCAGAGTCCATAATCCTGCTCTGGACATGAAGATGCCGATACCCGATCCTCCACTCCACAGTTGTTGTTTTTTATTATTTTTTTCTTCTATTCTATAGCTTTCATTCAAATTTATACCTGGTGATCCTGCCATGAAGATTCTGGCTTAGGCACTTCCTGTTATATGGTGACAATACCCAGTCTCCCAATTTTACTCCTATGTTATCACCCTGCCTCATACTGTAGGATTCCAAGTGACCATTCCAATTACACAGGTCCGGTCCTCTGTTGCAATCATCACTGGAGTGTATGAATGAAGATAAGAAATGGCTGCAAACAGATGACAGGAAACTAGCAGTACTGGGATACAACAAAGGATGAATACACACCTATTCCAGGTCAGTGACACAAAAAGCACCGCGGCCAAAGACTGGCAGGCAACCAATGGGAGGTCAACAATGGCGGCAAGTTTCTGTAACTACAGGTTTCCTTTCCTATGGAAAATCCTTTTCATATTTTCTTGGATGTGCTCCATCTTTCTCATACATTTGTTTTGTTAATCCACAACAAAACAAAATCAAGTTAAGGCACGGCAGCTGGCACAGGACTCCATGTCGCCAACGTCAAACAATTGCTAAGGTAACACAGAGGGCATGTAAGGATAGGATGGGGGAAACGTTTAACTAATGATGTTCTGGAGCCAATTTTACATTTTACTGATCAGCCTAACAAATCAGCGAGGACTAACATTGCTGCAGACAGGGCAGCCATTACAAATTTTGGGGCCCCTTACACAGCTTTAGGCAGGGCCCCCCCTGGAGCCGAGAACGGGGGGGGGGGCTGATGAAAAAAAAGTGTAATCTCTTCTCTCCTGACACGAGAGGGGGGGGGCCTTGCACCTTACGAGTGTAATGCAATAAAAAAAATATAAAAAATAAACGGGAGGGGGGCCGGCCGGACCATCGGGCCCCTTACAGGTGTATTGCAATAAATAAATAATGTAAAAAATAAAAAAAACGGAAGGGGGGCCAGCCGGGCCCCTTACAGGTGTAATGCAAAAAAAAAAAAAAATTATAAAATAAATAAATAAATGGGAGGGGGGCCTGGGGACCATCGGGCCCCTTACAGGTGTGATGCAAAAAATAAATAAATAAATAAAATGAAAATTAAAAAAAAAAAAAAAAAACGGAAGGGGGGCCAGCCGGGCCCCTTACATGTGTAATGTAAAAAAAAAATAAAAAATTATAAAATAAATAAATAAATGGGAGGGGGGCCTGGGGACCATCGGGCCCCTTACAGGTGTGATGCAAAAAATAAATAAATAAATAAAATGAAAATTAAAAAAAAAAAAAAAAAACGGAAGGGGGGCCAGCCGGGCCCCTTACAGGTGTAATGCCTGTACCCCCCTGATGGCGGCCCTGGCTGCAGATATAAAAGTACTAAGTAGATATGTGGCAAAACAATGTGATTTCCATTGTCATGCAATTCTGTGCGACTCAAGTCGCATTTGAAATTGCACTAGTGTGAACAGCACCTGAGGGTTAAGGGTACTTTCACACTGAGGCGGTAAAGTGGCGCTATTAGCGGCGCTTTACCATCGTTTTGCCACTATTTTCAGCCGCTAGCGGGGCGGGTTTAACCCCCTCTAGCGTCCGAAAAAGTGTTAAACCCGCCCAAAACAACGCTGCTTTGCCGGCGGTTTGGAGGCACTGCCCCGTTGATTTCAATGGGCAGGGGCGCTCCTACAGCGCCTCAAAGATGCGGCTGGCAGGACTTTTTTTTACCGTCCTGCCAGCGCAGCACTCCAGTGTGAAAGCCCTCAGGCTTTCACACTGGATATAAAGGAGCGGCTCTTTCAGGGCGCTATTTTTAGCGCAATAGCGCCTGCAAAGTGCCTCGGTGTGAAAGCAGCCTAAGAAAATGATAATCAGGGTTAAATAGTCAAAATAACTTGATAGTTTCATTCAGGGACTCTTGTGCTAAAAAAAGTGACTTTGTAATGATCTGCTGCTGACAGATGGAGTGGGTGCAGGGCCAGTGCTACCACTAGGCAAACTGGGCAGCCGCCTAGGGCGCACTGCTGCCTAGGACGGCCGTTCATTTGTGTTCCTACTCTCTTCTCTCTGCAGCAACTAAAGCCTCATGCACACAATCGGATTTTCCGCAGACAAAGCATCAAACTTTTGTCCGAAGGGCGTTGGCCATGAACTTGTCTTGCATACAAACGGCACACAATTGTCGGCCAACAAACACGAATGTGTTTTTTTTTCCAGCTCTTTAGCACCACCCTTTGGTAATTGGTGAGCATTGCATCTGAGCATGCGTGTTTGTACATTATGTCTGACAGGCTTGTGTACACACGATTGGAAAATCTGACAACAGACTGTTGTTCGCGGAAAATTTATTAGCCTGCCATCCAATATTTGTTGGCGAAAACTTAGACAACAATTGTCTGATGGAAAGTACAAACGGACGGATTTTAGGCCAACAGTCTGTCATCACACAATTCCCGTTGGAAAATTAGATTATGTGTACAAGGCTTAAGTCTCAGCATCAGCGCGCAGCAGCGGCGGAAAAATCTGGCTGTGTCCCGACTCCTGAATGAATGGAAGCAAGCAAACATTCATTTATGGGCGCTTGTGAGGCTTTATTGCTGGTGGTGGCCTGCATTTGATGGGCGCTTCATTAAAAAGGTGGGGTATACATGGGCAGGGCAAAGGGGGTGGAGTCAGAGGTGGAGCCAAGGGGGCAGCAAAAGGAGGTTTCGTCTAGGGCAGTGATGGCGAACCTTGGCACCCCAGATGTTTTGGAACTACATTTTCCATGGTGCTCATGCACTCTGCAGTGTAGATGAGCATTGTGGGAAATGTAGTTCCAAAACATCTGGGGTGCCAAGGTTCACCATCACTGGTCTAGGGTGTCAAAAATCCTTGCACCAGCCCTGAGTGGGCGGTACCTGGTTCTGAGATTGGTAGATGTAAGAGATGCTAGTCTAACTGGCAGCTCTGTGGAGGTAAGGAGGTGACCCCCTTCTTTTTTTTCCATTTATTTGTTTTTTTTATTTTTATATTCAAGGTCACAGAGAGATGTTAACATAACAAAAGCAAGGAATTCATAATCATATACATATTATCGTTCCAGACAGCGAAAAACACAAAAAAAGTAGCAACCAACCAGGCTTATCCAATCCTCTCCCTTACCCTATTGTTGTATAATTAACAACACATCTTAAACCTTTTAATTGGAATCTCTAGAGAAACTGTATTGTTCTCATACACCTTAGACCTCTCTGTTCCCTTGTCCCTATATACCCTACCTATCTCTCCCTCTAACAAAGAAAAAAAAAAAAAAAGGGCCCCTCCCCTTCCAACCCCCCCCCCCCCCCCCTATCCCCTGCACAAGAAATGGAGGGACTATCTCTTATTTCTATTCATCGGAATCCTATACACACTCCTCCCGGGGATGACTCTTCACTCCTTATTCTACTCCTCCAATAGTCTCATCCCCTCTTCAGAATACATAAACAGATTCCATCCTGTCCATGTTTCCACATACTGCTCTCTTTTATTTCGGGCGGAAAGAACTAGATCTTCTATGGCTCCTATCTCTCGGACTCTATTAAGCCATCTCGTAATAGAGGGTGGCCTAGTGTCTCTCCACTGTAAAGTTATTCCACTTTTAGCAGCATTTATCAAATGACATAGCACCGATTTTTTATACGCTCGCACCGGGATCTGTGAACTGTGGAGCAAGAAAAAAGGCCGGATCATCCGGTATCTGGATTTCCGTGAATTTTTGAGATATTCTCTGGACTTCCAACCAATATTTTCTTACTTTTACACAGGACCAAAATATGTGCAACAAAGTTCCCTGTTCCAGTCCACATCTCCAGCAATACTCTGAGTTTTCTATAGAAAAATGTTGCATCTTTACTGGAGTGTAGTACCATTGGGTCAATAGTTTGTAGTTGGATTCCTGTATTCGCGTAGATACTGATGAGTTTAGTGCTAGATAGATAATGTGTTTACGCTGAATTAGTGAAAAATTCCTCCCCAGATCTCTTTCCCATTTATTAATTCCCGGCAACACAAAGTCCTCCTGAGGAGAATTCAACAGTCTATACATCTTAGAACTCACTCGTTGTGTTGGTTCCTCATCATCGCAATAGCTCTCAAATTTTGTTAACTGTCGCCGGAAATTAGACGGTTGTCCTAGGGATCTCATAAAATGATTTACTTGTAATGCTTGCCAAAAGCTTAACTCAAAGTTTCCCCCTGGCTTCATTAAGGCATCGATGGATGGCCAAGTTTCTGTTTGCAAAAAATGTGAGACCTGCACCATGCCCTTTTCTTTTAGTTTGTTGAATACTGCTCCCTCTGTTCCTGGTTTAAAAACTGGGTTCCCCATTATAGGGAACAAGGGAGATTGGCTCGTTGAAAACTTTGGATTTCTGCAGACTTTAGCTGCAATTAGCAGCGTTGGGCCGATTATAGGGTGTTTCTTCAACTTACTTGGTAATACATTGTAGCACCAGGGGGCTCTGCATAATGATATTGGGCTAATCTGTTGCTCTATATCAACCCAACGTTTGTAATACCTATGTCTGCACCAATCTACCAATCTTGTCAGGTGGGCCGCTTGATAGTACTTAGCAATATCTGGGACTGCCATCCCCCCAAAGCACTTGGGTAGCCTCATCACCTCTTTTTTTATCCTTGGTCGTTTCCCTGCCCATATAAATTTCATTAGGAGGGAACTCATTTGCTGGAGAAAGGCCGCTGGTATAGTAATTGGTATAGTCTGAAACAAATACATAATTTTTGGCAGGATACTCATCTTAACTATGTTGTTTCGGCCAAACCATGAGTGTAGTCCATGTTGCCATTTCTCAAGCAGAGTTCTTACCGAATTAAAAAGTGGTGGGAAATTTATTTTAAAGACTTCCTTTATGTTTGCTGGAATCAGGGTACCCAAGTATTTTAGCGCAGTTTTCCACTTAAATCCAAAATTTTGCTGTATTATCTTACGCTTCTGAGGTGACATTCATCACACTCATCGCTTCGGATTTGGCCTGACCCCCTTCATCTGTCCATACCGATGTCAAGACTTGTGAAATGAATTCATCTGTGGGCCATGGGAAAGATGCTCCACGCACCCGAAGACAACAGGAACCAAAAACCTCTACAGCAGTGATTAGAATGTCACCTTCCTGTGAAGTACCACTCGTGCGCTCACACCTCCGCCAAGATGGCACTGGTTGGAAGTACATCCAGAAGTGGTGAAGTCACAGCGTCTCAGGAGCAAGACACCGCCATCTTGGTCCACCTTGTGCTCCAGACCAAAACACAACAGCTGGAAACCAGTGTCCTGGCTCTGCAGCAATGAGGGAGAGATGCCCAGGGTGCTATTGGACAGATGCTTGCAGATGGGGGGGGACAGTTGCTTACCCTCCCCCCAGTGGGACTGAAACCTCAGGCAAAAAATAAAAGAGGGAGTAACCCCCAGGGAGGGCCTCCAGTGGCCCCTGTCCTGAGCTGCCTGACCTCCCTAGAGGCTTTTGGAGGTAGTAGGCCCTCGCAACCATAACAGAGCCTAGAAGAAAATAACAAATCCCGTTGGTCTAGAGCAGAGGTCTCCCAACGTTGGCCCGAGGGCCAGATGTGCCCTTTTCTAGCCTTTATCCGACCCTTGGGGCACTATTTCTTCCACTGATACCAATGATGGCATACTATTCCTCTTACTAATAAGGGGCACTACTATTCCTCCTACTGATCACCAACCTTGAGGCCATATTTACTCTGACTGATGCTGGGCCCGCCCCCCCCCCCCCCCGCGCAGGCCGTGATCCGGCCCTCCAAAAGTCTGAAGGACAATAAACTGGCCCTTGGTTTGAAAAGTTTGGAGACCCCTGGTCTAGAGGAAACACAAGAACGGAGGCACTGAGGTATGTGATGATTTTTAAATTGTGGAGGATGCATTTCCTGTTTTAGGTGGGAGGAGCCCTGGAAGACAACTTGAGAAAATACCTTTAGCATCCCTTCCATCCCGAAGTAGAATATTCATTCTACAAAATCAAGACATTGACTTGGTACTCAAACAAAAAGTCATTGAAAATTAGTCAAATCCATAAAGTCACCATCAAAAAAATCAGACGAGCAATTTTTATATTTGTTTCGTCTGAACATTTGAATAAAAAGTCAACAGGTATAAGGTCAACATTAGCTCTTAAGTTTGAACATGAAAGAGGATTAAGTGTGATTGACTTACAATATAAAAGTATTGGGACATCTGCTTTTACACACACATGAACCTTAATGGCATCCAAGTCGTAAGCCTCATACACACGATCGGACTTCCAGCGGACTTTTCGGTGGTCCGAAGGGTGTTGTCCGTGAACTTGGTATGCATACACATGGCACAACATTTTCAGCCAACATTCACCAAACCATGTGGTTTTTCAGCCCTTTACCACCATCCCTTGGGCAACTTCTGCTATTGTTGTCTGATGTTTAGCATTGGTTCCGAGCATGCGTGTTTGTAGTTTTTCAATTTTAGTTGGACGGATTTGTGTACACACGATCGGATAAACCGACGTAACAGATTTATTGCCAAACAGTTGGTGAGCATGAACGGCCAACATTTTTTGTCGTTAATTGAGCCAACAATTGTCTGATGGAGCATAAATACGGTCCATCAGACAATTATAGCCATACAATTGGATCGTATGTACAAGGCTTTAGTCTGTAGGGTTCAATATTGAGTTGGCCCACCCTTTGCAGCTATAACCGCTTCAACTCTGGGAAGGCTGTCCACGGGAATGTTTGACCATTCTTCCAGAAGTGCATTTGTGAGGTCAGGCACTGATGTGGACGAGAAGGCCTGGCTCGCAGTCTCTGCTCTAATTTGCCCCCAAATGTATTCTATGGGGTTGAGGTCAGGACTCAGTGTAGGCCAGTCAAGTTCTTCCACCCCAAACTCGCACATCCCATGTCTTTATGGACCTTGCTTTATGCACTGGTCCAAATAATTTGGTGGAGGGGGGGGGGATTATGGTGTGGGATTATTTTTCAGGGGTTTGGCTTGGCCCTTTCCAGTGAAGGGAACTCTTAAGGGGTCAGCATACCAAGACATTTTGGACAATTTCATGCTCCAAACTTTGTGGGAATAGTTTGGAGACGACCCCTTCCTGTTCCAACATGACTGCACACCAGGCACAAAGCAAGGTCTATAAAGACACTGGCCCAGATTCAAGAAGCAATTGCGTCTGCGTAACCATAGTTACGCAGCGCAATTGCTTACTTGCACCGGCGCTTCGAATGCTCCCGATTCAGGAACCTCGTTACGCCGACGGCAGCCTAAGATATGACTAGCATAAGGCTCTTATGCCAGTCATATCGTAGGCTGCATTCTTACGTTGGCCGCTAGGGGGCGTTCCCGTAGTGGTCAGCGCATAGTATGCAAATTGCATACTAACACCGATTCACAACCCTACGCGAGCCCTGCGTACGCAGTTTACGTACGGCGGTTTTCGCGCAAGGCTGCTCCTGCTATTAGCAGGGGCAGCCCATGTTACGTATACCCGTTGTTCCCGCGTCGCGAAATTTGAATTTTACGTAGTTTGCGTAAGTGAATCGTGAATGGCGCTGGATGCCATTCACGTTCACTTTGAAGCAAATGACGTCCTTGTGACGTCATTTGCCGCAATGCACGTCGTGAAACTTTTCCGAGGGAGCATGCGCTCTACGCTCGGCGCGGGAACGCGCCTAATTTAAATGATTCCCGCCCCCTACGGGATCATTTAAATTGGGTGCTCTTGCGCCGGGCATTTTGCCGGCGCGCCCACACAATTTACGGAGCTTATGCTCCGTGAATCGAGGGCAGCACAAAAAAATTGCGGGGGCGCAGGGCAAAATCGTTGCCCTGCGCCTCCGTAATAAATGAGCAAATCTCTTTGAATCTGGCCCACTGATGAGCGAGTTTGGGGTGGAGGAACTTGAGTGGTCTGAACCTTGTGGGCAGACTTCCCAGAAGAGTTGAGGCTGTTATAGCTGCAAAGGGAGGGCCAACTCAATATTGTAACCTACAGACTAAGACCGGGAAGCCATTAAAGTAGATGTGCGGGTAAAGACAGGTGTCCCAATACCTTTGGCAATATAGCGTATATAGACAACTGCTCTCAGTGGATTTCTTTAAATCAGGCCGGTGATATTAAAGCACAATACAGACAACCAACCTTTCTAGTTTTAGGCACAAGAACAAAAAGTTTTCTTAATTTTGTTATTTATCCATGTATTTCATAAAAATGATAATGTCATCCTACCTCAGGTCTACCAATGCTCCTCCGTACTCGGGCACCAACTCCCTCTGACTGCTCCACACTCAGGACTGTCTTCACCACGTTTCTACAGGTCATCCTTCCGACTTGAGAGAGCATACACACGTTGGGATCCCGGTTGGAGTATTGAGGTCTGTAACACGTGTCAACAGTTTCAGCTTGAGAATTCAGTGCACGGCTTCCAAAAAGCCTCCACAAAAGCAAAGCGATGACTGTTCTTATAAGCATGAACTACGGGGCAGGATATTCCGATTCCTATGTTTATTTTGTTAACCAAATTAAAAAAAAATAAAAAAACATTCTGAGAACATGATGAATGCATTCCACCGAGCATGCCAGATCTTTACAGGAAGCCAAAATAAAAGTAAACTTTATGTAATTATACAGATGCAAACCTACATATGTGTCAATAAATAAGGACCACAGATGGACTTGTGTACACTGATGCCACGTACACACGATCATTTTTCGCCATGAAAAAAAACGTTGTTTTTCAAAAACGTCATTTAAATGATTGTGTGTGGGCTTCACATCATTTTTCAGGTTCTGAAAAACTACAAAAAATAAAATCGAACATGCTGCATTTTTTAACGTAGTTTTAAACAATGTCGTTTTTCGGGTTGTAAAAAATGATCGTGTGTGGGCTAAAACGACGAAAAAAATCCGCGCATGCTCAGAAGCAAGTTATGAGACGGGAGCGCTCGTTCTGGTAAAAATACCGTTCCTAATGGAGTAAGCACATTCATCACGCTGTAACAGACAAAAAAGCGCAAATCGTCTTTTACTAACACGGAATCAGCTAAAGCAGCCCAAAGATGAATGGAACTTCCCCTTTAAAGTGCCGTTGTACGTGTTGTACGTCAGCGCTTTGCTAGATAATTTTTTAAAAACGATGGTGTATGGACAACATCGTTTTAATGATGAAGTTGGGAAAACGTCGTTTTTTAGACATGCTGAAAAATGATCGTGTGTACGCGGCATTAGACGTCTCCTGAAGCACCTAAGAGGCTCCAATATGCAAGTCTTGAGTTTTGTAGAGAAGAAGGTCAGGCTCCAACCCATCCACACAACTTCTAAGGCCCCGTACACACGACCGAACATGTCTGCTGAAACTGGTCCACGGACCAGTTTCAGCAGACATGTTCGGTCGTGTGTACGGTCGACCGGACAGGTTTCCAGGGGACATTTGTCCAGGGGACCGTTTTCCAGCGGACAAATGTTTCTTAGCATGCTAAGAAACATGTCCGCTGGAAGCCTGTCCGTCGGACATGTTCGGTCGTCTGTACAGACTCACCGTACATGTCCGCTCGGCCGCCATCTCTCGCATGCGTCGAAGTGATTCGACGCATGCGTGGAAGCATTGACCTTCCAGGGCCGCGCACGTCGCTGCGTAATCGTCGCGGCGACGGCGCGGCCACGTCACAGCGTATCGTGTACGCGCGGATTTCTGTCTGATGGTGTGTACAATCATCAGAGAGAAATCTCTGGGCGGACATGTCCGCTGAAAACGGTCCGGCGGACCGATTTCAGCAGACAGTCCGTCCGTGTGTACGAGGCCTTATGGAAAGAAATGATGTGTGAGGATCCATTCACACCTGGGGCAACACCGCCACTGATCTCCACAAGCTAGAATGAACCTGGAAGGGACTTCTGGCTTATGGCCTCAGAGGTCTAAAGGACTCCAGATATCTCGCTAAAGAGAACGTGTGATTTATTATAATTGCATCTCCACCTCCAGCCAAAAATTTAGGCTGAAATTGGACCTGAAACAGTGAACCAGGATGCATTGGACCCCTACTGTGAGGTGCATGCGGCAATAGTGTGAACCCAGCCTTACAGTCCCGCTGACCTGGAGCCCATCGATCACCCGCTAGGAGACCTCGTATAGCCGCCTCACTGTTCCGGGTCTTAGAAATCCCCTTGGTTTAATCTCCTAAACGTACCTCGTCAGGAGGTATGTTTAGGAGCATTCTAATTAGTCAGTGCCACGCATGTGCGGCTCCGACCACTCAGACTCTGCATAACCCGTCCTGTCACCGCAGGCAAGAGGAGAGAAAGCTGCAGAGATTTCAAATCCCCAGACTGGTAAAGCGGCTATACTATCTATCAGAATGGTGATTGCCGGACTCCAGGTTAGCGGGACCGGGTGCGATGGGAAGGGGGTCCAGTGTAAGTTCACCTTACAGATTTTTTGTAAAGGTGAACTTACACTTTAAAGCGAAGCTCCACCCAGAAGGTCAACTTGTTCACACCCCCCCCCCCCTTTCACTGCCAGATGTGGTACTTTTTGGGGGGGAGTGGGTACCTAGTTTTGACAGGTACCCGCTCCCACTTCCTGATAAGATTATTGCAAAGCGATCTACGTCAAGTCCAGACCCTCCTCCTCCGCCGCCTTCTGGGACCTGTGTGTTTGTCCCAGAAGATGGCGGGACCATTCAGAAAACGCAGCGTGACTCGCGCATGCGCAGTAGGAAACCGGCTGTGCAGCCCTTACTTGCAATGCCGGCACCTGCACCCAAAGCCGATAGACGAATCTGCTTGAGATGCCGCCATTGCGAGATCCCTGGACAGGTAAGTGTCCTTATATTAAAAGTCGGCAGCTAAAGCATTTGTAGCTGCTGACTTAAAAAAAATATATATTTTATTTTTTACACAATGGAACTCCCCTTTAAATAGTAAATTATATTATTTGAATATTTGACTTTCTGGAAACTAGAAAGTAAAAAAAAAATAAAAAATTAAAGTTACACCCAGGAGTTAACTGCCCCAAAAAAATGTTTAGCCCGGCCACCCCCACATGACAGTACACACAAAAACATTGCTTACACTACATGTTACACATCACCACACAGGCTGAAGTGAGAGCAATCCCAAGGTATTTAGCAGTTTATATTTACTAAAATAATTACATTTCCATGTTCTGTGTATTGTGGGGACCAGATAGATATAGTGAATGCAGGGTCCTGGGTTTAGTAGCACTTTAAAGTAGAACTATAGGCAAAAGGAAGGATTACAGTATAATCTCTGTCTGATTTTTTTTTATTTTTTTTTGCCATCGGTGTCCCTTCACAAAGATTTTTTCCTCGCTTCTCCACTCCAAAACGAAAAAAAATAAACGTTTTGCCGTTAGGTATACTTTAACTTTAGAGTATTTATTATTAATCTTGCACTTGATAAGCAGCTATACAAATATTGTGTGGCATAAAAAGAAAACAAATAAATGGAATTACCACTATTTTCTTCTCCTGGGTCCCTGCTTTCAGAAAATATATGTTTGGGGGGAGGGGTTAACAAATCTTCAGACTTAAAACTAGGGGTCGACCGATTATCGGTGTGGCCAAAATTAACTTTTTTTGAAGCATTGGTATCGGTCACAAACTTATCAATGTTACCGATATTGGTTCAAGGGGTTGTACCAGGGTGATGCATGCAACTGCAGGCATTGCCCCAGTACCGTTCTTCAGAGCGAACAGTCAGCTTTCTTGTAATAACAACCAATGAGGCTCAGCAGCCGCTCGGCTTTTAATAAAAGCAGCGGAAGGGGACACCCCTGCCGCCCTGCCCAGATCCCTCATTCCACCAGGAGGCCCGAGCGTTTCGGGCCGGCGCATCCTCTGACTGGCCGAAGACCCCGAACAAAGCAGATCGGCTTTGCTTGGGTCTCGGATTTAGTAACCCTGAAGTACGGATGAGCTCAGTGATTAGCGCAGCGCTATGCCGACTTCCTGGCGGGCTCTGCACGTGGGGTTTGCGAACACGCCGGAGCTCATCCTTATTGAAAGTATTCAAAACTTTAAGATCTGTGTTTTTGAATACTTTCTTTTATTTATTTTTTTAAATGGTACCGTTATGACATCGCTTCTGGGTAAGGCTGAGCTCCGGCGTGTTCGCACAGTCAACGTGCAGAGCTCGCCATAAAGTCTGCACGGCACTGCGCTAATCACAGGCAGGGAGACATTGTCCCGATGCTCGGCTGAAGAGATCGGGAAATGTCTCCCTGCCTGTGGTTAACGCAGCGCCGTGCAGACTTCCTGGCGGGCTCTGCACGTGGACTGTGCGAACACACCGGAGCTCAGCCTTACCCAGAAGCGATGTCATAACGGTACCATTTAAAAAATAAAATAAAAGAAAGTATTCAAAAACACAGATCTTAAAGTTTTGAATACTTTCAATAAGGATGAGCTTCGGCGTGTTCGCAAACCCCACGTGCAGAGCGCGACACGAAGTCGGCACTGCGCTGCCCTAATCACAGGCAGGGAGACATTTCCCGATCTCTGCAGCCGCGCATCGGGACAATGTCTCACTGCCTGCGATTAGCACAGCGCAGTGCCGACTTCCTGGCGGGCTTTGTGAACACGCCGGAGCTCATCCTTACTTTCAAGTGCAGTGGAGGGGCTTGGGGTCTTATAGATCCCCGATCCCTCCATAAAGAGAACCTGTCACAAAGGAGGTTTACATTCCTTGTGACAGCAATAACAGTGATAAAAAAAATAAAAAAAAAGGACAGTGTAATAGGGCCAGATTCAGATACAAGATACGACGGCGTATCTTCTGATACGCCGTCGTATCTCTGAGTGCGGGAGGTCGTATCTATGCGCCTGATTCAGAGAATCAGTTACGCATAGATATCCCTAAGATCCGACAAGTGTAAGTGTCTTACACCCTCGTATCTTAGGCTGCATTTTCAGGCTGGCCGCTAGGTGGCGCTTCCGTATGTTTACGCGAGGAATATGCTAATTAGGTAGATACGGCGATTCAGAAACGTACGTTCGGCCGGCGCAATTTTTTACGTCGTTTACGTTCGGCTTTTTTCGGCGTATAGTTACCCCTGCTATATGAGGAGTAGCTAATATTAAGTATGGCATTCGTTCCCGCGCCGAGTTTTGAAATTTTACGTCGTTTGCGTAAGTCGTTCGCGAATAGGGCTGTACGTCATTTACGTACACGTTGAATCCAATACGTCCTTGCGGCATACTTTAGAGCAATGCACACTGGGATATTTTACGGACGGCGCATGCGCCGTTCAAAAAAAACGTCAAAAACGCAGGGTCAAGTAAAATTTAAATAAAACACGCCCCCAACATCCCCATTTGAATTAGGCGGGCTTACGCCGCCACACATACGTTACGCCGCCGTAAATAAGGGCGCAAGTCCTTTCTGAATACAGAACTTGCGCCCAAAGTTACAGCGGCGTAACGTATCGGAGATACGTTACGCCGGCAGATAGATACACAAATCTATTTGAATTCGGCCCACAAAGTTTAAATCTACAGATTATCGGCACCTGATATTGGCTATTGACCTGACAGGCAGCCGAAAAATCGGTATTGACCCTGAAAAAACGATATCGGTCGACCTCTTCATAAAACAACCATTTCAAATATGTGTGTAAAAAAAAAAAATCCCAAAATCACAATGGCAATGATAGGGTTAATTGGCCCAAAAAAGTGTCAAAATGTGTTAAAAAGCCTGTGTACAAACACAGTAAAAAAGAAGAAGCTCTCTGATGTGTGAACCTACTGTAGGCTAAATCTTAGGTAAGTACATTGATAAAGAGAGCCCATAGGGTGATCTGAGCTGTAGTAGGCACACTTACCTGCCTGTGTGTGTTCTGGGACGGTGCTGGGGATGATGACACTGCACAGCCTCTCCAGTCTTCTTAAACTCTCCCCTTGCTCACCATGATTCAGCAATAACACCATAGAGAGGAGTGTATGGGAGGGTGGATAGAGAGGAGTGGATGGGAGGGTGGATAGAGAGGAGTGGATGGGAGGGTGGATTGAGGGCAGTGTGTGTGATCACTAACACTCTGCAAGTCACCGTGAGACACACACAGCAGCTCTGCCAGCACCATAGGGCGGCTCCCTGCTGTGCCCAGCCCTGTGTGTGTACTCCTGCACTGTACTGTGCCCACTTCTATACGAGCTGTCAGCCCCAACTCACCTGTCAACTCAGATAACAACAACACTGCTGACAACAGCCCACCCGGCCAATCCAGGAAGTCCCACCTCTTCCCCAGACTGGCAGGCGGATGAACCAATTATAGAAAAGTTGTGGTTACCATGGTGACGGATGTACACAAATAAATTGTATGTCCTTTTTATTCCCACAAATAGAGCTTCTTTTTTTATTTTTTTGTGGTATTTGAACCCTTCTGCCGTTTTTATCTTTTGCACTATAAACAAAAAAAGGCAGACAATTTTAACCACTTAACCCCCGGACCATATTGCTGCCCAAAGACCAGAGCACTTTTTGCGATTCGGGACTGCGCCGCTTTAACTGACAATTGCGCGGTCGTGCGACGTGGCTCCCAAACATAATTGGCGTCCTTTTTTCCCCACAAATAGAGCTTTCTTTTGGTGTTATTTGATCACCTCTGCGGTTTTTATTTTTTGCGCTATAAACAAAAATAGAGCGCCAATTTTGAAAAAAATGAATATTTTTTACTTTTTGCTATAATAAATATCCCCCAAAAATATATAAAAAAAAAATGTTTTTCCTCAGTTTAGGCCGATACGTATTTTTCTACATATTTTTCATTAAAAAAAATCGCAATAGGCGTTTATTGATTGGTTTGCGCAAAAGTTATAGCGTTTACAAAATAGGGGGTATTTTTATGGCATTTTTATTAATATATTTTTTTTACTAGTAATGGCGGCGATTTTTTTTCGTTACTGCGACATTATGGCGGACACTTCGGACACTTTTGACACATTTTTGGGACCATTGGCATTTTTATAGCGATCAGTGCTATAAAAATGCATTGGATTACTATAAAAATCGCTGATCACCGCCATAGCTCCCAACTGTCCCTGATTTCGAGGGACTGTCCCTGATTTGGAGCAATGTCCCTCTGTCCCTCATGCCTCCTCATTTGTCCCTCATTTTGGTCAGATCTATATAGATGTATAAAAAAAATCACTTTTTATCTATCAAAAAGTGTTTTCCAGCCCTAAACCTTTCATCTGATTTCTAAATTGCTGTATTTGTAAATTCCAAAAGCCAATATAAAGGAATAGTAGTGGTAAAAAAAAAGCAATCTTGTTTTTTGTACAATTCTCCTTTAAGGGGCGTGGCAAAGGGTGTGTCTGCATACTTTTGCTGATAGGTGTCCCTCAGTGCCCTCTCAAAAAGTTGGGAGGTATGATTACTGCCATTACTAGTAAAAAATAATAATACAAATGTCATAAAAGTATACCATAGTTTGTAGATGCACAAACCAATCAATATAAGCTTATTGTTTTTATTTTTATTTTTTTACCAAAATTATGTAGCAGAATACATATTTGCCTAAATTGGTGAAGAAATTCGATTTTTTACATTTTTTTTTTTTTTATTGGGAGGAATATCAAAAAGTAAAAAATATTGTTTTCTTTTTAACTACTTGCCGACCAGCCGCCGTCATTCTACGGCGGCAGGTCGGCTCTCCTGGGCGAGAGCCCGTAGTATAACGTCGGCTCTTTGAGCGGCCACTAGGCCGCTTGCTCCCGACTCCCGTTCGTGTGCCCGGCGATTGCTCGTTACAGAGCGGGGACCGGGAGCTGTGTGTGTAAACTGTGTGGCATTTTTATAGTAATCCAATGCATTTTTATAGCACTGATCGCTATAAAAATGCCAATGGTCCCAAAAATGTGTCAAAAGTGTCCGAAGTGTCCGCCATAATGTCGCAGTAACGAAAAAAAATCGCCGCCATTACTAGTAAAAAAAATATATTAATAAAAATGCCATAAAAATACCCCCTATTTTGTAAACGCTATAACTTTTGCGCAAACCAATCAATAAACGCCTATTGCGATTTTTTTTAATGAAAAATATGTAGAAAAATACGTATCGGCCTAAACTGAGGAAAAACATTTTTTTTTTATATATTTTTGGGGGATATTTATTATAGCAAAAAGTAAAAAATATTCATTTTTTTCAAAATTGGCGCTCTATTTTTGTTTATAGCGCAAAAAATAAAAACCGCAGAGGTGATCAAATAACACCAAAAGAAAGCTCTATTTGTGGGGAAAAAAGGACGCCAATTATGTTTGGGAGCCACGTCGCACGACCGCGCAATTGTCAGTTAAAGCGGCGCAGTCCCGAATCGCAAAAAGTGCTGGACACCTATCAGCAAAAGTATGCAGACACACCCTTTGCCACGCCCCTTAAAGGAGAATTGTACAAAAAACAAGATTGCTTTTTTTTTACCACTACTATTCCTTTATATTGGCTTTTGGAATTTACAAATACAGCAATTTAGAAATCAGATGAAAGGTTTAGGGCTGGAAAACACTTTTTGATAGATAAAAAGTGATTTTTTTTATACATCTATATAGATCTGACCAAAATGAGGGACAAATGAGGAGGCATGAGGGACAGAGGGACATTGCTCCAAATCAGGGACAGTCCCTCGAAATCAGGGACAGTTGGGAGCTATGGCGGTGATCAGCGATTTGTCGGGACTGCGACACCTTACTGACATTTTTGACACTTTTGTGGGAACCTGTCACATTATTATAGTAATCAGTGCTAAAAATATGCACTGTCACTGTACTAAAGACACTGGCTTGGAAGGGGTCAGTGGCGGCCGCTCCATAAGGGGTGCCCCCCATCTATGCGTCTGGCCCTCTAATCTACATGCGGGGCGCAGGATGCATGGATTCCAATGGGGTATTTTTTTTCTTTTTAAGCACGTGATTCGAGCCAGAGGCCAGAGACTTAAAAAAAGGGAGGGCTCGGGGCGACGAGCTCACCCACTTGTGTGACAATAGCGAATAAATATAATGTGGTAATCACCGCCGTCCGTGTCTCCCGTGTGGGTGGGGGTGTGTTGGGTGTCTGCCACCATCCATTTCCCGTGGGGATGGGTGTTGGTGTTAGTTTGTGCCGCCCCCAAAAAAATAGTGAGCACCAGCCGCCACTGGAAGGGGTTAACATCCCTAGGGGATGCTTTCTAACTGTGTGGGGTATAGACTCACTGGATGAACAGAGAGGTCCGTGTTCCATCTTGCTTAGCAGGAACACAAGATCACTCATTTCATTCCTGTCAGGACAGCGATTCTGCCTTGTTTACATTGGCAGATTGCCGTTCTGTGTCTCTGGGGAGCGATCGCAGGTGGCCGGCGGGCATCCGTGAGACCAGTTGATTGGCTCCCCCTCTGGTCAATCAGTGCAATCAGGTACATCATTTTGTGCAATAGAACCGACCGGTTGGCAAGTGGTGAAAGGAGTAGATCCCAGGGCTGGAATTCCAACCAGGGGCTAGATTCAGGTACTTTTACGGTGGCGTAACGTATCCCGTTAACGTTACACCGCCGCAAGTTTTAAGCGTAAGTGCTTGATTCACATAGCACTTGCCTGTAAACTTGCGGCGGCGTAACGTAAATCCGCCCGGCGCAAGCCCGCCTAATTCAAATGGGGCGTGTACCATTTAAATTAGGCGCGTTCCCGCGCCGAACGTTCTGCGCATGCTCCATTAGGAAATTTCCCGCCGTGCTTTGCGCGAAATTACGGCGCCCCGACGTGTTTTTTGAACGGCGACGTGCGTTACGTCCTTTCGTATTCCCGGACGTCTTACGCAAACAAACAAAAAATGTAAAATTTGACGCGGGAACGACGGCCATACTTTAACATGGCTGGTCTAAATATAAGCCATTAAATAGGACTCACAACTTTACGACGGGAAAAGCCGACTAGCGACGACGTAAGAGAATGCGACGAACGCGCGTACCTTCGTGGATCGCCGTAAACAGCTAATTTGCATACCCGACGCGGAAAACGACGCAAACTCCACCCAGCGGGCGCCGGAGTATTACACCTACGATCCGAAGGCGTACGAAGCCGTACGCCTGTCGAATCGAAGCCTAAAGCCGTCGTAACTTGTTTTGAGGATTCAAAACAACGCTACGACGCGGCAAATTTGAAAATATGCCGGAGTATCAGTAGATACGCCGGCGTATTTCAACTGTGAATCTAGCCCCAGGTCTTTAGGCAGAACTAATCCAATCCATTTAATCGTTTCCCAAAATAATTACATAAAGTAGAACTAAGAGCCAGTTCACACTGGTCCGAGATGTACTCCGACTTCCAGGGCACAAGACGCATGATATGTCAAAACGAATGGTTCCCTATGAGAGCCGTCTTAACTGGTCCGACTTTTGTCGGTCTGACTTTGAAAATGCTTGCTGCACTACTTTGGTCCAACCTGTGCACGATTATAGCCCATTGATTTGAATGGAAGTCGGAATCATCATCTTAACTGATCCGACTTGTGGTGCAACTTGTGCTCTGAGGATCTTGAGGGGAAAGCCCCACCAAAAAAAAAATGTGTGCCCCCCCCCCCCTAATCCATACCAGATCCTTCGGGAGGTGGTTGTGGGGGGTCTGCGGGCAGGAGGGTTATCGGAATCTGGAAGCCCTTTAACATCTGGGCCCCCAGAATCCCACCCCCCTGTGTGAATGAGTATGGAGTACATTGTACCCCTACCTATTCACCCCTTAAAAAAAGTGTAGTAAAAATAAAAACAAGTTTTGGCAGTTTTTGACAAGTCCTTTAGCTTCTTTCTCTGGTTCCACCACCACCACTGTGTTTTTCTTTTGGTCTTCTCTTCCACTGCTGTCTTCTCCCTCCGATGCTGTGTTCTATTCCAGTCCTCTGCTGACCCTGGCTCCTGCCTTTGTGTCATCTCTGATGTCTGCCGGTTCTTATATAGACATGGTGTTTTGCTATCTGGGGACATCACCCCTGCCCCATATGGTCCAGTGTCAGGGGGGGGGGTCCCCTCCTTCCTTTCCTGACCTCAAATAAGGGTCTGTTATGGATTTGGGGGGGGGGGAACCCACGCCGTTTTTTTTTTGTTTTTTTTTTAACAGATCCGTTTTGTTTTTTTAATTGTGGTGTGGGGTCTTGATGAAGAAATTGGCATGGGGTCCCCCACAAGATCTATACCAGACTCTTATCTGAGCAAGCAGCCTGGCATGCCAGGAAAGGGGGGGACAAGCGAGCACCCCCCCCCCCTCTTGAACCATACCAGGCAGCATAGTTCCGTATATTAACGTGTTCTCTTGAACTCTACACTTTCTCAAATGATGGAGAATATATATTCAATTCTTTTAAACCATTCCCTCATCATGGACTTTCAGGGTCTAACCATTTTTTTGGTATTGTACCTTTTGCTGCGTTCATCAAATATGGCACTATTGTATTCTTATATTGTTTTAATGTATTATGGAATAGATAATGTCACGGGTCGGTAATATCCATTTCTGTGATCTCCCTATGTATTGTCATACTTTCTGCCAATAGTCCTGTATCTTTGGGCATTCTGACCATATACAGTATGTGCCATAGTACCTTTCAGGTTGTCCCCCCTCCAGCACAATGAGGAGTTTCTCCGATTGGTATTTTTGTACTTTAATGGCAGATATATACCACCTGGCCAGACGTTTATAATTAATTTCTATTGTATTACTATCCACAGTTAAGCTGTGACCGGCTCTCAGAACTTTGTTTAACCAGTTCCGGACCACCCGCCGCAGTTATACTGTAGCAGGTTGGTCCGTTTGGGCGAAGCGTCGTAGCTGTACTTCGGGCACGCGCCCCCTAGGAGGCGTCGTCGATCGGATTCGCTTTGGAACCAGTCAGTCTCCAGGTCCAGGCCAATGATTTATGGCCTGGACCTGGTGATCGGTCCTGGTTAATGGAATGCTGCCCCTGCCTGTGTAAGTGTAAACACAGGTAGGGGAAGTGATGTCATCTCTCCTCGTGGATGTCTTTTCGTTTCCGAGAGAGGAGAGAAGACATCTCAGAGTAAGTGCACCAACACTACACTGACACCAGTACATGTAGGTACATTTTTCACCCCCCGATCACCCCCCCCCAGTTAACCCCTTCACCCCCTGTTACTGTGTCACCCAGTGCAGTGTTCATATTATTATTTTTTGATCACTGTACTGGTGTCATTAGTGACAAAAACCAGTGTTAGGGTAGTTAGTGGTAGGTTCAGATAGGTCTAGGGACCCCCCTAACTCCCTAATAAAGGTTTAACCCCTTGATCACCCTGCCCCCCCCCTTCACCAGTGATCAACGTATTAGTGTCACGGGGGACGCTGGTTAGCTAGTTATTTATTTTAGCGTCAGGGTACCTGCCGTATATTACCTAATAAAGGTTTAACCCCGCTGATCACCTGGCGTGTGATATCAGTTAGGTTTTAGTGACAGTTAGGGTCTGCGTCGCCCCAGGCAGCGTCAGATTAGTGGCAGTAGCTCTAACACCCTTGCACGCACCATACACCTCCCTTAGTAGTATAGTGTCTGAACAGATCAATATCTATCAGATCTATACTAGTGTCCCCAGCAGTTTAATGTTCCCAAAACGCAGTGTTGCTGTCTTTTTATGTTCTTGTTCTAACTCATGTATTTCTGTTATTAATATTCTCATATTACTTGTCCTTTCTCGCTTTTTTTTTAGCTCTGATAAAAATGAATATACCTCTAATGTAGGCCTTATGTGCTTCCCATATCGCGGCCTCTGACATCTCTGGGGTTTTATTCAACAAGAAATATAGTTGTAACTCCTTTATTTTATCTTCTACTTATCTTGCATCAGTTCCTCATTAAACCTCCAAGTACCTGTCCTGTTCTGAGTTTCTGCTATCTTCATTATTACCGGGCCATGATCTGATAGGGAAATTATTTCTATAGATAATTTTTTTTTATTTAACCACTTAAGCCCTGGACCATTTTGCTGGTCAAAGACCAGGCCACTTTTTGCGATTCGGCACTGCGTCGCTTTAACTGACAATTGTGCGGTCGTGCGACGTGGCTTCCAAACAAAATTGACGTCCTTTTTTCCCCACAAATAGAGCTTTCTTTTGGTGGTATTTGATCACCTCTGCAGTTTTTATTTTTGCGCTATAAACAAAAATAGAGCAACTTTTTGCTATAATAAATATCCCCAAAAAAATATATAATTTTTTTTTCCCTCAGTTTTATCGTGACTGCAACTTTGTGGCGGACACATTGGACACATTTTTGGGACCATTGTTATTTTTTACAGCGATTAGTGCTATAAAAAAGCACTGATTACTGTGAAAATTACACTGGCAGAGAAGGGGTTAACCACTAGGTGGCACTGAAGGGTTTAATTGTGCCTAGGGATGTGTTCTAACTGTAGGGGGGATGGGCTATGTGTGACACGACAGTGATCACAGCTTCAGATTACAGGAAGCTGTGTACACTGTCCTGTCACTAGGAAGACTGGGGAAATGCTTGTTTACATCAGCATTTCCCCCTTCTTCCTCACCGTGACACGATAGCGCAGTTTTCTCACATTCATTGATATTATTGGTATGTGTACCATATAAATAGCCGCTGCATATGACTTCATTGTTTCTATACATAACAATCTCTCTGTGGCGCAAGTGTTTTTTTTTATTTTTAGTGTTTAATTATAAAAAAAAACACTGCAATAAATGTAATTTATTTAAAGTAAAACAAATTAACATTGTGACATGCTGATGAGTGGCATTATGCATTCTTGTGTGCTGTGAACACCAACACACTTTTCATGGTGTGAACAGGGCAGTGAACTCCTAAAGTGTTTGTGAATACAAAGCCAGTCAAACAAATAAAAACACACCTTGTGCCATCACTAAGGATTTCACCTCATTTTCAATCATTGAAATCCAACACAGTCACCTTAAGCCTCGTACACACAATACGATTGTTGGCAGGGGATTGTCTGTTGACAAACTGTTGTCCTAAAATCTGACCATTAGTACGCTCCTTTTGACAACTGTTGTCTAACTTTCAGCCAACAAATGTTGGATGACAGGCTAGTAAATTTTTGGCGGACAACGTTTGTTGTCAGATTTTCGTATGGTCAGTACACAAATCAGTCACACAAAAGTCAAAAGTACAAACACGCATGCCCGGAATCAATGCTCACCAAACACAAAATTAGCAGAAGGGGCCCAAAGGGTGGCGCTCAAGAGCTGAAATTCCTCGTAGTACGTCACTACGTTCGAGTTTGTGGCACGACAATTGTGTACCGTTAGCATGCAAGACAATATCCTGGCACACGCCCTTTTGACAAAAATCAGATGCTCGGTTGGCCAACAATCGTACCGTGTGTACGAGGCTTTCGCCTTAAGCCCCGGTTCACACTGTCACATTCGCACAGGAATCACACTGCATTTCTGGGCACATCACATGCGATTCTGTATGGTGCGATTTGAGCCCATTCATTTTAATGGCTTAAATTGCACCGCATCTGCATGAAAAAGGTGCTGGCAGCTTTTTGTTGTACGCACTGGAACCAGATCAGATGGGTGTTCGTACCCATGTGACCTGAGTTTTGCAAGCTGCTTTTGGGGGGTCTTAAACTTTTAATTGACACCCGCTGCAGATTGCATGAATACAATGCGATTGCTATGTGGTGCGGGAAACACACAGGAATTGGTGCATCGCATCAGTGTGAACCAGGGCTTAAGGCTTAAGGCCCCTTTCAGACATGCGGACCGCATGTCCGCATTTTCATCCATCCGTTGCGGATGAAAACGGGACATACATCGGTCCCTATGTGATTGCGGGTGTAAGCGGATGACCATCCGCTGACACCCGTAATCACCCGCCTCCGCAAAGATCTGATTTTTCAGATGGAAGAGAATCCTATTTTTCTTCCGTCTGATGGATCGGATCGGGTGAACACGGACATACGGTTCGTGTTCATCCGATCCCCCCATAGGGGAGAGCGGAGGAAAGACAGGGCGGTCCCTGCACAGTGTGCGGGGACCGCCCTGTCAGCCGATGGCTCAGTGGGGATTTTACGGAGGATCCCCGCTGCGCTTGACGGACACACGGAGGCGGATCATTACTGATCCGCCCCGTGTGAAAGGGCCCTAAGCCTTTTATCTATGGCCAAGTTACCACTGATTTCCCTCTGTCCCTGCTGTTTGGAGATGGGGTTGCCACCTCATCCCTTTAAAACCAAACACATATTAATTACACAGGTTGTGTGGCTGATTAAGGTGGTAATTAAACTCACTTGGTGCCTTATCTGCATTAAATTAGCCTCAGAACCTGTGTACTTAATATGTGTTTGGGTTTAAAGGGATGAGATGGCAACGCTATTTGGAGAGCAGGGGGTAGAGACTGCACAAGACCCACAGAAGCCACTGTCAATCACATTGGTGAGGGCTTGGTTATGGGACAGGAGGTTAACCACTTAAGGGCTGTCCCATAGCAGTTTTACAGCTACAGGGCGACACCTCTGCGCCAGATCACAAATATATTCGAGATCTAGCTCTACTGGGTAGGGGGTACGCATGCGCGCTGCCATCGGCTTTCTCCCTCTGTGATCACACACCTCCTATACTGTAGAAAAATACAGGCTAGGCACACAGTTAACCCTTTGATCGCCTCTGATGTTAACCCCTTCCCTGCCAGTGTCAGTACAGTGACAGTGTATATTTTGAGTACTGATCACTGTATTAGTGTCACTGGTCCCCAAAAAGTGTCAGTGTCTGAATGTCTGCTGCAATATCGCAGTCCTGCTAAAAGTCACCACTATTAAAAAATAAATAAAAATATCCCATAGTTTGTAGACGCTATAACTTTTGCGCAAACCAATCAGTTTATACGCTTATTGGGATTTTTATTACCAAAAATATGTAACAGAATATGTATTGACCTTAATTTATGAGGAACTTTTATTTTTTTTTGTTTTTATTTATTGGATAAATTTTATAGCTGAAAGTAAAAAATATTGTTGTTTTTTATTTCAAAATCGTTGCTCTTTTTTTGTTTAAAGAGCAAAACACTGCCTGGTCATGAAGGGGGGTAAATCTTCTGGAGGTCAACTGCATGCCTTAGACACCTGGAGCATGCACACAAACAGTGGCAAGACAGGGCAAAGTAGAAAAGCCTAAGGCCCCTTTCAGACTGGGGCGGGAGCTGCGGTGGCGGTATAACGCCGCTAAAAATAGCGGCGCTATACCGCCGGAATTGCCGCGGGTATCAGCCGCTAGCGGTGCGGTATTAACCCCCGCTAGCGGCCGATAAAGAGTTAATACCGCCCGCAATGCGCCTCTATAGAGGCGCATTGCGGGCGGTATTGCCGCGGTTCCCATTGTTTTCAATGGGAAGGAGCGGTGAAGGAGCGATATACATGCCGCTCCTCTCACCGCTCCAAAGATGCTGCTGACAGGAGATTTTTTTGTCTCCCGCCAGCGCATCGCCTTAGTGTGAAAGCCCTCGGGCTTTCACATTGAGTCTGCAGTGCAGGAGTTTTTCAGGCGGGATAGCAGCGCTATTTTTAGCGCTTTACCGCCTGAAAAACTCCTCAATGTGAAAGGGGCCTAAATGTTGCTACTGCTTACAAGCAGGAGGAAGTGACTGGCAGGATCAACATAAATTTTAATATAAATGTATTAAAAAATATATAAAAGGCACACATTATCAGGCACATTTATTGCAAAGATGTATTTATAAGTTTATTTGTTTATAGGCAGAGATTTATTTTTGCATTTACTGATGCCTTAACAGTTTTTTTGATCATCATTTTACATTGTAATTAAAGGAATACACTGTGTGTGTATTTCAAGCAATACATATGTTAGCCAGCAGTAGTCCAAGGACTGTAATCATACTGAATCTTGCAGCTGTGCCTGTAAATCAATAGAAAATACACGATTGATAAGACATTGTTAAACACATTACCTAAATATCTTCATTCCAGCAACTTAAAAAAAACAATATGGAAACGTCCTATATACTTCTGCAGTTCATTCAAATAAATGGTGTGTCTCAAATTTTTTAGTCTTTTCTTACTTATGTTTGGGTCTCTATTGAGGTGAATTTAATATCACAAGTGATGGGAAAGTTCCCAAAACAAAAATACATTTTTGGTAAAATAGAATGCAGTAAGGTAAAACAAACCTTCTTCCTTTTCAACCACATAAAGGCCAATTAAAAAAAAATGAAATGCAGCCTAAAAACCGAGAGCTGAGCGATCAGCTGCGTTTTGTCGCTCAGTTCTTAGTCTTGACATGCCAGGCGTTTTTTCAGGCAAAACAGTGCTCTCTTGAACGCACGTGATGTTTTTTTCTGCCTCTAAACTCTTGTAAATGCCTATGGCCCAGATTCTGAAAGGGCTTACGACGGCGCAGCGCCATGTACGCCGTCGTAAGTCCTAATCTGGGCCGTCGTATCTATGCGACTGATTCTTAGAATCAGTTACACATAGATAACCATTAGATCCGACAGGCGTAAGGCTCTTACGCTGTCGGATCTTAGATGCAATTTTTTTTCTCGCCGCTAGGTGTCGCCTCCGTCGTTTTCACGATCGAGTATGCAAATTAGCAAAATACGTGAATTCCCGAACGTACGCGCAGTTGACGCAGTGAAGATACGACGTTTACGTTAGCTTTGTGACGCGTAAAGTTGCCCCTGCTATATGAGGGGCAACCAATGTTAAGTATGGCCGTCGTTCCCATGTCGAAATGTAAAAATTTACGTTGTTTGCGTAAGTCGTCCGTGAATGGCGCTGGACGCCATTTACGTTCACGTCAAAACCAATGACGTCCTTGCGACGTCATTTTGCGCAATGCACGTCGGGAAATTTTAGGGACGGCGCATGCGCAGTACGATCGGCGCGGGAACGCGCCTAATTTAAATGATCCCCGCCCCCTACCTGGATCATTTGAATTAGGCGGGCTTGCGCCGGAGGATTTACGCTACACCGCCGCAACTTCACAGGCAAGTGCTTTGTGAATAAAGCACTTGCCCGTAAAACTTGCAGCAGCGTAACGTAAACGAGATACGTTACGCCCGCGGAGATTTACGCCGAGATACGAGAATCTGGGCCTATGTGTGTATGGACACATAGGGCCAGATTCACGTAGATCTGCGGCGGCGTAATGTATCGCATTTACGCTACGCCGCCGCAAGTTTTACAGGTAAGTGCTTGATTCACAAAGCACTTGCCTGTAAAGTTGCGGCGGCATAGCGTAAATCCCCCGGCGCAAGCCCGCGTAATTCAAATCAGCCAGGTAGGGGGCGTAGATCATTTAAATTAGGCGCGTTCCCGCGCCGAACCTAATGCGCATGCGCCGTCCCTAACATTTTCCGACGTACATTACGCTAAATGACGTCGCAAGGACGTCATTGGTTTTGACCTGAACGTAATTGACGTCCAAACCTATTCACGGAAGAGTTACGCAAACGACGTTAAATTTCAAAATTTCGACGCGGGAACGACGGCCATACTTAACATAGGATATGCCACCTAGGGGGCATGTTTATCTTTACGCCGCGTATCGTTTACGGAAACGGCGTAGTTGCACCCTAAGATACGACAGCGCAGGCCGTCGTATCTTAGGCATGTTTAAGTGTATCTCAGTTTGAGAATACATTTAGACATACGACGGGCTTAGATTCGCAGTTACGTTGGCGTATCTACTGATACGCCGGCGTAACTCTTTGTGAATCTGGCCCATAGGCTACCATTGAGGGGCGTTTAGAGTCAAAAGTCAAACACCTGTAGAACAGGTTTTTTTGCGCTCAAGTGTACATGAGGCCTTAAAGGAGAAGTATAGCTAAAGCTTTTTTGACTATACTTCTCCAAGGGATCATAGGAGTGCAGTTTGTTCTGCACTCCTGTGACCCATTTTCAGCTGAAGTCACAGAGACACAAAATATAAGTTAAATATGTTAAAATGTAAGTTATATATTAAAGTCCCAGGGTATAGTTCTGTTTTTGTATGATGTCACAGAGCCGGTCCAGGCTCTGAAAAGATCCCAATCATATGGTCGGGATCCACACAGATGTCCGGAATGGCAGCTGACTCAGCCTCTCAGTGAGCCGCTAAGAACCTGAGACAGCTGCTCCCGCCACAGCCTAGCATTCCAGTGAGCACTGGAGGGGCAGAGCAGACAGCTGGTGACTGACAGTCACCAGCTGTCTGCAGCCTGAAGACTGAGAACTGAGCGATCAGTGGGGGGGGGGGAGGGCAGATGCAGCATCAGATCGATGCTGCATCCAACTAGGTGAGTATAATTTTTTTTTTATCTGGTAAGAACTTTCCTTTTAAGTATTTCACTTTTAGTCTTGTTTATTTTACTGTTGCTATTGTTCTGTTGTGTAATATTTACATTAAATATTTTCTTGCATTGTTTTTCCCTTTTTTTATTTTAAACAATATTTTAAAATCATTAAGCTCAGTCTCTGAATGCTCTGTATCAGAAAATAAAGAGTGTTTGCTTCTGTGAGGGTGACCACATTTTAAAACTTTGGCTGGTTACTCTTTGACTGTGGAATCAAGTTTCACATACATTCAGGCATGTACTGGCCATCGGGACTACCAGGAGGTTCCCAGTGGGCCGATGGCTTAGTGGGCCGGTTTTAGTGACAGCCTGTCAAAGTAATGGCTGCGCAGCTCCCGCAGCCATTAATGTAAGCACTGCTGTACTGCCTATAAGAGAATTAGAATGGTTAATGGCCAGTAGAGGGGGGGCTTGGGTGGCCACCGGGGTTCGCCAACCAGCCGACCGGGGGGGGGAACACTGCCCATCACCTCACTTCATAGTGCGCAACCTGGCTCAGCTTTTGTGTGTGCTTGCAAAATTAATGTGGGCCGGTCTGGATGAAGTCCAGGGCCAAATTTTTGTCCCAGTCCAGCCCTGCATACATTAGGTCTCAACTGCAAGAGCAGATGCTGTGGACAATGTGTTTTCATCAAAACATATGATGATGGCTACTATTCGTGTGTGTTAGGTGTTAACTGCAAAGTCAACCTGCCCAGTGACACCTATTCTCAGAGGACAATCTTCTCTGTTTCTGTCCTTAGGGTAACGTACAGTAGTTAACGCATTTTGTGCCATGCATCAAACTGGGTTGCATTAAGAAAGATCATTAATTTAGAATGGACCGAAAAAATACAAGAACAGACCAAAAAAGGAAACTTGCAATGTTTTTCCCAAAGCAGAGCACCAAAATGCTGCAACCTACTGTATGTATGTCAGACCTGTTTTGCTGTAGCGTGTTGGGGTGCAATTCAAAATAGTTAGCACTACAATGTGGTAACATATGCAACATGCGATGTGGTAACTCCAACAAATCCAATCACAAAAGTGCTTTTTAGCACTTGGGAAGTGGGTTACATTGTGGTATTGTAGAGAGAAGATTTCCCAAAAAATTAGAAAAATTCTATTTTTCTTTGGAAAAATATAAAAAGCTACATTTGAAAACTGTATATTAAAAAGGTAAAAAGTTATACTTACCAGCACTGCGACCTGTGGAAAAAAAAAATATATATATATATTTATTACTCATTCATTTTCAATGGGTTGTCAACACACAGGAACACACCACAAAATAAACATGCAGCAACTTTTCCAATGCAGCGCAGCAAAATGCCTCAACCCTTGTGCATCAAAGCTGGTTGCCTTAGTGCAGGGGTCGGCAGGGATCGCCGCTAAATGTCTGGCCCACGGAATTTACGTGCACCCAGCCCGTGGACATTTTAACCCCTTCACGCCGATGTGTGGCTTTCTTGGGATAACAACCGATGTGGCTGAGAAGCGTTTCACGGCTTGCCCAGGCTCTCCCGTTCCACTGAGAGGCCCGAGCGACCAGCCGACACCTCCACCGGCTGCCCAGGGACCCTAACGAAGCTGGAATTGTCTTTGATCAGGTCTCGGATCTACAGAAGACTTAAAGGCCCCCCCCAAAAAAAAGTCAGTATTCAAAACAGCCTAGCTTAGCGTTTTGAATCCTTTTAAGTGCAAAGGAGGGATTTGGGGTCTTATAGACCCCAGATCCCTCCATAAAAAGTCCCTGTCACTGCCTACTACTGTCACAAGGGATGTTTACATTCCTTCTGACAGCAATAAAAGTAATCAGAATTTTTTTTCTGAAGGGACAGTGTAAAAATAAATAAAAAAATAATAATAATTTAAAGTGCCCCATCCCTCTGTGCTTACTCAGCTGGGGGGGCTGAGTAATATGCGGGAGGGGGGCTGGGCAGGGGGGCTGAGTAATATGCAGGGGGGCTGTGTAATGTAAAGGGTTCTAGAGGTGCGGGGTGTGCAATGTAAAGGGGGCCAGAGGTGCGGAGGCTGTGTAATGTAAAGGGGGCCAGAGGTGCAGGGGCTGTGTAATGTAAAGGGGGCCAGAGGTGCGGGGGCTGTGTAATGTAAAGGGGGCCAGAGGTGCGGAGGCTGTGTAATGTAAAGGGGGCCAGAGGTGCGGGGGCTGTGTAATGTAAAGGGGGCCAGAGGTGCAGGGGCTGTGTAATGTTATCTTCATTTATTAGCAGGTGAATGCGCCCCTTCATGCACTCACATACATGGAATCCAGCCCTTAAGTGGAAAAAGATTGCTGACCCCTGCCTTAGTGCATTGGGGAGCAATTCAAAATAAATGCCACTACAATGCGGTTAAGCGTCTAAGGTGCATTACAGTAACTCCAACACACCCAATCACAAAAGTATTTTCTGGAGCTTAGGAGGTGGGTTACATTGTGGTATTGTGGAGAACAGATATGAAAAGCTACATTTGAAAACTATATATTAAAAAGTAAAATATTACACTTACCAATAACACGATCTGTGGGGAAAAAAAACGAAAAAAATAAAACGTAAGATGCCAATGCACACGAACAGTTGGTTACATTGTGGTATTTTGGAAAGCAGACAGGGGATTTCCAAGGAAGGGATATCTTTTTTTATTCTGATGCGGCGTACACACGATCGTTTTTCGGCATGAAAAAAAACTACATTTTTCAGCATGTCCAAAAAACAACGTTTTTCCAACTTCATCATTAAAAACGATGTTGCCCACACACCATCGTTTTTAAAAAATGATGAACAAAGGGCGGTGACGTACAACACGTATGACGGCACTCTGAAGGGGAAGTTCTATTCGCCTTTGGGCTGCTTTTAGCTGATTCCTTGTTAGTAAAAGACGATTCGCGCTTTTTCGTCTGTTACAGCGTGATAATTGTGCTTACTCCATTATGAATGGTAGTTTTACCTGAACGAGCACTCCCGTCTCATAACTCGCTTCTGGGCATGCGCGGGTTTAAAACTTTGTTTTAGCCCACACATGATAATTTTTTACAACCCGAAAAACGATGTGAAGCCCACACACGATGATTTTTCATGTCGAAAAATGACCGTGTGTACGGGGCATGAGGAAACATTTTAAAACTATATGTTAAAAAGGTAAAATGATATACTTACCATCACCTTCAACTGTGAAAATAATAATAAAAAAAAGTATTAATTGTGAATGGGCTTTCAATGCACAGGAACAGACGAATAAATAACAGACATGCATCATATTTTCCAATTCAGCAAACCAAAATACTGCAACTCATGTGCATCAGAGCACTATGATGTAGTAGCGTGCATTGCAGTAAATGCAACGCACCCAATCGCAAAAGTGTGGTTTTGCGCTTTGAAAGTGGGTTACATTGTGGTATTAGAGGGCAGAGAGGGAATTTACAACAAAAGTGGGAATACTTTTTATCCTTAGGAAAAACTTAAAAAGCTACATTTGACAACAGTATATTAAGAAGGTAAATCTTTCTACTTACCGACATCGGCATCTGTTAAAATAAAAAGAAAGAATTTGCTTATTAATCTTTTTTATGCTTAGGGTTTCAGACAGAGATTAACATAGCTCATCCAAGAATTATAATTAATTTCAGGGGGAAAGTTCCTATAATGTGTTTTGCTGGAATCCTATTAAACTGCTAACAAAAAAGAAGAAATAAACATTATGGAATAAAAATGTTATACTGTACCTGGCACTTCAATAGGTCCAAGCGTCAGAGTTCCATGTGTCTCTTGAATATCACTTCTAGATCTGATTCCAGAACAAGTCTGCAAGAAAAGAAACCTGCATTTTAAAATGTCAGTATTTTTTTTTTCTCAATCATTACCATAAAGTTGCAGGGAATACAACCAGGGCCGGACTTACCATTGGGCTTGTCTGGGCTCAAGCCCATGGGCCCCTGCCTGTAAAAGTCTCTTTACTTTTTTCTTTGATTATTTCTCCAACATATGCACTTCCTGTCCACTGAGTCACGGCACGCTCTGTGTGTGCCATTCCCAGGGCCGATCTGCCCTATACGCTTGCTGCGCAAGCTGCGTAGGGCCCCCGCAATGTACTCGGGGCCCCTGCCTCCCCCTTGTGTCCTTCTCCATACACGTGACGTAAATAGGTAGCGCCCGCCCTGAGCTATTGACTGTCTAAAGCCCTGTACACACGGTAGGACTTTTGGCCAACCAACTTCAAAATCTGCAACTTTTCAAATTTGTCCGACCGTGTGTACGCTCCATCAGACCAACTTTTTCTGGTTTCATCCAACAAAAAGTTGGGTCTGCGAACGGACCAACTTTTCGGCAACAAAAGTTTGATGGTGCTTTGTGTGACCGTGTGTACAGCAATCCAACCAACTTTTGGACAAAGTGCAAATACGAATGCTCAAAACCAATGTTAAAAGCAAAAAACAATAGCAGAATAACCAAAGGGTGGCGGTAAAGAGCAGAAAAGAGCAAAAAAAAACATATGATGTTAGGAAACTTTTAGAAAAGTTTGCAGAAAAGTCTGACTGTGTGTATGCTATGGGTGTGGCAGGACAAATCAATTAGGACAAGAATCCAAGGGAAATTTTGTTGGATGTCCTACCGTGTGTATGAGCCTTAACGCTGACCGTATGTCCTGCTGAAAAAGTTCCCCAGTGTCCTGCCGAAAAAGTTCCCTCGGCAGATAAGGACCTCCCTGTACTGCGCAGGCGCTTGCGCAGTACGAACCTGAACTGAGCCCCCGAAAATAGCCGAACATGTAGAGCTGAGACGGAGTCAGCTCTAGACGGCAAGCCGCGCGCCATGCCTGCGCAGTACAGGGGGATCCTTATCCGCCGGGGGAACTTATAATAATGAATGATTTTTGTTATTTAGCTCTTATTTTCCCAAAGACTCAGGTGAGTGCACAAGTGGGCCTTTTGTTTCTTTTCGGACAAAGAAATATTGGTTGTGGATATTTTAGCGGCGGCAGAGTCATTGATGTGCAGGGGGTAGCAAATAGGCATTAAAAAGCTTGTTATATGTTTAAGATGGATAGCTGAATAGATAGATAGATAGATAGATATATAGATAGATAGATAGATAGATAGATAGATAGATAGATAGATAGATAGATAGATAGATAGATAGATAGATGCACATATTTTTATTGTGGTGTAGGATCTGGGCCTGCTGTTCCTCCATCTCTCTTTCTCTCTCTCTCCCTCTTTCTCTCCTTTCTTTCTCTCTTTATCTCCCTCTTTCTTTATTTCTTTCTTTCTTTCTCCCTCCATCCCGCATTCATCTCAGACTCTAACCACACCCCTTTCCGAGCCACACCCATTTGAGTCACGCCCACTATTTTGCGTGAATCACGCCCATTTTTCGTGCCCTGAATACAACATAGTAGCTTGATCTTTGGAACTACATGAGGATGTTTTAATGCTGCCCTCTTGCTCATGCATGTTAAAGTGGAGGTTCACCCGAAAAGTTAATTTTTAATATTACATTGATGCTCATTTTGTCAAGGGGAATCAGGTTGTTTTTTTTAAATCGAAGCAGTACTTACCGTTTTAGAGAGCGATCTTCTCCGCCGCTTCCGGGTATGGGCTGGAGGACTGGGCGTTCCTATTTGATTGACAGGCTTCCGACAGGCTTCCGACGGTTGCATACATCGCGTCACAATTTTCCGAAAGTAGCCGAACGTCGGTGCGCAGGCGCCGTATAGAGCCGCACCGACGTTCGGCTTCTTTCGGCTACTCGTGACGCGATGTATACGACCGTCGGAAGCCTGTCGGAAGCCTGTCAATCAAATAGGAACGCCCACTCCCGAAGACCATACCTGGAAGCAGCGGAGAAGATCGCTCTCTAAAACGGTAAGTACTGCTTCGATTAAAAAAAACCCACCCGATTCCCCTTGACAAAATGAGCATGAATCTAATGTTAAAAATTAACATTTCCGGGTGAACCTCCACTTTAAGTGTCTTCATTTATGTTCATGTTCTTGGGGAGACTTCATAATTGTGAGGATCTGGCCGCAGGCAAGATTCCAACATGGTTTGTAAGAATACTGTTCACTGCTCTGCCTGTGTGCTTTGATACTGCACACTCCTGTCTATCTTTTCTATCATTGTAGACATGCAGGTTTAGGAGATATCCAGGCTAGCTACAGGAATATACAGTCTTAATATAGGCTTACCTGTAGCAAAAAGTAAAAAAACGGGTTTACAACCACTTTAAAACTTCTTCTCCCCACTGTACATTATCAACTTCCTATACTTTTTGTATGCCTGACAAAAGGATCAAAATCAATATCAAGATTCACCCCTTAAAGACTTTAATAGGGTTTGGGGAAAAGTTCAGATTTTTTTGAGTTTCTAGCACATTTAAAAAACTGGCCACGACTAAAACCCAGGCAGATTTTGCTTGTCACTAATTGGAATGAGATAAAAATCAATAAGGTACACAATTTAAAACTCAACTGCATATGATATATGTATGGTTTTGTCATTATAAGTGCGGGTAAAGTTTATTAAAAATAATTGTATTCTTTTTTTATATAAGTTAAAGTGTTACTAAACCCACAACAGTAAACACACACAGTCTGTATGTGCAGATATAGCATGCTTGTTATACTCACTGTGGAACTTAAGGGGTTAATCCTCTATATTGTGTAAAAAGGCTCTTTGATCCTGTATTGATAGAGCCTCCCCCTCCTGCAGGCTCTCTCTTGGCAAGGCCAGATAAGACACAGTGAGGGTAGTACTGCTAAACATGCTCAGTTTGGTCTCTATTGCTGGAGAGAACATTTCCTTGTTGATCCGAGCTAGCTAGGTTCAATGATATTGACATCACACATGTGGGCGTGTATACAGATCCTAAATGACAGCCCGGTCCCTCCCTCCTCCTCCATGCCCAGTAACTAAAAAAGAAAACAGTGGGTGGGATGTCACATCTTGATTGATGGATGCTCCGCCTCCTACAACAGCATGAGGACACAGGCTATAGTGGAAATCTCCTCCTACCTGAACACTCAGCACTTAGGCAGAATGCATCAGGCCCGTTGCTCAGCATGGAACCCAGAAGGAACTGGAGATCACTGGAGCAGTGGTGTTACATGTAGTATGTAAACATATACAATACCTGGAATTCATTGTTAACTTTAAAGTGCCTGTTGGCTGTTGCCCTTTTTTCCATTCTGAGAAAGAAATCACTACCTGAGATGAATGTGCCTGTAACCTTGTTGCCAAGTAAGTGGGCTTCAGATACACAGCTGTTGATCTTCTAGATCAGGGATATGCAATTAGCGGACCTCCAGATGTTGCAAAACTACAATTCCCATCATGCCTCTTCCTCTGGGTGTCATGCTTGTGGCTGTCAGAGTCTTGCTATGCCTCATGGGACTTGTAGTTCTGCAACAGCTGGAGGTCCGCTAATTGCATATCCCTGATCTAGATGTAGATACCACAAATGCCACAAGGTGTACACATATATTATATAAGTATTATATAAGTAAATCAATGTATGCTTAACAGTAATATAATTTTTACTTACAGGAGAACATCTATCTTTGCAAAGGTATACTTCACAATGCAAATACACAACACTATAATCCCCAATGAACTTAAACATCTGTAAGTAGAATTTTCCTTGGCTGGAAATACCATTTTCTAAAATCCGTATACTTGTGTCTTTTGGGTTAGGGCAGCTGTAAAATAATATGAATTATTATTATTATTATTATTATTATTATTATCATATAATAATTTCTAAACATTTTATTAATTAGATATTTTTGACATCAGTCTTTGTAATCATCGCTGGTAGTAATTAAGCAAGCTTGGCAGTCTTAAGTTCACAAAAAGGAAGCTGTGGAACTAGAAAGAGTGCAAAGAAGGGAAAATAAACTATTAGGGGAAAAGAGTTAAAGTGGATGTAAACCCAATTTCCTATCATCTGTGTCCAGTCTTGCCACACAGAGTTAATCCAGCTCTGAGCAATCCTCTTTTTATTGTTCAGGGAAATAAAACAGACTTCCAGATAAAAACCAAAGTCCTTGCTTGAGTGACAGGTTATTTACATATCTCGTGCACTGCTTGCAGACATACACAGCTTCTGTAAAAAGTTCTCAATTCACATCCCCCTCCCCTCTTCCCTCCAGCTCTATGTATATTCTGATGGCTGTTGCATTTTCTCATGGCACTGAACTGAACTGTGACTCACCCCATATTTTGAAAACATTTAATCAAAACACAGGGGAGGGGATGTGAACTGTGCACTTTTTTCAGAAGCAAGAACTTTATCTGAAAGTCTGTTGTATTTCACTAAACAATAAAAGAGGATTGCTCAGAGCTGGATTAACTCTGTGTGGCAAGACTAGGCACAGATGATAGGAAATCTTATACTCTACATTGTGACATCAAAAAATTTTTTTGGGGGTTTACATCCACTTTAAAGTCAACTCTGCAGATTGTTAAAGTAGAACTCCAGAATTAGTTTTCTGCTCTTTTACAAACAAGTTACTGCTAACAATGGTAATACAATGTCTTGATTGCTGCTGTATAGTGTAAAATTCCTCACTTCACTGCTGCCAGATACTACAGCCAGCACTCTTTTTCTAGTACTGTAATTGATAGCTTCACAGAATACAAGGTGTTCTGTGAATGGACAAAGGGAAAAATTCAGACAAATACCCACCCCTTCTCTCCCCTTTTCCATTTACAGAATGCTTTTTGTGAATGAATAAGCGAAGAGAAAACTAATGTTATTAGTGATTGATTGAAAAATAAGGTTGTTTGTTGATTATATTTCAAATACCTTTCTTATTTTTGTATGCACAAAATATGTTGATGTATGCACTCTATTGAGTAGTGCAACGTGATTTTAAGTGGTGTATTGATTTTGGTGTTGAAACACCTTGGGGTTGATTTACTAAAACTGGAGCATACAAAATCTTATGCAGCTGTTCAAAGTAGCCAATCAGCTTCTAACTTCTGTATGTTCAATTAACACCTTCCCACCCTGGCCTATAGCAGAATAACAGCTGGGCAGTGGCTTTACCATCCTGACTTGATGTCATATGACACCTCATCAGTGCCAATCAATGCAGCCTCATCAGTGTCCATCAGTGCAGCCTATCAGTGCCCATCAGTGCAGCTTATTAGTGCCCATCATTACAGCCTCATAAGCGGACATCAATGAAGAAGAAAAATTACTTATTTGTAAAATTGTATTACAAAGTAGAAGACAACTTTTTTTTCTTCTAATGTTGGTCTTTTTTTGTTTGTTTAACAAAAAAAGAAAACCCAGTGGTGATTAAATACCACCAAAAGAAAGCTCTATCTGTCTCAAAAAAATGGCAAACAATGTATACAGCGCTCCTAAACCACCCATGCCCATTGGAATGAATGAGCAGCGCTGCCAAAGCACCTGAAAAGTGCTTTGTAAGTGCCGAAACACGGGCACTTTTAACCCCTTCTTAAACCCTTCTTGGGGGTTAACAGCGGCCCGCTAGTGGCCGAAAAGCGCCGCCAAAACAAGCAGCGCTTTACCACCAAAGCGGCTGCAGTGTGAAAGCTGAAAGCTAAAAAATTGGCCTGGGCAGGAAGGGGGTGAAAGTACTATGTATTGGTTAACCTCCCTGGCGGTATCCCCGAGCGTGACTCGGGGTGGATTTTCAATGCTAGGATCGGTATCCCTGAGTCACAATCGAGGTAGCTGTGCAGAGTGTGCAGCGGCACGGCTTACCTGCTCGCAGCATCCACAGACAAGTTACTTACCTTGTCCCTGGATCCTGCGATGCATCCCCGCTGTGTGAGCGAGCGGGTCCTCGCTCGATTCACAGTGTCCCCGTGTGCCGCCGATCTCCGTTCCATGCGACGTTACGACGCACGGGGGCGGAGAACGGCACCAAATTCAAAAAAGTAAACAAACACATTACATACAGTATAATCGCGATAGCAATTTGTGGGGAAATTCTTCATAAAAAAATAAAAGTAATGACAGCGACAATTCTGCAACTGAGCAAATTTCAGTGATTTTGAGTTGATTACATTATTGAATAATTTTTATTATAATTATATTATTATTTGTTATAATTATTTATAATTATTTATTATATTATAATTTATAATTAAAAAAAAAAAATCATACCCAGGATGCCTACTACACTCTTGTTTGGTCAGATTTAAATGAGTTATTCCTAAGAATTGCAGGCCTACAGTATAAAACACCAAATTTCCTTGCAAATAATTGTACCGCTTTTGGTACGTAATTCCAGACAGAATCATACCGCCAGGGAGGTTAAGCGTTGAAAAAGAAACTGGAAGCTGATTGATTACTATGCAAAGCTGCACCAGGTTTTGCACTTTCAAGTTTTACTCAATCAACCAGATTGTTTGTTTGCTGCAGCGCTCCATGTGAAGTATATTTGATTTAAGTTTTATTTTTATTTAACTTTTTGGTAGAGCACAGAGTTTTTCATTATATTGCTTCCATCTCAACAGAAACTGTTGAATCTTTAGGCCTCTGTAATATTCTGCATGAAAATTCTAGGTCTATGGATAACCTCCTTCCAGGATGTGCCATTTGCTTATTTCACACAGGATGTTTTAAATAGAACATTTACAGTTTACTTTTGTTTATTTCTAATTCAAAATTTTTGTAATGACTCGAATTCAGATCTTTTAAAAAAAATATCAACCAGTTCGAATTCTGTGTGAAGAATAGCTGGTTGTTAAGGAGTGGGCTGGAAAGCCAGCCACTGCATCCTTAACTTCCCTACTAACAGCTGAAATGTAAACAAAAGAATGCCGGTGTTCTGCCGAGATGTGTCTCCCTGGTGGATAAGGCCCGCCCTGGACTGCGCAGGCGCAGCGCTCTAGCAAACGGAGCTGCCGAAAATTGCCGAACATGAAGAGCTGGGAATCAGGCCTGCGCAATGAACAGGACATTGTGACAGATGTTGCCGCACGCTCCCGATGCTCGCTACAATCTGAAAGGGGCGGATGTGTATGATTATTATATTGTGGAAGGGGCAGATGGCTACAGCAAGTGGCAGATGTGTATTACTATTATAACATTGCAAAAAAACTTGCCCATCAACAGTGCAAAACCCGCCCTTCATTTGTTTAAACATGCCCAGCAAAGACGTGTCGTTTCTAGGTAAAACCACCGTAATAATACACCCGCCCCTTGCTGTAGCCATCCGCCCCTTACACGATAAAATAGTAATACACATTCGCCCCTTGCTGTAGACATCCGCCCCTTACACCATATAATACTTATACACCCGCCCCTTGCAGAGTGGAGTGAGCATCGTGAGTGTGCAGCGTGTGGTGTTCAATGCGCATGCGCCGTGTACAGATGAATTACATCTGTGTTCATTTTTGGGTATTTTCGGAGGTCCGTTGTGCTCTGTACTGCACAAGTGCGGCACCTGCACAGTACAGAGCGGGCATGGAACTGAAAAATGCAAAAAAAAAAACAGCTCTACCCCAAATCCATACCAGACCCTTATCCGAGCATGCATCCTGGCAGATCAGAAAAGGCAGTGGGCGAGCGAGCCCCCCTCCTGAACCATACCAGGCCATATGCCCTCAACATGGAGGGGGGCTCTGCCCCTCCCTCAGGGAACCTTGTCCCCATGCAAATCGGGACATGGGCCTCTTCTCCACAACCCTAGATGGTGGTTGTGGGGGTCTGCGGGCAGGGGGCTTATACAAATCTGAAAGCCCTTAATCAAAATTGGGCCCTACGAGTCTGTGATTAGGTTAAAGATGATGACTCAGAGCTGTTTTTTTAACACTGATCCTGCCCACTTATAGGTATCCTCATGGCCCCCAAAAGAAAGAAACAGCTAACTCCACACAGGAAACAGTCACACCAATGTACTATAAAAGAACCTTACCTGGTAATTATGATGTTGTACTTAATAGGGTCATATTTGTTGTTAGTTGGGGTACTGTAGCAATTTATCATCAGAAGACTAAAGTCACTAATAGCAACCGGATTACCACCATCAGATATATACACGCCAACATATAAATTTGATTTGGTCGACAAGCGTATAATAGGATCAGTATATGGAGTTGTATAGCTGATATCTTTGTAGATAGACATCATCACCTTAAACCGTCCACTATCTCCAATCGGTATATAGGTGGTGCTATAAAGACAAAACAGAGAAGATAAAAGTGTTAAATTTGATTTGTTCGTTGCAAGTTCCCCCCCCAACTTTCCTTGATTCTTCCTGGGCTCATCGTATTTTTTATGGGCAGTAGATTTTCAGATGTTTTCATTAAGCTGGGAAACACTTGCATTTAAAGCTAGCCATAGATGGCCTGACATGCAGGCATCATTGGGTTGCTTTAAGGGCAGTGTTTACAGTAGTGCTATGGAGATAAATGGAGGGGGTGCATTGCAGACACCTTCATCACTGGCTTTCCAGGGAAAAATTAAAACTTAGCACCAGGAACAATCTATTTTTTAAATGTACATTTGGTCAGATTGGTTACATGCAGTTATTGAGAAATTACATGGAGGGCAGCTGGAAATGCTGAAATTCACTATAGTAGTCTGTACTATACAGCCAGTGTTGTCCTGTTCCAGGATCTGCTGAAGAAACTTCCCTTCTGGTACACTGAACACAGAGAGTCGCTAGCTTGGCACCTTCAACCATTCAACAAACATATTTTTTTCAATGAATTGGAAGCATTTATATTTATACAACCAGTGTGGTACTCACATTAGAAAATATATATAGAAATTAATATACAGTAAATGATAGTGCTGAATATCATCATAATCATACCAATACATAGTATGAATTAATACTCAAACTAATGTTAAATGTAAAAAAATGTCCACAGCGTATATTCAAAATGTGATCAAAATTCAAAAGTAGAAAAGTCCCACACGCCGTGATAAATGTTTAAAAACTCTAAAGCTTTGAAGTAAGCCAGGGGGACACCTCTCACTCTCATGCAAGGCTTACCAGAACAATTGTGACCCCTATATGAAAGTGTATCTTCTGCCCAATGCAGGACTAATCTTCACAGGATATCCAAAAAGGTTTAAATGGTCAAGCAACAACCGTCTCTATACTCCTCCTGAATTCCTCAATCCCCAGCTCCCATCAGCAATATCATGGGATACAAGCTACCACGCATGCACGAACGTCCGGCAGCCATCTTTGTTTGTTACTGGAAGACAGTACTGTGGCGTTTTTGAGAAATGCTATTCAATGTGGATACTATGTACATGCATTTACCCTTAATACATTGCTCCTATATTGTAGTTTTACACTATGTGGAGCATCTTTTTTATTGCATGTACCGTATTTGCCGGCGTATAAGACGACTAGGCGTATAAGATGACCCCCTAATTTTCCAGCTAAAATGCTGCTTTTGGGATATACTCACTGTATAAGACGACCCCTCACTGTGCCATTATACATGCCTCACTGTGCCATTATACATGCCTTACTGTGCCATTATACATGCCTCACTGTGCCAGTATGCCTGCCTCACTGCCAATATGCCTGCCTCACTGTGCCAGTATGCCTGCCTCACTGTGCCAGTTTGACTGCCTCGACGATCTTCCTACCTTCTCCTGTTTGCAGAGTTTCTCAGGCTGCGGGCATCCATTATTCAAAAGCCGCGCCTCCTCCTCAGAGCCTCTGTTCAGTGTTCCGCCTATCACGGATGTCCTCTCGTCCGAGGCCGAGGATGAGAAGGCATCCGTGATAGGCGGAACAGTGAACAGAGGCTCTGCTGGGGAAATTATCTATTAGCCTATCACGGAACAGTATGAGGAGGAGGCGCGGCTTTTGAATAATGGATGGTCGCCATCTGACAGACAGGTACCCGGCGTATAAGACGACCCCCGACTTTTGGGGCATGATTTTAGATGCAAAAAGTCGTCTTATACGCCGAAAAATACGGTATGTAATGTATCCCACGATCTTGCTGATGGGAGCTGGGGATTGAGGAGTTCAGGAGGAGTATAGAGGAGGTTGTTGCTTGACCATTTAAATTTCTAGATATCCTGTGAAGATTATTCCTGCATTGGGTGTGGAGTAATACGCGTTTTTGACCACTCATATGAGGCTCATAATTATTCTGGTAAGATTTGCAAGAGAGTGAGTGGTGTCACCCTGGCTATTTTCGCATGGAGTTTGCAAACTTTCATCACAGCGTTTTGGATCTGAATTTTTGAATAAAAAAATTAATTAAATTGATCGAATACGAAAATCTTAATCAGTAACAGCCCTATTTTAAGGTAAATAAGATGCATAAATATTGCACAGTTAGCCAGAGATGGGTCCTGGATGGTAGATATGTGTATCCATTGTTTGTGTTGTGGTCCCTTTAAGGGGGATGACGATGAGTAGCAGTTTGGAATACTCAGGGATTCTCAGGGTGAGGAGTTCCGGGGTGGTCCATTTAAAAGGAAAAACAAATTTTACAGTTTTCCCAGGATGATTAAGTCCTGATATGGGTTTCAGAATTAGGAGGCTCAGAAAGATCTCCAGTCATGACTACAGTTACCTTGCACCTGAAAGGGTTTACCCACCCGTCAGGCCTCGTACACACGACCGGTTTCCTCCGCAGAATCCATCAAGATAATTGGTGGGGGAGCTTTTTTGCCGAGGAAACCGGTCGTGTGTACATTTTTCATCGAGGAAACTGTTGAGGAACTCAACGAGCAAAAAAGAGCAAGTTCTCTTTTTCCTCGACAGGAGTCTCAATTTCCGCGTCGTGTTCCTCGTCGGGCTGGCTTCCGACGAGAAACTTAAGCGTGTGTATGCTAAGAAACCCGCGCTTGCTCAGAATAAAGTATGAGACGGGAGTACAAGTAGCATTTGTAATGGAGATAACACATTTTTCAAGCTGTAACAGACTGAATAGTGCAAATCGTCTCTTAACAAACTTTTACGCAAACACATGAGATTAGCAAAACCAACCCCAAGGGTTGTGCCAGTGGAATCGAACTTCCTTTACCGTTGTATGTGTTGTATGTCACTGCGTTTGAGAACGAGGAGATTTTGTCTTGACAGTGTGTACACAAAGCAAGCTTGTCGAGTTCCTCGACAAGCCTAACAAGGAACTCGACGAGGAAAACGATGTGTTTCGCCCGACGAGTTCCTCGGTCGTGTGTACGAGGCCTAAGAGGGAGGCTAAAAAAGGCAGGAAACAGGCAGCAGGTGTGCATAAGGTGTTGTGTGGGAACAGGACACAGATGTGAGGGGGCTGTAAGCTGTTTTCTGAGAGACTGCTGGGTTTCTGTTATCTTATTCCAGACCCCAGAAGCAGGTGGGAACTTCAGACCTTGTTGTGGGACAAGTTTATGCTGGCAGTAAGCCAAAGCGTCATTGTTGTAGCAGAGTTAAAGGACTTTTGTTGACAGCGGTTTAGACATTAATGGCTGTGTGAGTTATTTTGAGGGGACAGCAAATGTACACTATTATACAAGCTATACACTCACTACTTTACAGTGTAATTTTTTCAGTGTTGTCACATTTTATTGTAAAAAGATACAATAAAATATTTACAAAAATGTGAGGGGTGTACTCACTTTTGTGTGATACTGTATATTAACATCACATGGTCACATACTGAAAAGGTTGTTGGATAATAAAATAAAATGTACCTTACGTCAGGAAACAAAATGTCATCAAGAGAAACATTCACATTTAATGGGTACGAGCAGCTGACGTTTAAGACATAATTCTCTCTATAGATAATTGCAGCAGGATCTGGTGGCAAGTAAACGTAATTAATATAAATTGCATGGGTGTCCGTCACCTTAAAGTAAAAGAAAAAATCAATATAAATAAATCAGTAATGTTTTGTTATTGGTGTTTCACAATTTATAATATAAGTACTGTTATGTTATAACATTTTGACAGACATTAAAACAGAAATTTTTAGTAGTGTAGTGTATGTATAACTACCAGTGGCGGCCCGTCCATAGAGGGCGCCCGGGCGCCGCCCCCCCTCCCCCAGTCAGTAAAAAAATAAAAAAATCTAAAAAAAAAAATATATATATTTTTTTTATTTAAACATGTCCCTTTAAGGAATTTTTTTTTCCAAAAAAGGTCCTTAGCTGCACTGTGTCCGAGCGCTGGGCACAGTGCAGTGGGGGTAGCGCCACGTCTGTGCAATCACGGGATTGCAGACGAGGCGCTACATTGGCAGCAAAAAAACGCCTTTGTGGTGTTCTCCATCGCGCCACTTGCTTCCGGCGCGATGGCCTGTACTGTTATTATGGCTGGGCGGGTGCACACTTTCTGTGTGCACCCACCCGTCTCTGTGCTGCTAGTCCCGACGTCACAGGAAGAACAGGAAGTGACGTCGGGACTCTCGTGCTCAGTCCGCCTGGTGGAACAGGTAAGCTGAGCTATGACATCCATGCCTGAGGCTGCAGCAGTATTATTAATTCGGCGGCATCGGCGGCTCGATTGTAAAAACCCGTAAACGGACCCCCCCCCCGCTTATTCATAGTTTAATATGTAGCACAGGGCAAAAATAGCGGCAGTAACGACACTCCATCTGCCCCCCCCCCCCTTTTCAAATATTTTTTTTTTTTATTATTATTATTATGTAATGAATGTAATGTAATGAAGGGATACTGCTTTATCAAGGGGGGTACTGTAATGTAAAGGATGGCTGTCATGTAAAGGGGCAACTTGATACGTAAAGGGTGTGGGGGATGCATTGAAAAGAGTGGCACTGTGTAAAGGGGTGGACTGTGGGTACTGTGATGTATATGGAGGGAGTGTGATGCAAATCAGGACTGTAATGTAAAGGAAGGTGCTATAATGTAATTTAAAGGGGGGCTGCAAAGTAAAGGGGTGGCTGTGATGTAAAAGGGGGTGCTGTGATGTAAAGAAAGCTGTAATTTAGAATGATGGCTGTAATGTAAACAGGGGGACTGCAATATAATGGGGGGCTGCCATGTAAAAGGGGGCAGTGTTGTATATTATGGTTGTATTGTAAAGGTGTACCACAATGTAAAGAGGAGCCCTGTGATGTATATGGAGTAACTGTGATGCAAATAGGGGACTGTTGCGTAAAGGGAGGGCTCTGTGATGCAAAGGGAGCTATCGCAGTGGCGGCCTGTCCATAAGCGCGTGTGGCTTATGAGAAGTGGGAGGGACCAAATGTGGAGGGGCGGGGTCTTGCGCCCCCCCATCCTAAAACTTCACCAGCCGCCACTGATAACTACTGTAACAAGGTGGTAAACCACTAAAATGTTGGAACATTTATTTTAGCGAAAAAGTTGTTTTGGTCTAGTACCAGTGCCGGCCCAAGACATTGTGCTGCCTGGGACCAAGAATGAAACGCTGCCCCCTCCCCAGAAAAAAAATCACGCCAACCAAAAGGCCCCCACATTCATTATTTTGTATCATGATAACTAAAGGGGACCCGTCATGGCTCTATACATGTATATAGAGGACCTGTCATTACTCTTTACATGTAAAGGAATATCAAGAGGACCTGTCATGGCTCTATAAATGTATATAGGACTATAAAGAGTACTTGACATGGCTCTATACATGTATAAAGGAGTAAAACGAGGGCCTGTCATGGCTCTATAGATGTATAAAGAGAACCTGTCATGGCTCTATACATGTATAAAGAGGACCTGTCATGGCTCTATACATGTATAAAGAGGACCTGTCATGGCTTTATACATGTATAAAGAAGTATAAAGAGAACCTGTCATGGCTCTATACATGTATATAGAGGACCTGTCGAGACTCTTTACATGTAAAGGAATATAAAGAGGACCTGCCATGGCTCTATAAATGTATATAGGAGTATAACGAGGACCTGTCATGGCTCTATAGATGTATAAAGAGGCCCTGTCATGGCTCTATACATGCATATAATGCATATAGGCGTATAAAAGGACCTGCCATGGCTCTATACATGTATTCAGGAGTATAAAGGGACCTGTGAATTCCCGGCGGCCACAATGTCGTTTGTGCAAACTAATCAATGTACGCGAATTGTGTTGTTTTTTTTTTTGTACCAAAAATATGTAGAAGAATACATATTGGCCTTAACTGAAGAAAATAGTTTATTTTTCAAAATTTTGGGGATATTTATTATAGCAAAAAGTTTAAAAATATATATATTTATAGCACAAACAATAAACACCGCAGAGGTGATCAAATATCACCAAAAGAAAGCTCTATTTGTGGGAAAAAAAGGATTTTATTTGGGTAACGGAGCTGGCGGAACGGGCTGGAGGGCATCAGTATGCTGCCCCCCTAAAAGTGCTGCCTGGTACCCATGGTACCACCCGGTCCCATCATAGGGCCGGCCCTGTCTTGTACTATTATTACTATGCTAACAGCTCTGGGTCCTGATAGGGTAGATGTGGTGTTCCCTCTACTGTTTCATTTTAAAGATAAAGTTTAGCAATGAAAATAAATCCCTACAGCTTTAGTCACATCACTAATGCCTTGTACACACGATCGGAATTTCTGATGAAAAAAGTCAGATGGAATTTTGTGTGTGGGTTCCATCGGACTTTTTTCCGTCGGAGTTTAGAAATAGAACATGTTTTATTTTTTTCCAATGAAAATGATCGGAAATTCCGATCGTCTGTGTGGAACTCCGACAGAGAAAAAACTACGCATGATCAGAATCAAGTCGCCGCATCATCCGAAGCATTGAACTTAATTTTTCTCAGCTTGTCGTAGTGTTTTACGTCACCGCGTTTTGGACGGTCGGAATTTGGTCTGACAGTATGCAAGAGAGCTTGAACAGAATTCCGACGGAAAAGTCCATAGGATATTACCCCATCGGAAATTCTGATCGTGTGTATGAATTATGTTTCACACTTTACAGGAAGCTGGATCCTGGAGAAATCTTCACTGCAAGGATGCCTGTCCTCTTCCTGTCTCTGAAAATCCTAAACTGCAATGGTTAACAGCTTTGGGTTTTCAGACAGAACAGTAGTACAGATGGTCCACAGGGGATGGGCACACCCCCTGCCCCCCATATTCCTCCTTTCTTAGGGTAGATTTAGATGTGTATCTAAAGCTAGCCATAGACGGAGCAAATTTAATTCCTGTAACCACTGGTTGAATGGGGAATCCCCCCTGCTGAGCCATTGTATTCTCTTGGTGAGGAAGCACAGACAGTGATTATTGCTAGTGGCCAGCCGCTAGCGATTATTGCATGTAAAAGCCAGCAGGCTGGTTGTACCCATGTCGATCAATCAATCAACTTGGGAACATTCAGTCTGCCCATACATGGTACAATTTCCGGCCCTTCCTGTTGAACCAGCCGAGTTTTGAACCATCTATGGCCGGTCTCAATCTACCCTTCCTCTAAAGCAGTGGTTCTCAACCTGGGGGTCGGGACCCCCTCGGGGGTCAAATGATGATTTGCCAGGGGTCACCAAATCCTGGGCTATTCCTGAAGCCCGCACCCCTCTCCCAGCCTTTTTTACATCTGCCCAGCTGGGCTGCTCCTGGAGCCCACGGCTGCCCACTCAGTCTCTTTGCAGCCGCCCATTCAGTTCAGGGCATGGCTGGGGGGGGCAGAGACTAGAGGTCCACTGACTGGTGAGGTGGGAGGGGCCACTGCTATGTGACACCACAAAGTCAGAGACACACTGGGTAACACTACCTGTGATTCTAGTTGCCATTAAAAGTTCCCACTACAGTTCTTGGATCAGCAGATGACCTTGATCAAGAGCACCTAAGGGTGATCAGAACTCCCCACAAGCATTGCCACTTATTCCATCCCCCCCCCCCCCAAGGAGTAAGAGAAGGAATGAAAAAAGGGAATACATGGAAGGGAGAGGAAAAGAGGAGGAGGAAGAAGAAAGACAAAGGAAGAGAAAGAATAGGAGAAAAAAAACATGGCTAGAGAGAGGGGTGGGGGAAAAAAACAAGAAATTTGGATAGCGAGAGATAAAAGGGAAAGAAAGGAGAACAAAGAAAGAGTGGACCATCCTAAAATGTACCATATGAGGATTTAATATTTTACGAATGGAAGGGCTCGGGAAGCGCTAAATTTCCATGGGTTAGGGGCGCAAATTACTTGTCTCGTCTTGGGTGCTGACAACCCACACTATGAAAATAATTTTACTGTTAGGGGTCCCCACAACTTGGGAAATTTTATCAAGGGGTCACGGCACTAAGAGGTTGAGAACCACTGCTCTAAAGCATGATCAGTGTTGGGATTGTGCTTCAGAGGCTACTGACAGGCGATGAGGAAGCATGTGATGCTTCCTCACTGCCTGTTTAACCCCATTTTTGTTAAAAAATGCATCGCAACTGCAGACATTAAATAAGGTTGTGGGGCATTTGAGGCACTTCCCTGTTTGACTGATTGGGATTGCTGCATGTCAGGTAGACTTTGCTGTAGTCACTATGCATCACAAACATGGCATGTAAACACCCCTATTGGCTGCCTATTGGAGCTTAAGAGGGTGCTGTTGGCAGGTGGCAAAAACTTGGCTCCACCATGCATTTTTTTTTGCTCCACCACACATCTAAATGAATCCTAATGAAAGCAGACCGCCCCACCCCCCCGAGCCGAGCCACGTTGAGCTGAGCCGAGCCCTTCAGTGGACCCCCCGCCCACATAGCCAAGCTCAGCCGGGCCCTTCAGTGGACTTGTCCTGCCTCCTGAGCCAAAACCGAGATTTGGAATGAACCAATCAGCCTGGGGAGAGGAGGGAGAGGGGGCGGATCGACACAGGAGGGTAAATGACAGTGGATGGATCGACACAGGGGCTTGCCTTGTTCCAGTCCATCGAAAATTACGCACTGGATAGGGACAAGAGCAAAGCTCCTTGGGCCAAGACACAGCACTGGACAGGCTGTCACTGAAACCAACCCACTGAGCCATTGTCCCACCGAGAAACGTCCGATAGTCCTGATGCCCACTACATACCTCGCTCTGAGTATATTTTATTGAACTAAACCAAATTTAGTAATGCATGTTATTTTCTTGTTGACATAAAAAAGGAGGAACCATAACCCAAGGGTACAATCTATCTCAAGACATGAAGCCGTTAAATGCTCCACAATATAGAAAATTCTGCCTCTTGTGATTACATTTATGACCCCAAATAGAGTGGCAATAAGCAATTAAGGGTCCTTTAAAGTTCTAGGCTAAGCATACAAGAAATCCCTTGACATACTGCCTTACATAAGCCTTCTACCCTGCCGCATTGTAGGAACAAACCTGTTTTCATTTTTCTGCAACCATGTTTTTCCAAATGTCAGATGCATACATGTCCATTTTTGCCTAGACAATATATAAAGGAATATACATGTTCAACATCACTCGTACTGCAATTCAGTCCATGACACTTACAATTAGCTCGGTTCCACAAATGTCTTTTCCCAGTGCCCACTTTATAAATACAGAGTCATCATTATAGGCAAATCCAGTACATCTTCTATCCCGCAGATGGATCTGTGCAATATTCACATCCATGTCTTTTAGCATGTCTACCTTTAGGGTCAGTTGAATTTCATTAGAGGCGCATACTAGATCAGGGCACAGACCACCTTTAAGGAAAAAATATTTAGTAAAAGTGTTATGTTTGCAAATCAGACATTTCTTCAGCTTAGCACTAGTGTTGCTGTCGCACCTCAATGGACTAAGGCAATGCACCCAGGGCCGCTGTTAGGAATCATGGGGCCCCGTACAGCCTACGAGACGCCCCCCCCCCCCCACACACACACACACCTGACAGTATTCTATACAATATTTTCACAAAAAAATACATGAAAATCATTATTAATGAACACAAATGCCACCCCAATTCCCCCTCCTAGTACAAATGTCCCCTGCCTGCACAATTCCCCTAATCCCTCCTATTAGCCCCGAATTCCCTCATCGGCTCCTGGTACACAATCAGCCGCATCTCCCCTCCCAGCACAAATCTTCTTTCTTCAATCCCTCTCCTAGCACACATTCCCACAAATCCCTCCTCCTAGCACAACCCCCTCTAGGGGCAGGGGAAGGAGCTCAGCGGCAGCTGGCCAGGTTCATTATCCCTCCATGTCTCTCACCCAGCAGCTAAAAGCCAGCGGGAGGGAGAGGGGGGAGAAACCTGGGTGAGAGACACAGAGGGCATTGTTCTCCACCAACCCTCCTGCTGTCTGGGCCCCTCTGAGTGCCGGGGCCCCCTACAGGAGGGCTGGTGGTCCCCCCCTATCAGCGGCCCTGAATGCACCTACAAAGTAGTACACTGCAATGCATTGTAGTGTAGATTAAAAAAAACAGGGTCATGTTAAATTTTAAGCATGTTACAGTGCGGCAAGACAAATAGATAAGAAACCCAATTGTTTACAATATATGGGTCAGGAAGAGATTGTGAATAGGGTTGCCACCTTTTCTTCAAGTCAAACCCGAACACTTTAGCGGCGCACAGCAATTTTTTTTTAATGGTATAAAGTAAACTATACATGTATTTTACAATTAAATAACATTTCTAATCATATGAAGTTTTTCACAAGAGTCCCCTTTACATCAGAGTCCACAGAGTTTCCCTTTCACATCTGAATCTGCAGAGTTCCCTTACACTGTAAGGCGAGACTCTGCAGACTCTGATGTAAAGGAGAACTCTGGGGACTCTAACATAAGGGATGCTCTGGGAACCCTGATTTAAGGGGGAGCACTGAGTAATCTGATGCACGGAGAGGACTCTGATGTAAGGGGGAACACTGCGTCCTCTGGTGTAACGGGGAACTCTGATGTAAGGGGTGCTCTGAGAACCCTGATTTACCTGAAGCCTCGTACACACGACCGAGTTTCTCTGCAAAAAAACAGCTAGAAACTTGCTGGGAGATATTTTTTTGCCGAGGAAACCGGTCGTGTGTACATTTTCGTCAAGGAAACTGTCGAGAAACTCGACGAGCCAAAAAGAGAGCAAGTTCTCTATTTCCTTGACGGGAATGGAGAAACTTGCCTTGTCGGGTTCCTCGACAGCCTGACAAGGAACTCGACGAGGAAAACGATGTGTTTCGCTGCTGGACTTTCATTTTCTGAGGCACAGCGCCGGGGATTGGAGTGTGGGCAGACACAGATGGGTAGGAGTGGGAGGAAGAGGAGCAGATTGAGCCCTCTCTCCCCTCTGTGTGTGTGTGTGTGTGCAGGACAGGACTTAGGGTGGTGGGGGCCCCTGGGCTTGAGTGTTTTGAGCGGGGGGGGGGGCGATTTGAAGTTGTTGAGCGGGGGGGGCACATTAAAGTTGTTGAGGGGGGGTGCACATTAAAGTTGTTGAGCGGGGTGCCTCTCACCTGTGCACGGAATGTGATGGTTCTCTTCCCTTCACCAGACATCCACACACCGCTCCTGTTCCTCCTGGGTCCTGGGGGGGGAGTGCAGTTGTTGAGCGGAGGGGAGTGCCTCTCACCTGTGCCGACAGCCGGGGCCACAGACTGTCATTAGCCCGGCTGTCGGCTTTCTTCCCTTCAGCAGCCACAGTCCTCCACACACCACTACGGTTCCTCCTGCTTCCGTGTTGCCTCCTCTTGCAGTGCGGGAAAATTAACCCTTTCGCGGGACTGCAAATTTGGGGGCCCCTCACACAGCTTAAGGCATGGGCCCCCTGGAGCAGAGAACCGTGGGGGCGGGGGGTTTGCTGCCGCCTGAAATTGAGAAGCGAAGCGGGGGGGCTGCCGCAAATTGAGAAGGGGGGGGGGGCCTTTACAAGAAAATAAGATATAGAGAAAAATATATATAAATAAAGGGGGCAGCCCTTTAATAAAAAGAAACGTCTGGGCCCTTTAATAATAAAAAATAAACATTTATAAAAAATACATAAAAAAAGGGAGGTTGCCATCCGGGGCCCTGGGGACCTCTGAGCCCTTTAATAAAAAAAAATATATATATATATATATTTATAAAAAAAAAATTATAAAATAAAAAAAAGGGGGGTTGCCATCCTGGGGCCCTGAAGACCTCCGGACCCCTAGAAAAAAAAAGGGGGGGGTTGCCCTTTTAAAGGGGGTTGCCATCCGGGGCCCCCTATTGGGCGGGGCCCATGGGCTTGAGCCCAGTCAAGCCCAATGGTAAGTCCGGCCCTGTGTGTGTGTGGTGGGGGGGTTAATAGTGCGGGCTTTGGGCAGTGTAAAAGAGAGTGTAACAGACAGCTGGAGCTAGCAACCCTGCTGGGAGGCCATAGTCCAGTCTGAATAATGTGTCCGGGTTTCAGGCAGTTTGAAACCCGGACATATGATTCCAAACCCGAACTGTCCAGGTGAATCACGGACCGGTGGCAATCCTAATTGTGAAAGCGATGTCACAAGATCTTTCAAAATATTTTCCTTTCTCAGCAAAGACCTGCAATGTCTGCTGTTGAAGAATATTTAAACCTATTTGTGTATATGCGTCAACTGCTCCAACTTTCCAGAGGAAAAAACCCAATATGGCAGCATTCAGAACAAGTATAGAGATGCCGACATTTTTTATCATGCCACTGCTATAGTGTTGCTTTAAACCTTAATTTGTCACCATCATGCCATTGGAAGGTACAGTCTGACTATTGCTATGCATTACCACATTGTACACACTGCTCTTTGAACTACATAAACCAGTTCTTTTCTAAAAACCTTAGATTTACATATATACATATCAAATACATAATACTAAATAATTCCTATAATTAAACAATACATACTCTTTAGTTTACAAGTTGACATTGCATCAGCTCTGTTACTGATAGCATACCCTGCAAAAAAAAAAAAGAACAAATATTATAATGAGGAAACATTTAAATCTCCTAATTAATTTGCGCCCCTAAATGTAGCACTTATAAAAATGAGGGTGTTGCTAGATTCTGGCACATGGGGTCTGTGCCCCGGGTCTTCAACTGTACTCTGTTGCCATTTTTGCTACTACTGTATAATAAACATACTTTAATTTTTCTCAACTTTTTTTTTGTCTTTTTAGTATATCTATTCCTATACCCCCCACTAGTAACTGCGTTTTCTTTCACAAGTTGTTGGGAAGATCATTTAGCCCCCGTTCGCGCATGTGCGACTTGTCATGCGATTTGAGAGGTCTAAATTACATGACATTTTACTCTATTGTAGACAATGTAACTGTTCAAATCAGTGCAACACCAACGTTGCGTTTCCACACCGATAAAAAAAAAAAAGGTTCCTGCGCTATTTTTTGCGATTTTAGGTATCACTTCCATAGGTATCTGTGCATGAAGTCGCACAGATGTCAGGCAAATTGCACCTGAAGTAGCACTGACCTGTGGCTTCAAAACCTCATTCGTTGTGAACAGCAGCTAAGTGAATTATATAAGCTGGCATTTTTTCACAATTTACGTTGTACTAGGTTTATGTGTTTACCTATACTTTTTCACCTATTAGGCCCCGTACAGACGAGCGGACTGTCCGCCGGACCGTTTTCGGACCGTTTTCAGCGGACATGTCCGCTCGAGATTTTTGTCTGATGGTTGTACACACCATCAGACAGAAATCCGTGCGGACAACGATACGCGGTGACGTGGGCGCGCCGTCGCCGCGACGATGACACGGCGACGTGCGCGACCCTGGAAGGTCAATGCTTCCACGCATGCGTCGAATCACTTTGGCGCATGCGAGGGCTTTCGGCCGAGCGGACATGTACGATGAGTCTGTACAGACGACCGAACATGTCCAACGGACAGGCTTCCAGCGGACATGTTTCTTAGCATGCTAAGAAACATTTGTCTGCTGGAAACCTGTCCGATCCGCCAGACAATTGTCCGGTCGGCCGTACACACGACCGAACATGTCTGCTGACCAGTTTCAGCGGACATGTTCGGTCGTGTGTACAGGGCCTTAGATTAACAATGCCTCTTGAGTAACATTGAGGTTATACATTCTATACACAATATATAATCCTCTGCACCTCTGGAAGCCATAGGAAAGGTGCGTACAATATATAATATACGTGTGTGTATGTGTATATACATATATATATATATATATATATATATATATATATATATATATATATACACACAAAAGTGAGTACACCCCTCACATTTCTGTAAATATTTTATCATATTTTTTAAAGTGACAACATTGAAAAAATGTCACTTTGCTACAATGTAAAGTCCCCTCAAAATGACTCAACACACAGCCATTAACACTGGCAACAAAAGTGAGTACACCCCTAAGTGGAAATGTCCAAATTGGGTTCAATTAGCCATTTTCCCTCCCCGGTGTAATGTGACTCGTTAGTGTTACAAGGTCTCGGGTGTAAGTGGGGAGCAGGTGTGTTAAATCTGGTGTTATCACTCTCTCATACTGGTCACTGGAAGTTCAAGATGGCACCTCATGGCAAAAAACTCTCTGAGGATCTGAAAAATAAAAATTTTGAAACTGAGCTGCAACATGGTGGCCAAGTATGGGCAGTATTCCAACATGATAACAACCACAAACACACTTCCAAGATGACCACTGCCTTACTAAAGAAGCTGAGGGTAAAGGTGATGGTCTCGCAAAGCATGTCTCCAGACCTAAACCCTATTGAACATCTGTGGGGCATCCTCAAATGGAAGGTGGAGGAGCAACAAAGTCTCTAACATCCACCAGCTCTGTGATGTCGTCATGGAGGAGTGGAAGAGGACTCCAGTGGCAACCTGTGAAGCTCTGGTGAACTTCATGCCCAAGAGGGTTAAGGCAGTGTCGGAAAATATTGACGGTCACACAAAATATTGACACTTTGGGCCCAATTTGGACATTTTCACTTAGGGGTGTACTCACTTTTGTTGCCAGCGGTTTAGACATTAATGGCTGTGTGTTGAGTTATTTTGAGGGGACAGCAAATTTACACTGTTATACAAGCTGTACTCTCACTACTTTACATTGTAGCAAAGTGTCATTTCTTCAGTGTTGTCACATGAAAAGATGTAATAAAATATTTACAAAAATGTGAGGGGTGTACTCACTTTTGTGAGATACCGTGTGGATATGGCACCTGATTTCATTAACTACTTCAATACCTGGCACATCACCCCCTTCATGCCCAGGACAATTTCCTTCCTTCAGAGCTGTCACACTTTGAATGACAATTACGCAGTCATGCAACACTGTACGCAGATGAAATCTTCATAAATTTAGGCCAAAATATTAGAGGTCGACCGATATGGGTTTTTCTCTGGCCAATGCTGATATTTTTCCTTCATCTCATAAAATCTAACAGTTAAGTAATCAGAAGTGATACAGAAAATGTCTTGAATTAAACATTTATTAAACACAACAAGCCTCCAATCAGTGCACTTGTATGTATAATTTAGATAAAAAAAATCTTAAATCTTAAAGGAACACTAAAGTAATTTTTTTTTTTTTTTTGTAAAATAACAAACATGTTATACTTACCTCCACTGTGCAGCTCATTTTGCACAGAGTGTCCCTGAACCCTGTCTTCTGGGGTCCCTCTGTGGCTGTCTCCGCTCCTCCTCACAAGAGCTTTCCACCTTCATGCGAGCGAGCTTGCATGGTGGAAAGCTTTTGCAGGCGCGCTCCCGTGATACAGCGGCGGGCATAGACGCCGACTGTATCACTCGGCCCCGCCCCCCGGTGCGGGATGCATTAAGGTGAAAAAACATTTACCTTTACAACCCCTTTAACCACTATACTACCGGCCCGCCGTTAATTGACGGCGGCACGATAGCTCTATTGTTCTGACAGGACGTCATATAACACTGATCGCTGTATAAATGTGAATGGTCCCAAAAATGTGTCAAAAGTGTCCGATGTGTCCGCCATAATGTCGCAGTCCCAATAAAAAAAATCGCAGATCGCCGCCATTATTAGTAAAAAGAAATTAATAAAAAAAAATCATAATTATGTCCCCTATTTTGTAGGCGCTATAACTTTTGCGCAAACCAGTCACTATACGCTTATTGCGATATATTTTTTTTTTACCAAAAATATGTAGAAGAATACATATCGGCCTAAACTGAGAAAAAAATAGTTAAAAAAAAAAAATTGGATATTTATTATAGCAAAAAGTAAAAAAAATTGTGTTTTTTTTTTCAAAATTGTCGCTCTTTTTTTGTTTATAGCGCAAAAAATTAAAACCGCAGAGGTGATCAAATACCACCAAAAGAAAGCTCTATTTGTGGGGGAAAAAGGACGTCAATTTTGTTTGGGAGCCACGTCGCACGACCGCGCAATTGTCAGTTAAAGAGATGCAGTGCCAGAAGCTGAAATTTCGCCTGGACAGGAAGGGGGTATATGTGCCCAGTAAGCGAGTGGTTAAATACACAAAAACAGGTAATCACTTTTGGACGAAAATAAAATGGGCTAACATTACTGTTTAGTTTTTTTTTTTAATTCATTAAAGTGTATTTTTTTCAGAAAAAAATTGTGTTTAAAAGACCACTGCGCAAATACAGTGTGACATAAAATATTGCAACAACCGCCATTTTATTCTCTAGGGTCTCTGCTAAAAAATATATAGAATGTTTGGGGGTTTTAAGTGATTTTCTAGCAGAAAATACTGGATTTTTACTTGTAAGCCACACATGTCAGAAAAGATTAGGGCCCGGATTCACGTAGATCGGCGCATCTTTAGAGCGGCGTAGCGCATCTCATATGCACTACGCCGACGTAACATAGAGAGGCAAGGTCAGTATTCACAAAGCACTTGCTCCCTTTGTTGCGCCGGCGTAACGTAAATTGGCCGGCGTAAGCCCGCCTAATTCAAAGTAGGAAGGAAGTGGGCGTGATCTATTAAAATGAAGCGTGACTCCATGCAAATGAAGGGCCGAACGAACGGCGCATGCGCGCGCATGCTCAGAATCGAGTCGCATATACTCCCTAAGATACGACGGCTCAATGCCTACGACATGAACGTAACCTACGCCCAGCCCCATTCATGTACGACTTACGTAAACAACGTAAAATACGACGGCTGTTCCCTGGTCCATACCCTAACATGACTTACCCCTGCTTTATGAGGCTTAACTTTACGCCAGACGTACGACTTACGTAAACAGTGTAGATTACTGCGACGGGCGTAAGTACGTTCGTGAATCGTCGTATCTCGCTCATTTACATATTCGACGCGTAAAACAATGGAAGCGCCCCTTGCGGCCAGCATAAATATGCGCCCAAGATCCGACGGCGTAGGAGACTTACGTTGGTCGGATGGAGCCAGAATTCAGGCGTATCTAGCTTTAAGAATCAGGCGCATAGATACGACGGCGCATCAGTGCACTTACGCGGCGTATAGAAAGATACGTCGGCGCAAGTGCTTTCTGAATCCGTGCCTTATTCTTTTAATAGTTAAACTGAGATCTTCTACACACCAGAGTTCATTCCTTTGATAAGTAGAACCATTGAGGCCTTTAAATCTGAGGGGAAGCTCTGCTGATTTTATCATCTAATCATGTGCAAGCTAAAATGCTGTTTTTTAATCTCCTTGCATGTCCACCTCGGATCTACAGCGACTGCAATTCCGAGTGTACTTTGCACTTGTTGTTTGCACTTGTAGTGCAAAGTGAATTTGCCTTTAGTAAATACCCCCCAATGCATCTATTTGCTTCTTTTATCATGTTCTCAGACTTGGCAGGCTGCCCAGATAGGAGAGACTCAAGTCACTCCAATGGGGTTCTTACAGCTCTAAGACCCCATACACACTAAACGTTTGTTGTCTGATTTTCTGTAGATTCACCAAAACCATGTAGTGCAAGGGCCTGCCTGATTGCATACAAATTGAAACTCTTAAGGATTGACCTTATATTATATGATTTTGGTAAATCTGAAGGAAAAAATCGACAGAAAATTGTACAGTGTGTATCCAGCTTTAGAGTAAACAACCCCTTATGCAGTTTAAGGCTGCATTCACACCTGAGCGACAACACGCCCGACGCCGGACGCTTCTGCCGCTAGAGGGGAGAATTCCCATTGCTGTCTATGGAGATGGTTCACATCTCATAGACGCCGAACGCCTGTCGCCTGAAAAAAAGTCCCGGACCCTTTTTTTCAGGCGACAGTGGCGTTTTCCCATTGACAGCAATGGGAAGACTTTTGAAAAAAAAAAAAAAAAATTGAAAGTTTCACACCCGCGGCAAAATACGCCGCTATCGCCGAACGCGGCTGTCGCTCAGGTGTGAATGGGGTCTAAGATTGATTCGTATCTCATATAACTTAATTTTGTGGCTTGCATGTCTTCTTTAAGCCTCGTACACACACGATCGGATTTACATCGGACAAAGCCTCTGACTTTTATCCGAAGGGCTTTGGCCGTGAACTTGTATTGCATACAAACGGCAAAGAATTATCAGCCAACAAACACAAAACGATGTGGTTTTCAGCTCTTTAGCGCCACCCTTTGGGCAACTTCTGGTAATGTTATGTTATGGTGAGCATTGCTTCTAAGCATGCGTGCTTGTACTTTGGATTTTTTTCCGATGGACTAGTGTACACACAATCGGAAAATCCAACATTACACATTTGTTGTCAGAAAATGTGAAAGCACGCTATCCCACATTTGTTGTTGAAAAATCCGACAACAATTGTCCGATGGAGTGTACAAACGGTCGGATTTTCCGACAACCGTCTGCAATCACACAATTCCTCATCGGAAAATCCGATCGCATGTACGAGGCTTAAGAGGCATTCGATTAAATAGAATTCTCCCAATAATACAGTCACCAATTAAAGATTTGTATTTTGCGCTCCTATCCCCTCCTAATCATCTCTTCTCCAGGGAGAATAGTTTTAAAGTTTGTAGTCATTCTTCATAACTGAGTATCTCCAGGCTGCTTATTAGCTGCGTTACCCTTCTCTCGACTTTCTCCAGTTCAAATACATCCTTCCTGAGGACTGGTAACCTGAACTGGACGGCACACTCTTGCATAATAGGAGTCTGATAGCCTTGCTTGCTGCAGCTTGGCATTGCATGCTTATTGCTACGTCTATGATCTACTAGGACCCCCAGAGGTTCTCCCCCTAATGAGTAACTTGCATTCATATTTTTAGCTCCTAAGTGCATTACATTTTTCAATGTTAAACTTGATCTGACATATAACTGACCCCCCCCCCCCCCCCATTTGAACTAGGCCTTCTTGAACCATTGCTACAATCTGTTCTAAAGTTATTGCCCTGCTTAAAGCGGAGTTCCACCTAAAAATTGAACTTCCGCTTAACCCACTCCTTGCCCCCTTACATGCCACATTTGGCATGTAATTGTTTTGGGGGGGGGGGCGGGGGCTTCAGGAGAAGTGGGACTTCCTGTCCCACTTCCTCCTTCCGCCGAGAGGCTGGTAAGGCGATTAGCTTAATCGCCTTATTGCAGCCCCTCCCTGTAGGCGAGCGCCTGTCCAATCGGACGGCGCCGCGCCGCTCGCGCATGCGCAGTGGGTGCCCGGCCGTGAAGCCGAAAGCTGTCACTGCCGGGTGCCCACACTAGGAATGAAGACGCCGGCCCGCGAGGGGGGCGAGGAGCGGAGCCCCGGCCGCCGCGTCGCTGGAACCGTGGAGCAGGTAAGTGTCTGTTTATTAAAAGCCAGCAGCTACACTTTTTGTAGCTGCTGACTTTTAATAAACTTAAAAAAAGGCTGGAACACCCCTTTAAAGTGGAAGTCCATGCTAAATCTAAAATCCCTTCATGTATAGAAATCAGTTTACATACCTTTTCTGCAGGCGATCCGACCTGATACCACGATAAGCTGTCAGCCACAGCTTCACGGTGTAGGCAGGTGCAGAGGACACAGACAACAATGGAAGCCCCATAGTAACTCTATGGGTGACGTCACTTCCCATTCATTTCACGGTATGTTGTCGGCCATGTCCTCAGCAGAGCCTCCGCTAGAGAATTGCCTTAAAAAAAGGTATGTATACTGATTTTTTTCCTGGGCTAGATAGATAGATAGTCTATAGATGCAGGGATTTTAGTTTTAGCATGGACTTCCACTTTAACTTTGTATCGTCATCGCCAGCAAACACTGAGATTGAACTATTATTCTCCAACCATAATGTTTATGAACAAGTTAAGGTTTATATGAACCCTTACCTTGTAAAACAACCCATTGAGTTTAAAATAGAAATGCAAGACAGCACACCTGTGTATGTACTGTATAAATAAATCAAATTCTAAATATCACATGATCTTTTCACTCAGCTTGTGGTGAGGCAGGGGTTGCAAGGGGATATCAGTAGAAGGCAGAGTTTACCAGTACTTTCATCTTCTGTAGGGGAGAGGAGCTGTGTAAAGGAGTGGGTCAACACAAGTCTGACCATTGGAGTACAGGCAGGCTGCAGAAAAGCAAACTGATAACGCTGAAAGTAATTTAATTCCATGCTCTGGCATTGCCAGTTTGAAATAGGAAAGCAAGGGGACTGGCAGGATCACCAGGAAATTCACACAAAGGAAGCACTGCAAATAGAACAGTATACTTTTTAATAAAAGTACATGGTACAACATACACATATCAGGAATATGAAATGTTGGGGTGGCAAACGCTTTAACCACTTGCCACCCGCCATATAGCAGAATGACAGCAGCAAAGTGGTTTAGTTATTATGATCGGACGTCATTTGATGTGATCAGGATAGCATTGCTGGCATTCAGCACGGCGATCTGAGACCGTGCCCGCAGGACCCGCAGACCTGATGTCCGCCGGTGTCCCTCGATCGTGTCACAGAGCTACAGAGCAGGGAGATGCCTATGCAAACAAGGCATTTCCCTGTTCTACCTAGTGACAGGACAGTAATCTACTGCTCCCTGTCATCTGGAGCGGTGATCACTGTCGTGTCACTTGTAGCCCAGCCCCCCCCCCAACAGTTAGAATTACTCCCTAGGACACACTTAACCCCTTCCTCACCCCCTAGTGTTTAACCCCTTCCCTGCCAGTGTCATTTACACAATAATCAATGCATTTTTATAGCACTGATCGCTGTATAAATGACAATGGTCCCAAAATAGTGTCAAAAGTGTCTGATGTGTCTGCCATAATGTCGCAGTCATGATAAAATCGCTGATCGCTGACATTACTAATAAAAAAAATTATAATAAAAATGCCATAAAACTATCCCCTATTTTGTAGAAGCTATAACTTTTGCGCAAACCAATCAATATACGCTTATTGCAATTTTTTTAACCAAAAATATGTAGAAGAATACATATCGGCCTAAAGTAAAAAAAAAATATTTTTTTTACATATTTTTATCATAGCAAAAAGTAAAAAATATTGGTGTTTTTTTTTTCAAAATTTTCACTCTTTTTTTGTTTATTGCACGTTTTTTTTTTTTTTTCCGGTAAAATGCCTAAAAAGCACCCCACTGTCAAAGGGGTCTTGTGGTAAAAATGGGAGCAACATGAAACATGTTCCCTAAAAAGATGGGGTTCTCCTTTAAAACCAATATGCTTTATTTACCACTCCCTTTCCTTTATTCTATCTTTTCAAGGTACAAATGTAATCATTTAGAGCAGTGGTCTCAAAGTACCGGCCCGCGGGCCATTTGCGGCCCGCGGACCAGTTATAAATGGCCCTCAGGCAGGGTGGAAGTGAGGGGAGCAAAAAAAAAAAAAAAAAAAACATTTTTTTTTTTTTTTTTTGAGCTGGTGCCATCTGGTGGTGAGCCGTTGGTATTACAAGTTATTACCACCAGATGTGAGCTGGCGCCATCTGGTGGTGGCCGTTGGTATTACAAGTTAAGCATTACAAGTTAAACAGCAATTCTAATGTTATTTTTCACTATTTTCACTGCCATCTTCTTCCCTCTAATTAGAACCCCCAAACATTATATATATTTTTTATCCTAACACCCTAGAGAATAAAATAGCGATCATTGCAATACTTTCTGTTACGCCGTATTTGCGCAGCGGTCTTACAAGCGCACTTTTTTGGGAAAAAATTACACTTTTTTTTATTAAAAAATAAGACAACAGTAAAGTTATCCCCATTTTTTTTAATATTATGAAAGATAATGTTACGCCGAGTAAATTCATACCCAACATGTCACGCTTCAAAATTGTGTCCGCTTGTGGAATGCCGACAAACTTTTTTACCCTTTAAAATCTTCATAGGCGACGTTTAAAAAAATCTACATGTTGCATGTTTTAAGTTACAGAGGAGGTCTAGTGCTAGAATTATTGCTCTCACTCTACCAATCGCGGCGATACCTCACATGTGTGGTTTGAACACCGTTTACATATGCGGGCGCTGCTCACGTATGTGTTCGCTTCTGCGCGCAAGCTCGTCGGGACGGGGTGCGTTTTCTGGCTCCTAACTTTTTTAGCTGGCTCCTAGATTCCAAGCAAATTTGTCAAACCCTGACTTACACCAGTGCTGGTGGTAATAATGCGCTCGCTGACACCAGTGCTGGGGGTTAATAATGTGTTCGCTGACACCAGTACTGTTGTTTTTGAAGTTTGAAAGTTTGCATGCGGCCCCCCATGGCATATGAAAACTTGTCTTGTGGCCCTCAGGTAATTTGAGTTTGAGACCCCTGATTTAGAGGCTGAATTAAAAGTTTAGTAAAGTAAAACATTTTAGTTATTAAAACAGTAGATAAAATAAAGGTTTATACAATAGATCAAAACAAGGACAAATGGGGAGGAAAGTGGCACAGATGGATTTGGTTCAAAATGAGGGACCAATGGGAGCTATGGTATAAAGACTGCAATTCTTTACAGTAGTGGATCTTAAAACATTAAGCATATTAAAAGGTTTTCTTACCTCCTTCTAATTGGAATGAGGCTGAGAAGGTGGCTGATAGAAGCAGCACAATAGTTACTATAAATGCCTGCATATTGTCTGTATTGTATTCATGCAACTGTAAATGACAAAAAAAAATCAACATTTTAATAATTTGATTGGAATGAGGCTGAGAAGGTGGCGATAGAAGCACCACAAAATGCACTAAAATTCCTGCATCCCATCATTATCTTATTCATGCAACTGAAAATGATAAAAAACAAACAGATTTTTCATAATTTGATCAGCTGGCTTCTTGAACAAAAAGCTGATAATACTTACTTTAAGATATGTTGGCACACACACGACTCTGCAGGATTGGCATTCTCCTGTGCCTATTCTGCTTTTATATAGAGGATAGACTAGGCGATACCACTGTCTTTATTGCTCTTTTGCTACTGCTATTAAAATATATCATATGCTCATTCACAGCCATGGAATAAAACAATGCACAGCACAATTAGTTGTAAAGAAACCTAGAAAAAAAACAATTTCAGCTACAATAAAATAGAAACTAAGCGCTCTTATTGGCTCAACAGGCAAATATTTAACTTTTAGGGTAGAGCAGAGGAGATTATGTCCTTTTATTCAGCTGAAATTACTTATAGTATTCACCTTCAGGTGTGTTTCAGTAATATAATCTGTTCATGTGATGGCAAATTGAGGGTCATCAAAAAAGTTTTAGTAGTTTAGGAGTCATCAACCTTGGAAAAAAACAGAACACCAAACATATTTTGTGATTTAATTAAACAATACAAAGTTCTTGTGCATAATGATGTGCAAACGTAGTGAAGTTGACACATTCTTCTTTTTTTATGCAACTGGAGCTGTTATCATGCTTTAAAGAAAAACCTGTTCTGAATGAAACCTCCAGGATTTAATTCCTTAGGACCGGGGACATTGGTAAAAACTTAGTTAGAGGTTATCTAACCCCATCTTGAACTCTGGATTTTCGATAAACTTGGACACTTGGGTTTCGGGAAGCTTTTGCCCAGGACCTACTACATGATGCTGAATTAATCAAGACTGGGGCCCTCAAGACACCACATGATAGTTAACCAGAGTGGCAGAACCCTATTATTTCAACCATCAGAATCCCAACACCTCCATAGTGTTTGTCCCATTCTTCTCCACATGTAGGATCTCCTCAAGATCTCCTCCTCACAAAAGAATATATCAGCTGGATGGCACCTGGATAAACAAAGCTTCATTTTCTAATTACAACATTTCCGACATACAGATTTTTTTCAGTATTCAATAATGACCCATCACAGGTAAGGTGTCTTTCAAATAGCTACACTAGAAGAAACTCAGCATCAATCAAAGTTGGTACAAATTACTTTTATGGTCTTTATTCCTGGGTATAGCTGAGAACTCAATTCCTGCTCCATAACGGGAGCAATCACACTGTGCACACTCACATTTGACACAGCAGATAGTTAGTCAGGTTGAAAAAAGACACAAGTCTATCCAGTTGAACTATAAGAAAATAAGTAAATAAAATTAAAAATATCGTACAATCCCATATACCCAATTCTATTCCCACAGTTTATCCAGAGGAAGACAAAAAACCCCAGCAGAGCATGATCCAATTTGCTACAGCAGGGGGAAAAATTCCTTCCTGATCCCCTGAGAGACAATCGGATTTTCCCTGGATCAACTTTACATTTAAATGTTAGTACTCAGTTATATTATGTACATTTAGGAAAGTATCCAGCCCTTTCTTAAAGCAATCTACTGAGCTGGCCAGAACCACCTCTGGAGGGAGTCTGTTCCACATTTTCACAGCTCTTAGGCCCCTTTCACATGGGGCGGATCAGTAATGATCCACCCCGTGAACCTCCGCTTGCTCAGCGAGGATCGCTCCGTTGATCCCCGCTGAGCCGTCGGATGACAGGGCGGTCCCCGCACACTGTGCAGGGACTGCCCTGTCTTTTCTCCGCTCTCCCCTATGGGGGGATCGGATGAACGCGGAACGTCTGTCCGTGTTCACCCGATCCGCCAGACGTATGGAAAAGTAGGTTTTTCCTCTCGTCACACTTTGGCGGATCGGATGTCAGCGGCATGTCACCGCTGACATCCGCGGCTCCATAGAGGAGCACGGAGCGCCCGTTCAGGTCCGCCAAAAAAACTGGCAGGTGGACCTGAACGGGCCGCCCGTGTGAAAGAGCCCTTACTGTGAAGAAACCTTTCCGTATTTGGAGATTAAATCTTTTTTCCTCTAGACGGAAAGAGTGCCCCCTTGTCTTTTGTGTTGACCGTAAAGTGAATAACTGCGTTAGTGTCTGCTTTCCAAAGCCAACCTTCTCCTTGCCTGACAGCTGGGATTGGACATACATTTAAGGATCCTACACTCTCCTACAACGGTGCAGCTCACCATGCTGCACCCCTGTTTGGTCCAAATTTTACATGTTGGGAGTGGGGCCAAAATCAGAATTCTCAGGAACCTTTGGCCACATCCCACAATGCAACCTACAACAGCAGTGGGAAGTGGGATATTTAGCATTGGTATTGCTACCTGCTAAACGTGACTTCCCTCTCATGCTGTTTGTAAGGGAGCTGGCAGCGACCATGGGTACAGTACATCCATGCCTGGTCACTCAGCTGTCAGCGGGGGACTCTGACTAACAGCTTAATGCAAACAAAATAGTGGGACGGGTCGCTGACACATAAAAAAAGGCCTCCAAAATATATACCAGTTCCTTTTGGGTTTGGTGTGAATTTTAAGAAGGCGCCATATGCAAAAATCAAACAAGAAATTACCCTCCCCACCCCTCAGATTCAACAATGACCCTCATCTAAGCATGCAGCCTGATTGTCCAGAAAAGGGGCCCTCAACATGGGGATGGTACCCAGCCAGGGAAGAACCTTCTAGCAAAGCACCTTGTCACTATATTGAAGAGGACAAGGGCCATGGGCCCAGAGTTGTGGGAGTCTGCATGCAGGAGGCTTATCAGAATTTGGAAAACTCTTTAAAAATAAGGGTGCCGTGGATATCATTTGCCTATTAGCCTTAATTGTCAGAATTGATTTTAAAGATTTAGCCCCCTGTGACCTCAGTGGGGTTTGGATTTACATTCAAAACATGTGAGCTGTTGAATGAACCTACTGCTAACCAAACCCAGGTACTTTCAGATCATCCCTAGCTAGAATCAAAGTATGTGCTGTCTGTCTATATTCTATGCAGAGAAAGATGTATAATAAAAGTTTCAGTTTTTGAAAAACTATCCTTTTGTTCTTAAAGATATGCGTATCTATAGGATTCTACTTACATTTTTGTAATTAAGGAGTATTTTGTGAGCACCACAGCTGATTTATTGTCTCCTCCGCTGTGTATGTCTTGGTCAGCTTAAATCTGCAGGCTTTTCCCAGATTTTGTGGCACTACCCATGGATGGGGAATGCTCACACTCATGTTCTCCCTCTCTCTGTCTATCTCCTACTTTGTCCCGAGGTTTGTGTGTGTTTGGGAAACTGTAAATTGTGGCATAGTAAGTATTTTGTAGTGCAAGGACTGTAGCCTAGGTGGGCAGTATATACAGCAACTAGGAACGGATTCTTTTTAATCAACCCAAATTTAAGCTACTACCACTGTAATGCCCCATACACACGTTCGGAAATTTCACCAGCAAAAGTCCGATGTGAGCTTTTGAACGGAAATTCTGACCGTGTGTGTGCTCCATCTGACTTTTTCTGGCGGAATTTCCACCAGCAAAAGATTGAAAGCTGGCTTTCGAATTTTCATACGGAAATAAATCCTAACGGAAAATCAGTGTGCTGATTTTACTAATTGATTTCTATGTTTCTCATCCATGCTTTGCAGAGATTGCCCCCTGTGTACAGAGCCCTGTGTTAAATGCCAACACAGAGCTCTGGGCTGTGAATATACACAGATGACCAGCAAGTCCCAGCTGTGAATCATTGGTTGGGACTTGCTGATAGGCTCCCATTGTGTACAATCACAGCGAGTGCTGGTGGGATGGGCATGCATGTACGCGCCCTAAGCCCAGAAGTAGGCAGCCACATAAGGGTACATCACTTTGCCTACAGTACTTTGTGGGTGGGTGGGTGGGCGGTCGCTAATTCCTTCAAGAAGTTTTTAGTTTAGTTAATGTGTATGTTACCCAAACATTTCATGTTCCTCATATGTGACTGTGTTTCCATGTATTCGTATGAAAATGTAGCCTTTTATTTGCATTGTTCCCTTTGTGTGAAATACCAAGTGATCCTGCCAGTCCTCCTGCTTTTTCAAACTGACCACACAAGGGCATGTCAGCACATGTATCCCAGCATGGTCAGTTTTCTGTTTTGCATTCTATTTGGGTGCACAGTCTGCCTGTACCCCAGTGGTCAGACCTGTGATGACACCCCCAACCCCCCCCCCCCCCCATGCACAGCTAGTCACTGGAAAAATCTGTATATTGCTACTTCTCTGACAGGTCTCCCTAAAGTCTCCACCCCAGCTGAAAATAGAGGTCATGTGATCATTTATAAAAAATATAAAAAAGGTATCTATAATGTTTTTTTTTTATAAATACACACACACCTTTAAGTAGAGAATTTAAATAAAAAAATAAAGAAATATCAAAGGGGTGGTACGGACTTTAAGGAGATATGTGTTTACAGACGGCAAAATAAAGAGAATGAAGAGATTGTAACTTCACAAAAAGGGCTTAGCAGCAGGCAAGGAGGCATTGGAATAGGATCGCAATATTCATTCATTATTAATTGCTTGGAGTTTTGTTTAATACATCATTACTTTTGGTTTGAGGAACAATTCTATTTACAAAAGATAGGGGCAGCAATGGGAGCCAGAATTTCGCCCAGTTTGGATAATTAATATATGGACCCATGGATGAGGAACTTTTTTTATGGTAAGGTTTGGCCTCAGTTACATTTTTGGAAAAAAAATTATTGACAATATTTTTTATCACATTGAGAGGAGATTAATGCCGCGTACACCCGGTCGGAATTTCTGACAACAAATGTTCGATGTGAGCTTTTGGTTGGATATTCCGACCGTGTGTATGCTCCATCAGACATTTGCTGTTGGAATTTCCGACAACAAATGTTTGAGAGCTGGTTCTCAATTTTTACAACAACAAAAGTTCTTGTCGGAAATTCCGATTGTCTGTATGCAATTCCGACGACCAAAAATCCTACGCCTAGATCGGAATCAATTCGACGCATGCTTAAAATCATTGAACTTTTTTCTTGTCTCGTCGTAGTGTTGTACGTGACTCATTCACATGAGCTCATTCACATGGGTGTACTACAGCATACACTTATGACAGGGCCATGCTTGCCTGCATGGAATGTCAGGTGTTCCGTGTGTCCCTATGCAGGCAGTCCCATTTATGTCAGTTGGAATGCAGCTGCTGAACGGATGCAGCCACTGCTCCCGATTTGAGAGCTGTCCAGGATGACCCCAAAGGGCTGTCAAATTTACATAAATGGGACTGCCTGCTGGCAAACATGGCCATTGCATGGGTGTATGCTGTAGTGTGTCTGGGTGAACAAGGCATTAATGCATCAGTGTAATCAAAAAAAATTACATTTTAAATTTTTAGATCTTCATATTAGAGTACTGGGGAATCAAATTGTTGCTAAAACCCATTTTAAGGAGACTCACCATAACGGTTATCTCCGCATATTGAGTTATTCATCATTAATGGCTCTTAAATTTTCCAAGAGGGCAGTTTCTACACATATGGAAAAATTGCACTACACATGAAGATTTCTCCCAGCTGGATATTATCTTAAACTACTTAAGGACCAGAAGGATTTGCCCCCTTAATGACCAGGCAATTCTTTGCGATACGGCACAGTGTCGCTATATCTGACAATTGCGTAGTCGTGCAACGATGTACCCAAACAAAATGCACGTCCTTTTTTTCCCACTTATAGAGCTTTCTTTTGGTGGTATTTGATCACCTCTGTGGTTTTTATTTTTTGCACTATAAACAAAAAAAAAAAGAGCATCAATTTTGAAAAAAACTAGGGGCCTGATCCACAAAAGGGATACGCCGGCGTATCTACTGATACGCCGTCGTATCCCTGTTTCTATCTATGGAACTGATCCACAGAATCAGTTTCTCATAGATAGGCAGAAGATCCGACATGTGTAAGGGACTTACACTGTCGGATCTTAGGATGCAGTACCGCAGCCGCCGCTGGGGGCATTTTTCGTCGAAATCCAGCGTCGGGTATGCAAATTAGCACTTACGGAGATCCACAAAGCTTTTACGCTTCGTTTTTTCTCCGTAAGTATTAGTTTGCCGTCGCAAAATTAGGGCTGCTTTTACAAAGTGTAAAGTTAGTACACCATGTAAAAGTAGACCCTTCTTTCCCTCGACGCTGTCCAATTATTATTTTTATTTTTTTTTTCCAGCCGCATCTCTTTTTTTTCCCGACGCAACTTTTTTGACCCGGCACGATTCACAAAACTTGGCGTAACGTAATTTCGCGCAATGCACGTCGGGAAAATCGCGTCAGGAGCATGCGCAGTACGTCCGGCACGGGAGCACGCCTAATTTAAATGGGACTCGCCCCATTAGATTAGGAACGCCTTGCGCCGGACGGATTTAAGTTACACCGCTCAAAATTTCTAGGTAAGTGCTTTGTGGATCGGGCACTTAGGTAGAGATTTTGCGGCGGTGTAACTTAAACGGGAAAAATTAAGTTACGCCGGGTTTTTGTGGATCAGGCCCTATATTTTTTACTTTTTGCTATAATAAATATCCACAGTTAAAAAAAAGATTAAAAAGGCTAATTTATAACAACTTTTAAAATCCAATATAAAGCGATGGAAAAGAATCTTAGTAGACATTAATCCATTATTTTGGGTGATAAGACATTGGATCCATTAATACTGAGAAAAGCACAGTTCATATATAGAATGAAATGGAATTAACTGGCAAAGAATATAATCCACCTATCAGTAATAACAATGTGACATTTCTGCATAAGACAGGCTTCTTTAGAAGATGTCAAGTTGCTGTCATCAGGGCCGGATTAACAATGGGGCTGATGGAGCTGCAGCTCCAGGCCCCTTTCTCAAGATAGGCCCATTTGCCCAAAAAAAAAAAAAAATGTTTTTTTTTTCCTAAGAATTTTTTTTTTTTAAGATCGAATTTGGGGGGTTGTAGCTCGATGACCAGAGGTCACAGAAACCCCACATTTGGGGGTAGGCATGGGAAGAGCTACCCCACAACTGGTTAAAATGTGGGACGGCTATCATTTATGGTTCCGGAGATACGGGCCTGCTTGCACAGCCTGTCAGAAGCTACATTCAGAGCGGCCAATATAAATACAAGCTGACACACTACAGCAGACTGATAGGATCACAGTGCTTATAATAATTATTTGTATATTACTCATGGTAATTAACCCCTTGCCACCCAGGCCAATTCTGACACTTCTCTACTACATGTAAAAATCATCATTTGTTTTTTGCTAGAAAATTACTCTATGGTGGTCTTTGCACTTTTTATGTTGCAGGGTACAGAGCTGCACGATTCTGGCTAAAATGAGAATTGCTATTTTTTTGCTTAGAAGATAGATCACGATTCTCTCACGATTGTTGCGGCGTAACATCATCTTTCACATTAAAACAAAAAAAACAAAAAAAAATGGGCTAACTTCACTGTTTTGTTTTTATGGTTTTTATTATTCATTGAAGTGGGAAAATGCAGTGTGACATAACATATTGCAGCAATAGCCATTGTATTCCCTAGAGTCTCTGCTAAAATATATATAATGTTTGGCAGTTCCAAGTAATTTTCTAGCAAATAATATTGCTTTCTAACTTAAAGGAGTTCTCTGACCTAAAACTTTTAACCCGCGCTGTGCCCGGGCTGTAAAAAAATAGAAAATAAACTGTCACTTACCTGCCTACGATCCCCCGTTGTTCCGATATCGCCGTCCCGTTCTCCGGTCCCGGTCTCTTCCGCTTCCTGTGTGTCGGTGACTCATAGTGCGCTCAGCCTATCAGTGGCCGCGACGGGACATTGCTGCGGCCGCTGATAGGCTGAGCGCACTATGAGTCACCGACACACAGGAAGCGGAAGGGGCCCGGGACCGGAGAACGGGACGGCGATATCGGAACAACGGGGGATCGTAGGCAGGTAAGTGACAGTTTATTTTCTATTTTTTTACAGCCCGGGCACAGCGGGGGTTAAAAGTTTTAGGTCAGAGAACTCCTTTAAGAAACAAGTGTTGGACTTTAAGTGGTTAAATTTAGTTACAATGTTAGTTAGTTACAATGTTTCATTTTGTTTACAAACTTCGCAGACTGCCCAGATTTGTTCTTTACACACAGAAGTGTATCCCTTTGATCTAAGAAGGAAGTGTTAGTTACAATGTTTCCTGTTAAAAACTTGGCAGACTGCCCAGATATTTTCTTTTGACAGCTGAAAGTCTCTCCACTTGTTATATGAAAGAATCAGCAAACTCTGCATTGAAGATCGTCAGGGGGGTTAAATCGAGAGCACGATTTTTTTAACGATTAATTGTGCAGCTCTAGCACGGTATTTGCGCAGCAATTTTCAAACTTGTTTTTTTTTTTTAAATGTTTCATTCATTAAAAAAACAGTTAGTTAGTTAGTTAAGTTAGCACAATTTTTTTTTTTGGTATCCTAGGCGATGCTTTACATTTTTTTAGGTTACATGTTTAGAGTTACAGAGGAGGTCTAGTACTAGAATTATTGTTCTCGCTCTAACGATCGTGGCGTATGTAACCTGTGTGTATCTGGCTCTGATACTACCAGTGCCTACCCAGCCACTGACTAGTATCTCTCCCCAGCCTGTCCCCACACACCCTCTCACCTGCTGACCTGTGGATGGGGGAATCACTCCTGCAGTGTTATTGTGTTCTGCCAGTGCGTACAATGATCAGTGTTGCTAACTTTAGCTGGCAGCACTGATTGTTTTAAGAAAAAAAAACAGGCTGGTTGTACTCAAGTTGATTAATAGATTGACTTGTGTAAAACCAGCTAGCCCATACATAGATTGACTATGGCTGGTCTCTGCATAATTGGCGTAATTTCAATCCATGTATGACCCGCTTAACCACTACTCAGTCCCTAAATATCCTTCCACTCCTGTACATAGTGCTCACTGTCATACTCTCCACACTCCTCTCCTGTACATAGTGCCCACTGTCATACTCTCCACACTTCTCTCCTATACATAGTACCCACTGTCATACCCTACACACTCCTCTCCTGTACATAGTGCCCACTATCATACCCTCCACACTCCTCTCCTATACATAGCGCCCACTGTCATACCCTTCACACTCCTCTCCTGTACATAGTGCCTGCTGTCATACACTTCTCTCCTGTACTTAGTGCCCACTGTCGCACCCTCCACACTCCTCTCCTGTACATACTGCTCACTGTCATACCCTCCACACTCCTCTTCTATACATAGAGCCCACTATCATACCGTCTACATTCCTCTCCTGTACATACTGCCCACTGTCATACCCTCCACACTCCTCTCCTGTACATACTGCCCCATCATACCCTCCACACTTCTCTCTGGTACGTACTACACTCTGTCATACCCCCTCACTCTTCCTGTACATACTGCCCATTGTCATACCCTTCACACTCCTCTCCTGTACATAGTGCTTTTTTCCGTACCCTTTGTACTCCTCTCCTGTACATAGTGCCCACTGTTAGACCCTCCACATTCCTCTCCCTCACCTGCACATACTTCCCACTTATATACCGTCCATACTCCTCCCCTATGTGGTTTACCCACAAAAACAGTTCTTTAAAATTATACTGAATATCCTCAATGTTACCAGCTCTAGAATGGACACACTTTTGTTAGTTCAACTAAAGGAAATATCAGTTCTTATATTTGTTCTGCCCCATTATTAGTACTCATTTAATTTTGTGATTACTACTATGATGTATAGAGGAACATCAGGGATCTCAGCTACTCTAAATATAGCACTTATATAAAAAAGTGGCCCTGAAAATATTTTTTAAATGTTGGCAACTGTGCACTTAGGCACTGCCCAAGGGCCACCGTCCACTGGGTCAGTAGGGGGCCCCATGAGATGCTCCTGGGATCCTGTGATAATAAAGCGGTAGTAAACTTTCCTGACATTACTACTTTTTAGAGGCCCTGGGGTAGGTTATGCCACAACGTACAAGTATGCACAGCATATTAGCACATTAGTGTACACTTACATTTTCAGACTGAGCCCTCCAGTGCTGTGATGAATCAGGCGGGGCCTGGACACTTCCATCTTCACCCGGTCTTCCTTCTGGGTTCTGTGCCTTTGGTCACTTGCCTTGGCTGGGCTGCGTTCATGTCATTCCCACGCATTTATTTATTATTTATTACACCCCATTCACACCTCCGCGACAAAACGCCCGACGCCGGCCGCTCGTGCCGCTGGAGGGGAGAATTCCCATTGCTGTCTATGAGATGGTTCACATCTCATAGACGCCGTACACCTGCGGCATGAAAAAAAGTCCCGGACCCTTTTTTTCAGGCGGCATTGGCGTTCGGCCATACAAAGCAATAGGAAGGATTTGTAAAAAAAAAGTTACACTATTCGCGGCAAAATACGCGGCGTACGCGGCGTTACTTGTCGCGGAGGTGTGAATGCAGCCTAAAAGGCCCCACCAAAATCCTCAGCACCAGGCCCATGATGTTCTTAATCTGGCCCTGGCTGTCATAGCAAAATGATTAAAAGTTAGAGGGAATTTCTTTGTCTCAAATTACTGTATAGTAATAAAGAATACCATATTAAACATTTCATTTTTTGTAATACAACAGGTCACAATGTCCCTGCTACTTACAATATGTGGACTGTACAGTAAGGACTTTATCTAAAAGAGAGCTATGCAGTAAGAACCATAAGAGTGATTTTCTAAATGCAAATAGGCTGTTCACTTTGCCCCAGAGTGATCGAAGCGAAGCTCGGTTGGCTTTGAACATCCAATTATCTGCAGGCAAAAATGCTGTTTTTAAAAATTTCCATGCAACTGATTGGGTATTTGTTACAAAGGGAAACTTCACCATAATCACTAAAATGTGGTACTAATTCCCTTGCAAAGTGCAACTTCTCTTGAAAAGTAAACAGCCTATTTGCCTTTAGTAAATCAACCTCATAATGTTTCAGTCCACTTTGATCAATATCATAACAGAAATCCAGAAGGTTTACATTTTTGTTGCATAGTGGGAATTAAAAATGTTTAGAGGGGTGGTAATTTTAACTGAAAAATATCTCAAATGGAAACTAATGCCGCGTACACACCATCACTTTATGTGATGAAAAAAAAACAACGTTTTAAATCATGAAATAAAACAACGTTTTTGAAACTTCATTTTCAAGAACGACGTTGCCTACACACCATCGTTTTTTTCAAAATGCTCTAGCAAAGTGCGGTTACGTTCAGCACTCTTTTCCATTGAAGCTAGCTTCATAACTTGCTTTTGAGCATGCGAGGGTTTAAAAACGTCGTTTTAAACGTCGTTTTGCCCACACACTATCATTTTAATTGACACAAAAAACGACGTTTTGAAAAACGACATAAAAAATTGAAGCATGCTTCCATTTTTTTTGTCGTTTTTCACAAGACATAAAACAACGTTTTCCCCCAAACATGGTAATTTTAATTGACGTTTTTTAAAACGTCGTTTTTTTTCATCACATAAAGTGATGGTGTGTACGCGGCATTAGTGAACTCATATGAAACGATGGTTTCCAAGGGGGGTTAAAATGCTATCTCTGTGGACTACAACATTCTTCTTTGTGTTATGGAGAAGAGAGGGGGGTGTTTTGTAGCCCTAACACACTACCTGTCCTAGAGTGACAACACTGCCTAGTACAGTTGCCACCCTAGGACATGAAGTGTGCGAATGGAAAGGTTACCAGGTTAAATTAAAGCGGAAAAAAAGTGTGAAAAAAAATCCACTGCAGTCACCGCATTTAAGGACATGTAAGCTGCAGCACTTGCATAGACTGACTTATGAATTGCATACACATGTTGTACTTTTAAGGACTTTTTCAGTTTTATGCGATTTATTGTGAGATTGTGATTTTGTCATTTTGTTGCGATTTTTTTCAAAGTACACATTTTATTTCACATTTTCACTTATATTTGTGTATTCACTAAAGACACTAAGAAGGAAGGCTTCAGATTTTATTTGCACTTTATAATTTAACCCAATTTTATTGACACTACTAAGAGCACTAGGCACAACAACATACTCTCATTAAGCTGCAACACTATCATATTTTGTTGGGGTTTTTACTACAAAAATAAAAGACTTCATAGGGTACAGCAGTGTAAAACTGGCCAGCATGTACTGTAAGATAAGCTATGACCTGACAGGCATTGTCACCTAAATTCCCATCAGCGTTTTTTCTTGAATAGGATCGGTACCCATCTGTAGTTGGATTAACTTCTGCCGTAATTATTTTCATTTTTATTATAAAGGATTTATATAGCGCCAACAGTTTGCGCAGCGCTTTACAACATTGGGGGTAGACAATTCAATATGGGAGAGATCAGAGGGCCTTGCTCGTTAGAGCTAATGTGTCATACTCCTGGCCATAGGCCTACTAATATATGGTGACCAGACATCCCCGGTTTCCAGGGACAGTCCCCAGATTGAGGACAATGTCCCCAGACCAAGCCTGTCCCCGGTTTTGTCCCCGGACTGGATTGGAACAGGGGCTGGGGCAATTTCAAAGACAGTCAGTGCAGAATAAAAAAAAAAAAAATCTGAATTACACACCCCCGCTCCACTGCACCTACTAGCTTAAAGGGGGTCTATTTTTTTCCATTATCCGTGCCCCTTTCTGATGATCATATGCTGGTCAAAGCGGAGGGATTATTTCTTCAGTTTTGGGTGCATGCCCATTCTGCTCCGCTCGCATGTTCTTCTGCCTTGGCTCAAGTCCCGGCCAGCTGCCTGCCTGCTTATCTCCTTGCCTTCCCTGGCGGAGTGATCTTCCTCCGCTCCCCACCCAGTAGTAGTCGGGGCCTGGAGAGTAAGACTTGACAGGCTGTGAGGCGGGGGCAGAGAGTCGCTGATTGCCGCCATTACTAGTAAAAAAAAAATGTCCCCGGATTTCATTTTGAAAATCTGGTCACATTATACTAACAACATCCCTGGTTTGAGGCCTTATATGAGAACACTTTACTGTGATGTCACAAAGATTTTCATGACATCTGACATCACATTTGACACACATCAGGACTCTTCAGTCACACATAGGAGTAGACATTCTTTAGCGATCATTTCTGCTCAGAACACAAGCACATATCTTTTAAACCATCTTCCTTCTATACCTTCATTCCTCTCCTTGGGAGGATCCGCTTCTATTGAATCTTCCATCAGCTCATCACAGTATCTGCTGCTGAGGGTCAAGGGGATCAAGATGCCCTCTTTAGTATACCATTCTCTTTCCCTCTGATTGTCCCTTCTATAGCTTTGCCCAGCTAGGTACGCGCCTATATAGCACACTCATTCCGACACTTCACCAATACTACAAATGCTGTTTCACCTTGCCTTGGACTTCATCCCTGCAAAAGGCATTTAGATAAGCACTGCAAAAGACTACATTTCAGCAGCTCTGGGGTATCTGTCTCCCATGCTCTGTCTACCATGGGCTCCACCCATCACTGGCATAGGCGTGCACATGGGGTGTTCTGAGTGTGCCTGGGCACACCCTAATCACCCAGTGCAGAGCAGATTTTCCCTGCTGATAATTCACCAAAGCTCCTAAAAAGAATTAAAAAAATATATAAATAGAATGGTAACGAAAAAATAATACAAAAATAAAATAATAAAAAAACTACCCAGTTTCCAGTACAGGTTTATTTTAAACATTGAAAAATGCAACTAGCCATTCAAAGCCGGTGCCATCATTTGTGCATATTTTTAGACGTCTGAGTCTAAACATATGCACAAATGACTCGGTTAGACCTGATTTTTGTCACAATTTAAGAGTAAAATGTAAGATCACGCAGATAAGCTGTAAAGGCACGTGTAGGTGGCTGTTTAATTAAGCCTAGCCAGAAAGGTCAGCAGTTGCCTGTTTCATGCTTTGTAAATAGGAAAATCTTTTGAATTGCACCTGCACACAATCGCTTTGTTAATAAAACAAAAGACAGTAATTATGAATTTTATTGTGTTCCATAAATGCATGCTAGCCTTAAGTTCTAAATTGCAATTCACTCATATTCTGTAAATAAATGGATGTAAATCGTCAGATTTAAACATTGTGAACCAGGCCCAAAAACAGAGGTGCTCTCCCCGATTATATACAAAACGTCACCATAATTCTTAGGTCCTGTTGCCAATCTGCTGAGGTAGCGGGACTCCAGAATCACTTGCTTTTTAAATAATCTAGAGGACCCAACATTAACTATTTGTATTCCCATTTCACTCATATGACTACACCCATTATCAAGTAAGGAGGTTGGCGGTCAGATTTATGGTTCATTCACACTTCTCGCTTCCTGTACATTGCGCTAACAAATGCACATTAAGCCACGTGTTAATGTGCATTGCGTACATTTTTAATTGGCAATGTGCTCTGAATTTTGAATGGTAGCCCAACATACTAAGGCAATGCAGCTCCCAACACACATGCGCTGCAGGGCACTACAACACACATTAATGCAATATCATTCATCGATTTGCCTTGCGTTGGCAAAAATGATGCAAGTCTGTTTTTGAATTTTCTTTGGTGTGGTGCCAGCCCAGGGTGTGAAAAAAATGCATGTTGTTATTGCAATGCACCAAGGTACTAAGGTCTGCATGGGCATGACAAAAAGTAAAGAGCCTGGCTTTACACCAAACAGCAAACTATGTTAAGGGAATCTAGAAAATATAAATTTCCACTACATGATTAGGTGTTTGAAGTAAACACAAGTTCACTTCACCTCACTTTATTTTAGAAAGTAGCCCCCTTGATATTCATTTGGAACTGAAAATGTGGAAATTAATTTGAATCCTCTTCTGAGTATAACGGAAAGACACAAGTAACCAGAGGGCTTATAATCTTTTATATGGAGTGAAGTCTCTTGAAGAGTTAGTTTGTCTCTTTTCGCAACATTTACTGTCTAGTTGAAGAACTGTATTTAACTCCTAGGCACCAGTTAGCTCATCTACTTCTTTTTTGTTTCGGTAGGTTGAAAGATGAAGGAGAAAAGTTAATTGGTTGCTAGGAAAAATACAGATGGTTCTCCTGTGAGTGATGCTTATTACTTATTACTATAAGTGCATAGGTGATGGATGAAGGGGAACGTCAGTCATGACATGACTCATGGTTCTGTTCAGTTCTTTTGACTTGGGAAACACTCCAGTTGAAGTTCTCATTTAGGACATTTGAGGTTCTTAGTTCCTATTGTAAAGATGATGATAACTGAGAGCCGTATTATATGAACAACTTCCAGGATTCTTCATAGTTTAAAAAGCTGTTTGTGGCTCCTCTTCTACATCTTCATAGGCTTTATTTTGTTTCCCAGATTCTTCATAAATGTTGACTGGAATCGAAGAATCTTTCTCCATTGTTGTTGCCACTAGAATTTCAGAAACTCTGTCTAGGTCTTCTTTCTTAGATTTTTTGAGCCTTCGGATACAAAGATATGTCAGTAGAGAATAGCAAAACTTAATTTAAATGAAAAGTAAATATAAGTATAATTAATAGTACGTATTTGAGGGAATGGTAATGGAGTCTATACAGAAACTTGTCTGTAATTAAAGGTAGCTGAGTGACAACCAGCATGGTCTTTATGAAAGACCGTTCTTGTCTCACCAACCCCTTATTCTATGAGGAAGTAAGTAAAAAATTCAATGGTGGAAGGCCCCTTTCACACTGGCCAGACGCTGGCAGCTGACCTTCCTGTTCAGCAAGAGATATCTCCTCTGATCCCTGCTGAACAGGTGGATGACAGGTACGTGTCTACTCCACTGATGCAGAAAGGACACGGACATAGCCCGCTATTCCTTATGGGGTGGTCGGATGAAAAACAGACAGCCTGTTTGTTCCCATCCGACTGTCAACCAATCCGATCTGCTGGATGGATAAGGAACAGATCCCCATTTGTCTGTTTTTAGCAGACAGGATCGTATACCGGCAGGTGTCAGCAGACATCGGCAGATCGGTTTGGAGCATTCCTTGTGAAAGGGGCCAAAGTCCAGTGGACGTAGTCTATCTAGATCTTTCCAAGCATTTGATAATGTAGCTCGTTTAATCTATAAAATAAGTTCTGTTGGAGTTGAAATCATTTGTACATAGATAGGAAACTGGTTACATGAATGGGACCAGAGAGTAGTGATATATGACTCTGAATGGTCTAAAGTTGTGAATGGTGTGCCCTCAGTCTTGTGGCCAATGCTGCAATTTGTTTATTAATGATATAATGTAATTAAGAGCTGAATTCCAGTGTTTGCCGATGAAGATACCAAACAGGAAGACCATACAACTATGGGCAACTATGTGGCAGATAGGGTTCAATATTGTAAAGATATGTACTTGGGCGCCAAAAATACACATGCAGATTGACAGATTGATGACCAATAGGAGGAGGAGCTGTCATCTGAAGGTGGCAAAAAAATGTAAACATGAGAAGTGAACCAGAAGTGACATCAGGATGTGGGCTGTAATGCATTTCGGAGCATGCGTACAGATTGGTCTGAGGAAGGAGCATGCTTCGAAGTGCATTACCGCCCACATCATGATGTCACTATTGGTTTGTGTGGTCCATGAGCATGGCGTGCGTTCCACCGCCACCTCTGGATGCCAGATCCCCCTCTTATCGGCCATCAATCCTTCCAATCTCTGCTGGTCGGCAACGGGACTCGAAGCCACAGGGGCAGGAACCTGGTCTTGGATTGTGATTGTCAGATGAGCTCATCACACACCTGCATATTGTAAGTTTAATTTATTGTGTTGATTGAATAAATGGTGTAATACTGCACTTTGAAGCGCCTTCTCTACCTCTTTTCTTGCTAGCCACTAGTTGCTTCCACTCTCAGAAGAGCTGCTCGGGTGATAGTGTTTTTAGCTTCTACATCCCCTGTCCTCGCTCCTTTTGGAATCTAAGGCTCCATTCACACTGGCACAGGATCCATTGGAAAGAAGCGCCCTATGTTCCATGTTTTGTCGTTAACATGGGGGTGCTTGTAGATTACAGACTTAGCAATGCCGAGCCTGGGCTTGGTCACAGAGGTGTGCATTTCATTGCTATTAATTTAGAATGACATGCCAGGGCTCACGCATGAATTAAAGTGGAGGTTCACCCTATAAAACATTTCAAATTTTTCTAGAAATTTTTTATAGGGTGAACCTCCCCTTTAATCCATTGCCCCTAGCCTTCAGTGCAACACATATAATAAGGAATATAATTTGTTGGCTTAAATTGCGCTGCAAATTTTTTATTTTTTTTGTATAGTATACGTATGTTGAAAATCGATGGGCAATACAATGAAATACATGCTGTAAATGCACACATGCGTGAGCAGGGGCCCTCAGTGATTCACTAGATGCAGATGGTTCTTTTTGTTGTGTTGCATACACACGGTCACACAAAATTCCGACCGTCAAGAACGCAGTGACGTACAACACTACAACGTGCCGAGAAAAATTAAGTTCAATGATTCCGAGCATGCGTCGAATTGATTTCGTGCATACGTGTTTTTTTGCGCGTTAGAATTGCATATAGACGAATGGAATTTCCGACAAGAACTTTTCTTGTCGGAAAAATTGAGAACCAGCTCTCAAATTTTTGCTGCCGGAAATTCCGACAGGAAAAGTCAGATGGAGCCTACACACGGTCGGAATTTCCAACCAAAAGCTCACATCCAACTTTTCTTGTCGGAATTTCCGATCGTGTGTACGCGGCATTACAGTGTTTACAAATCTTTGTTGAATCCTTGCAAGCCAATGATGCTGGGACTGGATTCAGTGCACATTCATTACCATAGCTCTCCTAATAACACGATCAATGTTGGTCTATGTTCAAAATGACAGCAAATGTTGCTTTAAGGTAGTAGGACAGTTTTGGTGAATCTGGGGTTGTGAATGAATTAAGAACTTACTTCTTCTTATCTTTATAGCCAAGGACAAGTAGGACAACCAAAGCTATAACTAGAAATGCAGCCACAACACCAAACACTACAAGCCAGACTTCAAAGGATTGTTCCCTGGCTGGTGAAAGTGTAGGGGGGATCCCCAGGAACTCCAAGGAGTAGTCATCAAGATAGAATGTACTGCTGATTCGACCTCTGGACAAGCTGCAATTGAAGTACAGTAAGATAATGAGTATTTTATGTAAAATTTTATATAAGCATGACAGACCCTACAAAAAGCCTTTGCCAGTAGAATGAAACAAACTAGGAAATAACTTCTTGAAGTGTAACTAAACACAAAACTTTTTGTTTTAGTTTTGAATAGAGCGGGGAGGGATTAGAACACCTGTCAGTTTTTGTTACTGTCTGTGTTGTTCCCTTTAGAGAAATTGCCCTTCTCTATTAGTCCTGTTTACTTCATCAGAAAACTAATAGAGGGGAAATCTTCCAATGGGAACACAAGTTCTGGTACCCTGGTGACACATCAGGATTCCTACACTTTGGAGGGAATTCCTTTCACTTCCTGTTTTGGCTATTGGACAGGAAGTGCAAAGAAATGCCCCAATGGGACACAAGTGGCAAAAAAATAAGAGTTACTATCCAAAATGAAAAAAATAAAATGTTTTCCTTTAGTTACACTTAAATGACTGTGATTATAACTGGAAAGCATACTTTCTTGCCTTATAAAATGATATAGGGAAGGTTATTCTTAAAAAAAAAATGTAGCCCCCCTCCAAACAAACTATGACCAATGTAGTCTCCGTTTCTGAGTCTGAGAGATCTGATAATATGCAAACCACCTAATCTCCTAAACCAGACACTTATGCCTCGTACACGCGACCATTTTTCTCGCCAGGAAACAAAAAAACAATATTTTTCCGTACGTGATTCCTCTCCAGCCTGACTTGCATACACATGTTCATGCAAAAAAACGTCTGACCAAAGCGCGGTGACGTACAACATGTACGACGGGACTATAAAGGGGAAGTTCCTTTCAAATGGCGCCACCCTTTGGGCTGCTTTTGGGCTGCATACTTGATTCTGAGCATGCACATTTTTTTCCCCTCTGGAAAAGCATACACACGTCCGTTTTTCGCAACGAGAAAAAAACTGACGGGAAAAGAGAGAGCTGGTTTCAATCCTTTGCTAGGGAGCATACACACGACCGGTTTTAAAGACCAATATAAAAAATGGCAGTTTTCTCGTTGTGAAAAACGGTCGTGTGTACAAGGCATAAGAATATTTTTGAATCTGTAAATGACAGTGGCACAGAAAGCAAATACAGATTTGTCGTTTAATAATCTTGAAGGTATTTACCTATGTTGAGGTGAGAGATTCCACATTGGACGCCGGGCTCTTATCCTGTTCAGGACAAGCTATTAAAATTGAAAGCTCGGTCCGCCTAGGGTGCCCGTCCGCTAGTTTCACTACTCTCCATCTTCTGCGCTATGTAGTTTTTTGGTGCTGTGGTGACTGTATGAGGTGGATGCCTCTGCCTGCTGTCTGCAGCATGTAACTACAGTAACTCAGGTGACAGCCACCCCGTCCGTAACTTAGTAGTGTCAGAGGTGCAGCGCAGCAATGGAGGACTGTGTCCCAACAGAACCGAAGCACACATCCCCTGCGCACCACAGCCCTATGATCAGTGACCTGTCTCTCCCTCTCTGTGTCTCTGCCTCTATCCATATGGGATTCCTATGCCAAGTCATGTGACCCCCTGACCCCTCCCCCTGCCATGTCACTGCCATTCGTAGAGGCCGCTCTCCCTCCAGGCCTGTCCTGTACAGCGGCAGAGTGTGCTATGTCCTAATCAGATTGGAGTAGAGGGCTGGTGACAGCTAGACACTGACATTGTATTAGGAATCAAGTAGGTCAATGTAATAGTCAGGTAGGTCAGTGTTGGGGTCAGGTAGGTCAGTGTAGGGGTCATGTAGGTCAGTTATTGTAAGGGTCAGGCAGGTCAGTGTAATCGTCAGGTAGGTTAGTGTAGGGGTCAAGTAGGTCAGTGTCGGTGTCAGGTAGGTCAGTATAAAGGTCAGGTAGATCAGTGTAGTGGTAGGTTAATGTAGGTGTCAGGTAGGTCAGTGTAGGGGTCAGTGGAGAGGTAAGGTAGGTCAGTGGAGATGTAAGGTAGGTAGGACAGTGTAGGGGGTTAGGTAGGTCAGTGTAATGGTCAGAGAGGTCACATGAGCAGGGCAAAGCGGGTAGAATCAGGGGCAGCAAAATTAGGTTTTGCCTAGGGTGTCAAAAATCCTTACACCAACCCTGTCCCAGTGTGACAGTCACTATCTGTTTTAGGATCTCTGACTGCTCCTGACCAGAGCCCTGATGATTAAACAGGGAGAGCAGCTGGTAATTGTAAAAAAAAAAATTGTTTCTGTATATTGCACTGGCCATTGCACGTTTAAATGTATAAGCTAGCCATCTAAGATTGGTACCTTCACCTTGGGTGCCAGTGGACCTTCTCCCAGCACTGCTTAGATGTTTAGGAATATTTATCCATGACTTTCCTATAGTTACATGGTAGTAGTTCTCCTAAGTGGACTACAGTGAGGAAGTGCATGGTTGTACAGAAGCTTCAGAAGGACAAACAGGGTTCTCCAAAAAAAAAAAAAATGCCTGGAGACAGAGAACCTTGTAATGATTACATTTCAAGTGAAGTCCCATGCCTTTTTTTCCCCTTTATAGCCCCATGTCATGTTATGGTCTCTAACTTATTCTGGAAATATCCTCCAACTCTGGTGCTCTATGCTGGCAGCAATGAGTAATGGCCCCACCACTCATCACAAGTGTCCTCCCACATAATTGAATTGCAGAGGAAAAGCGAGGATGTGTCTGACCAGCTTATTACACAGTGCACCAGGTCTATTTTGCCTCTCGGGGGGTCAGGAAGGATTTTTTTCCCCTGCTGTAGTAAATAGGATCATGCTCTGCTGGGGTTTTTCACCTTCCTCTGGATCAACTGTGGGTATAGAATTGGGTATATGGAATTTTATGATATTATTATTATTATTTTTATTTTTTATGGTTGAACTGGATGGACTTTTTTTTTCAGCCTAACTGACTATGTAAGTATGTAACTATGTATTTTGGTGCATATTGGACAGCCATTTTAAGCCACACTGTGCAACTCATATAGCAAAAAGGTGAAGGTAGGACTAGGAACATGGATCCATTATTAAAATGACTATCTAACTGAATATATATTTCTATAAGTTGTAATTAACCTAACCCAAAGAAGCATTGAGAAAAATGGCTTTACCGAATAGCAGCTTCAACTTCTGATTTTGGCACTACCTCTACAAGTTTACCCGGCATCGTTACATAGAAGAAGAAAGAGATTCTTTTTGTTTCTTTGAAAATGTGTACATCATCATTTCTGCAAGAAAAAAAATCTGTATGAGATGCATAGTAAATAATTGACATTCTAGATAAAAAGTTACATTTTATTTATTTACCAATTCATTTTCCTTAACCCATCTAAGCCAAACTGAGTTTAAGGTACTGCTCAAATTTAATACATAACGTTTTCCTAAACTTCTTGCAGGAATGGCTAGATAAAAAGTAAGGGAAGGGATGAAATGCTTACCCTACCTGGCATTTCGTCAAATGGTTTCTGCTGAAGAGAGGGGTTAGGTAGTCTGAACAGTGAAATCCTCCTCAGAAGAGATCAGATGACCAAATGCCTAGGCTTTTGGAGTAGGCCTGGTGCAGCCTTTTTCTCCAAAGGACTATTTCAGTTACTCTTTGTCTATCCCAGCAAGTCTATTAAATAAAGCTTTTAAAAGTTGAATAAGCTTGCATTTAAAGCTGAATTCCAGGTATGGATGTTTGGGTATGTAGCGCTACCACCGCAAGAGCTGCTGATTTTTAACTGGTTGTCCCCCAAACAGCACACAGGCTACCAGCCACCCAAGCAACACTCCATTCACTCTGGCTCCTTTTTGTCTTTTTTTGTGATTTATTGCTGATTAAACTTCTAACAGGAGAGGGGTTAGGGACCATGAGATACTTTAAAACGCTCAGAAGTAGATAGTGGACAGTGCTCCTAGCAGTAGCATTAATGGCTAATAGTAAACAGTCCAATGGCCCCACAGTTGAAGACCATGGGGCAAGTCTTTGGGCATCTGCTTACCCTGCGCCAGTGTGCAAACATCGGTATCCAGCGCAGCATCCAGCACAGCATCCAGCACACAATCTCAGGGGTCAACTTAAGATCACTACTCACATGGCCCCAGGGCAGCTGCCTCATGCCAGTTTACTCCAAACACAACCCAGTGAGTGAGATGGTGCCTCTCAATTTGAGCCTTTGGTCCTGGCACCTTCAGTGTCTCAGACTATTTATCTATATTCCAGTCCCCTTATGGACACTTGTCCCCCAGGGATTGGCCATGACCTGATAAATATTCAGCCTGCTTGATTTGATTCTCCCGTCCTAAGCTCTGGAACTTCTTCAAGAAGCAGAGGAAGTAATGAAACTCCCAGCCTGTGAGACCCTGATTAGGCCAGACAAACAATTACTGCTCCCTTGATTACAGAAGGAGCCAAAGCTAAATTTGCCTTGCAATCTATGCTAAGAGGATGTGTCACATAAATATATTGGTCCAATGTAAATACTGTATGCATATTGCATACCTGGTTGATCCCTGTGGATGAGGAGAATCCACCACTACTACAGGGAACACTTAGAATTTTTCATAATGAATGTGAAGAGTTCTGACTGGGCAATGTGGTGATTCACTTCATAAATGCAGTTAAGCAGGGTTTTCTCATCAATATAGGTAATATAATGATTGAGGATAAACCTGGGCCCAGAAGAGGTTACAGAAAAACATAATCCCATCATTACCGCCAAAAGAATACAAGTTGAGTCTAAACTGTGCACTCTCCAACACAATATCGCAGGATAAATTCAAATTTTCTGTGTATTTAAGACAATTGCATCTTGGGCAGCTAACTACTTTCACTTTGCAAAGACGCACAATATTTTTGCCATTGAACTTGTGGCAGTTTACCACGTAAAACATAAGCAAAATTTAAGAAGTGTTTAGGCACCATGTTTTATATTTGCAATGTGCTATGTCTGAGCAGCAGAAGAGGAAGAAAACAAAAAGCGGCGCCCTCTAAGCGTAGTATGGAAGTTTAATAAAAAGGACAAACAACAATAATTCTTATGAGAGGTTACTCACAAGAATGCAGGGGGTACAGGTATTGAAATACTGGTGTCATCTGTGGCTGGCGTCTGGAGTGCATGGACTCTGCTGGGAAGGTCTTCTTACAGGCTTCAGGCAGCGTGATGGTTAATCCACGAGGTAAGGGCCGAGTGCGGTGTCTCTGGAGGTCCCTAGAAGGCTCTGACGAAGAGACACGCATGTCTCGAACGCGTGCACCGCCCTGAGACTGCATCCGGAAGTGACGCTCTGCTGTTTGCGCTCCACGGCTGCGTTCCACCATGCCGAATGTGGCGTTCCTGCCTCCCCCCGTACCAGCGCTGTGTTACCATCTAGGGACCTCCAGAGACACCGCACTCGGCCCTTACCTCGTGGATTAACCATCACGCTGCCTGAAGCCTGTAAGAAGACCTTCCCAGCAGAGTCCATGCACTCCAGACGCCAGCCACAGATGACACCAGTATATCAATACCTGTACCCCCTGCATTCTTGTGAGTAACCTCTCATAAGAATTATTGTTGTTTGTCCTTTTTATTAAACTTCCATACTACGCTTAGAGGGCGCCGCTTTTTTTGTTTTCTTGTTGTTGTTTCAGAATTGCTTCTTCTTGACAGCTGGCAGCCCTCCAAGCAAGAGTGTATATTTAATATAATACAATTTGTGTTACTGCTCCATGAACTTTCTATGGACTGAACTTTTACCACAAATAATTTTAATTTTTTCATTTTTTGATTACATTTTTAACAACTCTCTCATGGACAGCTGAATTTGACCACTGCCCCACTCCTTATATCCTCCTTTTTACATTTTTTTTACTTTCAGCTATCACATGAATCTCACCTTTTCACCATTCCCCCCTTAAGCATGTATTCTTATCTCCCTCATTTAATTTTGGTGAGCGCTTGATTTTATCTGTTTTTTGCAGAAGAGGAAATCTATGAACTGTGAACCTGATGGCAAATCTACCCAATAATTTGTATGACTGGTCCTGTTTTGCATTTCTGTGCTTTGTCAAAAAAGGTACTTACGAAAAAACGATCTCTTGCTCCTTCACTGAACCAAAATATTTGGACATGGCATATGCAATTGTAGATTTGAACAAATTCATCTCACTGTTGTCCCACGTATACTGTTAATATACAAAATATATGATGTTAGAAACATATACAGTATCTACACGCGCACATATATATATATTTTACACACATCCATGTATACTGTATATACAGTTAGGTCCATATATATTGGAACACAGGCACAATTTTCTTACTTTTGGCTCTGTATGTCACCATAATAAAATTTAAATGAAACAATCCAAATGAATTTGAAGTTGCAGACCTTCAGCTTTAATTCAAGGGGTTGAACTTAAATATCAAGTACAAATTTTAGGAACTGCAACTATTTTTATACACATTCTCCCCATTTTCAGGGACTCAAATGTAATTGGACAAATGAATATAATCATAAATAAATAAAATGTTAATTTTTAATATTCTGTTGAGAATCCTTTACTCGTAATAACTGCCTCAATTCTGAAACCCATGGACATTACCAAAGACTGGGTTTCCTCCTTTCTGATGCTTTGCCAGGCTCTAACTGCAGCCGTCTTCAGTTCTTTGTGGGTCTTTAGTTTTGTGAAATGCATGCTCAATTGGGTTGAGATCAGGTGATTGACTCGACCATTGCAGAATATTCCACTTCTTTTCCTTCAAAAGCTCCTGGGTTGCTTTTGCAGTGTGTTTTGGATCATTGTCCATCTGTACTGTGAAGCACCGTCCAATCAACTTTGCTGCATTTGGCTGAATCTGGGCTGACAGTATATCTGTAAACACTGCAGAATTCATTCGGCTGTTTCTGTCTTCTGTCACATCATCAATAAACACCAGTGCCACTGGAAGCCATGCATGCCCATGCCATCACACTGCCTCCACAATGTTTTACAGATGATGTTGTGTGCTTTAAATCATGAGCTGTTCCAAGCCTTCTCCATGCTTTTTTCTTCCAGTCATTCTGGTAAAAATGAATCTTAGGTTCATCTGTCCAAAGAATGCTTTTCCCAAACTGGTCTGGCTTTTTAAGATGTTTTTGGCAAAGTCTAATCTGGCTTTTCTATTCTTCTTTATGAATGGTTTGCACCTTGTGGTAAACCCTCTGTATTTGTTCTCGTGAAGTCTTCTCTTGATTGCAGACTTTGACAATGATATGCCCACCTCTTGAAAAGTGTCCTTCACTTGTCTGGATGTTGTGAATTGGTTTTCCTTTACCATAGAGAGGATCCTGCGATCATCCACCACTGTTGTCTTCCTTGCACGTCCAGGCCTTTTTATGTTTCTGAGCACACCAGTTCGTTCTTCTTTCCTCTGAATTTACCAAACTGTTGATTTGGCCACTCCCAATGTTGCTGCTATCTCTCTGGTAAATTTGTTTCTTTTTAAAGCCTTATAATGGCCAGTTTCACTTGCATGGACAGCTCCTTTGAATGCATTATGTAGGTTCACAGCAACAGATTCCAAATGCAAATACCACACTTAGACGCTACTCCAGGCCTTTTACCTGCTTAATCGATTAAGAAATAAGGAAGGAGTAGCCCACACCTAGCCATAAAACAGCTTTTGAGTCAATTGTCCAATTACTTTCAGTCCCTTGAAAAAGGTGGGATGGCGTTTCTTAAGAGTGGTCATTTCTAAACCCTTCCTCTGATTTGGATGTACATACCCTCAAATTAAACCTGAGAGTGTGCACGTTCAGCCAATATCCATTTTATAACTACAGCTTGAACATGTTTTGGTAAATACCTGAAAAAAACAAAAATTGTGCCTGTGTCCAAATATATATGGAGCTAACTGGATATACTGTATTGTGTCAAAGGGAGAGAGGGAGACTCTATCCAAGGGAGTCTGAACAGAGTTTCATTAGGTGCATCTGGCAGGCAGCCAAATATGACATCACAAGTTAGAGTTCTCCACAGTGTTAAGTGACGCCTGCATGGTTTTGGCACTAATGTCACTTGGCAGAGCTAGTGTCAAGAGGCAGTAGACTGACCACTAAATAAGGAAATACTTTTCCTATTACTACCAATAAAAAGGAGTACTACACTGTCTACCAATGTAAAATGGCACTTCATTGTCCACCAATGTAAGTGGGAATATCTCTACTGACTGCCAATATTAAGTGGGACTTGCACTATCCATCAACGTAAGGGGGCACCACTAAATGTAAGGGGCCCCTATATGAGATAAGTGGCATTCATTGTTTTCCGCTAACTACCAATGTAAGGGGGTACTTCTCAGATAATCTCGGTTGTAAAGAGGGCTCCTCTGTCATCGACCACCAATGTAAGGGAATACCTTTCCCCTGACCCCCTAAAAGGGGCATTTCTCCACTGACTACCAATGTAAAGGGGCACTTTATTTTTCTGACCATTAGTATCACTTATTTGAGTTCATGATTGTTTCAAAAACATTTTTTTGTATAGAAAGTGGTGTTAAAACCATTTCAGCTCTGGCCATTATATACTCTAGCTATTCCCTTATTCTTTAATTTATACAATGCTTAACTTACTGATTACTACTATAATGCACAGTGAGCTATAGATATATTAATTTTGTGGGGGTTCCTGGACCTGAAAGTTGTTCCATAGAAAAAGGATGAGAAAGGCTGGATTAGACCAATCCAAAAACAACAAACCTGTTTATAGATTAGACCAAGCCAAAACAGCAATTCAAGACAGTAAACTCTAATGTGCATGCATGTACTGTATATAGAAATTGTTGAATCAAACTTTACACTTCCTTCTGTTGAGCTATGTATTTTTTTATTTAAATGTAACCTGTTCTTCACGCTAGGCAAAATAACAAGTTCACTTTATGAGAGGCATCATAAGTGGTCTTTACTTTCTAAGTATGAGGAAACAGATGACATTCGCCCTGCCACATAATGCAGCGCATAACGACCAGCCAATCACCAAGCTTCCACTTTCATAAACTCTAAACTAACACAGGAATTTTCGAATGGCAGATCGGGAAAAGATTTTGGTACCTCCTATAAAGTTAACCAGCTACTTTGCCTGGTTCACCTTACGCCTTCATAATACATTTATATGTAAATACATACAAGATAAATTCAAAATAATGTTGACATTCTCTAGATATTTTTTAACTGATAAAACGAGATGAGCTCTACCCTTACCGCAGCATCTCCTAGTCCAGCTTTCAGACTAATCCTTACTTTGATTGAATCTGCTGTAACTGGAAAGCACAGAAAAAATGTAATTGTTAGTTTTGCATTTATGATACCTTCACAAACAATGGTGTATATATGGTAAACACATTCACGAGAAAGAATAGCTTTCCATCCCCACAAGTGGAATGGACTACACATAGGACTAAAACATCCACAATATTTCAGGATCATGATGGAGAGAGGGTTGCACCAACTCCTATGGACCGTATAGTTCCATCCGGCAGGATACTTTTTTTCACTGCATGCCTTAAACTTACTGATACTAATATGCTGATTTGACCAGCATAGGTACATTATGTATTCGCTTCTCCAGCCCTTTCCTATGGCCAAAAATGATTGAAAATTGTATTTTTCCAACCAAGGTTGCTGGTTATGAAGTATATGTATACTAAAAATGAAAATTAAATGCTAACTTTTTTTTTTGTTTCAGTTAGAGTGGGCGTGAATTTTAATTTCTTTCAGGTTTTTATTTCTGTCAGAGACCCCCACTGGGAGGTCTTTCCTCACATCCTGTTCCACAAGATGTTTTTATTCTCACATCTCCCTGTCTCCTATCTTCTCTCCTTTTCAGCACTGCAGCCTCTAAAAGATGCTTCTGTATTCAATACTTCTGATTTGGATGCTCATGTTCCCTGCCACCAGGTGTATAATATTCACTAGGTTAATTATGAAGAAACATTCTTTGAGTGCATGATCAATAAAGTGGATGTTTCTTCAAGGTTTGCTTTGTTATGGTTTAGACAAAAGAGGGTCTGAAGAGGCATTAAAAAGATTGTGGGAGTAAAATAAGCCCAATGTTTGTGTCAATGGCAGTAAAAATCACTCCCCGCATTGGTGTAAGTGCCAGCAATAACCTGTAGCATGCGTCAGGGCCAGCAATAACCCCCAACAAGATTCTGACCAAACAATAACCCTCAATATAAGTCCAGGCCAACAATAACCTCCTGTAAGGGTCAAGACCATCTCACAAGCACAAATTCACAATGCACCAATATCCCTTTCCTCCTCTGTGATAAACAAGTACTTATCTCCTTTCAACACAATCTCCCCCAAGCACAATTCCCCATCACACCATAACAATACACAAGTCTCACTCCAGGACAAACCCCCCCCCCCCTACATCTAAAAGAACAGATCTTCCTCTATCAGAGATGTCTTCTCCTCAGTACATACCTCTCTTATGCAGACCATTATCCCTGAGATACTGAGAGGCTTCATGTACACACCTCTGCTCTGATCCGCATTGTACCTGAATTTAGACAGGACCACAGCATTGCGGGGACTTCTGTGTACTATCACAGTGCATGCCCCAAAAAGTAGACCTGGGGTACATGTTGGCAGACTCTTTTGGGGCGGTGTTATTTATCTACACCCCTGCCTGCTGCCTTCCCCTGACCCTGTTGAAGTTAGGGTCTGAGGAAGGAACTACAGCACACAGCAGCAACCACAGATATTTGACTCTCCTAGAAGTGTTAAATGCTGAAGAGATTGATTAAGGTTGCAGGACAGAAATAGATGGATGGTAGGAAAAAGGACTGCTAGAAAAGTTAGTATAATACCTCTTCCATTGTAGGGACATGACATTGGGAATTTTTCAGGGAACTAACAGGTTCTCTTTAAAACCTTCCATTGAAAAATAAATGATTACTACTGTTGGATATCAAGATTTGCATAAACTAAAGAGCAGTTGTTTCTTCAGATGCAATTCCTTTTGTGCAAACGGGGGGTGTACTGGACTCTACAACCCGTTCACATTTACAAGGTGCTAATATCTTTATGTAATTGGGGAAAGTAAAGGTTTTGTTTAAAATGTTGGGTGTAATTGTACAGTCATGTAGAGTATAAGCCCTATAATAACATAGCATGAAGTGGTCTATGAAAACCTCTGAGAGCTTAAAGAAGAATATGTCTCTGAAGGATGAAAACTACACTTGCGTCATTAGCTGAGCCAAAAAGCTACTAGACATATAAAGAAAGTTAAAGACTGTCATTGATAGCAAAATAATATCCTGCTTACATGGGTCCCCTTCTGTAGTCCACCCAGCTGTCCTCCCTTCAGCTTTGTTATTGATTTCTAGCCATTCCTTTAAAGGTTGGAAGTAACTCAGTAGAGGTCCGGCATTCATCTTCAGCTCCCCTGTTATGCTCTCCAGGGCTTCAGTCCAAGGTTTTGAATTCCCCAATTCTAACATAGACCTGCAGGAGTTTGTTGAAGTTAATCAAACTGTGAGAAAACAAGACTTAAAAATAAACCCGTAATTTTAAAACATAGTGAAGTATTTAACCCACTTTAATTTATTGCCCGCTGCTGTGGAGTTAGTGATGTCACAGGAATGAAGAGGACCAGTGTGACCGGCAGCCTTACAAAGAGCATCCTGAAACTGGAACTGGTAAATGGTTCTGGTATAATACCTGAATAAGAAGGAAATGTACATGTTACAAATCTAGGAGGTCAACAATGAAGTACATGTAAATAGCAAAAAGTCCAGGTTGTTTGTAAAGATGTGTAATGATTTGAAATATTAGGGTAATATGACACTTAGGCCCCGTACACACGACCAGTTTCCTCGGCAGAATTCAGCTTCCGACCGAGTTTCTGGCTGAATTCTGCCGAGAAACCCGGCCGTGTGTACACTTTCGGCCGAGGAAGCCGTCGAGGAGCTTGGCGAGGAAATAGAGAACATGTTCTCTATTTCCTCGTTGTTCTATGGGAGCTCTCGCCCCGCCGAGCTCCTCGGCGGCTTCAGTGCTGAACTGGCCGAGGAACTCGATGTGTTTGGCACGTCGAGTTCCTCGGCCGTGTGTACGAGGCCAAAGGCCCAGATTCTGGTAGAAAGCCGCAAAAAAGTGCAGGCGTAACGTATCTCATTTACGTTACGCCGCCGCAAGTTTTTCAGGCAAGTGCTTTATTCGCAAAGCACTTGCCTGTAAAGTTGCGGCGGCGTAGCGTAAATCACCCGGCGGAATTCAAATTTGGCGGGTAGGGGGCGTGTATCATTTAAATGATGCGCGTCCCCGTGCCGAACGAACTGCGCATGCGCCGTCCGTCAAATATCCCAGGGTGCATTGCTCCAAATGATGTCGCAAGGACGTCATTGGTTTCGACGTGAACGTAAATGCCGTCCAGCCCCATTCACGGACGACTTACGCAAATGACATAAATTTTTAAAATTTCGACGTGGGAACGACGGCCATACTTAACATTGGCTGCGCCTCATAGACCCAGGGGCAACTTTACGCCGGGAAAAGCCTAATGTAAACGTCGTAACTTTACTGCGTCGGCCGCGCGTACGTTCGGGAATTTGCGTATCTAGCTAATTTGCATTCTCAACGCGGATTTCGACGGAAGCGCCACCTAGCGGGAAAAAAAATGCAGTTTAGATCCGATGGCGTAAGAGACTTACGCCTGTCAGATCTAAGGGATATCTATGCGTAACTGATTCTAAGAATCAGTCGCATAGATACGACGGGGCAACGCAGAGATACGACGGCGTATCTGGAGATACGTCGTCGTATCTCTTCTGAGAATCTGGGCCTTAGTTTCTAATATCAATATCAGCATCTGTAACAAGGTAATCTTTCCAGTGTTCAGATACATTGCTAGAAGATCCCCAAGATTAGTGAACTAGGATTGAGAGAGAGATGTTAACAGAGAAGTTGCTGAGCCAGGCCCTTAATTTATGGAATTTATGAAAAGATGGACAGAAGGACCCAACATCAGTAATAGAAACAAGATATACCTGCTCTCCGATCCCAATAGCTTGTACATGCATATAATCTGCTAAAGTTTACCCACTACATTACTATTGTGATCTCTGAATAACGAATACTTCATCTATCAGTCAACTGTGTTACTGTTCAACACTGAAAAGGAGCCTCCTAAACACTTAGGCCACTTTCACATGGGCGAGCCCATCAGGTCCACCTGTCAGTTTTTTAGGTGGACCTCATTGGAAAGGTCCATACTGTACAGTCCCATGGACAGGTGAGTGTAAACGGAGTTGTGTCTGTTTACACCTGCCGATCTCTGGGTCAGATCCGGTCTGGAAGGGAATCTCTCCTCTTCCGTTTGGGTGGATTGGGAGGGGTCCTTTCACTCCTGGCCACCCATAGAGCAGAGCAGGCTCTGTCCGTATCCGCTTTGCAGTAACTGACCGGACATCCACCAGCTCTGCTCCGATCAGCAGGGGATCTGTGAGCTGCTGATTGGAACGGAATCTGCCCCGTGTGAAAGAGGCCTTATCTATCCCGAGTCCCAAGTAGAAAAACTATGAACCGGCATTAAAAAAAAGCTACTGTTAATGGACTACAATGGACATTATATATATATATGTTATGTAAACTATAAGCTATGTATGTTTTATATCAACAAAACCTTACAAATATAAATAATACACTGTCAGCTGCCATGTTCCCATAAAGAGGTCATTTATTATGCAAACATTAAAAAGATACTAGTATACCTGACCTCTTTAACCCCCCCCCCCCCCCCCCCCCCCCCCCCGTCATAGGTCCTCGATCTCATGGTTTTGGATAATATGGGTGCCCAAATGTCAACTAGTATAATGGAACAGCACAGTGTATTTGAAAGTTCACTGACACAATACCTGATAAATGAATAATCATTAGCGACGTGGAACAGAGCAGCAGGATCACAGTATGTCTCATCATGAGCAACTGGCTCCATTACACCAACAAGGTCTCGCCTAATAGAAAAAGAAAGTGTAAGAGAATCATATACACATACTACAATAGAGGAAATAACACACTGGTGCTATCCAGTTTAAAGTAATTAGATGCACATGGGCCCTCATGTAGAATGTGATCTAGGGTACCAGGACATATCCTTAGGGGCCCTCATCCTCATTGTTCTTCAACATTACCAAGGCCTGTATCTAGATATCATGGGGTCATTGTCCTAATAAATAATCTGTTATAGTCAAATGTGCTTCATACCATACAGAATACTCTATGTGACATATGTGGTTAGAGAAAGCATTCAGACTTACCATTTAAAGTCATGATCTGATTACACAGCTCAATAAAGAGCCTACAAATTAAAAACACATAGTAGCTGTGTATTACAAGAGCTGCAAAGAGGGCTTTGGTTGCTCTTTAAACCCCTCATCTCCCCCAGTTCCTATTCTGGCTTTATCTACACACAGATTTTTTTTTTGAAATGAAACTAAAAATAAAAGGGGAGATTTACTAAAGCTGGTGTGCACAGAATCGGGTGCAACTATATAGTATAGTAACCAATAAGCTTCTAGGTTGTATTGTCAAAGCTTAATTGAACAAGTTGAAGTTAGAAGCTGATTGGTTACAATAGATAACTGTACCAGATTTTGTGTGCAACAGTTTTAGTAAGTATTTAGTAAGTATTTAGTAAGTTTTAGTAAGTGTACATTTTATTGGTATCCAACACTAATGCTCCTGCCCTAGCCTTTGGTCTACTAAGATTATAACCACATGCCGACCAGCGCACGACAATATACGTCAGCACAATGGCTCGGCTGGGCAAATGGGCGTACAGATACATCCCATTTAAATTGCGGCATTGTGGGCACGTGGGTGCCAGCCGCGCGCTCTGTGACTGTGCCCGCGGGACCCGCGGACTCGATGTCTGCCTGTGTCCAGCGATCGAGTCACGGAGAGGCAGAACAGGGGGATACCTGTGTACACAAGGCATTTCCCTGTTCTGCCTAGTGACAGGATATTGATCTACTGCTCCCTGTGATCGGGAGCAGTGATCAGTGTCATGTCACTGGTAGCCCAGGCCCCCCACAGTTAGAATCACTCCCTAGGACACACTTTACTCCTTCATCGCCCCCTAGTGTTTAACCCCTTCCTTACCAGTGTCATTTACACAGTAATCAGCGCATTTTTATAGCACTGGTCGCTGTATAAATGACAATGGTCCCAAAATAGAGTCAAAAGTGCCGATGTGTTCGCCATAATGTCATAGTCACGATAAAAATCGCCACCATTACTAATACAAAAATATATAATAAAAATGCCATAAAACTATCCCCTATTTTGTAGAAGCTATAACTTTTGCGCAAACCAATCAATATACGCTTATTGCAATTTTTTTAACCAAAAATATGTAGAAGAATACATATCGGCCTAAACTGAGAAATAATTTTTTTTTTATATGTTTTTGGGGTATATTTATTATAGCAAAAAGTAAAAAATATATATATATTTTTTCAAAATTGGCGCTCTTTTTTTGCTTATAGCGCAACTTTTAGCGGTGATATGCCTAAAAAGCACCCCAGTGTGAAAGGGGTCTTGTGGTAAAAATGGGAGCAACATGTTCCCTAAAAAGATGGGGTTCTCCTTTAAACCCAAAGTGCTTTATTTACCACTCCCCTTCCTTTATACTATCTTTTCAAGGTACAAGTGTAATCATTTAGAGGCTGAATTAAAAGTTTAGTAAAGTAAATTATATATATAATTAGTTTTTTTTATATATCTTTGGGGAATATTCATTATATTTGTTATAGCAAAAAGTAAAAAATTTGGATTTTTTTTCAAAATTGTCACTTTTTTTGTTTATAGCGCAAAAAATAAAAACCGCAGAGATGATCAAATACCACCAAAAGAAAGCTCTATTTGTGGGAAAAAAAGACATCAATTTTGTTTGGGAGCCACGTCGTACGACCGCGCAATTGTCAGTTAAAGCGATGCAGTGCCGAATCGCAAGAAATGTCTCGGTCATTGGGCAGCCAAATCCTCCGGGGCTGAAGTGGTTAAAGTGAATACAGTCCTAATTACAAATGTCTTGTACAACATAACCAATGAACACACCTTAATATTGTTAATGCTTTTAAAATGAAATATCAGTTTCAATGACATACTATTTATAGATGTCTTCTTTTATAACTGACATAAGCAAATGCTTACTTCATTTCCCACCAAGTCTTCATCCACTGGTCCTTTGGGATTTCTCCTCTGAAGACTTTCCATCTCCACTCCTCCAGCATGTATGTGAAAGGTAATGTGCCGACAATGGTGAGAGCTTGTCTGAGCAAGAAGTTTATTTCAGTTTCTGGAAGTCATTTCACAAACAAATGTGTTATATTTAACACCCGGGAGATATATCTTAGGCACCTATGATTTCTAAATTAATAATAAAATGACATGGGGGGATGCAAATTGCAATTCTTAGTAACTATGGCTCATCATAATGTTGTATCAATGTATATTCCTGTGTTATTTACTGTATCTGTATTACTAAGCATAACTGCTGTTTATTCTATTGTTATGTACTGTGTGATGCATGAAATAAATTAAACCATTTTTTTATATCAGTTTTTAATAATTGGAGCTACATTACAGATTTCAGTTATGACCATGAGAATTGTTAAATATAAAATATGGCACTGTATGTTCAATTAGTATTTATTTTAAAGCGGAGGTTCACCCTAAAAACATGTATTTAGCATTCCATTCAGCATAATTCCAACATTTACACTATGCTGTTTTTTTTGTTTTGTTTTTTTGCTGTACATACCGTCTTATTGTTATTTTCCACCCAGCTTCCGGGTTCTCACTCCCGCGGGAGTAGGCGTTCCTATGCAGAGGCTAAATGATTGACGCCTTGTGAAAAACATCCTCCCGGCGCATAAGGCGTGTCACCAGTTTTCCGAAAGTAGTCGACTTACGTTGGGATATTTATTTTACATCTTCTATGTTCACACTGAGCTTTTATTAATATTGTGGGACTGATGTGCTCCCATAATCTGTTTAGATACAGGCTCTGTTGATTTTCCTTAGGTAATGTAGCCGTATGGCCATTCACAATGCCTTTATTTTGTATATATTTTATGTCCCAGTGTTTGTTCTTGCTGCCTTGACAACCCAGCACATTTGCCCGCCATCCCGCACATGGAGCCGCCGCAAGCCAAGTATCGCGACAATTAATGTCTATGGCGCGTGTGCGGGCGTCTTTTGATGACGTATTCTTTTTAACGTCAGTGCGCCCTAAACACTGTTATGGATCACGCCCGTCCGCCACTATTTAAACAGCCTGACATTTGATATAGGCTGCGCGTGGCGGAGGATGTGCACTTTGCAGTCGAGAACTCATAGCACCTTACAGGTAGATATTTTATTGATTAACCACTTGACCACCAGGCACTTCTCTCCTTCATGTGAAAATCACAATTTTTTTGCTAGAAAATTAATCAGAACCCCCAAACATTATATATTTTTTTTTAGCAGACATCCTAGGGAATAAAATGGCAGTCATTGCAATACTTTTTGTCACACCGTATTTGCGCAGCGGTCTTACAAGCGCACTTTTTTTGGATAAAAATCACTTTTTTGAATTAAAAAATAAGACAACAATACATTTTGCCCAATTTTTTTATATATTGTGAAAGATAATGTTACGCCGAGTAAAATGATACCCAACATGTCACGCTTAAGAGTCTGCTCTACACGGCAGGCGCAGGCGCCGTATAGAGCCTACTAGCAGTTCGGCTACTTTTGGAAAACTAGTGACGCGCCTTATGCGCCGGGGGGACGTTTTTCACAAGGCGTCAATCATCTAGCCTCTGCATAGGAACGCCTACTCCCGCGAGGAGTGAGAAGCTGGAAGCCGGGTGGAAAATAACAATAAGGCCTTGTACACACGACCGAGAAACTCGACGGGCGAAACACATCGTTTTGCTCGTCAAGTTCCTTATAAAGCTGTCGAGAAACTCGGCGAGCCAAATTTCTCCATTCCCGTCAAGGAAATAGAGAACTTGCTCTCTTTTTGGCTCGTCGAGTTTCTCGACAGTTTCCTCGACAAAAATGTACACACGGCCGGTTTCCTCGGCAAAAAAATATCTCCCAGCAAGTTTCTTGCTGGTTTTTGCCAAGAAACTCGGTCGTGTGTACGAGGCCTAAGACGGTATGTACAGCAACAAAAAACAAACAAACAGCATAGTGTAAATGTTGGAATTATGCTGAATGGAATGTTAAATACATGTTTTTTAGGGTGAACCTCCGCTTTAAGTCATTAGTGCAGGCTTTGTCAAGCTTTTTAACTCTCTTTCAGGCCTAAGGGACCCTTTGCTAATTAATAATTAAAGTGGGGTTCCAGGCATAATTTTTTTTTTTTGCAAGCTAAAATTAATCACATTCAATTTAATAGCTCCCCAATCATTCCAGAAATCATTGCAAACACTCGCCTTATATCCTCCAGCTCATGTTGTGGCCGTATCCATCATATGTGTGGGCATGTGAAGCCCAGCTCCTTTTTCTTCCTGGTTTTCAGGGAGAAGTGCATGCTGGGCCATTTTTAGGCACAGTAATGCCCAGAGACTCCTGGGAAATGAGTGTCATCATTTCCCAGGAAGCACTGGGGTCTTAGGACAGGAAGTCGAACCACCTAGGACCAGGAACTAGGCAGATTACGAAATTTGCCTAGTAACAGCCAGATAGAAGTGAGTAAAACATTTTTTTATTTTTTTTTACATTAAAGGTAAGCTGTTAATAGAAAGTTCATTTTTAGGGTGGAACTCCGCTTTAAAGTATGTACAGCCCAGGGTACATTAGCATGAACAGTGAGCTGAGGCACAGGAATAAATAAAAGCATGTATTTGACACCTAGGTCTGTTCTATACAACACTATTATTATTATTATTATTATTATTATTATTATTATTATAAATAACAGATAGCTAAAAAGGTAACTGGTGGTTACATATTTGTCAAGAATTAATGATCACTACAAGAACCCCTTGACACCTCTGGGGAGATTTGCATCACTTTAACATTTACCTAATGAGAATTTTGGTTTTCGGTTTCACATATAATTTATAACAACTTTGCCCTTATACAGATCTGTGTTTACATCCTCTACAAACTACCCTTAAATTAGACAGCTAAACACTATTGCTCAGCAGAGGCACAAGGTGTCCTTTAATGAATTGGCACAGCTTTGTGATGAAGGTTCTACAACTAACATTAAAAAAAAATAAAAAAATGAGGACTCACGTACACTATATTACCAAAAGTATTGGGACGCCTGCCTTTACACGCACATGAACTTTAATGGCATCCCAGTCTTAGTCCGTAAGGTTCAATATTAAGTTGGCCCATCCACCCTTTGCAGCTATAACAGCTTCAACTCTTCTGGGAAGGCTGTCCACAAGGTTTAGCAGTGTGTCTATAGGAATGTTTCACCATTCTTCCGGAAGCACATTTGTGAGGTTAGGCACTGATGTTGACGAGAAAGCCTGGCTTGCAGTCTCCGCTCTAATTCATCCCAAAGGTATTCTATGGGGTTAAGGTTAGGACTCTGTGCAGGCCAGTCAAGTTCCTCCACCCCAAACGTGCTCATCCATGTCTTGATGGACCTTGCTTTGTGCACTGGTCCAAATCATTTGGTGGAGGGGGGATTATGGTGTGGGGTTGTTTTTCAGGGGTTAGACTTGGCCCTTTAGTTCCAGTGAAGGGAACCCTTAAGGCGTCAGCATACCAAGACATTTTGGACAATTTCATTCTACCAAATTCTTGGGAACAGTTTGGTGATAGCACCATCCTGTTTCAACATAACTGTGCACCAGGCACAAAGCAAGTTCCATAAAGACGAGTTTGGGGTGGAGGAACTTGAATGGCCTCCACAGAGTCCTGACCTCAACCTGATAGAACACCTTTGGAATAAATTAGAGCGGAGACTGGGAGCCAGGCCTTCTTGTCCAACATCCGTGCCTGAACTCACAAATGCGCCGGAAGAATGGTCAAACATTCCCATAGACACACTCCTAAACCTTGTGGACAGCCTTTCCAGAAGAGTTGAAGCTGTTATAGGTGCCAAGGGTGGGCCAACTCAATATTGAACCCTATGAACCAAGACTGGGATGTCATTAAAGTTCATGTGCGTGTAAAGGCAGACTCCCCAATAGTTTTGCCAATATAGTGTATATCAGAGGATTTCCCGCACTTTCCCGCTACAGACTGTGCTCATACCTTTGCATTTTTTGAGATGGGAATGAGGGACACCTATTTTTTACTATTCCTTTATATTGGCTTTTAAAATGTACAAATGCAGACATTTTTAAATTGGATGAAAGGTTAAGCACTGTAAAACACTTTTTGAAAGATGAAAAATGCATTTTAAATACAACTATAAAGTTCAAACCAAAATGAGGGACGAATGAGGAGGAAAGAGGGACTTTGTTGCAAATCAGGGACAATCTCTCTAAATCATGGACAGTCGGAAGCTATACCGTGCTTTCTAATCATAAGAGTTTTCTATCTTGGTCCCTTGTTTTAGTAAAGTGCAATACCCATGTACCCCACTAGATGTCACAGTTACATAGTTACATAGTAGGTGAGGTTGAAAAAAGATACAAGTCCAACCTATGTTTGTGATTATATGTCAGTAACATTTGTACTTTTTAGAATGAACACTTGTTAATTCCCAGCAAATGTGTTGAAAAATACATGTATTTTTTTTTTCCAGTGGATCTCAACACAACTTGGTAATGTAGACAGGTAATGTCTACGCATAATTCCTATGATGGAAAATAATGGAAAATGCTTTATCAGGTTGGAGGATAGGAGGTCTGGGGGGTAGCTTGGGGGAGCCAATAAAAAATCGGTTTTACAGATCCAGCATTGCTTATTACACACAGCATGCACAATTTCTGGTAACAGACGTTGCAAAAAAAAATAAAAATGCTGTGTTTGTATGTGAATTTGATCATTTAAATCATTACTCAGTTTTGGCCCTGACAATGCTAAGTATTTGGCAGGTGCAATAGGTTTGCTTGTCTATTCATTGTATTTGTCTCGGCATGGTCTAGAAAAAACAAAGTTTTTTTCGACATGATTCTTGTCAAGCCTGCGCTGCCTACACACAATCGTGAAAAAAAATGCTCGAGCAAAGTGCGGTGACGTACAACACGTACGACGGCACTATAAAGGGGAAGTTCCATTCGGATGGCGCCACCCTTGGGGCTGATTTTGCTGATTTCGTGTTAGTAAAAGTTTGGTGAGAGACGATTCGCTCTTTTCAGTCTTCGTGCTTTTCAGTCTGTTACAGCGTGACGAATGTGCTATCTCCATTACGAACATTACGTTTTACCAGAACGAGCGCTCCCGTCTCATAACTTGCTTCTGAGCATGCACGTTTTTTTCACGTCGTTAAAGCTTACACACGACCGTTTTTCACGACGTGAAAAACGACAACGTGAAAAATGACGCAAAAATGTAGAGCACGTTCTAAATTTTTAATGCCCATTTTTCACGTCATAAAAAAATGCTCTGGATCCCACACACGATCATTTTTATTGACCATTTTAAAAAATGTCATTTTTTAACGTCATGAAAAACGGTCGTGTGTAAGCGGCATTAAAAAAAAAAAAAAAAAATTAAAATAAAACTATCCTGTAAATATTTTTTCAGGTACATACAAATGTTAAGGTAAATATGAAACATTGCATATTACTATCTGTAAGGTGGAGCTATAGGCTATTTTTCACATGTTTCAGCCTAATATTTACATAAACTTTTATGTTTTGAGGGGGTTTGGCCAGGGTCATACCTAGAGCATTTGGCACCAGGGGCAGATCCTATATATGGCACCCCCCAACTTTAAAATGTAAAAACACCCAATACCCAGCCCTGGCTGGGCTGGCTGTGGCTGGCAGACCCTGTCTGGGTTGGGCTGGCAAGCCCTGGCTATGGTGGCAAGCTATGGCTGGGCTGACAGGCAGCTGGCTTCACACTTCCCTCCACGTCGATAGCCTTCTGCCCAAATAATGACCAATTGTGTGGTCTCTGTAAGTTAATTTACTTTAAGGCAAACAGAGAGAATCCTTCTGTGCACTGTTTGCCTCAAAGCAAATCTGGGCCTGTGCAGGCAGTGCACCGCATGTCGACGTGCTGACCTCGACATCAAGTGACGTCACATGTAGCGTCTTTGCACACTGCGGCCTGGAACCCAGAAGAATCCTCCTCCCTTTGCTCCTCTGTGTTGCCAAGCCCCTCCTCCTCCCCTGCAAAAATGGCCCAACGACCCAACACCCCCCCATTGGCTTGTCACTGGGTTTTACCCTTTTGGACTCTTGCAGGAGACTGCGGACATGAAGCCACCAAGCTTTGTGGTGTTCTCAATCCCAGTATGGCATCATTGGCCATGCTCTGAGGATATTTAAGCGTTCCTCCCAGATGGTGTAAAGGCTTAACGAGAGACTGAGGGTACAGAGAAGCTGCAAGGTGAAGAGAAATTGGAGATGGAGACAACCAGATCTGCTGACTCTTTCATTGGAAGTATTAGTGGCCCACGGAGCTGCCAATAAGGGGCTACCACTGGTCCTCCTTTATGGGGCTTGGGCACACAGCAGGGCCCAGACAGCAGGGGGAATCTAATGTGGGCAGGACAGGAAGGATGATCAGGGCAGTGGGGGGTGGAGCAATTACAGGAACAATGAAAGCCGGTTTCTCCTCCTCTTACTCCTGCCCACATCTTATTTCCCCTGCTTTGTGCAGGATGCTTTGTTGCAGGGGATCTGTATCCCTATGCACAATCACTAACTGTGCTCATTCATAACTGAATCATAGTAAACTGTGTCTACTATGCTTCAGTTTATGAATGCACAGGAGCCTCTGTCTCCTGTTCATTCATCTGCAGCGCAGCTGAGGTTGTAGAGAAATAAATTGAAGAATCAATTCCCTTCTCTGTCTTAGGCCCCGTACAGACGACCGAACATGTCTGCTGAAACAGGTCTGCGGACCAGTTTCAGCAGACATGTTCGGTCGTCTGTACAGCCGAGCGGACAGGATTCCAGCGTACATTTGCCCGCCGGGCCTTTTTCCAGCGGGCAAATATTTCCAAACTTGTTTAGAAACAGCCCGCTGGAATCCTGTCCGTCGGACATGTTCGGTCGTCTGTACAGACCTACCGTACATGTCCGAGCGGCCGCCATCCCTCGCATGCGTCGATTGACTTTGACGCATGCGTGGAAGCATTGAACTGGCAGGGCCGCGCACGTCACTGCGTCATCGTCACGGCGCGGCCTCGTCGCCGGGTATCGAGTACGTGCGGATTTCTGTATGATGGTGTGTACAGTCATCATACAGAAATCCCCGGGCAGACATGTACGCTGAAAACGGTCCGGCGGACCGTTTTCATCGTACATGTTTGCCCGTGTGTACAAGGCCTTAAAGGTGAGATATCAGGGGTCTCAAATTTTACCCTGTGAGGGTAAAAGGCTGCCTGCACACAGCATTAGCCACATAGAAAAAAAAAAGAAGAAAAACACTGATTCACACTGTACAGTTCACAGTACATATGTGAATAAGCCAAAATACCTCATTTACACACAGATATTATTAACTTTAGCAGGGATTGTATAAGTTATGTTATGTTTGTGTCTGCCAATAATGATTTTAGTGTACTTTCTGTGAAAATATTGTTTTGATATTTTTTGGAGGGGCTGTCAGATAGGCTGTAGGGGCCCCCGTGTTTTATAACAGCAGCTCTGGTGGCCCAACATGAGGCCTGAAGAAAGATATGTGTGATTGTCTGTTTTCTGGCCCAGGGAGGTGTGATAAACCTTTAGCCCAGTGAGGCCATGGTCATATCAGAGGAGGCATTGGGTGAGGTAAGCGCTTTGTTAGATATGTGGGCCTAGAATCTCTGTTACCCACCCGGCTGAGCTGCTGATGAGGGATGCTGGTGAGGTCCATACAGAGTCATTTGTAACGGATCTGCAATACAGCAAACTACTTTTAAAGGGGAAGCTGTAGTCGGTGTACACCTCCAAAGCCATAATATGACCACAAGGATGGCCACGGCTAAAGTCTACCTCACTGGCATAGAGTATACAGAATGCTTGTTAACCTCCTGAGCGGTGTTCCCGAGTCTGACTCGGGGTGAGATTTTTGGGCTAAAATCGGTAACCCCGAGTCAGACTCGGGCTCGCCTCGCTGGATGTACAGGGAGTGTTTACTTACCTTGTCCCTGGATCCAGCGATGCCACCGCGTTGTGTGAGCGAGCGGGACCTCGCTCGATTCACACAGCGTCCTCCTGTGCCGCCGATCTCCGTTCCCTGCAACGTTACGACGCACGGGGACGGAGAACGGCGCCAAATTCAAAAAAGTAAACAAACACTTTACATACAGTATACTGTAATCTTATAGATTACAGTACTGTATGTAAAAAAAACACACCCCCCTTGTCCCTAGTGGTCTGCCCAGTGTCCTGCATGTCATTTTATATAATAAAAACCTTTTTTTCTCCCTGCAAACTGTAGATTGTCCATAGCAACCAAAAGTGTCCCTTTATGTCAAAAATGGTTTTAGAGCAGCTAGAAAACAGCGATAATAAATTATAATGAATTGTGCGATAGCGATTTGTGGGGAAATTCGTCATAAAAAAATAATAATAATGACAACGACAATTCTGCAACTGAGCAAATTTCAGTGATTTTGATTTGATTACATTATTGAATAATTTTTATTATAATTATATTATTATTTGTTATAATTATTTATAGTTATTTATTATATTATAATTTATAATTTTGTTTTTAAAAAAATGTCATACCCAGGATGCCTATTAGAATCTTGTTTGGTCAGATTTAAGTGAGTTATTTCTAAAAATTGCAGGCCTACACTATAAAACGCCAAATTTCCTTGCAAATAATGGTACCGCTTTCAGCATGTTTTTTCTGAAAGAATCATACCGCCAGGGAGGTTAATGTGTATTTTTCACATTGCACTATATCAGACAGGTTATTTTAAATACCAGATCCTACAAGTCTTGGCATCTTTACTTTTATCTTTACTTTTCCTACTTTTACATGTTTACCTTTTTTGTTTTTAACGGTGACTCGCAATAATAACCATTGGGGCAAAGGAAACAATGTAGAGCCATAGAGCTCATAGCAACAAATGTGATTCTTAGGCCTCGTACACACGACCGAGCTTCTCGGCAAAAACCAGCAAGAAACTTGCTGGGAGATATTTTTTTGCCGAGGAAACCGGTCGTGTGTACATTTTCGTCGAGGAAACTGTCGAGAAACTCGACGAGCCAAAAAGAGAGCATGTTCTCTATTTCCTTGACGGGAATGGAGAAAATTGGCTTGTCGAGTTCCTCGACAGCCTAACAAGGAACTCGACGAGGAAAACGATGTGTTTCACCTGTCGAGTTCCTCGGTCGTGTGTACGAGGCTTCATAGTGGAGGTTAGATCTTTTTTTAATAAGACTTGTAGGGAAATCACATACTTTGTTTGAAGCCTACCTTTATCATCTTCTGCAAACGAAGGTGGTAATAGTTGAAGTGATTTCAAATGTTTAGGTGTAGCCGCAGACAGCGACATGATCTCGCCCACTGCTTCATGAAATCCTTCGTTGGCACCATCTCTCAGCAACATAGGACGAGGGTGATAGGCCATGTCATACTGGATATGTCCAAGCTCATGGTGTACAGTAAGGAAGTCTTCCATATTCACCTTGCTACACATCTTTATCCTAATAGACACAAAAGATATTCATATCATTACTCCCTATTTAGAAACCACAAAAATAGATGTTTGCATTGTGTAAACATACCATACTGGAACAAGAAAAACAGTTGGCATATTTATTAGTAGCACTACAATACAGTTGACTCCAGATATAACTCACAGTAATCAGATTTTCATACAGCAGGCCTCAAAAGCAGAGCAAACATGTGATTGGGAATCAGCTCCACTGAGGCACAAGCAAAAGTAGTCTGGAAAATAAATGAATCACTGCACTCCAGGCCACAGCAACTTTCCTTTTTCCTTGGGATAAATAAAAAAAGTTGGTGCAGCCATGAATGTGAGGATACATTCATTTTTCAAGTAGACAAAAAGTAATTAAAATCATGTAGTCTTCTTCCAACTGATTTGCCAGAATGTAACCAGTACAGCACCCGGGGGCTTCGCAACAAACATATTATGACAGACTGTCACCTGAAAACTTTCCCGTGCTGGAAATGATGTGCATAAAAACTGTGGGGCAGATCCACAGAGATCTGCACCCGCGCAGCGAGATACGCTACGCCGCCGTAACTTTCCCGGCTTTGGTTCGAATCCTGAAATATTGCGCGCTGAAAGTTACGGCGGCGTAGTCTATCTCTGGCGGCGTAACGGCGCGTAATTCAAATCGGCGATTAGGGGGCGTGTTTCATTTAAATGAAGAGCATCCCCGCGCCGAATGAACTGCGCATGCTCCGTTTCTAAATTTCCCGCCGCGCATTGTGCTAAATGACGTCACAACGACGTCATTTTTTTTAACTTAGACGTGAATTACTACAGTGGTGCAGTGAGTAGCACTTTCGCCTAGCAGCAAAAGGATCGCTGGTTCGAATCCCGACCACGACACCATCTGCCTGGAGTTTGCATGTTCTCCCTGTGAATGCGTGGGTTTCCTCCGGGTACTCTGGTTTCCTCCCACACTCCAAAGACATGCTGGTAGGTAAATTGGATCTTGTCCAAATTGGCCCAGTATATATATGTGTGTATCCCAATGCGTGTCACGATCCTACGGTGTAAAATGACCGCACCAGCCAAGCAGACTCTGGCTGGAAAAAGCGCCCAGAGGCGATTCAGTTCGCATGAGTTGCGCTATACAAGTCATTCATTCATTCACCATTCACCATCCCGATTCACGGACGACTTACGCAAAAAAAAAAAAAAATTCCAAATAAACGCGGGAACGACGGCCATACTTAACATGGCAGATCTAACTATACTCAACGAAATACCAGCTTTAACTATACGCCGGAAAAAGCCGACTAGAGACGCCGTAAAAAAATGCGCCGGCCGCTCGTACGTTCGTGGATCGTAGGAAATAGCTAATTCGCATACCCGACGCGGAAAACGACAGGAACGCCACCCAGCGGACGCCGAAGTATTGCATCTTAGATCCGAAGGCGTACGAGGACGTACACCTGTCGGATCTAATGCAGATGCTGTCGTATCTTGGTTTGAGGATTCAAACCAAAGATACGACGTGGGTAATTTGAAAGTACGCCGGGTGATAGGGTATCATTATAAATATATATATATATATATATATATATATATATATATATATATATATATATATATGTGTATATATATATATATATGTGTGTATATATATATATATGTATATATATATATATATATATATATATATATATATATATATATATAGGGGTCACCCACAAAACACGTAGTACACATTTATGATAAATCTAACCAGGATCTACACACCCTGGACCAAAGAAACAGTAGAAATGTAATTTGTATCAAACTGTGATTCATTGTTTTAAATAATTCCATCCAAGGATTTTAAATAAAACTCTTTCTATGTTGTTTTAAAAGCCATGGAAATGTTTATTAATTTCTCTCAACCCCACTGAGGCACATTTAAAGTCCCATCCTACTTTGTACTTTTTTTAATTCTCATATTCCGCAAGGACGGTGCCTCTGAGGTGTTATAATCATCTCATGCTTACACCTATATATAATTGTATTTAAGGTACAGTATAGCAGCACAGAAGAGGGTTTAAAATGTATTTTGCATTTAAACTGCAAAAAAAAAAGACTGGAAAAAAGTTTTGGGGTGACATAATGTCTTTATATATATATGATTTTTTTCACAGCAGTTGTGCTGCAGAAAATTTGGATATATAAAAAAAAGGTTGCAGACTATGTGCAGAGAATTAACTTTTTTTCTCTGCTGCTAATAAAGAAATGTGTAAACCACTGCCAGCTTAATATGGGAGGTCATCTTCCGTCTTGTCAATAATCAGATTTTTCCATCTTGGTGGTACACCAAATCTAGATCAGGTCACCCAATGCCATAAACATAGCCATAGGCGTGCGCACAGGGTGTGCCAGGTGTGCCCAGGCACACCCTAATCACCCTATGCAGCACAGATTACCCCTACTGCCCTGGCTCCCATCTTTCCCCCTGCAGCGTTGGCACTTTCCCTCCTCTTCTATCGGCTGTTGCTCCTGGGATGTTTTAGGAGTGGGGAAGGGGTCAATAAATATGTAATTTACCGACCCCTTCCCTTTCTAAATGAACACCGTGAGCGATCGGTAGTGTGTGTTTGGGATTTGGGGTGCACACCCTAATGCAATAGGCTGCGCACACCTATGAACATAGCCTAATCTTCACGTGTATGTGCAACTTGAGAACCCTTTGTCTACCCATTACAGTACTATATTTGATACCTAAAATCATTCATTCCCAGATCCCAGGCTGTGGGGTGGCACACGGCTTTTCTTCCATCAGTAGGCTCCGTCAGCATAGAGTTTACCCAGAAATTTTCATTTAGGGCAAAGAGGTTAACAGACTTGAAAAAATTTTCAGCCTCTTTAAACATTCTCTCGACTGTCCATCCCTAGTATAAAAAGATACAAAAAAAATGGTAGGTGTTAACATTCACCATGCTAAATATAAAAAGAATATATAATTCAATCCAATAACTTTTCTGTTTTAATATGTGCACCAAAAAGCTCTTCAGAGTATTTCTAACTTTTTCCCAGCCACGACTTTACCAACTCTCTCATTTTGTCCTCCCTATTGCTGAAATTAATATACTTTTCTTATTTCAACTACAGACAGTTTTTTTTTCTTAGTTTCTAATAGACTGGGAAAAAATATCAATAGCTGCTTTTCTTTGTGTTTGTGATTCTGCTGGGATACTTTGCCTTACTTCCCCTCCCTGAGACACCTGTATAAGCAGGGATTGTTCATAGAGGGAACTTGGGGGAACTCAGTTCCACCACCTCTGGCTCAGACCCTTTGGTGCCTACTCACCACAATCACTTGTAAGCACAGACGTCTGTTTTTTGTGTTTACACGTGACAGCTCTGCACTCTGTGTGTAACCCCCTGAACTCGGCACCCTTTAAGACCCTCCTACTGTTTGTGAAATCTGAATGGGGTTGTGGTTGGGTTCCTGCACCTATTTTCTGAGAAAAAAAGCTCAGTGTATAAGAAATGGGGGGGGGGGGGGGGCTTATCAGCGGGCAGGAATATAGGGCCAGATTCACAGTGGAGATACGACGGAGCATCTCAGATACTCCGTCGTATCTCTCAGAGTATCTATGCGACTGATTCATAGAATCAGTTATGCATAGATATCCCTAAGATCCGACAGGTGTAATTGTTTTACACTGTCGGATCTTAGGATGCAGTACCGCGGCCGCCGCTGGGGGGACTTCGCGTCGTAAACCAGCGTCGGGTATGCAAATTAGGAGTTACGGCGATCCACGATGGATTTTCGCGTTCGCTACGTCGCCGCTAGTCTAGTTTCCCGTCGCAAATTTAATCATCGTTTTGGGTGCCTTAACTTTACACAGCTCATGTTACAGTATGGCCGTCGTTCCCTCGTCGAAATTTAAAAATTAACGTTGTTCGCGTAAGCCGTCCGGGAATACGGAATTACGATACGCGCGTAAAATGATGTCACGTCGCGCAAAGCACGGCGGGTAATTCAAAAGGGAGCATGCGCAGGAGGTCCGGCGCAGGAGCGCGCCTAATTTAAATGGCACACGCCCATTTAAATTACGCGGGCTTACGCCGGAGGCCGCCGGCGTAGGTTTTCATTGCAAGTGCTCTGTGAATCAGGCACTTGCGATGAAAACTTGCGGCGGTGTAACGTATCTATGATACGTTACGCCGCCGCAATTCTACCTGAATCTGGCCCAAAGGGACAGTTAGAATTCTTGCTCCCTCAACCAAAAAAAATTTTTTTCTTTACTCTGTCATAGTTGGGGAGGTTTCCCATCCTGCCTTTAAACAAAATAAAGATAAATCTTGAAGATAAAAAAATTATATTTTGCTGCTTCAATGCTTTTTGTCACTGCGGGCAAAACCAGTAGTTGATTCGACCCTAATAACTATCATAAGATCAAACAAACATTCTGAAATAGAATTACTTTAAACAAAAGTCTATCTGTGTGTGACCAGCTTAAAGCAAAACATATAAGTAAGTGAAATATACCAAACACACATAAACAGCCAGCATGTGCTCAGTGGGAATGAGAAGGAATATCTGGACAGCCGCACTCCAAAAATGTTGCCTTTATAAATAAAACAGGGTCACAAAATACATGTCACAGCCGACAAGATACCAGCTGACGCGTTTCGCACTATTATTTAGTGCTTATCATAATCAGCTATGATTAAGCACTAAATAATAGTGTGAAACGCGTCAGCTGGTATCCTGTCTGCTGTGACATGTATTTTGCTATCCTGTTTTATTTATAAAGGCAACATTTTCGGAGTGCGGCTGTCCAGATATTCCTTCTCATTTGCATTGTTATATGCATTGCCAGCACCTGTGGCTCCAGATCCGGTGAAGAGGTTCATCATTCAAATCTTCTGCCTCAAGCGGTGACTCCCTTTCTCTATGTGCTCAGTGGGGCTTTGATTGGCAGCATGCTTTGAGATCAGTTCGAATTGCTTCTGAAATCATCCAGAATTTATTGCAGGTGCAGTTGACTTGCTTTCGACCTGCATTCAGGCCTGTCGCAACAAGACAGGCAAAACAAGCAATTGCTTAAGGCCCCCGAGCTGGCCTGGGGCCCCAGCTGGCAGGCCAGAGTGTCCAGCGGCTTGAAGAGGCACAACAGGAAGGATTTTTAGCAGAAGCATCTGTCTTTAAGTAATGGGGTTACTGTCGTACACACGAATTACACAAAACTAAAAAACAAAACTTCAGCTTCGCCTATGCCGCGCCGTCGTGTCCTATAAGCCAGTGGTCATCAACCCTGTCCTCAGGGCCCACTAACAGGACAAGTTTGCAAGATACCTGAAATACATCACAGGTGATATCATTTGCTGCTCAGTGATTGCAGTATTCTAGGCTGCATCTCCCCAAGGTAATACATAAAACCTGGCCTGTTAGTGGGCCCTGAGGACTGGGTTGATGACCACTGCTATAAGCTGCAGCCTTTCTCCTGCAGTCAACGTGGTACAGGAGATTCAGTTTGTTGTTCCTGGCCGGACTGACAGGAAGTGCACACACTAAGTGCTCTGTGCTCACTTCCTTTCAGTCCGTCCAGGAACAACAAACTCTGAATCTCCTGCCAGCTGCCGCACGGTACACAGTAGGGAGGGGCAGTCATCAAGACCCATTTAGTAGTAAAAATATGGTAGCTGACCATAATAACCCTACCTGGATATTATGTTACATCATAAACAAAACAATTAATTACCATAGCTTTCTTTCCATTTTCTTCTTTACCATCCCATTTCCTTCGTATTGCTTCTTTTTTTAATCAGGTAATATTTATTAAAGCTTTTTGCAAAAATTTACAAAGCAGAGAAAATACTCTATAGTAGACTCTACTGTAGAGTATTTTCTCTGCTTTGTACATTTTTGCAAAAAACTTTAACAAATATTACCTGATTCCAAAAAAGAAGTAATAAGACCCCTTTCACACTGCACTGGAGCGTATTGCAGACCGCCCTTAAAAAGCTGCGGGGGGGGGGCCTCCATGTCCATTTTGCTTGGGGCCCCCAAATTCCTTCAAACGGCCCTGCCTACATTTGAACTGCTGTTCTGAAGTGAACCAAAGTAGACACAGGGGTTGATTTCCTAATACTGGAGAGTGCAAAAGGTGGTGCAGCTGTGCATGGTAGCCAATCAGTTTTTTTTTTTAAATCAAAGCTTAACCACTTCAGATCCGCGCTATAGTAAAAATACGTCTGCAGCGCGGACCTGAAGTGCCAAGTGGCCGTTTTTAAACGGCCTGTCGTTTCTCTGCTGGAAGCGCGTCCCCGCGATCGCGCTTCTGCAGAAAACTGTGTTGGCCGTGTCCCTCGGACACAGCCAATCACAGATCGTGCTGAATGGCCAATCACAGCGGCCATTCAGCATTCGATCTAGCCGTCCAATGAGAGATGATCTCGAATGTAAACAAATGAGATCATCTCTCATCGCCGGCTTTCTCTCCTTACACACAGACCGCGTGTGAGGAGAGAAAGCCTTTTACAGTGCAATCCATCGTTACAGTCTAAAAAAAAAAAACAGTGAGTGACACAAACACTACCCACAGTCCCTGCCAGTGCCACCTTCCAGTGCCACCTTCCAGTGCCATCAGCCAGTGCCACCAGCCAGTGCATTTATCAGAGCCACCTGCCCCTGCCATCAGTGCCACCTGCCCCTGCCATCAGTGCCACCTGCCCCTGCCATCAGTGCCACCTGCCAAAAGTGCAATCTGCCAAAAGTGCAATCTGCCAAAAGTGCCACCTGCCAGTGCCACCTGCCCGTGCCACCTGCCCGTGCCATCTGCCCGTGCCATCAGTGCCGTCAGCCATCAGTGCCACCTGCCGCCAGTGCCACCTGCCCGTGCCACCTGCCCGTTCCATCTGCCCGTGCCATCAGTGCCGTCAGCCATCAGTGCCACCTGCCAACAGTGCCACCTGCCGCCAGTGCCACCTGCCCGTGCCATCTGCCCGTGCCATCTGCCCGTGCCATCAGTGCCGTCAGCCATCAGTGCCATCAGTGCCACCTGCCATCAGTGCCACCTGCCATCAGTGCTACCTGCCATCAGTGCCATCTGCCATCTGCCCGTGCCATCTGCCAGTCCCATTTGCCGTCAGTGCCACCTGTCAGTGTCATCAGTGCCACGTGCCATCTTTTGTCATGGCTAAAAGATCTTTTTCACTTACGGAGGCATACGAAATTATTGCGGCCGACGAGAGCAACGGGGAGCTCTGCGATTCGGATTCCTCCGCAAGGTCAGACGCCGGATCTGATGTTGACTATGAGCCGATAGTTAGCAGTGAAGAGGAAGAGGAGGAAGAGGAGGAAGAGGGGGAAGATGAGGAAGAGGAGGAAGAGGGGGAAGATGAGGAAGAGGAGGAAGAAGAGGAAGAAGAGGAGAAAGAGGAAGAAGAGGAAGAAGAGGAGGAAGAGGGTCCGCCCGCCAGACGAAGGCGTATTGCTAAGGAGGCAGTGCCATCCACCAGCACTGCTGTGCCATCCACCAGCACTGCTGTGCCATCCACCAGCACCGCTGTGCCATCCACCAGAACCGCAACACCTTGTCAAGCAAGGTCACGTACCAGTAGGTCCCATGCCAGCCTTCCCTATTCCCTTCAGTACCCCTTGTGGCTTCCTCCTAATTCAGGAGAAGCCAACATTCCCCCTTTCACTGCCCAGCCAGGAGTCCAAGTGGACACAGAAAATTTTGCCCCAATAGATTTTTTCAGTTTAATTTTTACTGAGGACTTGCTTTCCTCAATTGTTTCCCAGTCCAATCTCTATGCCCAACAATTTATTTCCAGTCACCCCACATCCTATTATGCCCGTCCCTTCCAATGGAGACCCCTTACAGTGGAAGAGTTTAAAAAATTTTTGGGCCTCGTATTCTGTATGGGACTAAACCACAAAAACGAAGTACGTTCATATTGGTCAAAACGCCCCATATACCACATGCCCGTCTTTTCCTCAAAAATGCCCAGGTCCAGATATCAAATGATCATGCGATTCCTACACTATAGTGACAATACCCAGTGCCCTCCCCGAGATGACCCAAATTTTGACAAACTTTATAAGATTCGGCCAATACTAGATTATTTTTCCCAAATTTTCCCCCAGTTGTTTACCCCGGACCAAAACATCTGTGTTGACGAGTCACTTGTCAAATTTTCTGGCAGGCTCGGCATAAAGCAATTTATGCCCTCCAAAAGGGCCCGCTATGGAGTGAAGCTCTACAAATTATGTGACCGTGCCACCGGATATACCTATGCCTTCAACATATATGAAGGAAAGGACAGCCAGCTACACCCCCCTAATTGCCCAGACTACATAGGAACCAGCGGGAAAATTGTTTGGCAACTCCTAAACCCGCTCATGGAGAAAGGCTACCACTTGTATGTGGACAATTTCTACACAAGTTTGCCCCTTTTCCGAAACCTGTATAGAAAGAAGACACCCGCATGCGGCACCGTACGGTCGAACCGGAAGGGCTTTCCTCAAAGCCTCGTCACCAAGAAGCTAAGAAAAGGGGAGACGGTGAGTGCACGCAATGAGGAAGTTCTGGCCGTGAAATGGAGGGACAAAAGGGATGTGTACGTGCTTTCTACCATCCACAACAATACATGCGTTACCATCAGAAGGAGGAATGGGCAAATCCAGAAACCTAAATGTATCCACGAATACAATAAGTTCATGGGGGGTGTCGATTTCAATGATCAAATGATCGAGCCCTACCTTTCCACAAGACGATCATACCAGTGGTATAAAAAAGTTTCAATTTACTTATTCAATTTGGCCATATACAACACGTACGTATTATATCGAAAATCCACTCCAAGACCCAAATCCTACCTTTACTTCCAGGAGGAAATCACCACTGCCCTTTTATACACCAGCAACCCACCAGCAACCATTCGATCCGATGTGGTAAGCCGACTCTACGAGCGCCACTTCCCAGATAAAATCCCTCCCGGACCAACAGGCCGAAATTCCCCAAAAAAATGCCGGGTGTGCTCCAAAGATGGAGTGAGAAGAGACACCCGTTTTTATTGTGCCCAATGCCCTTCCCAACCAGGCCTCTGCATAGATGGCTGTTTCCGCTGTTATCATTCCTTACTAAATTATTAGTCACTTCCTGCCATTTACCTTTACACCCCTTATGCCTCTGCTTGCTCTGTATTTGACCCTGGCTTGTTATTTGACCACGATTCTGCCTACCGATTTTGTTTATACCTCTGCCTGATATGGAACTGACCCTGGACTGTTATTTGACCACGCTTTTGCCTACCGATTCTGTTTATACCTCTGCCTGATATGGAACTGACCCTGGACTGTTATTTGACCACGCTTATGCCTACCGATTCTGTTTATACCTCTGCCTGATCTGGAACTGACCCTGGACCGTTTGACCATTCTTTTTGCCTGCCTCTTGGACTGATCTTTTACCCTGCCAGTGGACTAGTGGGATTCAAAGCACAGGGGTCTCACATGTGAGGGGCTCCAGAATTGTTTTTCTGGATGAAGAAAACTATTGTTTTTGTTTTCTCATTCTAGATTAGGGTCTGGTTGCCCGGAGGCTTCAAAGAGATTTGGGTGGGAGAAGCCTCTACCCCTGTCCCCATTCTGTCCTGAACGAGGCCCTACTTCTGCCTGCTGCCTGTAGGACCTATGCCATCATGCCTGTTGCCTGGACAATTGCATTTTCTTTTGCTGACCAAGTCCCTGCCTGCTGCCTGGACCAGTGCTATCGTCCCGTGGACAACTGCGCTACTAAAACCACAGGTACATTTTTTGTTTACCCTTTGCTTAGCATAATGTATTTTGGTGTGTAATTCTTGTCATGTGTATGCTATGTGTCCCTAGAACACCGGTTGGTCTTCCTTGCATGTTGGGCCTCTGTATGTGGTCAGGCTGTGAAAAAGTCCCACACATGTGGTATCGCCATACTCAGGAGGAGCAGCAGAATGTATTTTGGGGTGTAATTTTTGCTATGTACAGGCTATGTGTTGGCAATATCTTATAAATGGACAACTTTGCATAAAAAAATTGCGTTTTCATTTTTTTTCCACATTTTCCAGAAACGTTTGGAAAAAAATGAATCGTTCAAAAGACTCATTATGCCTCATAGATTATACGTTGGGGTGTTAGCTTTCCAAAATGGGGTCACTTTGTGGGCATTTCCATTGTCCAGGTGCTCCAGGGCCTTCAAAAGTGTAATAGGTAGTCAACAAGTTAGATGTGTAATTTATGCTCCTAGAACACCTGATGGTGCTCCCTGCATATTGGGGCTCTGTATGTGGCCAGGCTGTGAAAAAGTCCCACACATGTGGTATCGCCATACTCAGGGGGAGTAGCAGAATGTATTTTGGGGTGTAATTTTTGCTATGTACAGGCTATGTGTTGGCAATATCTTATAAATGGACAACTTTGCGTAAAAAAAATGTGTTTTCATTTTTTTCCCACATTTTCCAAAAACGTTTGGAAAAAAATGAATCGTTCAAAAGACTCATTATGCCTCATAGATTATACGTTGGGGTGTTAGCTTTCCAAAATGGGGTCACTTTGTGGGCATTTCCATTGTCCAGGTGCTCCAGGGCCTTCAAAAGTGTAATAGGTAGTCAACAAGTTAGATGTGTAATTTATGCTCCTAGAACACCTGATGGTGCTCCCTGCATATTGGGGCTCTGTATGTGGCCAGGCTGTGAAAAAGTCCCACACATGTGGTATCGCCATACTCAGGAGGAGTAGCAGAATGTATTTTGGGGTGTAATTTTTGCTATGTACAGGCTATGTGTTGGCAATATCTTATAAATGGACAACTTTGCGTAAAAAAAATGTGTTTTCATTTTTTTCCCACATTTTCCAAAAACGTTTGGAAAAAAATGAATCGTTCAAAAGACTCATTATGCCTCATAGATTATACGTTGGGGTGTTAGCTTTCCAAAATGGGGTCACTTTGTGGGCATTTCCATTGTCCAGGTGCTCCAGGGCCTTCAAAAGTGTAATAGGTAGTCAACAAGTTAGATGTGTAATTTATGCTCCTAGAACACCTGATGGTGCTCCCTGCATATCAGGCTGTAAAAAAGTCTCACACATGTGGTATCGCCATACTCAGGAGGAGTAGCAGAATGTATTTTTGGGTGTCATTTGTGGTATACACATGCCATGTGAGAGAAATAACCTATTACAATGACAATTTTGTGAGGGGGAAAAAAAAAATTAAAAAAATATTCATTTTGCAAAGAATTGTGGGAAAAAATTACAACATCAAAAACCTCATCATGCATCTTACTAAATACCTTGGAATGTCTACTTTCTAAAAAGGGGTCATTTGGGGGGTATTTGTACTTTCCTGGCGTGTTCAGGGCCCCAAGAAATGAGATAGGCACCGGTACAACAGGTGTGATATTTTTTTTATGATTTGCACCATAGCTTGTAGACTCTCTAACTTTCACAAAGAGCAAATAATATCCACTAATTTGGGTTATTTTTACCAAAGACATGTAGCAGTATAAATTGTGGCCAAAATTTATGAAGAAAAATTAATATTTTGCTAAATTTTATCGCATAAACTAAGAAAAATTCATTTTTTTTCAAAATTTTCCGCCTTTTTTCATTTATAGCGCAAAAAATAAAAAGTCCAGAGGTGATCAAATACCACCAAAAGAAAGCTCTGTTTCTATGAAAAAAAGGACAAAAAATTCATTTGGATACAATGTTGTATGACTGAGTAATTAACATTCAAAGTGTGAGAGTGCTGAAAGCTGAAAATTGCTCCGGGAACGAAGGTGGTTTAAGTGCCCAGTAAGCAAGTGGTTAATTGAACAAACTAAAGTTAGAAGCTGATTGGCTACCATGCACAGCTGCACCGCAATTTGCACTCTCCAGTGCTAATAAATCAACCCCACTGACTCACAAAGATCACCATTGTCCCTGCTATAGTGTAGTTTACTCCCACATTCTATTCTTCCACAAAGTAGGGTTGATTTACTAAAACTGGAGAGTGCAAAATCTTGTGCAGCTCTTCAAGGAAACCAATCAGCTTCCAGGTTTTACTGTAAAAGCTTAATTGAACAAGCTGAAGTGAGGAGCAGATTGGCTACTATGCACAGATGTTTACTATTCATAGCTGTGGTGTCCCTTCCAGAGTACCTTTCCAGGGAACATATTTCCCTACACTGATTGCAAGACTTGTTTAACCCCTTAACGCCCGCCGCACGACTATTTATGTCCACAAAATGGCACGGACAGGCAGAAGGACGTATATATACGTCCCTGCCTTCTAGCGGGTGGGGGGTCCGATCGGGACCCCCTCCGCTGCGTGCGGCGGGCGGATTCCCTCGGGGAGCGATCCGGGACGACGGCGCGGCTATTTGTTTATAGCCGCTCCGTCGCGATCGCTCCCCGGAGCTGAAGAACGGGGAGAGCCGTATGTAAACACGGCTTCCCCGTGCTTCACTGTGGCGGCGTATCGATCGAGTCATCCTTTTTATAAGGGAGACTCGATCAATGACGTCAGTCCTACAGCCACACCCCCATACAGTTGTAAACACACACTAGGTGAACCCTAACTCCTACAGCGCCCCCTGTGGTTAACTCCCAAACTACAACTGTCATTTTCACAATAAACAATGCAATTTAAATGCATTTTTTGCTGTGAAAATGAGAATGGTCCCAAAAATGTGTTAAAATTGTCCAAAGTGTCCGCCATAATGTCGCAGTCACGAAAAAAATCGATGATCGCCGCCAATAGTAGTAAAAAAAAAAAAAAATTTATAAAAATGCATATCCCCTATTTTGTAAACGCTATAAATTTTGCGCAAACCAATCGATAAACGCTTATTGCGATTTTTTTTACCAAAAATAGGTAGAAGAATACGTATCGGCCTAAACTGAGGGAAAAAATAATTTTATATATGTTTTTGGGGCATATTTATTGTAGCAAAAAGTAAAAAATATTGAATTTTTTTCAAAATTGTCGCTCTATTTTTGTTTATAGCGCAAAAAATAAAAACCGCAGAGGTGATCAAATACCACCAAAAGAAAGCTCTATTTGTGGGAAAAAAAGGACACCAATTTTGTTTGGGAGCCACGTCGCACGACCGCGCAATTGTCTGTTAAAGCGACGCAGTGTCGAATCGCAAAACCTGGCCTGGGCATTTAGCTGGTCCGGGGCTTAAGTGGTTAATAAAGTTTACGATCATAATCTTTTTTTACTGTCATACAATTCAATCTTTAAAACATTATTGTGGGCATAACTTTAAAGCCTAAATGCAGCCAAAATAAAAAATAAAAAAATAATCAGCACATCAGGGACATAACTAAAGTCTCGTACACACGACCGGTTTTACCTTTGGGAAAACTGCCATGAGAGCTTTTGGTCGGGAATCCCGACCGTGTGTATGCGCCATCGCAGTTTTCCCGACAGGAGAACTGCCGGGAAAAAAAGGAGAGCCAGCTCTCTTTTTTCCCGCCGGGATTCCTGGCTGTCTTTTCCTGGCAGTTTTCATATGTGAAAAACTGCGATGGAGCATACACACGGCTGGGATTCCCGACCAAAGCTCCATCGCAGGTTCTTCGGTTTTCCCCTCGGGATTCCCGGCAGACTTTTTACCGCCGGGAATCCCGTACGTGTGTAGTAGGCATTACAGTCAATAGGATGCATCCCTTGTGCTGATGCCACTTCTTAAAGTGAAATCCTCCTCTGTCTATACATTCCACCCCCACCTCTGATTGTTCTGCCGTGTGTGTCCCCAATGGGGAGATTCACTCTCACTATTTGTCCTGTTGACCATTATCACCGAGACTGAAAGCGAGGAGAAATAGAAAATTTGACAGTTGTCAACACAGCAAGAGGTGAGGGTAAATCATCCAGTGGGGACAAATGGTTTTGGTGACAACTGTCTAAAGAGGGAATTCCCCACACTTTGGGGAGATTAACGATCATTTTCTGTAGCAGCTCCAAGACTGGAAGTAAAAATAAAATGCAGCAAAAATAACACATGCAGCAAAAATAACCTAATAGGGGTTCTAAGCTATTCATTCTCATCCAAAACTTCTGGCTATACATGCACTTTAACCACTTGCCCACCGGGAGATTTACCCCCTTCTTTAAGACCAGGCCCTTTTTTGCGATCCGGCACTGCTTTACTTTAACTGACAAGTGCGTGGTTGTGCGACACTGTACCCAAATAAAATGTATGTCCTTTTTTCCCACAAATAGAGCTTTCTTTTGGTGGTATTTGATCACCTCCTGTGGTTTTTATTTACGCTATAAACAATTTTGAAAAAAAAATATGTCTTACTTTCTGCTATAAAACAAATCCAAACATTTTTTTTTTTTTAAAAGTCAAATTTCTTCATCAATTTAGGCCAATATGTATTCTGCTACATTTTTTTAATAAAACAAAAATCCCAATAAGCATGTATTGATTAATTTGCGCAAAAGTCTTATGCCGCATACACACCATCACTTTATGTGTTGAAAAAAAATGACATATTCTGTGAAGTAAAAAACGACGTTTTTGAAACTTCAATTTTCAAAAACGATGTTGCCTACACACCATTGTTTTTTCACAATGCTCTAGCAAAGCGAGGTTACGTTCACCACGTTTTTCCATTGAAGCTCGCTTCATAACTAGCTTCTGGGCATGCACGGGTGTAAAAACATCTTTTAAATGTCGTTTTTTGCTACACACGGTCAATTTCTGTGAAGTAAAAAACTACGTTTTGAAAAACGACACATAAAATTGAAGCATGCTTCAATTTTTTTTTGTCGTTTTTCACAAGACATAAAACAACGTTTTCCCCCACACACGGTCATTTAAAGTGACGTTTTTAAAAACGTCGTTTTTTTTCATCACATAAAGTGATGGTGTGTACGCGGCATTAGCGTCCACAAACTACGGGATAAATTTACGGAAATTTTATTAAAAAAAATAAAATGTCTTTACTAGTAATGGCGACGATCAGCGACTTATAGCGGGACTGTGACATTGGACACTAAGTGATACTTTTTGGGGACCAGTGACACTAATACATTGAGTAGTGGTAAAAAATATGCACTGTTAGTGTACTAATGGCACTGGCAGGGAAGGGGTTAAACGTGTGCCTAGAGCGTGCTTGCTAACTGTGTTTTATGGGGGGTGCTTGTACTATGGGAAGGCAGAGATCCATGTTCCTGTTCTGTAGGAATACAAGATCACAACCTTCCCTTCTCACAGAACAATGATCTGCCTTGTTTACATGGGCAGAACGCTGTTCTGCCTGTGTCCTGAGCGGTCGGCGGGTCCCGGCAGACATCGCGTCCACTGCATCCACTGATTGGCTCCCATTGTGTCCATTTACAGCAGGAGCGGGTCGCGCCCCAGACTTGGAAGTGCAAAATCATGTACAGGTACGTGATTTTGCACAGGAGAGCCTCCTGGCTGCCGTATATATATATATACAGTATATGAATGGCAAGCGGTTAAAGCATAATGAAAACATGGTATACAATATTTATCTCATTTCACAGTTCTAATACAGTTACCTGATTGTTCATTGTAGGAGTCACATCAATGCTTTCTCTGTCTGGATAGGGGACTGTTAATGGGTATAGATTTGTCCAAAATCTGCCCCACATATCACCTATAAGGATACAATATTTTGTAAGTGTGGTTGCAATGTCTCATTACAAGAAATTTACATTGTCATACATTTTACACACTGGGCGAATATCGTCCGAAACCAGGCAGTAAAGTAGAAAGATTCGGCTCATGTGTGCAGCTCCTTTTTCGATAGAATCCGATACCGACTTCTGTTGAATGAGCATCCTGGAAAACCAGTGGCCGATCGGCATCCGATCAGTGCTCCCTGCCAATGGCGGAGAGTGCTGACCAGTATGTTTTGATGAAGGGGCAAGGAGCAGTGGCGGGCAGTCCAGTCCCCCTATCAGTAAACAATAGCACAGCGGGTAGATCGCAATACGAACAATGCATAGTGCAACAAGCTCCTCAATAATTTTTTTCGTTCAGCCCGCTGGGTTGAATGAAAAAAAAAACGTACCGTATGTAACACAACCTAAATGTGCAGGTAGGAACTATGTACCTAATAAATGTGCCGGTAGACATCCTGTGGAACTGATGTACTTGGCTCCATACTTTTTTTGCAGATTTCCTCTCACATAGGCATGAAGCTCCTTGTACAGTGGCATGATCTAAAAGCACAGGAAACGGTATGATTAATCCAGATAAGAATTTAGATAGAGAAAGATAATGAGCATAAGTTTAAGCTGAAAATGATATGACCCTGTCATAAAATACATTAACTTTATTGGGCCATTAAGTCAATAATTCCACAGTCAATTTAATTGCAGAAAAAGATGCCAGTTTTTAGTAACTCAATGCCAATTCCACACACGATTTTCATTGCTGTGTGCCATTTGCTCTTCTATGTAACTGAAAATTATGCTATTAGTTTGGCATGCGGGCACCGCAGCACACTGATTTAAACTCCAATGTAAGGTAAATAAAAGACAGGCTTCACCTCAGATCCCAGCCTATCGGTCACACCCTTTGAACATGTTTCACCCACATTGGGCTAATTCTTCTATGAGTAAGCCCAATGTGGGTGAAACATGTCAGAGGGGCATGACCGATGGGCTGGGATCTGAGCTGAAGCCTTTCTTTCATTTATCTTACATTGGATTTGAATACGGTGTGCAGCCATACCTGCATGCCATATTCAATTTTGGAGTGAGATATGCTCTAGTTCTGCTAGCACCTGAATACTGGGAGACTGGTACTTCAGGCTTGGAGCGGCACTGATCTGTTATGGCATAGGCATTCAATTTACTACAGGTTTTATCTCATGGATTGTCGGAATATATAGCGTGCATTACTTCTTTTGACCCTAAAATCTATTTTTGTATATGTGCATAAAAGCCAATTCAAAAAATGTCATCAGTACTAAGCTTTGATGAGGTGTACAGGTGAAACTCGAAAAAAATTAGAATATCGTGCAAAAGTTCATTTATTTCACTAATGCAACTTAAAAGGTGAAACTAATATATGAGATAGACTCATTACATGCAAAGCAAGATAGTTCAAGCCGTGATTTGTCATAATTGTGATGATTATGCCTTACAGCTCATGAAAACCCCAAATCCACAATCTCCGAAAATTAGAATATTGTGATAAGGTGCAATATTCTAGGCTCAAAGTGTCCCACTCTAATCAGCTAATTAAGCCATAGCACATGCAAAGGGTTCCTGAGCCTTTAAGTGGTCTCTAAGTCTGGTTCAGTAGAAATCACAATCATGGGAAAGGCTGCTGACCTGACAGTTGTGTAGAAAAGCATCATTGACACCCTTCATAAGGAGGGAAAGCCCTTTAAAAGGTAATTACAAAAGAAGTTGCAACTTCCCAAAGTGCTGTATCAAAGCACATTAATAGAAAGTTGTGTAGAAGGGAAAAGTGTGGAAGAAAAAGGTGCACAAGCTGCAGGGATGGAGAGGATTTTCAGGAAAAGGCCATTCAAAAGTGTTGGTGGCTTTCACAAGGAGTGGACTGAGGCTGGAGTGAGCATCAAGAGCCACCACACACAGACGGATCCTGGACATGGTCTCCAAATGTCGTATTCCTCTTGTCAAGCCACTCCTGAACAACAAGCAACATCAGAAGCGTCTTACCTGGGCTAAAGAAAAACACACCTGGTCTGTTGCTCAGTGGTCCAAAGTCCTCTTTTCTGATGAGAGCAAATTGTGCATCTCATTTGGAAACCAAGGACCCAGAGTATGGAGGAAGAATGGAGAGGCACACACTGCAAGATGCTTGAAATCCAGTGTGAAGTTTCCACAGTCTGTGTTGATTTGGGGAGCCATGTCATCTGCTGGTGTTGGTCCACTGTGCTTCATTAAGTCCAGGGTCAATGCAGCTGTCTACCAGGAGATTTTGGAGCACTTCATGCTTCCTTCCGCAGACGAGCTCTATGGAATTCTGACTTTTTTTTCCAGCAGGACTTGGCACCTGCCCACACTACCAAAGCACCAAAACCTGGTTTAATGACCGTGGGATTACTGTGCTTGATTGGCAAGCAAACTCGCCTGACCTGAACCCCATAGAGAATCTATGGGGCATTGCCAAGAGAAAGATGAGAGACATTAGACCCAACAATCAGGGCCGTCTTTACCGCAGGGCAAATGGGGCAGGTGCCCTGGGCCCTGTCACTGTTGGGGGCCCAAAGCAACCCTCTTTAAAAAAAGAAAAAAAAATGTTTTTTTTTTTTTTATTTGTTTTTTTTTTTAGGGGTCCGGAGGCCCCCAGGGCCCCAGATGGCAACCCCCCAATTTTTTATTTATTTTTAAATAAAAAAAACATTTTTTTTTAATATATTTTTATTTTATTTTTTATTAAAGGGCCATTTTTTTTTTTAGAGGTCTGGGGGTCCCCAGGGGCCCGTAGTTCCCCAGGGCCCCGGATGACAACCCCCCTTTTTTTATAAAAAATTTTTTTTTTATATATTTCTTTATTTCTTATATATATATATATATATATATATATATATATATATATATATATATATATACATATATTATATTATATATAATATAAATGTTATTATTATTATTAAAGGACCCAGAGGTCCCCAGGGCCCCCGGATGGCAACCCCCCTTTTTTTTATAAAAAAACATTTTTTTTTAATTTTTATTTCTTTTTTTATATATATATATATATATATTTATTAAAGGGCTCAGAGGTCCCCAGGGCCCCATGTGGCAAACACTCTTTATTTTTTTTATAAATGTTTATATATTTTTTTTTATTGAAGGGCCCAGAGGTCCCGGATGGCAACCCCCTTTTTTTTGTAATTTATTTTTATTAAAAAACAATTATTAAAGGGCCCAGAGGTCCCCAGGGCCCCAGATTGCAACCCCCTTTTTAAAATATATTTTTTATATATATTTTTTATTTCTTTTTTTCTTTTTATTAAAGGGCCCAGAGGATGGCTACACCCCTTTTTTTATATATATTTTTGTTTATTTCTTTTTTCTTTATTAGTTTTTTTGTAAAGGGCCCCCCCCGCTTCTAAATTCGCGGCAGCCCCCCCCTGCTTCTCAATTTCAGGCGGCAGCACCCCCCAATCCCGGTTCTCTGCTCCAGGAGGACCATGCCTGAAGCTGTGTAAGTGGCCCCATAATTCCTGATGGCGGCCCTGCCGCCCGTTAAGCCCCTGTGCTGCCCACAAATCAGGCTGAAAATCATCAGCGGCACGCAGCCAGTGACAGTACTGCTTACCTTCCCAGTGTTTTAAAATGTACAGCACCCCTGGCTTCCCTTTAGATGTGCACTTCTCCCTTCCTGCCACTGGGTGCTGCTTGTATATAAAAGTGAATTAGAATGTGATTTTATAACAGCTAATCTATATTATAAATATACGTTTTCTGTAGAGTGTGCCCAAAGTCTTTATAATATTTGATGATTCACTGCAGGTCTGGTCAGTGTTTTAAAAAGTTCCTCTATTTTACACATGGCATGGCATGGGGTCACAGCACCGTCTGTCCATTCTGCTTTAGCACCATGGGACCCCATGCCATGCCATGTGTAAAATAGAGGAACTCTTTAAATCACAGACCAGACCTGCAGTCCAGGCTGAGTAAGGCCTCAGAGCACATGGCATTACTGTCTGTATTTAACTGCTTGATGGGCTTATTTGGGCCTGGCTGGTTCACATGTATGTGTTTTGGCGGCCCACATTTGCGCAGGCACAGCAGCCCATTCATTTGAATGGGCCGCCATGCCTGCGTTTCCTGCAAAGAAAAGCGCATGCCTCATGTAATAGGCTGCGCACACGGCACGCCTATGCCCATCAAGCACTGAAATACAGCACTGTCTGTCCATTCTGCTGTCTGCTGTGACTTATCTGCAGTTCCCGCACTGTCAAACTTGCTGCATTTTTAGACGTTTAGGTCACGCTTTTAAAAACACAGTGCGTTTGTGTGTGCAAGAACTGCAGGTAAGTAGCATGGTGCAAAAGCAAAATGGATTTCAAGGCAACTGTATTTTTAAAATGCTGAATGCACTTTTTTTCTGCAGGAAACAAAGGCATGGCAGCCCATTCAAATCAATGGGCTGCTGTACCTGCACAAATGAGGACCACCAAAACATACATGTGAACCAGCCAGGCCCAAAATAAGCTGGAGGGGGGCCCAAAAAAAATGTTTGCCCAGGGCCCAAACCATATTAAAGACGGCCCTGCCAACAATGCAGAAGAGCTGAAGGCCACTATTGAAGCATCCTGGTCTCCCATAACACCTCAGCAGTGCCACAGGCTGATATCTTCCATGCCACACCGCATTGAGGCAGTAATTGCTGCAAAAGGGGCCCAAACCAATTACTGAGTACATATGCATGCTTATACTTTTTAGAGGTCCGATATTGTTCTATGTACAATCCATGTTTTATTGATTGCATGTAATATTCTAATTTTCGGAGATTGTGGATTTGGGATTTTCATGAGCTGTAATCCATAATCATCACAATTATGACAAATCACGGCTAGAACTATCTTGCTTTGCATGTAATGAGTTTATCTCATATATTAGTTTCACCTTTTAAGTTGCATTAGTGAAATAAATTAACTTTTGCACGATATTCAAATTTTTCGAGTTTCACCTGTATATGAGAACATAAAACAAAGCCATTTGAAGTGGCAATGAAACAACCATTAATGAGAAATAACTGATTGCAATTCTTAGGACTCGTTCCCACATGCCGCTATAAAACGATCCACCATGGATTTGATTTGACAGGGGGGTGAGAAGGGGATATGCCTCACCACCCAAGCTAATAGTGTTGGCTATTATCTGTACAATTACCTCTTTAAAAGTCGCTTCCACATCTACTATGAGATCATCCCGGCTGTATTTATATTTATCTTTGGCCAGAGTTTCATAATTTCCTCTCCAGTAGTCTCCATAATCCTGAAATTCTGAAACATGATCAAAAAGCATTAACTGAGTTGTTTTTAACTAAATATTTCTTACAACGCGTAAGCAACTCACTTTTTTTTTACTCCTTCTGCTTATTATTCCGATCTCTATGCAGATTGTTTGTCTGTATCCAGTATGATTAAAGTAGAACTATAGGAAAAAAACTTTTGTTTTTTTCATTTTGGATAAAATAAGGGTGGGTTATAATCCCTGTCAGCTTTTTTTATTATTTTGCCATCTGTGTCCCATTGGGGAGATTTACTTTTACTTCCTGTCCCATAGGCAAAACAGGAAGTGAGAAGAAATCTCTGCAAATTAAGGGAATCCCTTGACCCTCCCCCAGGTCACCATAACTAGTGTCCCAATTGGAAGACTTCTCCTCTATTACTTTTTTAGGGGACAACCCAAAATTTGGGATTCTCTTTTACTGTGTTGCTGAAACAAATTCATAAAGATACATTTCATAAAATGTAATAACATTTTTGTAGGTGGAGAATTTTTAAATAAATGATACAGAATAATAGTTCCTGCGCAGGAGACGAACGTGAAACTCCAAGCAGAACACTTAGGAGTATGGAGTTATTAAAAATGAGCATTGTGATTCAACCATTGAAAGTGCATATACATTCCTTCTGTGTGAATGAAGCAAAAAATGTATTTTATTAGGCTTGGTTATGTGCTGGTCAAATGTGTTTCATTAAAATTTCCATGATACTAAAGGCGGACCTTCACTCTCCCAAGGACGATCCCGCCTCTCCACCCTCCTCCCTTCCTCTGCAGGAATGGGGCATTTTTTTTATTTAATGTTTGCCCTGCCTCCCCATGCATGTAACTCGCACATTACCCACTGTGTGAACAGGAGGAGGGGGTGGACCTATCGGCGCATCATCGAGAGGCCCACCTGTTGAATTCGGAAGAGCTGGTGGGCCTCTCGATGATGTCAGAGTAAACATGGTGGCATGGGACGGAGCTGTGGCCGGGAATGAGAGTATCTCAGTGGGTCAGCTAGATGGGTGAGTATCTGAAATGTTTAGATTCCACTATCACAGGGATATGCAATTAGCAGACCTCCAGCTGTAGCAAAAATACAAGTCCCATCATGCCTCTGACCCTGGGTGTCATGCTTGTAGCTGTCAGAGTCTTGCTATGCCTCATGGGATTTGTAGTTCTGCAACAGCTGGAGGTCCGCTAAATGCCTATCCCCGCACTATCAGGTATGCGGGGCCAAAAAAAATAAAAGTTGGGGAGGTCGGCTGTAGTTCTTCTTTAATGCTATCTAGCAGGCAAACATGGTATTTTCCATTTTATATTCATGAAAAACATTAAACCAGCACAGGAAAGAGTCCCAAAAAACATAATTATTTGCCCAATTCACACAAAAGGAATGTACATTCACTTTCACTAGGAGAAATGCTATGTTTTTTTTTTTAGATAAATACACCCTTAGGCCCGGATTCACAAAACACTTACGCCGACATATAACAAGTTACGCCGACGTAAGTGCAAATGTGCGCCGTCTTATCTGTGCGCAAGACCCACAAACAGAGATGCGCCTAAAACCAGGCTACACCCCGCCGACGTATCTTTTTTCAAATTTTCCTTTTTATTTCGTTTCTTTTCCAAGAAAACAAAAAGCAAGAAAGTGATACAGGAAACATAAGAAGAGGACTAAGCATAGTCCTATACATCAACATATATATGGAAATTATATTTATTCTCTCTCTTCAACTCTATTTACTATTCATAATATCTGTATCACTACTAGTTTCAATCCATTCCTCTATGATAGACCAAATACTTTCTACTTCTAGACTAATTTTCAGACTACCCGAGTATTCCATCTCCCACTAAATATCCATTTATTCTTTATCTAAAGTACTAATTCCCTCCTTATTCCCGCAGCACTTCCTTCCTCATTTTATCCCCCCTTTCCCTCCCCCCTCATCCCTACCTCTAGACCCCCTTCTTCCCCCATTCCCCTCCTCCAGCCGTCTATCCTCAGGCCGGAGAGAAGAATTAGGAGAAGAGGGAAAAAAAAAAAAAAAAAAAAAGGAAGAAAAATTTTTCTTAACAAGACAATACAAAACACCCCTCCTCTCCTCCGCTGTCCTCCATCCGTGCGCAAAATGTTCTCTCTCCTATTTTCCTTCTTTCTTCCATCTACTGCCCTTTATCTTATTCTCCTATTAGCTTTTTACCTTCCTCCGACTGTAAAAATAATTCCCAAGGTGCCCATATCATTTTAATTTGCTCTTTCTTATCTATTGTTTTTGGGAGGAGTTTCTCCATTATCCCTATTTTCCTTACTTTTTTCAGCCACATAGATATTGGAGGTGCCTCGGGGTCTTTCCATTTTGTTGCAATGCAGCTTTTCGCCGCATTTATCAAATGACACATCATTGATCCCTTATATCTCACCGGATATATTTCAGCATGATGTAGTAGAAAAAACGATGGGTCAACTGGAATATGATATTCCGTAAATACTTGTGTAATTCTCCGTACTGTACTATCTTGCTTACGCCGGCGTAGAGTGGGTGCACATTTAGGCTGGGAGCATGGTGCTGCTCCCATTGATTAGTCATTCAAATATGAGGGAAATACGGCAATTCACTAACCTGCGTGCGCCCGACGCAGGCTACGAAAGGTGCGCACAAGTTGTACGTCCGACGTAAAGTTAAGCCCCATAAAGGAGGTGTAACCCAGCAGCAGACATGCAAAGGTCTGCACCAGGGAACACAAGCCGGCCAAGCCGGCGTATTTTACGTTGGATGTGTGTCTGGCTTGGCGTAGGTTATGTTCATGGCGTACGCAGTGATGCGGCGTATGTTAGGCAGTTGTTCCGACGTGGTTGTGAGCATGCACATGGGGATGCGTTCACGTCACGGCGCATGCGCAGTTCGTTAAAAGTACTTGTCTGGCGCTCGGACCATCATTTGCATGGGGTCACGCCTCATTTGCATGGATTTGCATGGGTCAAGCCCACTTCCACCTACACCGGCCTGTGCCTTCGAAACCTACGCCACGCCGACGCAGCGTGGGGAGCACTGGCTTCCTGAATTCCATGCTTGCCTCTCTGCGCTGCGTCGGCGTGGCGTACATTGGTTTGCGCTACGGCGGCGTAATGTGCGCCCGCTCTCTGTGAATCTGGGCCTTAATGTGTATAGCTAGCCAAAATGCTTTTCTTTTTTTTTGGCAAGCAAAGAAAAAGATAAAACCCCTGTGAGTTTTTTGTTGTCATTGTTTGTGTCCTGTTAGGGAGACCTCAGAAGTGACAGGAAATCTCTTCAAAGTCAGGAGAAATCCACTCTCTATTGTCTCCATTGGAAAATCTCCCTCTTTACCTCTTGCTTTAGTGACAATTATTTTGGATTGCCCGTTACTTTTTGTTCTGCTGAGAGTAATCAGCAGGAGAAATAGAGAGGACGAGTCTTCTGAGCAGGCGTACATACAGCAAAAAAGAAAAAAAGGTTCTAACCCTCTAAAATGATTTAAAAAAAAAAACATTTGGATTAGAATTTAACTATGATACACAAGTTGTCTTATTTCTCACCATTGATACGAGCAGCCTGGTTTTCCAAATCAACATATTCCTCATAGAGTTTCCTCATTTTCTTGCCAGCTTTTGCTCTCCATCCTTCCCAAGCCCAGAGCCTCTCATTGTAATCAGTGCTATCCAACATGATACTGTCCAGTCCTGAATATACAAGATAATATTAGGGACATTTTCTTCAGTTTTACAACCATGTTTAGATTTTTTATTACAAAACCTTGTATTATGAGGAATTATGAATCTCAAAGATGTTTGAATGAAAAGTGACAGGATGTTAATGCAATGTCTGCATATTTTTCAATAGGCAATAGTGCAGTGGCCGTGCGTCCATAGAGGGCGCCAGAGCCCCACCCCCTCTAGCTCCTGCACCGCCACTGAATACAATACACAGATTCATGCATTGCAGGAATCTGTGTATTGTTGCTGCCGCCCACTATTCAGATGGCCTACCCCCTGTCGAGTGCCGGCCATCTGAATAACGGCAGCTGGTTGGCTTTGGAAGTGCCTATCAGAGCCAGCGGCTTATTTTTTCGTTTGTTTGCGCCCCCCAAAAATTTGGAGCACCAGCCGCCACTGGTGAACCGTATAGCCAGGCCGTATACAACAAGATTTACTAGACACCAAAGAATGGAGTAAAAACTCAACTCTGAGCAAACAGCTACACAGCTTTATTACCTACTGTATACTGTATGTGAGCTGTCCAATAGTCTTTGCAATTCTGTTTAGCCAGCATTGTAATCCAGATATCCCTGCCAAATGGCATAGACAGGTCCTAGACAACCATTGCTGTTACACAGCACAGCTTGGTCTTGGACACACCCCTAATTCGCTGATTGGACAATTAAGTATTTGCCAAACATTCCCAGAAAAAAATTACCAACATTTCATTGTGCTCACCAACAAATGTAGCATTTCTTGTCAAACTTGTTTATTATTTTTTAAATATAACAAAGATTGACAAATTGAGTACATACAAGGATGGTGGTACAATATTCAAATAGTAATAAAGCTAAACATATTTATGAACAGGATGAGTACATAACAATTTAAAAATGTAATGAGTAGAGCAATAAATAAACCAATAAAGTATTACCGTATATAATCGAGTATAAGCCGACCTGAATATAAGCCGAGGCACCTAATTTTACCACAAAAAACTGGGAAAACATATTGACTGAAGTATAAGCCTAGGGTGTCCATCTGCATGCCTCACTTTGCCTTACTGTGTCCATGTGCATGCCTCACTGTGCCCATGCCTCACTGTGCCTATGCCTCACTGTGCCTATGTCTTACTGTGCCCATGCCTCACCGTGCCCATGCCTCACCGTGCCCATGCCTCACTGTGTCCATGCCTCACTATGTCCATGACTAGACTGACGTTTAACATGGGAGTCTATGGAAGGGGTGCCCGGCTTTGAAAAATCGGTGCTCCCCGGCCATAGGTCCCCCAAACAACAAACTTTGCACACTTGTAGAGGAAGAGTGGGGCTACATGTGTGCCAAAGGGACCTACGGCCGGCCGGTACCGGGTCCCCAAAGTCCGGGAGATCAGGTGAAAAAAGGTGACTCGAGTATAAGCTGAGGGGGGGCATTTTCAGCACAAAAAAACTTGGCTTATACTCGAGTATATATGGTACATCAAAAGCATTCGAAAATTCCATCACAACAAATGTAGCATTTAATTTCGCTCACTAGGGATGGGCCGAACACCCCCCTATTTGGGTTGCACCAGAACACCATGAACATGGAAAAAGTTCTAGTGAACATGCAAACTCAATTAAAGTTTAGGCCCCTTTCAGACTGAGGCAGGAGCTGCGGTTGCGGTATAACGCCGCTAAATATAGCGGCGCTATACCGCCGGGATTACCACGGGATTCAGCCGCTAGCGGTGCGGTATTAACCCCCGCTAGCGGCCGATAAAGAGTTAATACCGCCCGCAATGCGCCTCTATAGAGGCGCATTGCGGGCGGTATTGCCGCGGTTCCCATTGTTTTCAATGGGAAGGAGCGGTGAAGGAGCGGTATACATGCCGCTCCTCTCACCGCTCCAAAGATGCTGCTGACAGGAGATTTTTTTGTCTCCCGCCAGCGCATCGCCTCAGTGTGAAAGCCCTCGGGCTTTCACATTGAGTCTGCAGTGCAGGAGTTTTTCAGGTGGGATAGCAGCGCTATTTTTAGCGCTTTACCGCCTGAAAAACTCCTCAATGTGAAAGGGGCCTTAGGGGACATGAACATGAAAATACAAAAGTCCTCATTTTAAAGGCATACATGCAAGTTATTGCCATAAAAAGTGTATGGCGACTTAGGGGATATGTATCATTGCAAGAAAATGTTTTTAAAACAATAGTTTTTAAAGGAGCAGTAATTCTAATGATGCTTAAAGTGAAACAATAAAAAGGAAATACAGTGGAACCTCGGATTGCGAGTAACGCGGTTAACGAGCGTTTTGCAATACAAGCACTGTATTTTTTTAAATCCTAACTCGGTTTGCGAGTGTTGTCTTTCAACACGAGCAGGATTCAAGCCAAAGCAGTGTGCAGTAACGCATTTGGCCTGAGGTGGGGGGGGTGCGGGAGCCGAGCGGAGCCGATCGGCGCAGTTCGTAAATGATCGGAAAGACACGAAAATACGACGTTCGCGAGCCTTTACGATGTTTGCCAAGGTCAGCCGAGCAGTCCTCGGGCCTTTTAGTGTGTTCCCGAGGTTCTCCGGCGCCCCCCCACCTCTGGCCGCATGCGGTATTGCATGCCATTGAAGTCAATGTGGAACAAATTATTTTCTTTGCCATTGACTTCAATGGGGAAACTCAATGGTGAGTACTTCAATGGTGAGTACTTTGGATTACGAGCATTCTCCTGGAAAAGATTATGCTCGTAATCCGAGGTTCTACTGTATTCCTTCAAATATCGTGCCTCGGGGTCCCCTTAATCTGCATGTAAAGTGGCGTATCTGTACAATGTGTAGAACATGCACAGCAATAATTACATTTCTAAAGGAAAACATTTAATTTCCTTTAATTGGTTGTGGCTGTAATGTATTGCCAGTCCATACCAGGCTCTTCGTGTCTGGTATGGATTTTAAGGGGAACCCCACACCAAAATGAAAACAAATTGGCGTGGGGTCCCCCCAAAATCCATACCAGACCATTATCCAAGCATGCAGCCTGGCAGGTCAGGAAAAGGGGGGCGAGCGAGTGCCCTGCCTCCTCCTGAACCATACCAGACCACACACCCTCAACATTTCATTGTGCTCACCAACAAATGCGACATATCACTGTGCTCACCAACAAATGTAACATTTCACTGTGCTCACTTTTTGGATGCTGACTTCCAAACACTGTTATGTTAACTTAAAGCTGAAATTCAGGCAGATATAAAGACATAAACTAATGAAACTCTGAATTTATTTATACATCATTAATGTACATTTTATGCAAGCAGTGTATCAGCCTTTTGCAATCCTAAGTACCTTTGCGCTCAGACTGGGAGAGGAAGAAGCAGCACAATGAGCCAATTATTTGTGATGCAGCGCTCACGCAGTTCACCTTTCACTGTCCAGGCACAGTCTGTGGGAGGGGCAAGATCTGTAAGTGTTAATTGCAGCAGTGTTAGCTGCAGCAGAGAAAAATGCAGGGCTATGGTGGGTGACTAAGCTTTGAAAATCTAAAGCCGCGTACACACGACCATTTTTCGTGATTCTTGTCAAGCCTGCCTTGCATACACACGATCGTGAAAAAAAATGTGGTGACGTACAACACCTACGACGGCACTATAAAGGGGAAGTTCCATTCGGATGGCGCCACCGTTTGGGCTGCTTTTGCTGATTTTGTGTTAGTAAAAGTTTGGTGAGAGACGATTCACGCTTTTCAGTCTTTGTGCTTTTCAGTCTGTTACAGCTTGACAAATGTGCTATCTCCATTACAAACGCTAGTTTTACCAGAACGAGTGCTCCCGTCTCATAACTTGCTCCTGAGCATGTGTGTTTTTTCCTGTCGTTAAAGCCTACGCACAACCGTTTTTTCACGACGTGAAAAACAACGAGAAAAATTTGAGCATGTTCTAATTTTTTAATGCCCATTTTTCACGCAGATAAAAATGCTCTGGAGCCTACACACAATCGTTTTTAATGACCAATTTTAAAAATTTAATTTTTCACGTCATCAAAAACGGTCGTGTGTACGTGGCATTAGGACTGGCTGGACAGAAATGCTAATCATTTATAACAGGGGTCTCCAAACTTTCTAAAGAAAGGGCCAGTTTACTATCCTTCAGACTTTAGGGGGGACGGATTGTGGCCTTTTGGGAGTCAAACATGTCAAGGGGCCAGATTCATCAAGAGATACGACGGCGGATCTCCTGATCCGCCGTCGTATCTGTGAGAGCCGACGGTCGGATCTGTGAGATCCCACGGTCGGAGCTATGCGACTGATTCATAAGAATCAGTTCCGCATAGATCTCCCTTAGATCCGACTGGTGTAAGTGACTTACACCAGTCGAATCTTAGGCTGTAATCTCCCGCCGGCCGCTAGGTGTCGTCGCTTTTTTTTAAACGTCGCATATGCAAATGAGGAGAACCGCCGATTCACGTCCGTACGCCCGCCCGTCGCTCTTTTTTAACGTCGTTTGCGTTCGGCTTTTTCCGGCGGAGAGCTACCCCTGCTAATATGAGGGGTAGCTAATGTTAAGTATGGCCGACGTTCCCGCGCCGAGTTTTAAATTTGTTACGTCGTTTACGTAAGTACGTCGGGAATACGGATGGCCGTAAGTAACCTAGCCGCCGAAAACAATGACGTCCTAGCGACGTCATTTGAAGCATGCGCACTGGGCTTTTTCGCCGGCGGCGCATGCGCAGTTAAATCGGCGCGGGAACGCGCCTGATTTAAATTGTACACTCCCCCTAGCCGCGGAATTTGCATTCCGCCGGGGGGAGTTAGGATCCGCCGGTGCAATTTGCGAGGTAAGTGCTTTATGAATCATGCACATGCCTCGCTAAATTTCACCGGCGGATCGTAAAACAGGTAGATCTGGCGGATCTAAAGATCCGCTGAGTTACATGAATCTGGCCCAAGGGGTCCAGTGGGAGTAAACAATACCATATCTTTGGTGTCAGTGAGAGGAATAGTGCCCCACTGTTGGTGTCAGCAAAAAAGTGATTCCCCATTGTTGGTGTCAGTGGATGGAATAGTGCCGCAAGGGCAGGATGAAGGCAAGCAAAGGACCACATCTGGCCCCAGGGCCGCAGTTTGGAGACCCCTGCTTTATAAGGTAAAACAGCTTCAGTATAAATATGTTATCTGTGCATTCAGCTATTTGGCTGCAGTGCAGCTTTAACCTTGTTTATTAGGTGCAATAGTTGCAATAGTGATGAACAACCACAACATCCAATGATTCCTTGTTTGAGGCTGCTATGGGTTATTGTACTTTGTACAAACTCATTACACTTTCCCTATCTTACTAATAAGCCAACGTGTCTGAACTTTGTTACCATAACTGCAAAGTGGGAAACAACTGCTAGCTGCAATATGTAAAGTCTAGAAAGGATTGCTAGTATATATTTTAATGGAACTACATCCCCAGACTCAAACAGTAAAACAATCCAAACAGTGGTACTTTCTGGGTGCTTTATATATATATTTTTTAAAAAGATACAAAAAATATACTTCGTACTCTCCCATTTTTTGTAACCCTTTCTTTGGGGTTAAAAGTGCCCTGCTAGCGGTAAAGCTCTGCTAAAACTAGCGGCACTTTACCGCAAACGCAACGTGTAAAAGCGGTCTTATGCCGCGTACACACGATTGGAAATTCTGACAACAAATGTTTGATGTGAGTTTTTGGTCGGAAATTCCGACCGTGTGTAGGCTCCATCGGACATCGGAATCTCCGACCACAAAAATTTGAGAGCTGGTTCTCAAATTTTCCGACAAGAAAAGTTATTGTCGGAAATTCCGATCGTCTGTATGCAATTCCGATGCACAAAAATCCTACGCATGCCCGGAATCATTAAACTTAATTTTTCTCGGGTCGTCGTAGTGTTGTACGTCACCGCGTTCTTGATATTTGGATTTGTGTGATCGTTTGTATGCAAGACAAGTTTGAGAGGAAATTCAGTCGGAAAAAAATCCACGGTTTTGTTTTCGGAAATTTCTGATTGTATGTATGCGGCATGAGTCTTTAAATTAGAGAGCCCATTCACATGTGTGGTAATTATGAAGAAGGAAACAACACTCAGTCACACCCTTATTGCTTTTACTATATGTTCTTGATGCCTGTTTGCTGTGTCACTTTGAATAAAGTTTGTTAAATGTCAATAAAAGCGTTGTTTTTCTAGTGGGAATTGCTTAAAGGGGAAGTTATGTAGAGGAAATGATCTGGTGTAGTTAGATTGTGGTGTGAAAGCAGGCATTTTTATAAACTCTCTGCGAGATGGATGTGTATATTTTGATCTATTTGACACTTGGCTTGAGCTAGGTGATCATAGAAAGATTGTCATGGTCACTTGCTGGCACTAACTCTTGCTGGTTCCAACATTTTTTTGACAAGAAAACTCTGCCACTGACAATAATGCTCAATGCCTCTGTTCCTACCTGGCACGGTCAGTATTGCTGGCTAGTTGATGCCATTGCCCACATGCAGAAGCAAATGTTGTCACAATAAGGCTGCTCTGTACAAACAGGAAGTGGCTGAAGCTGCTCTATCCTAGTCCTCTATTATTTCCCAGTGCATTTTGGGATGCAACAACCTACACTCCCTCTCCCCAGCACACAACTAACACTTTATAAATGCTTCACTGTAAATGCCATAGGTGTGGTTTTGATGTGGTTCAGTGTTGCCAACCGTCCGTATTTTTACGGACAGTTCGTAAAAACGGGGCACCTTTTTCCCCTGTTCGTAAATGTCTGTGGTTGCGGGAATGTGCCAGTAAAAATAGCCGAGATTGGTTCGGCCTGGAACTGTGCATGGAGATTGAAGGCAGGGGGTGATTGGAGGCAGGGGTTGATGGTGGCTGTGGTGGCACCAAAGAGGGGGATGGATGCAGGGGGAGATTGGAGGAAGGGGGTGCTAGTGGCAGGGGGTATTGGTGGCTGCGATGGCACCGCAGAGGGGGATGGAGGCAGGGGGAGAGTGGAGGCGGGGGGTGTTAGTGACAGGGGGTGATTGGAGGCAGGGGGTGTTGGTGGCACCGCAGAGGGGGATGGTGGCACCGCAGAGGGTGGGGGATGGAGACAGGGGTTGTTGGTGGCACCGCAGAGGGGGATGGAGGCAGGGGGTGATTGGAGGCAGGGAGCCTGGGGGAAATTGGAGGCAGAGGAAGATTAGAGGCAAAGGGAGATTGTGGCACCGCAGAGGGGGGTGAAGGCAGGGGGTGTTGGTGGCACCGCAGAGGGGAATGGTGGCACCGCAGAGGGTGGGGGATGGAGACAGGGGTTGTTGGTGGCACTGCAGAGGGGGATGGAGGCAGGGGGTGATTGGAGGCAGGGGGAGATTAGAGGCAAAGGGAGATTGTGGCACTGCAGAGGGGGGTGAAGGCAGGGGGTGTTGATGGCAGAGGGGGGATGGAGGCAAGGAGGGATGTGACTAAATAATTTGCCCTTATTATATCGAAAATAGCAAAAATATGTTTTTTTACCTAAATATCTAAAATCGCATTGCTATTTGCCTAGCATACTTGTTTGTAACCTAAATACTGAAATTTGCACCTAAAAATGTAATTTAGTAACTTTTGTGAAATGCCAGTAAAAACGTGGCTGCCCCAGTAAATTTCAGGTGTCGTGCCAGTAAATTTCAATGTGGTAGGTTGTCAACACTGGTGTGGTTACATTGCAATACAATTAATAGAGGTGGCTGATGAGCATTGATGCCTTCTGAAAGCAACATGCTGGTTAATGTTTAACACAACACAAGGCTACTGCACCTGTGTGTACTGCACTGTGTGGTGTTCATTGTAATATTCAGTGCAGGCATTGATGGGCAGTTATTTTGGGGGTAAAAACAGCACAGTTCTTAAACACAGAGGGGTAGATTCACAAAGGAGATACGACGGCGTTTAAAATAGCCGAGATTGGTTCGGCCTGGAACTGTGCATGGAGATTGAAGGCAGGGGGTGATTGGAGGCAGGGGTTGATGGTGGCTGTGGTGGCACCAAAGAGGGGGATGGATGCGGGATGGACGCCGTCGTATCTCTGAGTCTGGCCGATTGTATCTATGCGCCTGATTCATAGAATCAGTTACGCATAGATTTCTATTAGATCCGACCAGCGTAAGTCTCTTACGCCGTCAGATCTTAACTGCATATTTACGCTGGCCGCTAGGGGCGTGTACGCTGATTTACGCCTAGAATATGTAAATCAGCTATGTAAATAGTATACGTTACGCCCGCACAAACATATGCCATTCTACGTAAATCTACCCCAGAGTAACCAGATTGGTTGCTACAAACACCCTTTGGAATAATAAGCGGCTCAGGTATGACAACAAAACACAAGGGCATTACATAATGTGTTAGTCCCATCCGGGGTGACGATAAAGTCAATCCTGCATTTTGCAGGGTGCCTTTAATATTCAGGATAACATTTTTGTTTAAATGATTGTGTAAGAAAAGTCCAAAAGTATCAGAACAAGAAGATTTTTATTGTATTAGCATGCATGTGCAAATATGTAAGCATGCACGCTAAGCAGCACATGCTCACACACATGCAGGCTTGCCACTGGCATTGTTGCAAATGGTCTATTTAGGCTGGATTATGACATTAACAGATTGCTGAGTGGTCTTAACTAGTTTCTGATTGCCAGCTACATCCGCCATGATACCACTCTGTGTCCTCACATCTCCTGTCACCACTACTAGGGATGTTCGACAAGAGGAGCAAGAGAAGGCCCCTCTCTATCTCAATCTCCACCATGGACATGACAGATTGTAAGTGCATATACCCAGGAATAGGAGGAGCCAATGACCAAAACAGTCCCCAAACGAAAAAGTTAACTGGGCAGCAAAGGAGAGGTACCCTGGTCAAAAGTGGAGTGCAGATGAAATGCTGCAACTACTCTAACTATTGGTTTCCTCAAATGGCCTAAGCAACTGGGTATAATAATCATCATGAGGCATAGCAAATGAAGGCTATAGTAATGGCAGCATATGTAGAAGGTAGTTGACTCTATGATGTCCCATAATCTAACGAGATAAAAAAAACACTCCTAGAATGCATGACAAGGAAATCCCAGGAGTCTGCAGACTGGAGTTACTACTACCATTTTGTCTTGGGCCAGAAAGGCAATAGTAACTTGAAAAAGGTAAAGAAAATGGTATCTCTCTGCATCCCAACTACAACAGATGGAGGAAATTTACCCATGTAAGCTCTGCCCCTCACTACTTAGGAACACATCTCCCTTCAAACTTTGCTCAATTGTTCTCATTAAATGATATACCACTTTTGAACAAGACTCAGTTAAATATGAACTCTGTATAAACGTTTTAAACGTATAACATTCATAAACTTAAATGGATGTTAACTTGGGATTTCTTTACCTATTTCAAACAATCCCATTAAAAGTATCTAAGTCCTATTTATGAAAGCTAGAGCAGATGTTTTCTGCTTTTCTTTGGCATAGCAGACACCACAGAACCCAATATAAACTTCTTGCATTACGGAAGACTCTGGGAGGAGCAGATGCCCCATATGTGGCTCTCTATCAGAAAGCAGCAGTTCTTCAGAATTCTTAACTGGTTTCACCACATTTCCACAAAGCAGTGGGTTCAACTTGAAAACGTTATGACCTCTGCAGATCTATTGGCTTTACTTCGAACTACCATCGATTATCTCTCTGACATCACAAAACAAACTCTTCTTCTGTTGGACCAGGCCATTACAAATCTGAGGATTTCACAATATCATGGCCCATGACACCTTTTTTTGGCAACCCAGCTTTCCCGTCTGCTTCTCAAGGCAATAGTTGTGGCCCTTGGACTAAAAGAAACCATTGTATCTCAACTAGATTTTGTTTATTTGTTCTATTGCAAATATTTCTGAACTTGAATCTCCCTCAACAGCATTCGGTTACTAATTACTTCTACAGAATACTTCTCTACCTCATGTGGTATCTCAAGTATACTCAATCTGCTCCTCTTTGGCCTACCCAGGATTACCCAAATATACATTTGTCTGAAAAAAAACTAAATTATCATTCTTTCACATGAGTGGAAGAAATGTTTTAAATTAACCCAGAAACTATCAATAGCCACCAGAATTGAGGAGAATGAACTTAAATTGATTACTAGATGGTACAGATGCCTTAATCATCTTAATCGCATGTATCACTATCCAACCATTTCTGATGTTTGTTGAAGATGTCACAAGTCAAAAGGGAATATGACACATATATGATGAGAGTGCCCACTGATTAAAACATTTTGGGAAATCATATTTGATATATAATGTAAGATTACAATGACACAAATTCCCAATTCACTAAATATAGCTTTACTATCCATAAAACAAGGCTCCCTTAAAATAATCAAGAAAGATATTCTTTGCAATTAAATTTCAGCAGTGAGTGTGGCGATTCCCCGCCATTATAAATCAGAAATCGTTCCACCTTTAGCAGAATGGGCAATAGAATTTGATTATTTTAGGGATCTGGAAAGAATGCTATCACAAGAAAATTACAGGTTGGAACAGTATAGAAATACCAGTAATACAGAATGTTCAGAACTTACATATGCAGCTTTCAATATATGGATCTCTGGCAATATCTTCCCTTCCTATGGGATCCCAGAGGTACACAGTTTTTGGGGTTTCCTTTATTTAAGTAACAGTGTTAAGAACCCTAAATGTTAATAGCCTGGTGAAATTAATCTGTATAATGATTAGCAGATACAGTCAACACTGTAACTTATATACTTATAAATATAGTTATCTATTATTTAAAATAGGGTACAAAGGAGGTGTTAGACTTTGGGGATGCATTCCAACATACAAATGAAAGATTTATACTATGTCTTCCTTGGTTTTAATTGATCTGGTATTTTGTTTGCTTTGTACCGTTTTGTGATATTACTTTGTTTAAAAAATAAATAAAATAAGATTGAGTTAGAAAAAAAAAAAAGGTATTAGCAGAATTTTTTTATGATTCCTTCTATTACCACTGAGGATTACAAATATGTAGGTTCCGCTTTAAAGTAAATACTTTTATCAATATGGGCTACAATTTTACATATTTGTTCCTTGCATATACAGGCTGCGCATATGAAGGGCTGCATCGCACAAAGCAAGTCAGTGAGTCACGGACATATTAAAAACAATACACTAGTCAATACAATACAATACAATACACTGTGGTGCTGAGCATATTTAAGTGGTTGCTAAGAAAGAGACTGAATAATTGCACACTGAAAGCCCTCTATAGTAGCTAATCTACAAATCTCTATATTTAATCAAATAACAAAAATATTGTACACTAAGAACGTGAAAACATCTAAAATAAAATAATAAAATATAAAAATTACTGTATGGAAAACACTAAAATAAGAACTAAAATGTGCACGCACTAAAAGTTTGCGTTACTTTTCTTTTACATCTAAAGGATTAATGGCAGGAATATGTTTTTTTACACCCAGTACCTGGTTCAAAAGGCAGGCATATCGATCCATTTGGACTGCATACCGTTTCTGTGCTGTAGATTGTGCTCATTTCATTTAGGATTTGATTCAGCTGTAAAACAGTATTGTAGATATTAAATGACCATATCAGTCTGATAAAATATATTTAAAGTATAAATAAAGCTAAAAATGTTTTTGTGGAAAAAGGTTAGAACCCCTGTCTGTTTTTCTGTTGGTGTCCTATTAGGGAGATTTCCCCTCACTTCCTGTCCCGGAAGGCACAACCGAGTGAGTTGAAATATTGGCTTTTCCTATCACTTTCAGAGCTGAATTACACTTTGGTGATCTGTTGCGATGCATTGCCACACATTATGTGTTAATGTGCTTTTGCATGTTAATGTGCATTGTGTTAGGGCAGTAGCAATGTATCGTGCATTGTATTCCAGGGCACAAAGCATTGCGTGTCATTCAAAATGAACCCCCCACTCTAAGGGCATTCACACCATCAAACAATATTTGTTCTCAGACCCACCCATATCCAGACAGCAAGCAGTTTTCCTGCTAGAAGCCATTAATATTATACTTACCCACAATTACTTTGCCCACCTTGATGACTTCTACTTGCAAATTAAAGGAACAGCGATGGGAACCAGATTTACCCCAAGCTATGTAAACTTATACAGGTATATGGGAAAATTTGAAAAATAATACATCCTCGCCAAGAATCTATACCACCAACATATTTTGTTCCACAAACATTATATAGTCGATCTGATTCTCATCTGACAGGGTGACATGGAGAAGATACCAGAATTCATGAATCATCTGAATCTAATCAATTGTGGCCAGATTCACGTACGGCGGCTCAAAGTTGTGCGGGCGTAGCGTATGTAATTTACCTTACGCCGCCGCAAGTTAGAGAGGCAAGTGCTGTATTCACAAAGCACTTGCATCCTAAGTTACGGCGGCGTAGCGTAAATGTGCCGGCGTAAGCGCGCCTAATTCAAATTGTGAAGAGGTGGGCGTATTTTATGTAAATATAGCATGACCCCACGTAAATGACGTTTTGAACAAACGGCGCATGCGCCGTCCGCGGTCGTTTCACAGTGCGCATGCTCCAAATCACGTTGCAAATAGTCAATGCTTTCGACGTGAACGTAACCTACGCCAAGCCCTATTCTGAATCGACTTACGCAAACGACGTGAAATTCTACGGCAGTTCCGACATCCATACTTAACATTGGCTGCGCCATCTTTTTGGTGGTTTATCTTTACGCCTGAAAACGCCTTACGTAAACGGCGTATCTTTACTGCGACGGGCGAGCGTACGTTCGTGAATAGGCGTATCTCGCTGATTTACATATTCTAGGCGTAAATCAGCGTACACGCCCCTAGCGGCCAGCGTAAATAGACAGCTAAGATACGACGGCGTAGGAAGACTTACGCCGCTCGTATCTTAGCAACATTTAAGCATATCTCAGTTTGAGCATACGCTTAAATGTAGGACGGCGCGGATTCAGAGTTACGATGGCGTATCTACTGATACACCGGCATAACTATACCTGAATCTGGCTATTGATGTCTAACCTTCACTTACCACACACCCAACCACTATAGACTACCTAGACATTACCATCCAAGGGAACACAGACGGATCAATTACCACCACCAATTTCTTCAAAAAAGCAGTAAGGCAAAAGTTATCTTGATTTCAGAAGCTGTTATTACAAACCGTGTCTGAAGAACATCCCATTCGGACAGTTTAAAAGCTTGCGAATGAACTGTTCAACTGACAACGATTTTCAACACAATCACAAACCTTAATATCTAGGTTCAAAACCAAAAGATACCCTAATCATTTAATCAAGGGAGTCTTCAAAAGAGCTCAGGGCACCTCATATGATGATTGCCTCGAACCATCCACCAGAAAAGAACTTACATATCCTTCATTGAATGCAACTTCATTACAAGGTACAACATAGACCACATTGACATGTTTCACAATTAGACCCACTTCTCTAATCCGATTTACCCCCGCAACCCAGACTCATTTTTTGGGGAGCAAAATCCATCAAAAATGATCTAGCCCCCAGCAGACTACCACCTACCCAACAACATCCCAAGTGAATGAAGATACAGGATGCTATTGATGCACCGATGCACACATCAGGTTTTTTTTTTCCTCAATTCAATATAATTTTTTATACAATTTTAATCTTAGTTTTTTTTTTTTTTTTTTACATTTCATTACATATATATATATATATATATATATATATATATATATATATATATATATATATATATATATATATATATATATGTATATATATTTATTTATATTTATTTATTATTATTTACATTTATTAATATTTTTCACATTTACAATTTTTACAACTCTTCTTATACATTGTCTCCCATCCCCCTCCTCCCCCAACCTCTGACCAGCCAATACTTTAAAAGTAATTTCTCGTACACATAAATCTATCCCTCCCTCTTAGGTTAACCTAATATAGCAACATCTACTCTGACCCATTTATTGAACCTAGTACCACCCCCACATCTGTCATTACGTAGCCACTCCCACCTGTCAAACTTCAAATGCCTGGCACCAAATCCCTCTCTCATTTTATTATTATTTACATTTATTAATATTTTTCACATTTACAATTTTTACAACTCTTCTTATACATTGTCTCCCATCCCCCTCCTCCCCCAACCTCTGACCAGCCAATACTTTAAAAGTAATTTCTCGTACACATTCCCACATCTGTCATTACATAGCCACTCCCACCTGTCAAACTTTAAATGCCTGGCACCAAATCCCTCTCTCATTGCTGCCTCTGAACACAGCCAGCGTTTGGACATCTATCGGTCTGGTCAGTAACCCCCCTGTTCTCTTTTTCATTTGATAATCCCTCGGCCTCTCTACCACACATTTCCGCATAAGACGCATTAAGGTGAAAAAACACAAGGGTCTACAACCCCTTTAAGTGTGGGAGACATGGTACCTCCTCCGCTCTTGACAGCTGTCAGAGCGGCTCCATTCTCTTCATTCACCAGGTTGCCTACTTCCAGACACCATTCTGCCTATCCTCACAGCCACTCAAAGTGTGGGAGGTTCCCCTCTTTTCACCCCAACATCCTTCCCTCTCTCTCCCACCCCACTCTTTCTTCTCTTCTCTTCCCTTCCCTCCAGCCCTCTTTTCCTCCTCACCCTTGAGCAATCAGTCTGCTACCCCTCTCCACATTCCAAGCTTTTGCATTCTAATATATGTCTTTATCTCACAGATCTATGTGCCAAAGGCACCCCCCCCAACAGGACCGTTATTTAGCAACTTTCATCAGCAGGTTAGTGTCGAGATTCCCCTTTATACTATCTGCACAATACTAGAGTACCCACAAAAGTATGGTCACCCCAGACGATGCAAGTTGTTGTGAAACGTGTCGGAACTCTACTGCTGCCATGCACATTTCTACATTGATGTCCTTTTTTATTCAACTAACTGTAAGTGTTTTTAACCGGTATTAAACATTCCATGTTTGTACGGAATCACACTATGTGCCTTTCATTTTCCTCCATGTACCCTGGGTATGGTTTCAATTTTCCATGAGTCATCTCCAAGCTGTTGATACCTCCCTCATCTGTTATCAAGTGAAGACTTCATTGTTTCCTGTTGATCGCATTTTCGGTGTTTGCTGGTATATCTTCTCATCTACATACGTATAGCCTTATTGACCCTTTAAGCGTATGCTCACTTGGGTTCAATATATCTGGTAAGCCTCCCCCTCTGGTGGTGGGTATTATCACTACATGTTTAGTTCATTAAGAATCACCGTGGGTTTGCAATAACTACTGTTGGAATTGGTTCATTCATCTATCAAGTTCACGTTTATTCATATGGACTTACACTTTTGTACACAGTTTTATTGATGTTGGATTCAGACAATCAGTGTCTTTTTATCATCATTTATCAGTTTATCCACAAATGTGAATGGGCCCTCAGTCCCAGTGTCAACAGTCACCAGGACAAATAGGGAGGGTGAATCTCCCCAGAAGAGGCACAGATATATATATATATATATATATATATATATATATATATATATATATATATATATATATATATATAGCAGTACAGTGGTTGGCTACTCTGCCTAGCAGCACTAGGGGTGTTGGCTTGATTCCCAACCATGGCACTACCTGTCTTGAGTTTGCATGTTCTTCCTGCGTCTGTGTGGGTTTCCTCTGGGTACTCCAGTTTCAGTCTTCACTCCAAAGACATGTTGGTAGGTTAATTGGCTTCTGACTAAGTTGGCTTTAGTATGTGTATGTACTGTATGTGAGATAGGGACTTTAGATTGTAAGCTCCTTGATGGCAGGTACTGATGTGAATGTACAATAAACATTATACACTATATTACCAAAAGTATTGGGACTCCTCCTGCCTTTACACGCACATGAACATAAATGGCAGCATTGCAGTCTTAGTCCATAGGGTTCAATATTGAGTTGGCCGACCCTATGCAGCTATAACATCTTCAACACTTCTGGGAAGGCTGTCCACAAGGTTTAGGAGTGTGTCTATGGAAATGTTTGACCATTCTTTCAGAAGCGCATTTGTGAGGTCAGGCACTGATGTTGGACAAGAAGGCCTGGCTCACAGTCTTCGCTCTAATTCATCCCAAAGGTGTTATATCAGGTTGAGGTTAGGACTCTGTGCAGGCCAGCCAAGTTTCTCCACCCCAAACTCGATCATCCATGTCTTTATGGACCTTTCTTTGTGCACTGGTGCGCAGTCATGTTGGAACAGAAAGGGGCCCTCCCCAAACTGTTCCCACAAATTTGGAATCAGGAAATTGTCCAAAATGTCTTGATATGCTGACCCCTTAAGAGTTTCCTTTAACTAGGAACCATAATGGGTCAAGCCCAACCCCTGAAAAACAACCCCACACCATAATCCCCCCTCCACCAAATAATTTGGTCCCTAAAGACATGGATGAGCGAGTTTGAGGTGGAGGAACTTCACTAGCCTGCACAGATTCCCAAACTCAAACTGATAGAACACCTTTGGGATAAAATTGGGGCAGAGACTGTGAGCCAGGACTCCTCATCCACATCAGTGCCTGACCTCACAAATGCCCTTCTGGAAGAATGGTCAAACATTCCCATAGACACACTCCTAAACCTTGTGGACAGCCTTCTCTGAAGAGTTGAAGCTGTTAAAGCTGCAAAGGGTGGGCCAACTAAATATTGAACCCTACGGGATGCCATTAAAGGTCATGTGTGTGTAAAGGCAGGTGTCCCAATACTTTTGGTAATATAGTGTATGTAACGCAATGCATAAATTGATGGTACTATATAAGTACCTGTAATAAATAAATAAAAAATAGATAAAAGGTTGTAAGCCTTCACCACTTTATACAAAATGAAAATCAAGTCCTGGAGATACTATAAGTTAGTTAACATTTTGTAATTTAGTAATACAGTATGGTGTTTAATGTGAGAGGTCCATACAGTCTGTTTCTCATCCTTACTCTAGTGTAGTTTTCGTTTGGTAGAGCAGATGTTCCCTTTTGTCCAAGATAGATAAGCTGTAATTTCACTAAATCGTCCGTGATTTGGTCTCGTGGGTATCTTGCGGAGAAGTCGCTGGCATTCTTGTAAAACGCAGACCATTTTGCTCCTTCTTCATTCTAGAATAAAGAAATATACATATTTTCAATTATGTTACCAGCAACTATTTAAAACAAATCTGTCCAGACTGTGAAAAGTTGTGAACTGTCAGCGTCTAGAGGCCTAACTGTAGATATAATCAATCCACATGTAATGACCAGTGTTAATTTTGGCAGCAAATTTCGATTTAGTTTTAGTCTTAGGACTCAGTGGCGTATCTAGGGTATGGCAGCCATGGTAAGTGCCATGGGCGCCATGGAGAGGGCGGCGGCAAAAAGCCACCCCCTGCATGAAAAAACCCCCACCGGCCGCCTCCCGCACTAATGTAGCTCCCAGCGCTGCGCCCGCCCTGCTAAAGCGTGGCGCCGGCACAGCAATTGCTAATATTTCTCCTTCTGCCTGGGGAGGGGGGTGACAGGTGCACCCAAGACGGCTGATGACTGACCAAACCGGATCCACATAGGGTAGTGGCTGCGTTTGATGGGCACAGTGGCTGCAATTGATATTTTTTTTTTCAGTTTGTTTGCGCCCCCCCAAAAAAAAAATTCAGCACCAGCCGCCAGTGGTCCCCGGTGTCCCTCTCTGTCCCCGCCGTGTCCCTGGTTATCTGAAAGATGGGTTTCAAATGTTTTGACAAGGGCGCAGTTTCAGTGCTTGCCATAGGCGCCATTTTCACTAGATACGCCTCTGTTAGGACTAACATGTAATTTTAGTTTTAGTCCCATTTTAGTCTGCAATTGTTTTAGTTTTAGTCGTATTTAGTCGACTAAATCTCCAGTATATTTAAGTCAACAAAAATCGAATGGTGTAATTAAATTGTAATGCATTAGTTAACATTTCTCTACAATGTCCAAACTAATTATATATTGCTGGAGTGAAAAATCGAATATGTTATTATTTATGGTATTGAGGTATGAACATGCACTACAGACCAGTGTTAATTTTGAAGTCAAATTTTTATTTAGTTTTAGTCTAAAGCCCTGTACACACGATCGGTTTGTCCAATGAAAACAGACCGATGGACCGCTTTCATCGGACAAACTGATCGTATGTGGGCCCCATCGATGTGTTTTCCATCGGTGAAAAAAAATAGAACATGTTTTAAAATTTTCCTATGGATAAAAAACTGATAGAAAAAAACAATCGTCTCTGGGGAAATCCATCGGTCAAAAATCCATGCATGCTCAGAATCAAGTCGACGCAGGCTCGGAAGCATTGAACTTCATTTTTCTCAGCACGTCGTAGTGTTTTACGTCACTGCGTTGGACACAGTCGGATTTTTGACTGATGGTGTGTAGGCAAGACTGATGAAAGTCAGCTTCATTGGATATCCGACGAAAAAATCCATCGGATTAGATTCCATCAGATATCCGATCGTGTGTACAGGGCATTAGTCTTTTGACTAAAATGCCATTTTAGTTTTAGTCATATTTTAGTCATCTGAATTATTTTAGTTTTAGTCGTAAAATAGTATTGATTTAGTCGACTAAAATGTTTTAGTCGTTTTAGTCGACTAAATTAACACTGCCAATGACACAGCCTGTCACTGATTTGTACAGGCTTCCTGTCTGTGGCTGAACATAAACACCTGACATCACCCACCTCAGAAATACGCTTATCTGGGTGGTGTATGGCCCTAAGTGGTCATATGCATGAGCCCTTACTCGGTATGTATAGGGTGTTAGTGAGTGAATGGAGAATGTTTTTCTGTTTCTCCCAAACCAGTGTTTGTATTAGCACTCTGTAGCCAGGCAGCTTAGCAGGAACCAATTCTTCACCAGAAACCAAAGTAAAGAAAAAGCTACATAACATAGGGGTGACATTTTTCAGAGAAAATATACACTAATCCATTTGGTTTATAGGACATTTTCTAAATGGCTAAAATTCTGATACATATCATTTGGATACCAAACCCACAAGCACTCATTTTAGAGATGACCTGACCTCCCCTGAAATTCTCCACAACGTTCTCTACAGTATGCACTTTAATGCCTCGAGAAAAAAAGTCAGACGGGCTTTTTTTCTAGGAAAGTCCGGTCGTGTGTAGCCTCCATCTGACTTTTTTTCTTGGAAGTCTGACGGACCTAAGATGGAGAACCTGTTGTCTTTCTTTCCGACGGACTCAAGGCGGACTTTTGCACGGTCAAAAGTCCGACCAAGTGTACGAGGCATTAGTGTTACTAAACCCACAACAGTAAAATCAGTCTGTATATGCAGTAAACCATGTTTGTTATTCTCACTGTGGAACCTGAGGCCCCGTACACACGGTCAGACCGAACCGATGAGAATGAACCGAAGTTCAGTTTCATCAGACCAAACCGACCGTGTATATGCCATCGGTCTGTTTTCCTTCGGTCCAAAATTTTAAAACATGCTTCAAAACCGAACCGATGGACCGCTGCCCGATCGGTCCAAACCGATGGTTAGTACAGAAAGCATCGGTTCAAAACCTGCGCATGCTCAGAATCAAGTTGACGCATGCTTGGAAGCATTGAACTTCATTTTATTCAGCACGTCGTGTGTTTGACGTCACCGCGTTCTGACCCAATCGGTTTTTGGAACGATGGTGTGTACGCACATCAGACCATCAGGCCACTTCAGCGGTGAACCGATGAAAACGGTCCGACGGACCAGTCACATCGGTTTGGTCCGACCGTGTGTACAAGGCCTGAGGGTTTAATCCTCTGTATTGTGTAAAAAGGCTGTTTGATCCTCTCTTCCCTGACTCTCCCCTTCTTCCACTGTCCCCAAACCATCTCCTGATAGAACAGAGCCTTGGGGCAAGCTGCACATGCTCAGTTTAGTGTATTGCTAGAGAGCTTTTTTGGGGGGGAGAATGCAAGGGGTTAGCATAGGGCCAATCAGCACTATGCAGAGTACCAGGGGTCCTGCAGCCTTATAGGACAATCAGAATAGAATGAAAACTCCTCTTACAAGCTTTAACCAGACACTGAGAGAAGCCACAAGACTGCTCTAACTGCTGATGAGAAAAAGTATTTAGTAGTTTTATACTTACGGAAATAATTGCATTTCCATGTTCTGTGTACAGTGGGAGACCAGATTAGTTAATGCAGGTTCTGGATTTCGAAACACAGTGTTTCTTAAGGCCCATACACACGGTTGGACTTTTTGCCAACAAACTTCAAAATTAGCACGTTTTCAAAAAAATCATAATGTGTGTACGCGGACAAACTTTTTTGGTTTTCATCGGACAAAAGTTCAGTCTGCAAACGGACAAACTTTTCGGCAACAAAAGTCCAACGGTGCAAAGTCCTATCATGTGTACAGAAATCCATCGGACTTTAGTCCGAAGTACAAACACGCATGCCCAGAACCAATGTTAAAATCAACCAACAATAGCAGAAGTTGACCAAAGGGTGGCGGTAAAGAGCAGAAAAGAGCAGAAAAACCATGTGATGTTGGTAAAGTTTTGGGAAAGTTTGCAGAAAAGTCCTGTCTTGTGTATGCTATGGGTGTTCCCGGCCAACGCCCTTCAAACAAAAATCCACGGAAAAGTTTGTTTGAAGTCCGATCGTGTGTATGAGGCTTTATGCCACGTACACACACGATCGGATTTTCCGTCAGCTGCTTGCTATGGGGGCACTCGTTCATGCTCGCTCCCGTGTTTCCATAGATGGCTCGGCCCGTCCCCACTCCCTCCTCAATGGCTGTGATTGACAGCTGTCTCTGACCCTTTGAGGAGGGAGAGAGCCAAGAGAGATGCTGCTGTAGTTCACATTACTGGATTGAGGTTGGGCTCAGGTAAGTATAAAGCCTCATCCACACGGTCAGACTTTTTAACAACAAACTTCAAAATTCCCAGGTTTTCAAAAAAATCCGACCGTGTGTACGCTCCATCGGACAAACTTTTTCGGTTTTCATCGAACAAAAGTTTGCTCTGCAAACGGACAAACTTTTTGGCAACAAAAGTCCTACGGTGATAAGTCCTATCCTGTGTACAGGAGTCCATCAGACATTTGTCCAAAGTACAAACACGTATGCTCAGAACCAATGTTAAAATCAACCAATAATAGCAACAGTTGACCAAAGGGTGGCGGAAAAAGAGCAGAGAAGAGCTGAAAAACCATGTGATTTTGGGAAAGTTTGCTGAAAAAGTCCTGCCGTGTGTATGCACACCAAGTTCACGGCCAACGCGGCCACGGAAAAGTTTGTTTGAAGTCCGACCGTGTGTATGAGGCATAGGCCGGGTACTCACGAGCAAACATGTACGGTGAAACCGGTCCGTCGGACCGTTTTCACCGTACATGCCTGCCAGAGGGCTTCTGTACGATGGTTGTACTAACCATCGTATAGAAGTCCGCGCGTAAACATTACGCGGGGCGTGTGCGTGTCGTCGCCGCGATGATGACGCGGCGATGACACGGCGACGTGGGCGGGCCTGCCATTTAAAGGCTTCCACGCATGCGTCGAAGTCATTCGACGCATGCGAGGGACGGCGGGCACTCGGACATGTACGGTAGGTCTGTACTGACGACCGTACATGTCCGAGCGGGCAGGATTCCAGCGGACGGTTTTAAAACACGTCCAGGAATATTTGTCTGCTGGGAAAAGGCCCGGCGGGCAAATGTTTGCTGGAATTCGGCCCGCTCGCGCCTACACACGACCGAACATGTATGCTGAAACTGGCCCGTGGACCGGTTTCAGCATACATGTTTGGTCGTGTGTACGGGGCCTTAAGGCATGCATGCACAGCAAAGTTTACATTCACGATAAGGCTCTGTGCGTGATGATGTGACTCCTGTGTGCATCCTGTAAAGTACAGTGCCTTGAAAAAGTATTCATATCCCTTAGAAATTTTCCACATTTTATCATGTTACAACCAAAAAACGTAAATGTATTTTATTGGGATTTTATGTGACATATCAACACAAAGTTGCAAATAATTGTGAAGTGGAAGGAAAATGATAAATGGTTTTCAACATTTTTAACAAATAAATATCTGAAAAGTGTGGCGTGCATTTTTATTCAGACCCCTTTACTCTGATACCCCTAACTAAAATATATTGGAACCAATTGCCTTCAGAAGTCACCTAAATAATAAATAGAGTCCACCTGTGTGTAATTTAATTTCAGTATAAATATAGCTGTTCTGTGAAGCTCTCAGAGGGTTGTTAGAGAACCTTAGTGAACAAACAGCATCATGAAGGCCAAGAAAGAGTATGGCACAACTGCAAACCTACCAAGACGTGGCAATCCAGCTAAACTGATAGGCCAGGCAAGGAGAGCATTAATCAGAGAAGCAGCCAAGAGGCCCATGGTAACTTTGGAGAAGCTGCAGAGATCCACAGCTCAGGTGGGAGAATCTGTTCACAGGACAACTATTAGTCATGCTCTCCACAAATCTGGCCTGGAAGAGTTGCAAGAAGAAAGCCAATGTTGAAAGAAAGCACCAAGAAATACTATTTGCAGTTTGCGAGAAGTGATGTGGGGACACAACAGACATGTGGAAGAAGGTGTCCTGGTCAGATGAGACCAAAATTTAACTTTTTGGCAGAAAAGCAAAACGCTGTGTGGCGGAAAACTATCACTGCACATCACCCTGAACACACCATCCCCACCGTGATACATGGTGGTGGCAGCATCATGTTTTGTGGATGTTTTTCTTTAGCAGGGACAGGGAAGCTGGTCAGAATTGATGGGAAGATGGATGTAGCCAAATACAGGGCAATCTTAGAAGAAAACCGGTTAGAGTCTGCAAAAGACTTGAGACTGGGGCGAAGGTTCACCTTCCAGCAGGACAACGACCCTAAACATACAGCCAGAGCTACAATGGAATGGTTTAGATCAAAGCATATTCATGTGTTAAATGGCCCAGTCAAAGTCCAGACCTAAATTCAATTGAGAATCTGTGGCAAGTCTTGAAAATTTCTGTTCATGGACGCTCTCCATCCAATCTGACAGAGCTTGAGCTATTTTGCAAAGAAGAATGGGCAAAAATGTCACTCTCTAGATGTGCAAAGCTGGTAGAGACATCCCCAAAAAGACTTGCAGCTGTAATTGCACTGAAAGGAGGTTCTACAAAGTATTAAATTGGGGGGGGGGGGGGCTGAATACAAATTCACACCACACTTTTCACATATTTATTAGTAAGAAATTTTGAAAACCATTTATCATTTTCCTTCCACTTCACAATTATGTGCCACTCTGTGTTGTTCTATCACATAAAATCCCAATAAAATACATTTACGTTTTTGGTTGTAACATGACAAAATGTGGAGAATTTCAAGGGGTATAATACTTTGGGCCAGATTCACAGAGCAGATACGACGGCGTATCTCCTGATACGCCGTCGTATCTGTTGTTCTATCTATGCGACTGATTCATAGAATCAGTTACGCATAGATAGCCATATGATCCGACAGGTGTAATTGTTTTACACTGTCGGATCTTAAGATGCAATACCGCGGCCGCCGCTGGGGGGAGTTTGCGTCGTAAACCAGCGTCGGGTATGCAAATTAGGAGTTCTTTCTTTCCTGGTTCCTTGTCAATCTTGATGCGCCACACGTATTGACGTATCACGTCGGTTCAGATGCTAACTGTGTGACCACGCCCGACATGTTTCGTCACATAGGACTTACCCATGAGTAAGTCCTATGTGATGAAACATGTCCGGGCGTGGTCACACAGTTAACATCTGAACCGACGTGATATGTCAATACGTGTGGCACATCAAGCTTGACAAGGAACCAGGAAAGAAAGCTTTCAAACAGAGGGCCGGATTCAGAAAGAGATACGACGGCGTATGTCCTGATACGCCGTCGTATCTCTGAGTTCTGCCGGTCGTATCTATGTGACTGATTCAGAGAATCAGTTACGCATAGATATGCCTAAGATCCGACAGGTGTAAGTGTCTTTCACCGTCGGATCTTAGGCTGCAATTCCAGGCTGGCCGCTAGGTGGCGCTTTCTGTATTTTTACGCGAGGAATATGCAAATGAGGATTTACGCCGATTCAGAAACAAACGACCGCCCGGCGCTTTTTTTTACTCCGTTTGCATTCGGCTTTTTCCGGCGTATAGTTACCCCTGCTATATGAGGGCTAGCTAATGTTAAGTATGGCCGTCGTTCCCGCTCCGAGTTTTGAAATTTTACGTCGTTTGCGTAAGTCGTTCGCGAATACGGCTGGACGTAATTTACGTTCACGTCGAAAGCAATGACATCCTTGCGACTTCATTTAGAGCAATGCACACTGGGATATTTTACGGACGGCGCATGTGCCGTTCAAGTAAAACGTAAAAAACGCGGGGTCAAGGGAAATTTAAATAAAACACGCCCCCTACATCCCCATTTGAATTACGTGGCCTTACGCCGCAACACATACGTTACGCCGCCGTAACTAAGGGTGCAAGTTCTTTCTGAATAAAGAACTTGCGCCCAAAGTTAGATCGGCGTAACGTATCAGAGATACGTTACGCGGGCTGGACAGATACGCCATTGTATCTGAATCCGGCCCAGAGTGTTTGCAGTGCGGTGGAGTGGTGAGAATGCCTTTGGCTGAACGTAGGTCCGCCATGACCATTATTACACCAGTTGAGGATATTGAGGAGAATTGTGTTGCTGTGATTCATTGCTGAATTTTAAAGTTCGTTTGTGAGTCCTGACCATTCGGTATTACACTATTGTGCACTTCCTTTTTTTCTTATCATCTATGTGGAGCTATTTGGATCACACTGTTGGCAACGAAAATCCTGTCTAATCTATTGGAGAGGTCTTGGTTTAAGCTTCTTTGCCAAAGCACGCGACTGTTAGGCTTATTGTTTTGGTGAGTGGCCAATTTGATGGGTGAAGGAATCACTGAACACATTTGGTGTGGTGGAAGACTCTGAAGATTACAAGTTCATTTATCACTTATGAACTTTTTGCTTTTCACTTTACATTTTTTTCACGGGTTCTATATATATTTTAAATTTCTGTTTATTTATAGCATTTGACATTCATTTTTTGAAAGCTATTATTCACATTAGTTACATTCATTTTTGTATCTATTATTTGTGTTTACTTTTTTAAGAGGAATATACACATATTCACTTTAGCGCTGCTCTATATTGCTGACACTCAAAAGTGGGTTTTATATATTTACTTATTCAAATAGAAGGAATCTGTAACAGCCATGCATGGCTAAATACAAAGGAAGGAAGTAATATTTTTTATCAAGCAATTAGCAAATAAAACCATTTTCTTTATTCAAGTCAAGCACTATTAAAGCGTTTTGCTTTTAGATGTTACAAAACCATTTCCTCTGCTCACATTAGTCTTTATCGTTGAAAGGTCTTTCAATTTCGTTACTTTATGGCCATAATATACTTTACATATACAGTATGTCACAATGCAACAATCCTAACAAGGCTGAGCTTTTTTAGGGTCAGTGTTACATTTATCATGCATTATCACTGTTTTTACAAGATCCTTATGCCGCGTACGCACGACTGTTTTCAATGTCATGGAAAAAAAACAACGTTTTTCTCAACGTGATTCTTGTCAAATCTGCCTTGCATACACACGATCGTAAAAAAAAATGCTCGAGCAAAGCGTGGTGACGTAGAACACGTACAACGGCACTATAAAGGGGAAGTTCCATTCGAATGGCGCCACCCTTTGGGCTGATTATGCAAATTTCCCTTCTCATAACTTGTTTCTGAGCATGCACGTTTTTTTCCCTGTCCTTAAAACCTACACACGACCGTTTTTCATGACGAGAAAAACAACAGCGTGAAAAACGTTGAGAAAAAATAGAGCAGGTTCTAAATTTTTAATGCCCATTTTTCTCGTCAAGAAAAATGCTCTGGAGCCTACACACAAGCGTTTTTAATGACCAATTACAAAAATGGCATTTTCTCGTCATGAAAAACGGTCGTGTGTACGCGGCATTAGAGTTGTAGAAGCGATATACAGTATAGAATGTCTACCTGATTATGTCTAATACAAGGTTCTTGTGAAAGCCTGTCATTTGTAGTTAAATCCTATGACCGTGCATTTCAATGCTTTGTATTCTTCTGTGCAGCCTTCCATATTAGGAGCAAATAGGGTGGTTACAAAGTCATTATAACACTTCCTATCGTGCAGTGCAAGTTAGTGATATGCAGGCTGAGAGAGCATTAACCACTTACGGACCGAGCCTGTTTTTCGGACTCTGTGTTTGCAAGTTAAAAATATTTTTTTTGCTAGAAAATTACTTAGAACCCCCAAACATTATACATTTTTTTTCTAACACCCTAGAGAATAAAATAGTGGTCATTTCAATACTTTTTGTCACATCGTATTTGTGCAGCGGTCTTACAAGCGCACTTTTTTGGGAAGAAAAATTCACTTTGTTTAATTAAAAAATAAGAAGTAATAAGTAGTAATAAGTTAGCCCAATTTTTTTTATATAGTGAAAGATAATGTTACGCCGAGTAAATTGATACCCAACATGTCACGCCTCAAAATCGTGGAATGGCGTCAAACTTTTACCCTTAAAAATCTTGATAGGCGACGTTTAAAAATTCTACAGGTTGCATGTTTTGAGTTACAAAGGAGGTCTAGGATTAGAATTATTGCTTTTGCTCTAACAAGTGATACCTCACATGTGTGGTTTGAACACCGTTTTCATATGCAGGCGGTGCTCACGTATGCGTTCGCTTCTGCGCATGAGCTCGTCGGGACGGGGCGCTTTAAAAAGAAAAAGAAACTTATATATTTTACTTTATTTTATTGATTTTAAAACAGTTTTTTTTTTTATTTGGGTCACTTTTATCCCTAATACAAGGAATGTAAACATCCCTTGTAATAGAAAAAAAGCATGACAGGTCCTCTTAAATATGACATATGAGATCTGGGGTCAAAAAGACCCCAGATCTCATATTTGGACTTAAATGCAATTTGAAAAAAAAATGGCCCTGTAAAACGTATGGGCGGAAGTGACGTTTTGACGTTGCTTCTTCCCTTCTATGGTATGGAGATGGGTGGGGGCCATCTTGCCCTCACTTGTATCCATTCCAAGGAGGGAGAGAGAGGACCTGATCGCCTCCGCTGCTACTGATGGCTCCGGTAAGCGTCGGAGGGCGTGGGAGAGTGGCGGGAGTGGGGCCCCTCTCCCGCCACCGATAACGGTGATCTTGCAGTGATCTCGTGGCGAATCCGGTGCAGAGACCACCATAAACAGGACCGCCCACTGAAAAGATGTATATATACAGTGGGCGGTCGTCAAGTGGTTAATGTAAATTTATTGGGTCCTAACCTGTTACTTCCCAACCTTCTAAAAAGAGCATAAACTATGCAGACTAAGAACTTACCCCTTCCATGTCTCCAGCTACACAGAACATGAAGACGTAATACACTACTTTTCTTTATACTGGCTTTTTAAAATAACAAATGCAATCATTGTTGTATTATAACACTTTTGATCATGATGTTATCTGTCTACCTCTTCACCAATCAGAGAACACCTTGTATTCATTGATCCAAATACGCTGTACAAGGCTGTTCCTGAATGGCTGAAATGCCATAGGACTGATTTGTTTTCTTTCTAGGCGCAGAAGGGAATTCTGGCCAGTCTTTGAGTGGCTGCACTCTATGGAGGAGCAACACAGCCAAACCTGGACAGTATTGTAAACCTGCGGAGAGGGTAGAGTTAGGTGCAATAGCAAATTAATATGAACTTGACTAGGGTCCCATACATACTATTAGATTTTCTGCAGATTTTTGTCTTCAGATTTACCAAAACCATACAGGTATAATATGAGGTCAAACCTTAATAGCTTCAATTTGTATGCAATCAGGCAGGCCCTTGCACTACATGCTTTTGGTAAATCTGAAGACAAAAATCTACAGAAAATCGAATAGTGTGTATGGGGCTTAACAAATTAAAGCCAAGTTCCATTTAACAATTTCTAATTCTAAGCAGTTACAGTAACACGTTTTCTTCTTTGGGGGGGTAAAGTTTTTACACAGGGCTTTTCTCAAACAATAGGTGCTGGAACTCAACCACAACCCCCCAAACCCCTCCCCCATACACACCCTCCAAATCACATCAAATAGTGGGTGTGGTCAGTCAAATTTCACGAACAGTAGGAGGGTCTTAAAGTGGCATTAATTACCAGGATTGCATTACATACAGAGTGCAGAGTTCAGGGGGGTTACAAACAGAGTGCAGAGCTGTCACTTGTAAACACAGAAACCGGACTTGTAAACTGTGTTTACAAGTGATTGTGGTGAGCAGCCCCCCCCCCCCCAAGGGTCTGAGCTAGAGGTGGTGGAACTGAGTTCCACCAAGTTCCGCCTGAAAAAAGCCCTGGTTTTACATAAATTAATAAAAGCTTGCTATTGCAAACGCCTCTGTCGGTGATAAATGGTTTGTCTCAACCCTCTAACTACCACTTTTCTGGACACGTTGGTCTGATAAAGGAAGTTGAAAAATATTCGACTTACTGGCCAAATTACCAGGTTAAAATACAGGAATAAAGGCCACAATAAAAGAAAACAAATGTTGCCACCACATCAATAAGCTGCAAAACATCTGGAAAGTATTCACAGTGCTTCACTTTTTCCATATTTTACTATGTTACAGCCTTATTCCAAAATGGATTAAATTCATTATTTTCCCCCAAATTTTACAAACAATACCCCCATAATAACAATGTGAATGAAGTTTGTGTGAAATCGTTGCAAACTTATTAAAAATAAAAAATGAAAAAAATCTGACGTACATAAGTATTCACAGCCTTTGGTCAATACTTTTGTTGAAGCACCGTTGGCAGCAATTTCAGCCTCAAGCCTTTTTGAGTATGATGCTACAAGTTTGGCACACCTATTTTTGGGCAGTTTCTACCATTCTTCTTTGCAGGACCTCTCAAGCTCCATCACGTTGGATAGGAATCATCGGTGCACAGCCATTTTCAGATCACTCCAGAGAGGTCTGGCCTCTGGCTGGGCCACTCAAGGACATTCACAGAGTTGTCCCGTAGTCACTCCTGTGTTATCTTGGCTGTGTGCTTAGGGTCTTTGTCTTGTTGGAAGATGAACCTTCGCCCCAGTCTGAGGTCCAGAGTGCTCTGGAGCAGGTTTTCATCAAGGATATCTCTGTACATTGCTGCATTCATCTTTCCCTTGATCCTGACTAGTCTCCAAGTTCCTGCCGTTAAAAAAAATCCCCACAGCATAATCCTGCCACCACCATGCTTCACTGTAGTGATAGTATTGGCCAGGTGATAAGCGGTGCCTGGTTTCCTCCAGACATGATGCTTGCCATTCAGGCCAAAGAGTTCAATCTTTGTTTCATCAGACCAGAGAATTTTGTTTCTCATGGTCCTAGAGTCTTTTCAGGTGCCTTATGACAAACTCCAGGCTAGCTTTCATGAGGAGTGGCTTTCGTCTGGCCACTCTACCATACGGGCCTGATGGAGTGACGCAGAGATGGTTGTTCTACTGGAAGGCTCTCCTCTTTCCACAGAGAAATGCTGGAGCTCTGTCAAAGTGGCCATTGGGTTTTTGGTCACCTCCCTAAATAAGGCCCTTCTCCCCCGGTCGCTCAGTTTGACCAGGCGGCTCGCTCTAGTTCTGGTGGTTCCAAACTTCTTCCATTTACGGATGATGGAGGCCACTGTGCTCATTGGGACCTTCAATGTTGCAGAAAATTTTCTGTACCTTTCCCCAGATCTGTGCCTCGATACAATCCTATCTCTGAGGTCTACAGACAATTCCTTGGACTTCATGGCTTGGTTTGTGCTCTGACATACACTGTTAACTGTAGGACCTTATATAGACAGGTGTTTGCCTTTCCAAGAACTGTGGACAGCTGAGAAAAGATTAAGGACCAGATTCGGGTACATTTGCGTATCTTTGTGCCGGCGTAGCGCATCTCATATGGGCTACGCCGACGTAACATTGAGAGGCAAGCTGAGTATTCACAAAGCACTTGCTCCCATATTTACGCCTGCACAACGTAAATAGGCCGGCGTAAGCCCGCCTTATTCAAAGTAGGCAGGTAGTGGGCGTGTTGTATTAAAAATGAATCGTGACCCCATGTAAATGCATGGCCGTACGAATGGCGCATGCGTGCGCATGCTCAGAATCACGTTGCATATACTCCCTAAGAAACGACGGCTCAATGCGTACAACGTGAACGTAACCTACACCCAGCCCTATTCACGTACGACTTACGCAAATGACGTAAAATCCGACGGGAGTTCCGACGTCCATACCCTACACGACTTAGACCATCAAATCATGGTGGGAAAATCTTCCAATTAGGACACTAGTTTTGGTGACCGGGGGCGTTCCAAGGCATTCCTGCATTTCCTGTTTTGGCTATGGGACAGGAAGTGAAGGTAAATCTCTCCAGTGAGACACAGATAGAACAAAAATCTAATAGGGGTTATAACCCTTCCCTGCTCTATCCAAAGTGAAAAAAAAGTTTTGTCTATAGTTCTACTTGAATATAATTCTAGCACTTTGAACTCTGAGAACATGGTACAAGCTGGGCTTCCCCACTATCTGCATCTGCTGTGATGTAGTAAAATACCCTAAGCATGCATTAGTCTGTACTTTAGGCCTTAGCAAGTACATTAGCTAATACTTAGAATATTAGGGTTTCTCAACCAAGGGTTTGTAGAAGCTGTTGGTGCAAGGGTTCCTTGAGCAATGAAGAGTTTCCAGCTCCCAGTAACCACTGATAACAATTATCTTTTTAGCTGCGTGTAAGGGGTGCAGTTTTCCCACTAGTCCTGTCTAGACTTTCCTTCTCCCATTGACCATTAATATGAGGGGTCCGTCTACAGATCACTAATGTACGGGACCACTACATCAACTACCAGTATAAGAAGACACTTTTCCACTACAATTTTCCCCGTTGGTGTTTCATTTCATGCTTCTTACTGAAACATTTATATCTAATGCCTTGTACACATGATCGGAATTTCCAATGGAAAAAGTCATACAGAATTTTTTCATCGGAAATTCCAACCGCGTGTGTGCCCCATCAGACTTTTTTCCGTCGGAATTTAGAAAGAGAACATGCTCTATTTTTTCGGAAATTCCGTCTGTAGGGAACTCCGAAGGAGAAAAAAACACTCATGCTCAGAATCAAGTCGACACATGCTCGGAAGCATTGAATTTAATTTTTATCGGCTCGTCGTAGTGTTGTACATCCCCGCATTCTTGACGGTCGGAATTTGGTGTGACAGTGTGTATGAAAGACAACTTGAACGTACTTCCGTCGGAAAAATCAGTCGGAGTTTATCCCGACGAAAAATCAGATCGTGTATACAAGGCATTAGAGTAGGGGAGTGTAAAAAACCTGACATGAAAGTTATTTCAAGGGTTCTTTTGTATTAAAAAAGTTGAGAAAGGCTGCTCTGAGCAATACAGGAACCCAAGAATCCATTGCAGATTCATCAGTGAACACTAATCCATGCAGATTAAAGGGGTTGTTAAGGTTTGTTTTTAGTTTTCTAAATAGGTTCCTTTAAGCTAGTGCATTGTTGGTTCACTTACCTTTTCCTTCAATTTCCCTTCTAAATGTTTTCTTTCTTTGTTTTCTTTGTCTGAATTTCTCACTTCCTGTTCCTCCTCAGTAAACTGTTCTGGCTGACTAACCCCCATGGATGATGGGGGCAAGTTTACTGAGGAGAAGCAGGAAGTGAGAAATTCAGACAAAGAAAAACAAATTTAGAAGGGAAATTGAAGGACAAGGTAAGTGAACCAACAATGCACTAGCTTAAAGAAACCTATTTAGAAAATAAAAAATGAACCTTTAAGCTAACGTTTATGTGTTTTGTTCTAAGTCCCAAGTTGGTGTTATAGGAAGTGATGCCAAACAAAGTTGTATGGTCATTTGATGAAAATGATGCAAAGCTTATGGATTGGAATTTGCAATACAGCAAAATATGAGCTCTTTTACACGCTACTACAGTTTTGATTACTATGCTGTTGAAACAAAATTTTAAATTTAAAAAATCTACCCACAACAATAATGTATAAAAAGTTGTACGTACCATTTTTTGAGCATTTTCATTAGTGATGTTAGTGTTGTATTCCCATTGTGCTAATGCAGATTGGTGATACACCTTTTCTCCAACAGCCTGAAACTCCTGTAAGAATGCACTGGCATCGCTGGTTACATCTTGAGTAGAAGACCCAAACAGAGCCAATGAGCAGAGAAGCCACAGAGGACCCCACATCTTCTTCCCTGAGCTGAGACTCCCCAAACTGACTGACGCTCCTTTCACTCAGTGCTGCTGAACATCAGTGTATGTTTCCAGCCTTTGTACCACACTGCCAAAGGTTTCCTACAGCTATTCAGGAAGTGTTTGTCTTGTTTGGATAAGATTCTTTATTATCATGATACTGTTCACTGTCCTCGTTATCACTGGTAGGAGGTAACGAAAGCAGATTTTTATATTTCACTAGGAAATCACCTAATAATAAAATCAAATGGTAGTACTGAAAGATTATCTTTCCTATGTTTACCATCAAATAGTTCAACTTGATAACAGTTAACTATTACAGTTTTTTTTTTCAATTTGTTTTTTGGCAAGTTTTTACGAAAAGTTGAATAAATTCTGTTTAAAGGTCTCTATGTGGTTTTCCCCATTACTGTTGTTATTTCTACTATACTGTTTTTTAACTCTTACTAAGACATACATACTTTTAAGCTTTCTTACTATGCACTTTTTTTTTAGAAGTCAGTTTCAGAAAAGTTTTAACTCTGAGAATGATTTCAGCAGTAAATAAGGGAGTGCAGTCGGAGCTCTGTCCTCATATAGCACAAGACTCTGGAAAATATACACCGAACCAAAGACCCAATTGTGTATGAGTATCACATTCCATGGTCACGTGAGTCCCCCTGTAACAGGGCCTCAATTTTTTATACTGGGCAAGTGAGCCAATTTCCTTGGGGGATGAGCAGGATTATGAAAAAAGCACAAATGTTTTATTATTGAGATGACATTTCAAGCAGCATTTTGTTTCTGGAAACCTTCATCAGCGTATTTGAAATGAGAACTAGTAAGGGCATTTAAACATGAATACATTACACTGAGCTACAACTTGGCATTTTCGTGCAGCAAAGAGAAAGGCATCATTATATAGTGTCTGCCATCTTCACACAGCTACATATAAAAATGCTAAAATGTCAGAAAGCATTGGCTCAGTGCCATGACATCACATGCCGTGGAACATCCTTTTTTGGGTGCCTTGGTGTCACTCACACATCTTTGCTTTGTGTGTAGAAGCCTAAAAGGGACATTTTCTCATGGAAGGACTCATTAATGCCTCCACTCTTCCCCCACAGAAATAATAGGAAAACGATTGGATTCAATAATTTGGATGTGCGCCATTGATAAAACCATTGGTGTCACTAAAGGTCAAGGACCTTTTCTATTTTCTTTTGTATGTTTAGTAAATCATCAATAGGTCTATTTTTACTAGACGTAATGTCAATCTGCAATCCCATCGCTCTAAATACTTGCTGATAAGGCTGGTTAGCTGCTGTCAGAGAGAAAAGCTGATTGGACAAATTAAAACTCCTGTCCAAATTACTACTTTCTCTCCTTTACTTGTCCCACCCCTCTCTGATTTTGTTCACAGACACTGAAGAAGCAAGAGTTGTTGCAAAACACGTACAGCATTCTGCACTAGTCTGCTATTTTGCTTGCATTAAAATGATTGTAAACAGTCAATTTCTTTAACCACTTCAATACCGGGCTTTAAAACCCACCTCCTTCCCGGGCCTATTCTGGCACTTCTTTCCTACATGTACAAATCCTCATTCTTTTGCTAGAAAATTACTCAGAACCCCCAAACATTATATATGTTTTTTTAGCAGACACCCTAGGGAATAAAATGGCGGTCATTACAACTTTTTATCTTGCACCGTATTTGCGCAATAATTTTTCAAACGGCTTTTTTTTGTAAAAAAAATGGTTTCATAAATTAAAAAATAACAAAACAGTAACGTTAGCCCAATTTTTTGGTAAAATATGAAAGATGATGTTACGCCGAGTAACTAGATACCTAACATGTCACGCTTTAAAATTGCGTACACTCATGGAATAGTGCCAAACTTCGTTACTTAAAAATCTCCATAGGCGACACTTTAAAATTTTTACAGGTTGCCAGTTTAGAGTTACAGAGAAGATCTAGTGCTAGAATTGTTGCACATGCTCTAACGCACGCGGCAACACCTCACATGTGTGGTTTGAACGACGTTTACATACGTGGGCGGGACTTACGTGTGCGTACGCTTCTGAGCGCGAGCTACCGGGGACAGGGGCATTTTAATTTTTTTATTATTATTTTTTATTTTTTATTTTACTTATTTCTTTATTTTTTACACTTTTTTTTTTCAATCGCTTTTATTCCTATTACAAGGAATGTAAACATCCCTTGTAATAGGAATGTGTGTGACAGGTCCTCTTTAAGGAGAGATGCGGGGTCAATAAGACCCCACATCTCTCCTGCAGGCTGGAAAGAATGAGATTGTGAAAAAAAATTCACAGATCTCATTCAAACTAGCCGCAATTGCGGTTTGTTTACTTACGGGGACCCGGGCGTGACGTCATCACATCGCGCCCGGGCCTCCGACGGTCATAGAGATGACTGGTGACCAGATGGTCACCAGTCTTCTCTATGGCAAACATTCGGCGGACGGCGATCATCTCTCCGGGCCCCCGGTGGGACGGGAGAGCCCGGAGAAGCACCGGATGGCGGCGGGAGGGGGGATGTCCCCTCCCGCCGCCTGTAAGAACGATCTAGCGGTGGAACCGCCGCTATGATCGTTCTTACGGTGCGCAGGATCGCCGCCGCTAAAAAATGATATCTCCATGATGCCTCTGGGTGCAGGCATCATTGAGATATCCCCCCGCAAAGCCCATCACGTCATATGACGTCCACCCAGGATAACAGGTCCCCGTTTTGGACGTCATATGACGGCGTGCGGGTGTCAGGTGATTAAAATGAAATTAACAAACATGTCATACTTAGCTGTTCTGTATGCAATGGTTTTGCACAGAGTAGCTCCACATCTCGGGTTCCCTGTCGGTGCTCCTGACTCCTCATCCCCACCAAGTGCCCCCATAGAAAGCTTGGAAATACAAAAAGAAGGGACCCAAATGGTGGCCCCCAGTCGGACTTTAGCAGCACAGTAAACAATAAAGATATAGAAAAATAATATTTATTAAGACATAGACACATACATGGTATAAAAAGAGACATGAGAAAAGGTTAAAAAACATATACATAGAAATACATAGTATATGATGTGAACCCAAGTGCGTCAACGCATTTCGTCGCTAAGCTTCATCAGGACACATTTGGGATTCGTTGGTTGGAAAAAAAGGAAAGCGGACTCACTATCTAAAAATAAACAGATATGTTTATAATTGGAATAACAACACACATTTTTTGGAAGCACTGTTCTGTCTGACATGTGTAGGCATAGAGACAGACATATATATATATACCTTGCAAGAGAGTCAGTCTTGATGAACATATAGTTAAAGCGGAGCTCCACCCTCCACCTCCACTCCCGCTGATCGGAAAACTATGATGAGGTCGCAAATTTCAAAATAAACCCTTTAAAATCAGAAATCCTAAATATACGTGTGAAGCTACAGGAGGAGAGAATTTTCAAACAGGACTTTTGTATGGAGGGACACCGAGTTAAAATACTTGGGAGTTAAAATAACATCCTCATTGGAGACCACTTATCAGCTGAACTTTATTCCTCTGTTGAATGTCATCAAAACCGACTTAAATAAAATAGCCTCTAGACAAAGGTCATGGATAGGTAGGATAAACTGTTTTAAAATGGTAATCCTTCCTAAAATATTATACAAGATGCAGATGTTGCAGATGTTACCAATCCCAATGCCAGATACATATTTTAAAATATTAAACACGCTATTGCGTAGGTTTATTTGGCAGAACAAAAAGCCCTGTATAAGTCTGGAGGTGTTAATGAGAGATAAGGCACAAGGTGGGTTGGGGCTACCAGATTTAAAAATGTATTACACTGCTATTCTTATGTCACGGGCAGGGCCGGACTTACCATTGGCCTTGACTGGGCTCAAGCCCAGGGGCCCCACCCAATAGGGGGCCCCCTTTAAAAAAAAAAAAAAAAAAAAATTTTTTTTTTTTTTTTTTTTTTTTAGGGGTCCGGAGGTCCCCAGGGCCCCGGACGGCAACCCCCCTTTTTTTTATTTATTTTTTGTAAAAAAATGTTTTTTTTATATATTTTTTATTTTTATATATATAATATATATATATATATATATATATATATATATATATATATATATATATATATATATATATATATATTATTATTATTATTATTAAAGGGCCCAGGGGTCTCCAGGGCCCCCGAATGGCAACCCACCTTTTTTATTTTTTTATAAAAAAAAATTCATTTTTTTTATATATATATATATATATATATATATATATATATATATATATATATATATATATATATATATATATATATATATATGTTTTTATTAAAGGGCTCAGAGGTCCCCAGGGCCCCATGTGGCAACCCCCCCTTTTTTATTTTTTTTATAAATGTTTATTTTTTTATTTTTGTTTATTTTTTTATTTTTTATTAAAAGGCCCAGAGGTTCCCAGGGGCCCAGAGGTCCCCAGGGCCCCCGGGTTTGGCAACCTCCCTTTTTTTATGTATTTTTTATAAATGTTTTTTTTTTATTATTAAAGGGCCCAGAGGTTTATTTTTTCTTTTTATTAAAAGGCCCAGAGGTCCCCAGGGCCCCGGATGGCTACATATATTTATATATATTTGTTTTCTTCTTTATTTCTTCTTTTTTTTGTAAAGGCCCCCCCGCTTCTCAAATTGCGGCAGCCCCCACGCTTCTCAATTTCAGGCGGCAGCACCCCCACCCCCCCTAGGTTCTCTGCTTCAGGGGGCCCATGCCTTAAGCTGTGCAAGGGGCCCCAAAATTCCTGATGGCGGCCCTGCGCATACCTCCCAACACGCACGGATTCTGTGGGACTTTCCCGCACAGACAGCTTCTTCCCGCAGTCCCGCAAAAGGGTTAATTTTCCCGCACTGCAAGAGGAAGAGGCAGCACGGAAGCAGGAGGAACCGGAGTGGTGTGTGGAGGACTGTGGCTGCTGAAGGGAAGAAAGCCGAGAGCCGGGCTAATGACAGTCTGTGGCCCCGGCTGTTGGCACAGGTGAGAGGCACTCCCCCCCTCAACAACTGCAAAATCCCCCCCCCCGCTCAACAACTTTAATGCGCTCCCCCCCGCTCAACAACTTCAATTCGCGCCCCCCCCCGCTCAACAACTTCGATCCCCCCCAATTCTCGGCTCCAGGGGGCCCCTTCAACACTCAAGCCCAGGGGCCCCCACCACCCTAAGTCCTGCCCTGGTCACGGGTGTTGGAATGGGTAAAAAATACTAAAGAAAAATCATGGGTTTGATTGGAAAGTCAGATTAGTAAGGTCACCCTAGGGAAAGTGATATGGATCCCAACACATAAAAGAGGATTAGACGAGCATGATCACACGTATAGCAATGGCAATGTGGGACATGGTGCACATAAGGGAAAATGGGAATTCGATTCCCCTTTGTTACCACTTTGTGACACAAATAATTTTGTTCCTGGGATAGAGAGCCTGTTCAGGAACAGGATCATGCAAAAAGACGCACAATTAAAAGATATCACAGTGGGTGGTAAAATATGCACTTTTCATGAATTGACTAATAAAAAATAGATAATGGCAGTAAATAGGTGGAGGTATGCACAGTTGAAACACTTTGTGGAGTCACTACCCCAACCGATTAGGTCTGAGGGCTGCCTGCTTCCATTAGAGAGGCTGTGCTTAGCTTCAGACGGAAGGAGAGGGATCTCGAAGATATACAGAATTTTGACTGGACTAAAGATATTGTGGCCCCCCCATTTATTAAAAAATGGATAGAAGAGATGGGAATAGGGCATAATAAAATAGATGTCGGTAAAATATTACGGTTGACACATGCTATATCACCGGATTGTAGTACGACAGAAATGAACTATAAAGCCCTGTACACACGATCGGTTTGTCTGATATAAACGGACCAATGGGCCATTGTGTGTGGGCCCCATTGGTTTGTTTTCCATGGGTGAAAAAAAATAGAACATGTTTTTAAAATGTTCCTATGGATAAAAAACTGATAGAAAAAAACGATCGTCTGTGTGGAACTCCATCGGAGAAAAGTCCACGCATGCTCAGAATCAAGTTGACGCATGCTCGGAAGCATTGAACTTCATTTTTCTCAGCACGTAGTAGTGTTTTACGTCACCAGTCAGTCAGATTTTTGACTGATGGTGTGTAGGCAAGACTGATGAAAGTCAGCTTCATCGGATATCCGACGAAAAAAATCCATCGGATTCGATTCCATCAGATATCCGATCGTGTGTACAGGGCATAAGTGTCTGTCACGCTGGTATATAATACCTGATAAATTACATCAGTACCAAGAGGACACCTCCAACTTATGTTGGAGGGGATGCGCAGAAACTTGAACGATGTTCCATATATGGTGGACATGTCCCAAAATAGATGCATTTTGGAAAGAAGTACTAATAACAATGGAAGAAATTACTGGCATTAAAATACCTGAGGTGCCATGGGTTTGTCTGTTCCACGGGGTTAGTATATCCATTAAACAGTATAAGAGAACATTGTTACCCCCATCTCCTAAACGCTGCAAAAAGTGTAATCCCTAGACAGTGGAAAGATACTGAGAGCCCTTCGATGAGGAGTTGGTTATGTAAAATCAACACAGGAAGATAATCGTAGCACACTGCAGACAGGAACTAAAGCTAACAACACGGTTGAACAGCACTGCAGGCCTGTAGTGCAACAGTTAATATAGACTTCCTGGGATGGCCTTGGTGGGGCCATACAGGAAGGAGAGGAGATAAGAAGGTAACCAGAACAGAGTCAGGCCTCTAATGGACAGATGGAGACAGGTAAGCTGCCAGACTATTGCATATCCATGACAGTACCTTCCTTATTACGAGGCCTCCCCCTTCCCCGCCTGGGTCTGGGTTTAGAGGGAAACTTCAGATGAAACTCCTTCAACAGATGAGGTGCAAAGACCTCTGATGCAGGAACCCAAGACCTCTCCTCAGGACCAAAGCCTTTCCAATGAACAAGGTACTAAGGAGCGCCTCTACAGAGTCGGGAATCCAGAACTTGACTGACCTTGAATTCCTGATTATCCTCAGAGAGGACGTAGGGAGAGGACGAGAAAACGTATTGAGGACTAAAGGCTTCAGAAGGGAAACATGGAAGGAGTTAGCGATTTTGAGGCTTTTGTGAATCTGAAGTTTGAAACAAACTGGATTCAGTTTAGACGTTATAGTATATGGACCAATGAATCTTGGAGCAAACTTCAGAGAAGGAACTCGGAGCTTGATGTTCCTGGTGGAGAGCCAGACTTTGTCCCCTGGCATAAGAGAAGGCGGTTTACGCCTGCGGCGGTCAGCAAAGCCTTTGAATTTGTCGGCAGCTGCCCAGAGGGAATCATGAACGTCACTCCAGATGGAATTGAAGGACTCCTGAGCAGAAGCCAAAGCTGGCATATCCGGAGAACAGGTCATGGGAAGCGGAAGTTGAGGATGTCTTCCATAAACTGAGAAAAAGGGTGTTCTCTGCGAACTGGTATTTACATGATTGTTATGAGAAAATTCCACCCACGGAAGTAGAGAGGACCAATCGTCATGATGAGCGGAGACTAAGGTACGAAGAAAAACCTCTAACTCCTGATTAACCCTCTCCGTCTGCCCATTGGATTGAGGATGGTAAGAAGAGGAAAAATCCAAGGCAATATTGAGGGATTTGCAAAAGGCTCTCCAGAAGCGAGACGTAAATTGAACACCCCTGTCGGAAACAATATGAGAAGGAACCCCATGGAGGCGGAAAATTTCTCGAACAAAAATGGGGACCAAGGCAGGAGCAGAAGGAAGACCAGGAAGGGGAACAAAATGAGCCATCTTGGAGAACCGATCGACTACCACCCAAATGACCGTATTACCGTCAGACAGTGGAAGATCGGTGATAAAATCCATGGCAATATGAGCCATGGGCTCCTTGGGAATGGGCAAGAGCATGAGGAGACCAGCAGGAGCTTGTGTGGAGGATTTAGACTGAGCACGGACATGACAAGCCTCGACATAGTCTTTGACCTCCGAGCGGAGTTTAGGCCACCAATAGTGACGACTAATGAGTAAGAAGGACCGGAGGAAACCAGCGTGGCCCGCCACCTTGGAATCATGTCCCCAACAAAGAATCTTAGCTCTTAGCTTAGTGGGGACAAAGGTCTTACCAGGAGGAATTTTAGAGTTCAGGGTGGTAGAATAGGCAACAATGCATGAAGTTGGAATGATCGGCTTAGGTTCAAGAGTGGGCTCCTCGTCCAAGGTGTCAAAGGACCTAGAGAGCGCATCAGCCCGACCATTGCAGGAACCAGGTTTGTACGTAATCGTGAAATTAAAACGGGAAAAGAAGAGACTCCACCTGGCCTGTCTGGGATTCAGACGTTTAGCATTCTGTAAGTACTGTAGATTCTTGTGATCGGTGTAGATCGTTATGGAGTGAGGGGAACCCTCCAAAAGATGATGCCACTCCTCTAGCACCAATTTGATTGCGAGGAGTTCCCGGTCGCCGATGGCATCATTTCTCTCTGCCTGGGAATTTTTTTTGCAGAAGAACGCACATGGTTGACATGTCTTCTTAAAGAGTTGAAGGAGCACCGCTCCCACCCCCACTGAAGAAGCGTCCACTTCAATAAAGAATGCCTCCCCAGGATTTGGTCTCCTCAAGAGAGGTCCAGAGACAAAGGTCTGTTTCAGATCGTGAAATGCAGAGACAGCTTCGGGGGGCCAGTCTTTGGCATTAGCACCCTTCTTGGTCAAAGCGATAATAGGCGCGGCAATGGAAGAGTAATTCCTGATGAACTGCCTATAATAATTTGTGAAGCCAAGAAAGCGCTGTGTAGCCTTGAGGCTAGCAGGAAGAGGCCAGTTGGTAATGGCTAAGACCTTCCCAGGATCCATACGAAGACTCAAGCTTGAGACAAAGCATCCTAGAAACAGGACCTCAGAACATTCAAAGGAACATTTCTCCAGCTTGGCATAGAGATGTTTGTCTCTAAGGCGCTGCAGTACAGTGCGGACGTTTCTGTGGACACGCAGATTTTCCTAAAAGATAAGAATGTCATGCAGATATATGACAACAAACTGGTACAGCAGGTCCCTGAAGATTTCATTGACAAAGTTTTGAAACACGGCTGGGGCATTACACAACCCAAAAGGCATGACAAGGTATTCGTAATGGCCGTCTCGAGTGTTAAAGGCAGTTTTCCATTCGTCACCTTCCTGTATTCGAATGAGGTTGTACGCCCCTCTGAGATCCAACTTAGTGAAAATGGAGGCACCCCTCAACCTATCGAATAGCTCAGATATTAAGGGTAAGGGGTAAAGATTTTTAATAGTAACAGCGTTTAGGCCTCGATAATCAATGCAGGGTCTCAAGGTACCATCCTTCTTGGCAACAAAAAAGAACCCTGCTCCTGCAGGCGATGATGATTTCCGGATGGAACCTCTCTCAAGATTTTCTGTGACATACTCAGACATGGCCTGGGTCTCCGGGATGGACAAAGGGTATGTACGACCCATGGGCAGAGTTGCTCCAGGAACAAGGTCAATGGCACAGTCAAAGGACCTGTGGGGAGGAAGCACCTCAGCCGATTTCTTACAGAACACATCCGGGTAATCTGAACCTCTGATGAAGTCACGTGACGTAACGCGTAAAGGTTAGACGTGACCGGAAGTGACGCGATACCCTGACCGTCCACCGGAAGTGCCGCTGTTTGGCGTTTTTACCCGTTTTCTTGATGTTAGCACATTTTTTTACCTTTATTAAATACAAAAGTGCTTACATACTTCACTATGAGAGCTTTTTATTTCCATATTTGCTCCTGATATATGGTGTGGCTATCCTGCTGAGTGGACTTCGCTTTTGCCTGGACCTGTACCGTTATTAGACACAGAGAACGTCCCTCGACTCTATCAGCACGTGGAGGATTCTGTGGAATACGAGTTACCCACTGTTTGGATCCTGTCCCAGGCTTTGGAGGATTTCTTTGATGCACATTACCCAGTGACTGGAGGTAAGTGCTCTGTGAGCCCAGGCTTAGCGAAGTGTATCCAGATTCTTCACATTGATGTCCCAAGGGCAGAAGACTTGTTTATCACTGACACATCAATATTTTTCACTCAAATTTCAGTTTTGAACTTTATATTGGATTTAGTTCCATTCTGGGGTGTCTTTCACTTTTATGCACAGCCCATTGGTTTAGTTTACAAATAGATTGTTATCAGTCCCTATGGACTGTCTTGTTATTCACTGTTAGATTTTTATTTGCGCTCATCATCCTTTATTTACATCCGGGTAATCGCTGTATGCAGTGGGAAGATCAGAAGATACCGATGTGGTAGCAACCGGAAGTCTCTCCTTGGGAGTCACCTTGGAAAGACATGACGAGAAACATGAAGGGCCCCAAGCCAGGATCTGCCCAGAGACCCAGTCCACATAGGGAGAGTGGAGCTGTAGCCAAGGAAGGCCCAATACAATGGGGGTAGAGGCTTTTGGTAGAATGAGAAAGGATATCCACTCCTGGTGGAGAATCCCTATCGACATCCTGAAAGGTAGTGTCTGGAAGCGAATAGGCCCCCCTGGGAGAACAGTGCCATCAATTGCCGAGACTATCAGCGGCATTGTGAGGGGTGAAAGGGTGAGCTTCATAGAAGAAGTAGTTCTCCAGTCCATAAAGTTGCCGGAAGCCCCTGAATCCGGATATGCAAGGATCGATTGGGAAGAAGTGCTTACATGAAGGGAAACCGGAAAAAGCAGACGGGAAGGTGATGTTCCTGGGTCCAATACTCCACCTTCTAAATGTATTAGACCCAAACGTTTCCCGGGCGAAGCGAGCAAGAGTCACGAAAGTGGCCCTTGCCTCCACAATAGAGGCACAAGCCCATAGTTCTGCGCCTAGCACGTTTTAATTTAAAGTAATAATAATAATAATAAGTAAAATTCAATTTAAAGTAATATTTCACTTTTATTGTTTCACTTTTAGCATTATTAAATTCACTGCTCCCGAAAAAAATGCAGTTTTTAAAACTTTTTTTTTGCAGGACCCAGGTCCCCAAACACTTTTTAGGACAATAACTTGCATATTAGCCTTTAAAATTAGCACTTTAGATTTCAAATGTTCGAGTCCCATAGACTTTAATAGGGTTCTAAAGTTCACACGAACATTTGGTGTGAATGAATGAATGAATGAATGAATGAATGAATGAATGAAAAACTTATAAAGCGCGGCGCATGCGAACTGAATCGCTTCTGGGCGCTAGTTGTTCGTGTCTCATGACATCAAAAGAGCAGAGTTTTGATCCGTCTTCTGAAAGTCAGGTGGTTTTCCTCCAACCGAATGCTGGTTGGTAAAGCGTTCCATAGTCTAGGACCCTGAAAAGCAAACCTTCTTTCTCCTTTGGACTTGTATTTGGTTTTTGGTACCCTGACCAGATTTTGGTCGGTGGATCGCAGAACGCGATTCGAATTGTGAGGTTCTATCTTGTCGCAAAGATATTGCGGAGCCTTCCCATGGATGCACTTATGTGTCAGGCAGAGTGCTTTAAATGCAATTCTGTCTTTTACTGGCAGCCAGTGAAGGGTTCTCAACGAAGGTGAGATTGATTCCCATTTTTTTTTCCCAGTAACCAGTCTGGCGGCCGTATTCTGAACGACTTGCAGACGGGAGATTTGGTACTTTGGGAGTCCGAGGTACAGGGCGTTAGCATAGTCCAGTCTGGAATTCACGAATGTTCCCACCACGACTGCTACGTCTTCTTTGGGGATAAATGGAATAAGTCTGCGTAGTAGGCGCAACAGATGGTGCGCTCCGCTGACTACTGACCCTATTTGTGCGTCCATTGTCATGAAGGTGTCGAAGATGACCCCGAGACTTTTGACTTTGGAGCTAGGGGTGATGATTTGGCCCAGAATGGGCAAGGGTGTCCAGGTTGTTGCCAGTTGACTCTTTCGACTGGCGTGAAACATAAGGAGTTCTGTTTTTGAACTGTTGAGTTTAAGATAACTCTTAGTCATCCAGTTTTCTATCAAAGAGAGACATTTCTCTAAACTGAGATGATGATCCTTTTTGTTGCAGATGCGAAAATACAGTTGCGTATCGTCTGCATAAGAGTGATAGAGTAGTTCTTGGCTACTGATAATATCAAAGAGAGGGCGAAGATAGATGTTGAAAAGCACCGGTGACAGGGGGGATCCTTGGGGGACTCCACATGACACCGTGCGCTTTTCCGACGTGAAACAACCCAATTTAACTGTTTGTGATCGGTTTTCAAGAAAGGAAGAAAACCATGGTAAATCACCTTCTGCGACTTCTGCTACCTTGGCTAGTCGCATCAGTAACAGTTTGTGGTCTACCGTGTCAAAGGCTGCGCTTAGGTCCAGCAGAACCAGGAGACAAGATTCTCCTTCGTCTGCGGCCTCGAGGGCATCGTCCCATATTTTGAGTAAGGCCGTTTCTGTCCCGTGTCCGGGACGGAAGCCTGATTGTAATGGATCCAGTAGATTGTGGGTATCTAGATGCTGTTGCAGCTGTTGTACCACTACTTTCTCCATTATCTTGGAGAGAACATTTAGGCCTGTTATGGGACGGCGGTGAGTTGGGTCCTTGGGATCCAGGTTAGGTTTTTTCAAGATGGGCTGGATTGTGCCCTCTTTCAACAGGGATGGCACTGTGCCTTCCTTAAATGACTGGTTTATAAGCTGTGTGATGGGTGGTGCCAGGATGTCGGCACATTCCTTCAGCAGTTTGGTGGGGATGATATCATTGGGCGATGTGCTGTTCCGCAAAGCACCAATGATATTTTTTGTGGTATCGATGGAGATCGGTTCCAGAGTGAACTTTGTTGATTGTAGAGCGTTTCTGTGGGTGTTTTGTGGTTGATTGACGGTGGGGTTGAGGGGGGTATTGTTTTGCATGATGCTTTCCCGGATTCTTTCAATTTTGTTGATGAAGAAATCCGATAGTTCATTGCAGAACTCTTGGGTGTCTGAGTTGGGGACTTCAAGACATCCTGGATTCATGGTCTGGGTGACCATCTTGAAGAGTTCGCGGGGGCGGTTTAGGGCGCTGTTAATCGCCATAGAAAAATGATGTTTCTTGGCTTTGAAGATTTCTTTATGATATCGTGTTGTTATTGCCTTGTAGATGATGAGGTTATCCTCTGCAGGGCTTCTTTTCCAGGCGGCTTCCGCCCTTCTGCGCTCTTGCTTCAGAAGCGACAGCTGGTTGTTGAACCAGCCGGACTTTCTTTTTCGGATGCAGGCTTTGCGTTTCGGTGCTACTAAATCGGCTGACTGTAGCAGGGCTGCGTTTATGGCATCCAGTGTATCTGCGGCTGTTTGATGTGGATGGATTGTTTTGATTCTGTTTCCCAAGGTAGATTTGAAGAGTTCCGAATGGAGCTTCTTCTGAGATCTAGCCCAGTGTATTGTCACCGGCTTGGGTGCTTTTATCACTGGGGGAATTTTGGAGATTATAAAATTGATTGCATGGTGGTCTGTCCATGGCAATGGTTCATTTTCTAAAATGCTTATTTTCAGATTTTGTCTGAAAATTAGGTCGAGTGTGTGACCTGAAGCATGTGTTGGCCCGCCTATAAGTTGCTGTAGCCCTAATCCCTGCAGGTGATCAATGCAGGCGTCCGCAATGGGATCCTGTGCGGAGTTGGCCCACAGATTAAAGTCCCCGAGCAGCAAAAGGTGTTTGCTGTTAAGGGTATAAGTGGATATAAACTCCGTTAATGATGGCAAAAACTGCGATTTTGGCCCAGGTGGCCTATAGCAGAGGAGAATGTGAACAGTCTCCTGGGGGGAAGTTTGAAGTTGAAGAGTAAGGGTTTCCATGAATGGAAGAGGATTTTGAAGGGCTGGCTTAGTGATTGTAATGCGATTCTTGTGGATCACCGCCAGGCCTCCTCCTCTTTGCCCTATTCTGTTTTCCGTTATAATGCGATAGTTTTCTGGCACCAATTCTCCGAGAATGGTGTTGCAGTCGTCTGAGAGCCAGCTTTCTGTAATAAAGAGGCAGTCTAGATCGTTTTGTAGTAAGAAATCGTGGATTTCTAATCGGTGTTTTACTGCCGATCTTGTGTTGATCAAAGCACATGATATGTGCTCGAGCTGGGTTAAATAGTTAAAATTTTTGATGGTCGATCGTCGATCGAATCTCAAAAGTTGCTCTATTTTTAAGGCCTTTTTGGTGACGGCTGGTAATGCTGTTGCGAATTGTCTCAGACCCCGAATAGAGTCCGCAGAGTATCGCAGATTAGCCATTGTCGCCAGTCACATTGTCGTCAGTCTTTCCTAATTGCGGCGGCCGCGAATGAGGCCTGGTCTGGCGCGGATGCGGGAAGAGCCGCGAGACGCCGGACGTGATGGGTGGAAGACTGTCCAAGTGAGCCGTCACTCGTTGAGTCTTCACTCCCCGATTGGTCCAGAGGAAGGCGAAAAACCCCAGGCGTGCTGTGCCAATCTGCAGCGATCGGGGGAAAAAATTCCTTCCTGACCCCTTAACGGCGATCGGTGCAACCCTGGATCAATTGGCTAGGGGGGTGTGGTGGACCCTGCCTGGCTGCACTATCCCTGGGGAGAGCCGACTCGTTTGAGAGCGTCCTGCTCTCACTATCCCTGGGGTGTGTTCGCAAGTTCTGGTGCGAACCAAACAGGGGGGTGTTCGGCTCATCCCTACTAGCTAACTAGCTTACTATAGCTGAAACCATATCATACAGTTTGTCTAGAACGATGGTTCTCATTTTGGTTGACAATTTTTTGTCGCAGATTAGTAAATTCTCTTTACATAACTTACATTTTAGGTGGTTTAGGTTTCGATGTCTCTGGCCTTGTTGAATTTAATATTCAATAGATGCTTATCAATGTTTGTAGTATTTCTATAGCCTGGCAATGTTTCCTATATTTATTTTAATTCACATGAATATGTCACAGTGACATTAAAAAGCTTCAGTAGTTAAAAGCGTTCATTAAACAGTGACAAAAACAATAGACCAATTTGCTGTTACTTAAGGGCTATTTTTTTAAGGAATTATGAACATGTTATGGGGAAATTAACTCCATGCCTTCTACCTAAAATATGTTTACCTAGCAAGACGGTGTATACAGAACCCTACAGGACACAAATGTGAGAGCTTCCATTAATGAGTCATAGGTGTAGACCCATGTTTTTCATTAACTTTAATGTTACACTTCTTAGTGGTTCGCTGATCAAGAATAAGCCTTTAACAGAGAAGAACCAAATGACAATAATACCTGATATACACCTACTTGTTTCAGGTCAGTTAAGTAGCAATCTGTAAGTAGTGGCAAAGGTAAGCATGGAATTATGGAACTTGCCTTTTAAAGTGGAACTCCAGCTAAGTCTAGTGTTGGGGTCACTTATAGGGTTGGGTTAAATGGAACACTAGCTTTAAAGGTTAAGTAAGTGGAAGAGTGTTAACGTGGTTTTAAAGTCAAGACATTGTTTACCTTACTGCATTCCCTGCATTAAGGTAAAACATTTCCTACTACTTACTCCTTCCCAGTGGCAGTGCGTCCATATTGGGCGCAGGAGCGCTGCCCCCTCTTGCTCCTGCACCGCCACTGAAAAACAATACATACGTTCATGTATTGTCACCGCTGCCCACTATTCAGATGGCCGGCCCCCTGGTGTGCAGCGGCCATCTGAATAACGAGCTGGTTGTCTCTGATAGGCTTTCCGATTACAGCCTAAGGGCTGTAATCGGCTTCCAAATAGTTAACCAGGGGACGCAGGGGGTGTGCGTTCCCTGGTTAACACTGACAGGCGTCTCAGCCAATCAGGTTCACCGGTTCTGGTTACCAGTAACCTGATTGGCTGAAGCAACATCGAGGGCGGGACTACTTTGAGAGATTCTAAACCCCTAAGTGCCACAAAAGTAAAGCATTCAAAATTGTTATAGGCTTTTTATCAGTGCCTGTATGAAAAAGGATTGATTTACTAATGGCAAATGAACTGTTCACTTTGTAAGGAAAGTTGCACTCTACTTCCATCATCCAATCACATACAAGCAAAAATGCTGTTTTTTTTTTATTTTCCTTGCAGTTGATTGGTTATTTTTTGCATAACGAAACGCCCCCACATTCACAAAGCTCTGGGGCAAATTCCCTTGCAAAGTGAACAGTATATTTGCCTTTGTTAAATCAACCCTACAGCCTCAGCCAATACTGTATACTATGGGGTTATTAAGGGCATGACATGCTGTTGACTTCTGCAAGGGAATTTGGCCCATATCTTAGTAAATGTGGTGAAGTTTCACTTTGCAGGTATACCCAATCACATGAAAGGAAAAAAGCCTCACCTCATTCACTAATCTCTAGGGAACATTCTCTTGCAAAGTGCAACTTACCTTGTGAAGTGAACAGCCTCAAAATTAACTTATGAGATCCAAAGACTTTTCTATTTATATGCTTTTTGGGTTTTCCTTTATTTTGTCCTTTTTCAGTAGATCCTCTTCAATGTGAAGCTCAAGTTTTGCATGGCTACCGCCAACCACAAATGCTGACTCTAGCTAATAGATATGTGCATTCCCGTTCGTACGAATGTTATTTTCGTACGAAAATTTTAATTTTCGTACCCGCAGAATAATGTGTACATACAAAAAATTAAAGCACCAAAATACGAAAACGACGGGATTACGAATGAGCCGCATAACGAACAACCGCAAATACGAATGAACGATCTGACGAAAATATGACAAAACGAAAACGGCAAAAGAACGAAAATTACATCTATAACAAAAGATTTGCATTCTGTATCCTGTTTGAATCCCCTCTCTGCTCGTATCCTCAGCCGCATGTCCACATGACACCTACAACAAAAGATTTGCATTCTGTATTTTGTTTGAATCCCTTCTCTGTTCCTATCCTCAGCCGTATGTTCACACGACATCCACAACAAAAGATTTGCATTCTGTATCCTGTTTGAATCCCCTCTCTGCTCGTATCCTCAGCCGTATGTTCACACGACATCCACAACAAAAGATTTGCACTCTGTATCTTGTTTGAATCCCTTCTCTGTTCGCACCCTCAGTCGTATGCTCATATGACATCCACAACAAAAGACCCGCACTCTGCATTTTGTTTGAATCCTTTCCCTGTCCGCATCCCCAGTCGCATGCTCACACGACATCCACAACAAAAGACCCGCACCCTGTATTTTGAATTCCTTTTTTCTGTTCGTATTTTGGATTCAACAGAATGCAAATCTTTTGCCACAGATGTCACACGAACACACGACCGAAAACACCAAAAGAAAAAGGACCCAAAACACAGAATGCAAATCCCTTGCCACAGATGTAATTTTCGTTTTTTTGAATGGGCAGTGAGTGTAGTTAGTGAAGCAGCTTCTCTTTTGTGCTGAGTAGTACAGTAAAGCCAAATAAACTTTTCTGTGGATTTTCATCTGAAGGGAGATCAGTTGGCCAGACTTTTGAACCCAAAAATGGTTTTCTGATGGAGTTTAAAAACGAACACATTTTCTGAGAACGAACGGAAAACGATCGTTTTTATGTTTGTTGTTAAAAAAGTCTGACCAAGTGTATGGGGCTTAACAATCGTTAATATGGATGAGCCGCGTGTTGAAAGTGCCGCGAATCCCGCAATATATTTACGAAAGTACAAAATGACGAAAATCCTTTTTCTGTTCGTATCTTCAGTCGCATGCCCACATGACATCCACAACAAATTGTCATAGATGTCACACGAACACACGACCGAAAACACGAACAGAAAAGGGAATCCAAAACACAGAATGCAAATCATTGACGAAAATTCACGAAAATTATTGTCTGACAAGTAACGAACATGAATTAAACAGAATAACGAACCATCCCGCATGTGGGCAGCACAGTGGTGCAGTGAGTAGCACTTTCGCCTAGCAGCAAAAGGGTCGCTGGTTCGAATCCCGACCACGACACCATCTGCCTGGAGTTTGCATGTTCTCCCTGTGCATGCGTGGGTTTCCTCCGTGTACTCCGGTTTCCTCCCACACTCCAAAGACATGCTGGTAGGTAAATTGGATCTTGTCCAAATTGGCCCAGTATATATCTGTGTGTATGACTGTGTGTCCCAAGCGTGTCTCGATCCTACGGGGTAAAATGACCGCACCAGCCAAGCAGACTCTGGCTGGAAAAAGCGCCCAGAGGCGATTCAGTTCGCATGCGTAGCGCTATACAAGTCATTCATTCATTCATTCAAAACGGTAACGAAAATACGAAACGATCGGAATACGAAAAAATCTCGTCGTACGAAAAACAAACGGAACCGGACAGGAAAACGGGCGTCTTACGGAAACGAACATACGGAACGAAACAAAAAAAAAACGAAAACATTTTCTGTGCACATGTCTACTAGCTAACCTGGAAAATATTTTATAGCTCATAGTATAGCTAGATTCTGCTTACCCTAATATTTATACAAAACCTGTCAAGCGTATATATCTTTTCTAGAAACTGATTGTAGAATGTACTTTAGTCACTGAGCTAGCATATCTTGGTTAGGAATTTTAATGGCGTGTTATATTCTAAGAGAAAATGTTTATGGTCTTAAGAAAACTCATGAAGTGGTTAATTATCAAAAGAAACTTCTCTTTACCTGCTGTAACCAAATTATCATAAGTGAATAATAATCAACTCTCTATATTACATACATTACAGTTCCAGACTGTGAAACATGTTAAAGCGGAGGTCCGCCCAATTTATTTATTTTTAAAATCAGCAGCTAAAAATACTGCAGCTGCTGACTTTTATATTTATGCTGACTTTTGAAGCCTTGCAGCTTCACTGCCTGGTTCCCTACTGCGCATGCGCGAGTCGCTCTGCGCAATCCGAATGGTCCCTGCTGTCTTCTGGGACCCATGTGTCTCCCAGAAGACAGCGGGGGGCAGGAAGTGGTGTAGATACCCGCAGATAATGCAGCTATCTATGCCCGGAAGTGGGTGCAAATACCTGTATTAGACAGGTATCTGCTCCCCCTTCCCCCTGAAAGGTACCAAATGTGACACTGGAGGGGGGAGGGTTCTGAAAAGCCTCTGGGTGTGTTTTGATCTGGGTTGAGAGTGGCTCAGAGTACTGCTGGGTGACTTACAGGTAGCATCACCAGGACCTCCCACTTCTTTCCAGAATCTGGTGTTTTCTGGAAAGAGAGTTTTAGAGGTGCATCTGCCTGGGGTGGTCTGATCAATCCCTAGGGTCAGCCCAGCTGGGGAGGAGTGATCGGGTGGAAATAGAGTGTTTGGCTGTCGGGAGCCTTTGAGGGAGCTCCCCAGTCTGGGGGGTGACCTTGGGCCTGGGCTCAGGTGGGGACAGGACCCTCTTACTACCCACATAGGTGTCCTGACTAGGAGGCACAGGAGGAGCAAGAGAGGACAGCGGAAGAACACAGCTGGGCAAGTCTCCAGGAGTTCCACAGAGGCAGCCAAGAGGACTGGTGAGTGTTCATACAGTCGGGAGAGGACTGGGAGACACGCCTGAAAGGACTGAGATGAGCAGTCTGGGATGGGTGAAGAGCCAGTCTGTAGGATTGTGGTGGCACAGGCAGTGAAAAGGGGCAGCTGCAACCAGTAGGGCTGGCAGTACCTTAAGAGGTGGTACTGGTAGCAGTAGCCACAGGGACAGCTAGCGCTGGGCCCGCTGTCCCTGCCTGCAAAGGGCATCTGCTTTAGGCCTAGCTGAGCCAGTGTCAGGCCTACTAATCAGTGCTAGCTGGTCTGGGAAGTACAAGCAAGTGATGTGCTGGAGGTGTGAGGAGTGATAGTCTGCAAGCAAGTGAAGTGCAAAGATAAAAATTCCGCGCCAAATGAAAAAAATTGTTAAAATATAAAAATTAGAAAAAGCTGCTCCTCATAAAACAATACTGAATTGTGAACGTTGAAGGTGAAGGATAGAGGGCGCTAAACCACACACATATTGATGTGATTAACAATTACCACAAAGGTGTGCATCATACCAAATAAATAGAAATAAATTCAATAAATTTGCAAACAACTCTGCAACATAGGTGAACAAATTCACTGTGTTAAGGAGAAAAAAATATAAATAAATATATATGTAATAGTCCCAAAAAATGTGCATAAATTTGCAGGTTGCTCTGCAACATAAATGGACACAAACACTAGAGTTCACTGTGTTAAGGAAAGAAAAATAGTCCCAATATTGTGCATAGAAAACAATCAAATCTTCTTAATTTGCTGTGATCTTCCTAAAGGAAGAGAAGTAAAGAATGCCACCACCACACTTGTATCTTCTTTTACACCCAAAGGTGTGTTGTAAATTAAATGCTCTTACCAGAGCTTGTTGACTACTTTAATTAAAAAGATAGTCACACAAGCTTGAGCAGGATTGTGCCTGCACACATGAAGACATGGAAGAAATAAATCTCAGCTCCAGGCGTTCCAAATGGGGTGAAAATGCAAGAAAGAACCAGGAAAAGCCAATAGCGTAATGACGTTTAATAAAATATGACAGTAAAAAACAGGGAAAGCCAAATGGCCTCTTACTTTAAAAGGTTGCAGACTTGTTACCGCCAATCTGCGGGTTCAAAAATCGGTTCAGGGAGTAGGATGCCACCGCCGTAGCTCCACCACGAGATCCTTGCTGACAGCTACACAGAGCGGGAGGACGTCACGTGACCAGGACCGCCTCCGACGTACGTTTCGTTGGATGAAGGTCCAGATCAATTTTTTGATCAAGGGGCTAGAATTAGCCATGAAAAACAATTATTTTTGGGCAAATACTCAGTTTTTCAATCAAGTTGGCGGTGTATCCATGGGCGCTCGTTATGCACCCAGTGTAGCGAATATTGTTTTAAATAAATAGGAACATGAAACAATTTTTTTGGACCAACATGAATCACTTAGATTCTATAAGCGCTATATTGATGACATCATTTTGTTTTGGGAGGGGCCAGACGAATGTTTGAATACCTTTATAGCGCAAATGAATAACAACAACTATGGTCTTACTCTTGTGGCAGAAACCAGTATGCTTTCCGTTAATTATTTGGATCTTACCATTAGAAAAAAAGATTCCAAGTTCCAATCTCTTACTTTCTTCAAACCAACGGACCGGAATGGGTTTGTACCCACCCATAGCTGCCATCATCCCTCTTGGATAGGGGCAGTCCCCAAAGGGCAGTTCATGCGGCTCAAGCGCAACTGCGACACTGGGGAAGATTTTGAGGCACAGGCTGAACTCCTCACAACTAGATTTTTAGAAAAGGGTTATCCAGCAGATTCAAAGAGCTTTTGATCAAGTTGCTGCCCTAGATAGACAATCTCTGCTGGTTTCCAAACCCAAAAAGGAGTTCAAGAATGAGGTGGCCTTCATTTCTGGGTTCCATAGACAGTATCGGCAGGTTGAAGCAGTGTTTAAGCGACACTGGCATATCCTAATGAAGGATAAGTATTTAATGACATCTATTTCAAACGTGCCTAAATTTATTTACAAGAGAGCCCCAGGCCTCAGGAACAAAATTGCTCCCAATGTCCCTGATCCACCCAGGAAATTTGTGACCTTTTTGGATGGATCAGGGTTTCATTATTGCACCAGGTGCAAAGCATGTAAAACGACACGCAAATCTGGAGCGAGTAAGAAAATGACTCAAAAACAGTCCTTAACACAGTGAATTTGTTCACCTATGTTGCAGAGTTGTTTGCAAATGTATTGAATTTATTTCTATTTATTTGGTATGATGCACACCTTTGTGGTAATTGTTAATCACATCAATATGTGTGTGGTTTAGCGCCCTCTATCCTTCACCTTCAAGCAAGTGAAGTGCAGGAGTAAGAGAGGAGACTGTTTATACCATGGGTGTATATAGTTCGGTCCCAAAATTGACTTTCAATTATCTGGGCATATGATGATTTCCCTATCCCTATCCAAGGTAATTCCCCTCAATAGAAATACAAAAACAAGCGCAAGGACTGTTTGATGTCTCTGGGTGCTTGAAATTGTGTGCCTGGCTGGGAAGGGTGACAGATGGACCACAACACTCACTATTACTACACTATTGACATAGCAGATGCAAGCTGTCATATATAGAAGCATTGGAAATACTGCTTATATATATATATATATATATATATATATATATATATATATATATATATATATATATATATAGATATGAGATTCATCTCCAGTCAAACAGGGGGCCAGACAGACAATAGTTTTGGCTTCATTTCTTCCTACCATTGCTCTCTCCACTTTACTACTTCCTTACCCTTTTTCTGATAATTCATCAGCCCGTCTTTGTACCTGACTTGACTGTCCCTCTCTCCCATAAGCAATGCCCCTGCACTTTCTTCTAAGTAGTTTCTCTTCCAGCAATCATACAATTCAATCTCTTAGGTACAATTAAATGTCAATATAATTATAATAAAAATAATAATAAAAAATAGAGTCGCGATAAACCTAAATAGTGAAGGTGTATATAAATGCCTAAATATTAAATGTGAACATAAATACATATAATATAAATAACATAAAAACCTCCAAGTGATTGTTGAGGGAATAAATATAAATAAAATTATCAAGAAATATAAAGTGAATCAAATCCATAGAAGTTCATGAAGTTCAAAAAAAGGATTATCTGTTTGTGACATCAAGTGATATTGATCCACCCGTGCACAATTTCTTAAATCAATACAGTTCACTCTCTTCAGATGTGGAAAAAACGTGATGTCCACCACCATGTGACAAAATGTTCTGCTTACCGGAACCCTGTGGTCCCCTATTACGGAGGACCCGGAGAAGCTTTATAATAAATCACAGCTCGGTTGCAATAACACTAAGGACCAATTGCACCACTAATCAGCATACTCCATGATGATAAGGGCCAAGTGGCAATGATGTGGCATGTAAAAAAACAAAATTGTCTCGATAGTGTAAAACCTTAGTGTTTATTAAAAAAAAATTAAGAACAAAGTACTGCACTTACAGTATTAAATGACAAATAAGCCTGAAGCCTGCTGTGCCGGCCAGACGCAAGCAGGCAGACCCATCCGTCTGGAAGTACGATGCAGTAGTGGGTGGTGACGTCAGCACGTCGCTTGCTCTTCCCTACGCGTTTCGTCCAGGGGCCTGTAAGCCTTCTAGAAATTATTTATCCAAATACCTTCTTAAATCATTATTCTACATAACCAAAGAGAAAGCCCAATATAAAAAAACTAAGCACCAAAACAAAACAGAAACACACTCAGGGCCAGATCCACAGCCAGCGGGCTTAACTTAAATCTTCCTATTTAAGTTACACCGCCGCAAAATTTCTACCTAAGTGCCCGATCCACAAAGCACTTACCTAGAAATTTTCGGCTGTGTAACTTAAATCTGTCCGGCGCAAGGCGTGCCCAATCTAATGGGGTGAGTCCAATTTAAATTAGGCGCGTTCCCACGCCGGACGTACTGCGCATGCTCCCGACGCGATTTTCCCGATGTGCTTTGCGCAAAGTCACGTTACGCCGAGTTTTGTGAATCGCGCCGGGTAAAAAAAGTTGCGTCGGGGAAAAAAAGAGATGCAGCGGGAAAAAAAATTGACAGCGTCGCGGGAAAGAAGGGTCTACTTTTATATGGTGTACTAACTTTACACTTTGTAAAAGTAGCCCTAATTTTGCGTTTGCAAACTAACAACTTACGGAGACTTCACGAAGGGAAACCGCTTCGTGGATCTCCGTAAGTGCTAATTTGCATACCCGACGCGGAATTTCGACGAGAAATGCCCCCAGCGGCGGCCGAGGTACTGCATCCTAAGATCCGACAGTGTAAAACTATTACACCTGCCGGATCTTAGGAATATTTATGCGTAACTGATTCTGTGAATCAGTCGCATAGATAGAAACAGGGATACGACGGCGTATCAGTAGATACGCCGGCGTATCCCTTTTGTGGATCTGGCCCTCAGTGCCTTGCCTTCTAAATCCCACATATATTTCACACAGCCAAAAGCAATATAATAACTGGCTGATCATCATTAATACTTACATACCCTCTAATATAGGACACACCATCCAGCCTCCCTCTCTTTTAAGACAATAATCTATTTAAAATGAATGTCGGAACTAAACCCCCTATTCCAATTTTTTTTCAAATTTGTTTGGGCAAATTCTATGTTAGGTAGATTAGCTTTTTTTTAGATATGGAATGATTTATTTGTGTTTTCAGTTCCTCCAAGGTGGGGGAATAGGGGGATAACCATTTTTGGGCAATTCATTTGTAGGCTTCAAATAACACTCGAGTGATAGGGACATATGTATTTCCTGGTAAAGTAGCCTCATCCAACATGTTCAATAAACATATTCCTTTGGACTACTGTTCTTTGGCCGGAACAACCACCATTGTTTGAAATTTAGTGTGTAATAAAATTGGGAAATGAGGGCCAGATCCTCAAAAGGGATACGCCGGCGTAACTGCTGTTACGCCGTCGTATTCCTGTTTCTAACTATGGAACTGATCCACAGAATCAGTTTCCCATAGTTAGGCAGAAGATCCGACATGTGTAAGGGACTTACACTGCCGGATCTTAGGATGCAGTACCGCATCCGCCGCTGGGGGCATTTTGTGTCGAAATGCCTCCTCGGGTATGCAAATTAGCACTTACGGAGATCCACGAAGCTTTTCAGCTTCGTTTTTTCTCCGTAAGTTTTAGTTTGCAAACGCAAAATTAGGGCTGCTTTTACGAAGTGTAAACTGTTTACACCATGTAAAAGCAGACCCTTCTGTCCAGCGACGCAATTTTTTTTTTGTTTTGAATTTTTTTTTTTTTCGCCGTATCTTTTTTTTTTTCGCCGCAACTTTATTGACCCGTCGCGATCCACAAAGCTCGGCGTAACGTAATTTCGCGCTATGCACGTCGGGAAAATGACGTCACGAGCATGCGCAGTACGGCCGGCGCGGGAGCGCGCCTAATTTAAATGGGAATCGCCCCCTTGCGCCGGCGGAATTTAAGTTACACAGCCAAAAATTTCTAGGTAAGTGCTTTGTGGATCGGGCACTTAGGTAGAAATTTTAAGGCAGTGTAACTTAAATGGGAAAATTTACGTTACGCCGGATCTTTGTGGATTACCCCCTAAGACTTTTCTTAGTATCACCACTCTGAAGTATAGAGACAATAGTGACCTGCTATATTGCAATGTATGTGCATGAGTTTGACTGGATGGCATGTCTTAACTGGAGGTACTGAAAAAACCTCTGATGTGGGAGATCAAATTTCCCACACAGTGGATCACATAATTTAAGAGAAACATTATATACAATTGTACCATATACCGTATCACTTTGTTATACCACATTTCAAAACCCTTCAACTTATTCAACTCCCCATATTCCCTATTACATTAAAACCCTGGTTTGCAAGTATAATTCATTCCAAAAAACATGCTTGTAATCCAAAGCACTTGTATATCAAAGCATTTTTTTTACAGGGTATAAAAGAGAAGAGAGGCACCTCTAAGTGTAGCAATAAGTTGCTAAATGTTGTAACTTCATTAAATGTAACCATATTACTACACTTAGAGGCTCCTCTCTTCTTTTTTATAATCAGTTGGGACATGACGCTACTCTTATATCCAGACATCGCTTGTATATCAAGGCAAAAATTATTAAAACATTTTGCTTGTCTTGCAAAACGCTCTCAAACCAAGTTACTCTCAAACCAAGGTTTTACTGTATACCATATGGAGGATGCTATCTTTTAAACTAACATGTGCTACAGAGTCACATCGTATGTCACAACATGCAATAAAATGCTTCCTGCCCCAATTTTCTTAAAGTGAAAAACAACAAGCTTTAAAGCATGGGCGCTCAACTTTTGGCCCTCCAGCTGTTGCGGAACTACCATCAGGCATTGCAAGCCACTTACAGTTACAAGCATGACTACCAAAGACAGAGGCATGTAGTTCCACAACATCTGGAGGGCCATAGGTTGAGCACCCATGCTCTAAAGCAGGGATATGCAATTAGCGGACCTTCAGCTGTTGCCAAACTACAAGTCCCATGAGGCATAGCGAGACTCTGACAGCATCAAGCATGACACCCAGAGGCAGAGGCATGATGGGACTTGTAGTTTGGCAACAGCTGGAGGTCCGCTAATTGCATATCCCTGCTCTAAAGTATCCTTTGGACTTTCTATTATATTGTTGCACAATATAAGCAAACTCATGTCAGCTGATCTTCAAATTGCACCCATGTTGTTGTTGCATAAACTGAATCTCTAATCTAATCAAACTGATTTCAACCAATCTCTGAATCACACTAGTTGTTATTTAGATTTTCCGTATACTGCCTTTTATGACCAGTGCATGGATTGTTTTATTGCTGGTTCATCATTGTACAATATGACATCAGTACTATTTTATCATATAAAGCAATATAATTTAGAGGTAATTTAAAGTGATTGTAAAGTCTTGTTTTTTTTTGTTTGTTTTTTAACCACTTCAATACAGGGCATTTTCACCCCCTTCCTGCCCAGACCAATTTTTAGTTTTCAGTGCTGTTGCACTTTGAATGACAATTGCGCGGTTATACAATACTGTACCCAAATGAAATCTTTATGTTTTTTCCCCCACAAATAGAGCTTTCGTTTGGTGGTATTTGATCACCTCTGCGATTTTAATTTTTTGCACTGTAAACAAAAGAAGAGCGACAGTTTTGAAAAAAAGCTATATTTTTTACTTTTTGATTGAATAAATACATTTAAAAAAAAAAAACATTTTTTTTCCTCAGTTTAGGCCGATATGTATTCTTCTACATGTTTTTGGTAAAAAAATATCACAATAAGCATATATTAAATTGGTTTGTGCAAAAGTTATAGCTTCTTTTTAGATTTATTGCATTTTTTTTTTTACTAGTAATGGCGGCGAACTGCGATTTTTATTGTGACCATGACATTGCGACGGACATATCGGACACATTTGACAATTTTTTTTGGACCATTCACATTTATACAGCAATTGGTGCTATAAAATTGCACTGATTGCTGTGTAAATGTGACTGGCAAGAAAGGGGTTAACAGTAGGGAGCGATCCATAGTGTATGTTCCCTTGGGAGTGATTCTAACTGTAGGGGGCGGGACTCACAAGAGGAGGAGACCGATTGGTGTTCCTTCTGTACTGGGAACACACATCGGTCTCCTCACTTCTGACAGGACGTGGACCTGTGTGTTTACACACACAGATCCACGGTCCTACCGTGACCACGGGCAATCGCGGGTGCCCAGCAGACATCGAGGCCGCCGGGCAAGCGCACCTAGTCCCGAGCGATGTGGCGGGTGCGCGCACACCCCCTAGGCCGGGAAGCCCAGGACTTCACATGACGTCCACCCAGGATGGGAGATCCCTCCTGTAGACGTCATTTGACTATGGACAGGTATTGAAGTGGTTAAATAACAAACATGTGTATACTTACCTGCTCTGTACAGTGGTTTTGCACAGAACAGCCCACATCCTCCTCTTTTCGGGTCCCTCTTCGCTGCTTCTGGCCCCTCCCTCCTGTCAAGTGACCCCACAGCAAGCATCTTGCTATGGAGGCACCTGAGCCGAGCTGCAGCTCCATGTGTTCTTTCAAACACAGAGCTGCGGTTATGCCCCGCTCCCTCTCTCCTGATTGTCTAACTGACTTTGATTGAAAGCAGCGGGAGCCAATGGTGCCCCTGCTGTGTCTCAGCCAATCAGGAGGGAGAGTCCCGGATGGCCGAGGGACTCATGGACATTGCTGGATAGAGATGGGCTCAGGTAAGTATTTGGGGGACTGAGGGTGGCTGCTACACACAGAAGGCTTTTTATCTTAATGCATAGAATGCATTAAGATAAAAAAAAACTTCTGCCTTTACAACCCCCTTAATTGTGTTATATTCTATGTGATTTATTTTTTCCATACCCCCTGAGTATTTACATACGCTATATAATTCCTTTCAGAAATGTATTTTTATTTATTGTTCTGCTCCCGCAATCTAAGCACTGAAAGTATGATCTCTATAACTGATCCAGTTGTGGTGAGATAGCTTAAAGCGTAACTCCACTTTTGTTGAGAAAATAACATTCCCCTCTGGGTGATCTATGTACATTGCAAGTATTATAACAACCTTTATTGCAGAGTCCTACCTTTTGTTATTCTTAAGAAATCCATGTGTGTTTGTCTGTGCCTCTGTACCGAGTGGGTCTAATGAGCATGGTTTCATAATTATCAGTCAGCTCTGGCTCCTGTGGGGCACTAATGAAGACATCTGCTGGGCCTGCATCTCTTTAGATGTGTTCCTATTGGAAATATCTCACCAAAAATGCATTTTTTGTTGCAGGGGGATGCCTGAAATTTGACTTGTATCCTAGTGCAGACTTCTGGGAAAATTGGTGAGCCAATCACACAAGCAGGAAATTATGGGCCAAATCTTCAAAGGAGATACGCAGGCGGAACTGCTGTTCAGCCTGCGTATCCCTGTGGCTATCTTTGGAAACGATCCTCAGAAGGATTTTTCCAAAGATAGTCAGAAGATCCGACATCTGTAATAGACTTACACTGTCGGATCTTAGGATGCAGTACCGCATCCGCCGCTGGGGGCATTTCGAGTCGAAATGCCGCTTTGCGTATGCAAATGAGTACTTAGGCAGATCCACAAAGCTTTTTAGCTTTGTGTTTTCTGCGTAAGTTACGTTTTGCATACGTAAAATTAGGGATGCTTTTACAAGGCCTAAACTGTTTAGACCTTGTAAAAACAAACCTTTTTTTCGATCGCCGCGTTTTTTTTTAAATTTCGAATTTTTTTTCCCGGCGCGAATTTTTTTTTTTACCCGACGCAACTTTATTGTCCCGTCGCGATCCACAAAGCCCGGCGTAAAGTACGTTCGCGCGATGCACGTCGGGAAAAATGACGTCACGCGCATGCGCCGAACGTCCGGCGCGGGAGCGCGCCTCATTTGAATAGGAATCGCCCCCTCGAGCAGACGACCGCCTTGCGACGGAGGCACTTAGGTTACACGGCGTGTAATTTCTAGGTAAGTGCTTTGTGGATCGGGCACTTAGGTAGAAATTTAACGCCTGTGTAACTTAACTGCTGAAAGTTAAGTTAGGCAGGTTTTTTGAGAATTTGGCCCTATGTTTCTGGAGGGCGTTCTGTATACATTCTGTGTACATAACAACTCCATGTAGCCATATTGCATTGCATTTATAGAAAATTACAGTGGCTGCAGATTGAAAAAGAAAGGTCATTTTTTATAACATTAAATTACAACATGACTTGTATCGCAATTGTACTACATGCTGTATAACATCCCCCAGCAATGGAGTGAAACAGGGACATAATTATTAAAGGCAAACAAACAGACCATGCATGTGTAACATGATAGTTATGGATACAGTGGGAAAAAGTTAGAATTTTGACAGGTTTTTATGTGTGGCTGCGACACTTAAGCCGGCCCTACATGGATCAAAATCCCACTGTTCAGCAGGGACTGGCTGAATTTCCATGTATGGGTAGGCTGGTTGTACACAAGCAGGGGCGGACTGACCATTCGGGCACACTGCCCGAGGGCCCCATGCCACTAGGGGGCCCCATCAAGGTTCCCAGCCTCAGTAAAACCAGGGACAGTATTTAAAAATCCTTTTTTTTTTTAAATCCCAAGATTATAGCTGCCCTGCCTCTCCAGTACCTTTTCAGTATGTGTGTGTGTCTTTTGCGTGTATGTACTGTATACTGTGTGTGTGTATATCGTGTGTCTGTCATTGTATACTGTATGTGTGTGTGTATACTGTGTGGTCCCATAATCTCCTGTTGCCCGGGGGCCCCATAATCTCCTATTGCCCGGGGGCCCCATGAGTTGCCAGTCTGCCCATGTACACAAGTTGATCTATCGATTGACTTGTGTACAACCAACCTGTTGGGTTATTCCACAATGATCAGTGCTGCTGGTTATAGCCAGCAACACTGATTATTGGGGTTGATTTACTAAAGGCAAACAGGCTGTGCACTTTGCAAGTGCAGTTGCTCCAGAGCATAGTAAATGAGGGAGAGCTCTGCTGACTTCCATTATCCAATTATATGCAAGCAATAATACTGTTTTTTTTTTTCCTTGTATGTGATTGGGTGTTCTTTGTAATGTGAAGCTTTACCTCATTTACTAAGCTCTGGAGCACCTGCACTTTCAAAAGTGCACAGTCTATTTGCCTTTTGTAAATCAACTCCATTGTATTTTGATGGCTGTGAAAGCTCCCAGCTGTCAGAATACAATAGCACAATAGGAAGAATTCCCTCAACCATAATTTATCGGGAGGGTGGGGGAATTGGAATACTTCAATGTATGGGCTGCCTTATACAAGAAATTAGAGGATTGATAGTCACTGGGACAGAAAGGCACATATAGAAATAAAACCATTGTCATGAATTCTATGTCTAACCATCTCTTACTGCACTTATAATAGTTTTTGCTCTGTGTCCCTGTTTGAGAGATATCTATCACTTTCTGTCCCAAAAAGAAATAAGGGGATATACCTTATATGTGACTGTCCTATGACATCCATACGACTTCAGTCATGCTGGCTATCCTTGGTATTAAGACCATTGCACAGAGCAGATAAGTATAACTTGTTTTTATTTTAGGGTAAAAATGTAACTTTAGAATAACTTTTTTAATGCGAAAGGAGTCCACTGCAAGCGTATATTTTGGATATTACTGGAGTTAAGATTTAAATCCTAAATCCTATCAGCCATGCCAGCTCACCTCTTTGAACTACAGAACACTCCCTCCTCATGCTATGAAACCAGACGTGAGCAGCATTGGATGACAATGCTGCTCCTCCAGATACAGTATAGTGAGTGAGCGTTGTCACTGGACATGTTTTACTGGCACTATGAAAACAATGGAAAACTTGATAAAAAAGCGTTTGTTACCCCAAAACGTAATATTCCTGATATGTGCCTGCGGCTACATGTACTTGTAAGATAAAGTATCCTATTCTCTTTGCATGCTTCCTTTATGGGAAATCCCTGGTGTTCTTGTCAGTTCCTCTGCTTGCCTATTAAAAACTGACCACATTAAGCAGGAGAGCACACCATAGTCAGTTCTCTAGCTATGCTGGGAACTCAGTGTACTATTCTCCAATAATCAGACTTGTTTTGACAAGTCCCCACTGCACAGCTATTCACATGCAAGCTCATTGTGCTGCTGCTTCTCCTTCCCCCAGCTCTTATGCAGCTGAGAACAGAGGGAATGTGATCACTTGCAACAAAAAGGGAAAACAGGTATTTATAATGTCTTTTTATATCTATACACAAATGTGTTGCCTTTCTATTCTATTTTAAAGTAATTGGGTTGTTTTACAACCACTTTGAAGTTTTTTTCAACTTCATCATTAAAACGGCCTTGCCTACACACGATCGTTTAAAAAAAAATGCTCTAGCAAAGCGCGGTGACCATAGGCGTGCGCACGGGGTGTGCCGGGTGTGCCTGGGCACACCCTAATCACCCCATGCTGTCTCAAGAGATCTGCTGCCTGTGAAACAGTTTTACAGGCAGCAAATCATAATTTCTGCCAGAGCTGTTAAGTGCATGAAACTGTCCTCTGATGTCACTGCAGGCAGGAAGAGAGACGAGCTGTCATGGTGATGTCGGGGTGGGCGGGACCGAACAGTTAAAAAAAAAAAACAATCAATGGGATGGCGGTCTGGGCGGGCCGCTACATTCCTTTGGCTCTGCCCCCTCTCTGAAGCATCTCAATCATTGGCTGGTGTTGAGGGAGCTTGGTCTCGCCCACCCCCGACATCGCGGCTGTTCTGTGACTTACAACTCAGCCGCGATGTCGGGGGTGGGCGGGACCAAGCTCCCTCAACACCAGCCAATGATTGAGATGCTTCAAAGAGGGGGCGGAGCCAGAGGAATGTACCGCCCCTCCCAGACCCATCCCATTGACTGTGTTTTTAACTGTTTCGGTCCCGCTCACCCCACATCCCCTCTGACTTTTGACAACTGGTTTCTCTCCCTGCATGCAGCCAGCGGCATCCCATCAACCCCAGCACTGCCACTGATCACCCCCCCCAGCACTGCCACTGATCACCCCCCCCAGCACTGCCACTGATCACCCCCCCCAGCACTGCCACTGATCACCCCCCAGCACTGCCACTGATCACCCCCCCCACAGCACTGCCACTGATCACCCTCCAGCACTGCCACTGATCACCCCCCCCCAGCACTGCCACTGATCATCCCCCCAGCACTGCCACTGATCACCCCCCAGCACTGCCACTGATCACCCCCCCACAGCACTGCCACTGATCACCCCCCCAGCACTGCCACTGATCACCCCCCCAGCACTGCCACTGATCACCCCCCCCAGCACTGCCACTGATCACCCCCTCCTCCAGCACTGCCACTGATCACCCCCCAGCACTGCCACTGATCACCCCCCCCAGCACTGCCACTGATCACCCCTCCAGCACTGCCACTGATCACCCCCCCCCAGCACTGCCACTGATCAACCCCCCAGCACTGCCACTGATCAACCCCCCAGCACTGCCACTGATCACCCCCCAGCACTGCCACTGATCACCCCCCCAGCACTGCCACTGATCACCCCCCCCCAGCACTGCCACTGATCACCCCCCCAGCACTGCCACTGATCACCCCCCCCAGCACTGCCACTGATCACCCTGCACTGCCACTGATCACCCCCCCAGCACTGCCACTGATCACCCCCCCCCCCAGCACTGCCACTGATCCCAACCCCCCACCACTGATCCCTTCCCCATCAACAATGCCACTTATTCTATCCCCCCCCCCAGCATTGCCACTGATCCCATCCTCCCAGCACTCCAACTGATCCCACCCACCCCCCCACCACTGCCACTCATCCCACCCCCCACCCCCAGTACTGCAACTAATCCCCTTACCCCTCCTCCCCCACCACAACCCCTACCACAGCTACTGATCCCATCCCCCCCAGCACTGCCACTGAACACCCCCCAGCACTGTCACTAATCACCCCCCCCCCCAGCACTGCCACTGATACCCCGCCACCCCTGTCACTCATCCCACTCCCCTTAGTGCTGCTAACCCCCCCAAAAAAGCAATGCCATTGAGCCCATCAACCCCCAGCACTGCCACTGATCACCCCTCAGCACTGCCTCTGAGCCCATACCCCAAGCACTGCCACTGATCACCCCCCCAGCACTGCCACTGATCACCCCTCAGTACTGCCTCTGAGCCCATACCCCCCAGTACTGCCACTGACAACCCCCCAGCACTGCCACTGATCACCGCCCCTCAGCACTGCCACTGAGCCCATCAACCACTCAGCACTGTCACTGATCACCCCTCAGCACTGCCTCTGAGCCCATTAACCCCCAGCACTGCCACTGATCCCCCCCTCTCAGCACTGCCAATGAGCCCATCAACCACTCAGCACTGTCACTCATCACCCCTCAGCACTTCCACTGAGCCCATCAACCCCCAGCACTGCCACTGATCACCCCCCCCCCCCAGCACTGCCACTGACCACCCCTCAGCAATGCCTCTGAGCCCATTAACCCCCAGCACTGCCACTGATCACCCCCCCCCCCCTCAGCACTGCCACTGAGCCCATCAACCACTCAGCACTGTCACTGATCACCCCTCAGCACTGCCACTGAGCCCATCAACCCCCAGCACTGCCACTGATCACTCCCCCCCCTCAGCATTGCCACTTAGCCCATCAACCCCCAGCACTGCCACTGACCACCCCTCAGCACTGCCTCTGAGCCCATTAACTCCCAGCACTGACACTGTTCACCCCTCAGCACTGCCACTGATCCCATTAACCCCCTGCACTGTCACTGATCACTCCCCTCCAGAACTACCACTGAACCCATTCCCCTACCCCCACCACCACTGCCAATTGATCCCATCTCTCCTCTCTCATCCCCACTTTCTCCTTCTGACCGGATCTGCCATAAGATGTGAAATGTATTGAAAGATTAAAAATTGTTTTAACACATTTCAAAATGTTTGTTTACATTTATTTAAAATAGTGTCTGTGTGTATGTATATATATATATATATATATATACACATTCACACACACACACGCCCGCGCGTGTGTGTTTGAGTTTTGGGGTGCACACCCTAATCCAATAGGCTGCGCACGCCTATGGCGGTGACGTACAACATGTATGACGTCACTATAAAGGGGAAGTTCCATTCGGATGGCGCCACCCTTTGGGCTGCTTTAGCTGATTTTGTGTTAGTAAAAGACGATTCGCGCTTTTCCGTCTGTTACAGCGTGATGAATGTGCTTACTCCATTACGAACGCTAGTTTTACCAGAACGAGCGCTACCGTCTCATAACTTGCTTCTGAGCATGCGCGGGTTTTTCACGTCGTTAAAGCCCACACACGATCATTTTTTACAACCCGAAAAACCACATTGTTTAAAACGTTGTGAACAAATAGAGCATGTTCGAAAAAAAATTGGGACGTTTTTCACAACCCGAAAAATGCTCTGAAGCCCACACACAATTGTTTTAGATTAAATTTTTAAAAAACTTCGTTTTTTACAACCCGAAAAATGATCGTGTGTACGCGGCATTACACTCTCGTGCTTGGCTCTAAACCACACAGACAGGTTTAGCTGATCTCCGCTATCCAGACGCAAACATGTAAATAGGATCTCTCCACATGTAAATAAAAAGTGCTCCAAATAGTGTAATATTGTAAAACCAGTTTAATAAAACGCTATGTGAAAAAACTTCAACCATTACACTCACATCACATCACTTCAAAGCCAGCAAATAAAATCACAGCAACAACTCTTGGAGAAAACGTCTGTAGTAGTCTATAGTGTGGTCACGGCGGACCCGAGGTGTACGGCTTGGATATCACTCTCACACGCTCCTCTAGCTCGAACCGTTACTCTCTGATCTGGTATACAGTGTGAAGTGCTTACAGATGGTTGCCGTTTAGCCACGCCCCCAACATGTTTCATCATACAGACTTATTCATGAGAAACGGCGTGACAACCCATCCTCTTATACCCCCCACGTGAACCACTGGCGGAGACTATTTAACGGTGCATGCGTTCACCTCGTGTCTACGTGTCCACAATATTCCGAACACCACGTCAGTGCAAAATGGAACATAGATCCTTTCACAAGGACCTACCATATTCACATAAAAAGTACTCTATTTTCATTTAGCTTAGACATAATATAACATGTGATATTGCAAATCAGCACCAAGCTATGCTGTACCACGTATATTTGAATAATGATAGATAATTATTAACATATTTTGCTAAACTCATTCTAATAAACCTAATACATTACATATCAAAAGAACGAATGACTGGTGATAATACGTTAGTATTTATGAGCACTATAAATACATAATAAAATTTATAAAACCATATAAAAAATAATATAAAAAGGATATAAGAAGAAACTATTCTAGAAAGATAGGGCAACAATTTAATAACTATTCAGCCACTGGTAGGCTGTCTTAGCGAGTTGTCCCATTTATTAATTGCCTCATATATTATGCAAACCATATTGTTTCATATGCAAAACATGTGCTTACCATAAGTTGTGCTCCTATAGTCAAAACCTCTGAACCGCTCTTCGTTTTGTAAGCAAAATATGTGCTCACCATAAGATGCGCTCCCACAGTCAAAAACCCAGAACCACTCCCCATATAATTAAAGTGGGGGTTCACCCTTAAACAATTATCTAACATTACATCCAGCATACTAACGACATGTACAGTATGCTGGTATTTTTTTTCCGCCGTACATACCGGTATATTGTTATTTACCTCCTGGCTTCCGGGTTCTGATTCCCGCGGGACTGGGTCGTTCCTATTGAGAGGTTAGATGATTGACGTCTGGTGAAAAACTTCCCATGGCGCATAAGGCACGTCACCAGTTTTCCGTAAATAGCCGACCTGCGAGTCGGCTCTATACGGCGCTATACGGTGCCTGCGCCCGCCGTGTAGAGCTGACTGTGCAGGCGCCATATAGAGCCGACTCGCAGGTCGGCTATTTACGGAAAACTGGTGACGCGCCTTATGCGCCATGGGAAGTTTTTCACCAGACGTCAATCATCTAACCTCTCAATAGGAACGCCCAGTCCCGCGGGAATCAGAACCCGGAAGCCGGGGGGAAAATAACAATATAACGGTATGTACGGCGGAAAAAAAAATACCAGCATACTATACATGTCGTTAGTATGCTGGATGTAATGTTAGATAATTGTTTTAGGGTGAACCTCCACTTTAAATATTAAAATTCACTTCATAGACTTAAAGATCAAAGTAATCAGAAATTATTGATAAAACAATTGAGGTATACCTCAATACTCAAGCCCCTAGGGAAGAGGCATTTTAATAGAAAAATCCAACGAGTTTCTCTTTGAGATAAATCTCGTACTCTAGTCTATTTGAACCCCTCCAAGAGGGAAACAGGCAATCAATCCCACAAAATTGTAATAACGTGTGATCTTGATTGTGCTTTTCTTTAAAGTGTAGGGAGACACTATGATATTTGAACCCCTTTTTTATATTAGCTAGGTGCTCAGCTACTCGTATTTTTAAATGTCGTTTTGTCCTCCCTACATAAAATAATCCACAAGGGCACCATAGTAGATACACTACATGTGAGAAATTGTATGTAACAAACTCATTTATTTCAAATGTTTCCTAATCCTATTTACATGCTTGTGGCTGGATAGCAGAGATCAGCTAAACCTGTCTGTGTGGTTTAACTACTTGCCGACCAGCTGCCGCAGTTATACGGCGGCAGGTCGGCTCGGCTGCACGAGATCACGTAGCTATACGTCATCTCGCTATGCAGCCAATAGTGGCGCATGCGCACCCCCCGCTCGCCCCTGCTCCCGACGCGCGTGCCGGGCGGTCGCGATCATTGCTGGGCACCCGCGATCGCTCGTTACAGAGCGAGAACCGGGAGCTGTGTGTGTAAACACACAGCTCCCGGTCCTGTCAGGGGGAGAAATGACTGTTCGCTTTTCATACAATGTATGAACAGCGATCTGTCATTTCCCCAAGTCAGTCCCACCCCCCCTTCAGTTAGAACATACCTAGGGAACATACTTAACCCCTTCCTCGTCCCCTAGTGTTAACCCCTTCCCCGCCAGTGGCATTTTTATAGTAATCAATGCATTTTTATAGCAGTGATCGCTATAAAAATGCCAATGGTCCCAAAAATGTGTCAAAAGTGTCCGAAGTGTCCGCCATAAGGTCGCAGTACCGATAAAAATCGCTGATCGCCGCCATTACTAGTAAAAAAAAATATTAATAAAAATGCTATAAAACTATGCCCTATTTTGTAGACGCTATAACTTTTGCGCAAACCAATCAATAAACGCTTATTGCGATTTTTTTTTACGGAAAATATGTAGAAGAATATGTATCAGCCTAAACTGAGGAAAAAAATTGTTTTTTGTTTTGGGGATATTTATTACAGCAAAAAGTGAAAAATTGTCATTTTTTTTTCAAAATTGTCGCTCTATTTTTGTTTATAGCGCAAAAAAAACCCCGCAGAGGTGATCAAATACCACCAAAAGAAAGCTCTATTTGTGGGGAAAAAAGGACGCCAATATTATTTGGGAGCCACGTCGCAGGACCGCGCAATTGTCAGTTAAAGTGACGCAGTGCCCAATCGCAAAAAGTGGCCCGGTCATTGACCAGCAATATGGTCCGGGCCTGAAGTGGTTAAAGCGATTTTGCAAAGCACGAGAGTGTAAGGCATAAATATCTGGTAAGTGTGTCATCCAAAGGGAGCTGAATCACTGCCACTGAGTGGTGTGGTGGAAGATCAGAAAATTTTACACTGGATCAACCTTCTTTTTGGATAAATTTCATTATGCTTATGAACTTTTTATTGAATGTAGTTTATTTCACTTGTCACAGGGTGATATTGTTACACTGATCATTTATCACATTGTCATCATCTTTATAGCGAGTGAGTGAGTGAGTGAAAAACTTATATAGCGCAGCACATGCGAACTAAATCGCCTCTGGGCGCAAGTTGTTCCTGTCTCTCTCGATATCAAAAGAGATGAGTTTTGATCTGTCTTCTGAAGGCCAAGTGGTTCTCCTCCAACCGAAAGGCATAGTCTGGGACCCTGGAACGCAAATCTTCTTTCTCCTTTGGATTTGTATTTGGCTTTGGGTATCTGGAGCAGATTTTGGTCAGTGGATCGCAGAACGCGATTGGGGTTGTAAGTTTTTATTTTTTCGCATAGATATTGAGGGGCCCTTCCATGGATGCACTTATGCGTCAGACAGAGTGCTTTAAAAGCAATTCTGTTTTTTACAGGCAACCAGTGAAGGGCTCTCGGCGAAGGTGAGATAGATTCCCATGGTTTTATCCCAGTTGCAAGTCTGGCGGCCGTATTTTGAACGACTATTGTAATATATATATACGAATATTTTTATACTTTATTTTATTATTTGACCTGCTTACTGCTGCTACAAACCCCCTTGGGGGAATTTTTCCTACATTTTTTTTTTTACCTCTCCAATATGTGTCTTTGCCATTGTTGCATGATGCTCTCTTATTCTAGTATCCTCTGATTGGCCCTCCATTTTGGCCAATAGGAAAGGAACAGAGCGGGCAGGAAACTGGGCGGGGAACCTGGTGAGAGCCAACGTATCTTCTCCCTGACAGGAGAAAGGGGGGCGAGCAGGGGAAACCTCTTGCCTTTCCTCTGACACAACATTCTTTGCTGGACTGGGAGGAAAACCTCACACTACACTGATGGGGGATCTTGACAGCACCATAGTGATGCCAATGTGCTGAATGTAACAGTGCCAATCCGATCCCTGATCTGGGGGGGGGGGCACTTGACCCCCCCTTACGGACGTCCATGACCAAATGCCATGTTATCCCCAATGCTTAGATGAATGGTCATACATTTACCTTTTCTATCTTGAAAATGATTAGCTCAGAAATGGTTGTCCCATATGCCACCAACTTTTCTTCAATGGCATAATGTAGTTCAAAAAAACTCTTGAAAGAGAAAAATGTGTGTACAAAAATTCTATAAAAAATATGGCCCCCCTGCTTGCTGTTTATCTGTTGCAGGTTTATTCTGTAACCTAATTTTATGACTTTTTATTTGTGGTACTACTCGCCCAGATGTGTTTCTGTAGCTTTCTTTTCTGTTTATTTTCCTGTAATGCTGTAATATACAGCTTGATCTTGTGTACTGGCAGTTGGAGTTGAATTGACATAATTTGTTAATTATCTTCATTATGAGATATGTTAATGGAACATACCGCTTTGTCTTTATTTATTTTTTTCTGCTTCTCTTTTCTTTCTTTTCTTTGGTATTGTTGTTTTTTATTTTAAATGCAAAAAAATATATATATATTACATATTCTGAACCCATACTTCATAGTGCCAAACACAATCTGTAGTCTCCATCATGAAGAGGGTCAAAGACCATTACAGTGTAATTTATAACAGCGACATGCACTTAGCACACAGTAATTAAAGCCACATCCGTCCTAACCATAGGATACAAAGTTCACTGCGAGCGCTGTATGTGTAAGCAAGAGGTTAAACTTGAGTCTTGATGTTACATTAATAATACTCTCATATTAGAGGAGCAAGATATATCATTATATAGTCCAAGGCAATTGATACCTTTTTGTTTAAAGAAAAATGTTTTTATGAAAAATGTAGCCAAATTATTTCAGCCACCGTCTGCATAGTAAATATCAACTGGTTATTTTAATATTAACTTGAACTTCTCTTTGTATGAAATGCTATTTTCTGGCGAGCGCGAGCTACACTATGCCGGTCTTAATTTTTTTATCCCCGTACTCACGGTTATATCGTACCTAGACGATTCCGTCTGCCGCGGGGAATGGGCGTTCCTAGCAAGAGGGAGGGTGATTGACGGCCGGCTCTGGCACGTCACGCTCCCTGAAGACAGCCGGAGTAGGTCTCGGCTCTTCACGGCGCCTGCGCACAGGCTATGCGCAGGCGCCGTGAAGAGCCAAGCCTATTTCGGCTATTTCCGGAGATGCGTGACGTGCCACGGCCGGCCGTCAATCACCTTCCCTGTCCATAGGAACGCCCATTCCCCGGAATCTTCTATGTACGCTATAACAGTGAGTACGGGGGAAAAAAAATAAGACCGGCATAGTGTAGCTCGCGCTACTATGCCGGATTTAATGCTAGAGGGAAATTTTTTTTTTTTTTTTTTTTTTTTTTTTTTTTAGGGTGAACCCCCGCTTTAAGCTAGTGCATTGTTGGTTCACTTACCTTTTCCTTCGATTTCCCTTCTAAATGTTTTTTTTCTTTGTCTGAATTTCTCATTTCCTGTTTCTCCTCAGTAAGCTTGCCCCCATCATCCGAGCGGTGGAAAGTCAGCCAGAACAGCTTACTGAACACCTTACTGAGGAGGAATAGGAAGTGAGAAATCCAGACAAAGAAACGAGCGCTGTAAATACTGAATATCAGCTGTCTTTAGGCTGGTCACGTGACTCGCGGACGCTTTTCAGCTCTGATGGATGGCTTCTGCGGAGGAGGCGAGTGGCCACGTGATCTCCCTCTGATGTCAGAGGGAGATCACAGCCCCTCTCACAGAAGACATCTATTAGAAGCTGGAAAGCGGCCGCGAGTGATGTGACCAGCCTGAAGACAGCTGAAACTCAGTATTTACAGCGCTTGTTTTTAAATACAACTTAGAAATTGTGCTATGCCAACCTCTAATAGAGGGGCTGGCATAGTCTTTAATAATGTCTTAACAACCACTTCAACAACCACTTTAAATTTGCAGCTGATTGAGTGGAAATATTTTGTACTCATCACTGAGAAAAATGCTTTTTAGTATCATTTTAGGTTTCAACATTATTTCTTTGAATTGCAGTGAGTAGATAACAATTATCACACATATCTTACTGCTGACAAGCTTCCTTCCTTGATGACCTAGGACAAGGAGTATACTAAGATACTAGCTGATATGGTACCTAATTAATATTTTAACCCCTTTTATTGTCCCAGGATCACACCATACGGGCCGCACTCTGGAGACCCACCGGACATAGCTGATGACAGATAACTGTACTGGCCTGCTGTCAGTAACAGGTGATCACTGCGGCCAATCGCAGCAGATCACATGACAATTGTACACATGGAATAGGTTTGTTTCATGTGTACTCTTGTGATTGGTCACAGTGTTTACATTGGTCCTGACATGGTCATTCACAGCACATCTGTACCTTTTTTTCGTTTTGGCCAATCACAGCTAATCACAATGGTAAACACTGAATGAATAGTTTTCATTCAGAAAAAAATGGTTGCTTATAACTGTGAAATTTTTCAGCCAACTTTCACCAAATCACATGGTTTTTCAGCTCTTTTCCCGCCACCCTTTGGGCAACTTCTGCTATTGTTGGCTGATGTTTAGCATTGGTTCTGAGCATGCGTGTTTGTACTTTGGATTTTGGTTCGATGGATTTGTGTACACCCGATTGGATTAGCCGACGTAGGATATTTGTTGCCGGAAGGTCTGAGAGCATTCACAGAGAACATTTGTTCGTTGAAAAAACTGAAAAAAAATTCAGATGGAGCATACACATGGTCGGATTGTCCGATCAAACACGTCCATTGGACAATTGTTGTCAAAATCCTATCGTGTGTATGGGCCTATAGTGTGTAACAAAAAAAAATCTTATCACCTCTTCAGAGTAGTACAGTGTTACTATGGTAACACTGTATTGTTCTGGTCACTGTATGTAAAAAAACAAACACATTTATAAAAAAAAAAAATATAGAAAAATTGAAAAAAGACAAAAAAATTATAATTTTTTTACATACTGTCACCAGTCAGTGTCTCTGATCATCACCGCACCAGTTATATTACGATTCTGTACTGCACTGGTGACAATATATATAAAGGAAAAATAATTATTGTGAATAAAACTTTTTTTATTATTACTTCTTCTTTCTCCTAAAAATTTGGACAAAAAAATTACAAATTCAAAAAACTCACTATGCCTCTTACTAAATACCCTGGACTGTTTACTTTCCAAAAATGGGTCATTTGGGAGATATTTGTACTGTCCTGGCATTTTTGGGCCTCAAGAAATGAGATAGATCGTCAATCCATCAGAATTGATTGATTTTCAGATAAATATACCATAGTTTGTGGCATGTGATTTGGGTTATTAGGGTTATTTATTTCACCAAAGAAATGTAGCATTATACATTTTGGCCTAAAGTTATGAAGAAAAATGTTTTATTTGCAAAATGTTATATCAAAGAAACACTGTTTTTTTTCAGATTTTCAGTCTTTTTTGTTTATTGAGCAAAATAAATAAAAGAAATCCAGCTATGATTAAATACCACTGAGAGAAAGCTCTATTTATGTGGAAAAAAAATGTCATATGGGTAATGTTGCATGACTGGGCAATAGTCAAAGTGTGACAACGATGAAAATTGGCCTGGGCAGGAAGGGGTTAAAAGTGTCCGGTATTGAATCAGTTGAGGACTATATGTGGACACAGACCCATTGTTAAAGTGGAACTTTCTGATAATCTATTAGGATTTCACTTTAAATACCTTGCTATGTTCATTTATGGACCATGCCTCGTAGCAACAAAGAAGCCTTTTGTATATTGAAGTATGAAACCTGACTTTATTCATGTAATATCTAAAACATGCATAGAAAAACCCTTTGAATCTGTATATTGATGGGAACTGACATGGCTACAAACAGGACCAGATAATGCACAAGGCAATCTAGGCAGCCTAGGGCCCAGTGGGTGTCTGGGGGCTGATATTATCAGCTGGCTTTTCTATGTCCAGCAGTCTATGGCAGGCTAAGGCTGGATAGGGCTAGATGCTGTACCAAGTGATACTGGCATTTAGGGGCACATGTGTTTGAGGACAAAGGTCTGGAATGCAGAAGACTCATGTGTTAAGCCAGCGTTGTCCTGCTGCGATCCACTGTTTTGGTGTCATAGCCGTTGTTCTCCTCCACCATCTTGGAGTTCTCAACTGGCTGCCCATTCCAGGTTCAGGCAGCCTAGCCTCTGAGGACGTGTGATACAACTCTGGCTGCTCTGTGTATTGTCTCCAGTGATTTATGACAGAGATATCACAGGAACCTGCAGGAGCCGGATACGTCATTCTTGCCTAGTTCAGAATGGCAGCAGGGAGTCAAGCCACTGAAAAAAAAAATGAAAAGAAACAAGAAATGGCCCCCAAACAAAAAACGCTATTAATAATGTTGGGTAGGAGGAGGGGGGGGGGGTAGAGTTCTGCTTTGATTACTTCACACTACAATCAGCAAGAGAGCTTAGGGATGGCTTGTTTTAAAGCTCTTTTATTGGTTGTTATTAATAAGCAAATAATGTAATGTCCATAGTCTGGATACGGGTGCACTTTAATGCACAGGAATGCCAAGACACAGACACAGTCACATGCAATGAAGTGCATTGCTATTTATTTAGGAGGAATTTAGGCCAAAATGTAGATTTTTCAAGGTACTGCTTATTCACAACGAATATTTATCAATGTTTCACATAGGATAACAATTCGTCACTTTTTTGAGCTGTGATACACTTAAATAGAAATGTAAAAGATCCACTTTAATGACTTACCTAACGTCAGAGTGACAATAAACAGATTTAAAGTGATTCTAAAGAAAAAAAAATAACAAACATGTTATACTTACCTTTGTGCAATGGTTTTACACAGAGAAGGACCGATCCTCCTCTTCTGGGGGCCCCAGACTTGTGGTTACTCCCCCCACCAAGTGCCCTCATAGCAAGCTGCTTGTTATGGGGGTACTCAGGCTGGCTCGCTCCTGAGTTGTGCTGTGTGGGTCTATTGACACACACAGCCTCCCACTCTCACTGGCTGTGATTGACAGCAACAGGAGCCAAAGGCTCTCGGTAAGGAGAGAGAAAGCGCACTTGTGCACATTGTTGGATTGAGATCGGTCTCAGATAAACATAAGGGGGGCTGTGGGGGGGGGGAGGCTGAAGACAGATGTTTTTTTAACTTAATGCATAAAAACCTTGGACCTTTAGAACCATTATAAGGCTACTAGTTACCATATAAATGAGCCTCTATTATGTATTTAATCTTATATACTCTTAACAGCTTTACCTTGTACAAAGCACACATATTGAAAAAGGTACAAAGTGGTAATTTTGTCACTTTTGTATTGTTTGGAATACAACGTGACATAAGGTTATTATCCCCATTACCTGACAGTAGCCCATCACCCTCCACTTGTTACCCTCAGAGTCATCTTGCTTTTACAATTGCAGCTGTTATTTCACCCATGAATTATTGCAAGAGAACCTAAATAGTCAATATTCTGTACAACCACAGATATTTCGTTTGTACGTGTCCATCGGTATAACGTGTATGTATATATTCCAATTTAAAGGGGAGTAATATCCTCAAAGCCTGCATTGTCCACTCCTCCAGAAATATGTACGTTTTCGCAACGAGTTCCATTTTCATTTGTTTCTGCAGGTTTCATCTTGTCTTCAGCTTCATCAGGTTCTTCAGCTTCAGATACTTTTTTCTTTCTGTAGAAAATTGAAAATAAATATTTTACTCAAACACATTTACAAATAAAATGCATCAAGTAACGGCTATCTATCTATCTAGTAAAACTTTGGACAGAGGGGTCGCGGTGGACGTGGTATACTTGGATTTTGCAAAAACGTTCGTTACAGTTCCCCACACGTGGCAAATGTGTAAGGTAAAGTATATAGGCTTGGAAATATCAGTTTGTAAATGGATAGAAAAAGACAGAATTCAGAAAGTAGCGGTTAATGATTCTTACTCTGAATGGTCTAAGGTTATCAGTGGTGTACCCCAAGGTTCAGTGCTGGGACCCTTACTTTTTTAATATCTTTAAATGATATTGGGTCTGGGATCAAAAGTAACATTTCAGTCTTTGCAGATGACACCAAGCTATGCAGTGGAATAATGTCCTTACAGGATGTCTCCAATTTACAAGCCGACCTCAATGCACTATCTAATTGGGCAACTAAGTGGCAGATGAGGTTTAATGTTGATAAATGTAAAGTTATGCACTTGGGGGCTAAGAATATGCATGCATCATACTAGGGGGAGTACAACTGGGGGGATCCATAGTGGAGAAGGATCTGGGGGTTTTGGGAGATCATAATACAATAATGGCATGCAATGCCAAGCTGCGGTTTCCAAAGCGAGCAAAGTCCTTTCTTGTATTAAGAGAGGTATGGACTCCAGAGACAGAGATATAATTTTGCCCCTGTACAAATCATTAGTAAGACCTCATCTAGAATATGCAGTTCAGCGTTCTGGAGCGAGATCTTGACAATGATAGCAAATGTGACATCTGTAAGGTTGGAACAAGAAGTAGAGATCTGTCTCTTGGGACTAATAGAGGGTAATGCTATTTCAAAAGAAAGGAAAACGCAGATAGGCCTGCTACTATTCTATGCCAGGAAAGTAATAGTGCTAAATTGGAAAAAAACAGAGGCCCCATCAATAGCACAGTGGAAAAATTTAGTAAATAGCAACCTGATATTATATAGAGAGACATATTGTAATAGAGGACATGGGGAGAAATATAGAAGAATATGGGCAAACTGGATAGAGAACCCTATAACAGCGTCAGGATGAGGGGAGAATTGGGGAGATAATCACACCATTGGGAGAGGGGGGGGAGGGAGGAAGAAGAATGAATGGCATTGGATGAAAGGATATTGTATGAATGTTTTGGGAATAAGGTCAATGTTAATGTCATTGGAGTTTTAGTAAAGTAAAATATGAATGTAATTTATGTGTGTGATCTTATTTCTTTGTATGGATAAAAAAAGAAAATTTAAATAAAGAGATTTATAAAAAAAAAAGAATATGCAGTTCAGTTTTGGGCTCCAGTTCTCAAAAAGGATATCGGGGAACTGGAGAAAGTGCAGAGAAGGGCAACCAAACTGATAAGAGGCATGGAGGAACTCAGCTACGAGGAAAGATTAAAGGAACTGAATTTATTCACTCTTGAGAAGAGAAGAATAAGGGGGGGATATGATTAACATTTACAAATATATAAGGGGTCCATATAGTGAACTTGGTGTTGAGTTATTCACTTTACATTCAACACAGATGACACGGGGCACTCTTTACGTCTAGAGGAAAAGAGATTTCATCTCCAAATACGGAAAGGTTTATTCACAGTAAGAGCTGTCAAAATGTGGAATAGACTCCCTGCATAGGTGGTTCTGGCCAGCTCAGTAGATTGCTTTAAGAAAGGCCTGGATTCTTTTCCAAATCTACATAATATAACTGGGTACTAACATTTATAGGTAAAGTTGATCCGGGGAAAATCCGATTGACTCTCGGGGGATCAGGAAGGAATTTTTTCCCCTGCTGTAGCAAATTGGATCATGCTCTGCTGGGGTGTTTCGCCTTCCTCTGGATCAACTGTGGGTATAGAATTGGGTATATGGGATTGTATGATATTATATATATTTTTTTTATGGTTGAACTAGATGGACTTGTGTCTTTTTTCAACCTGACTAACTATGTAACTATGTAACTATCTATCGTGTGGGAACATGGAATAATATAGTCAGAAGAGAACTCCTTCAACACACACACATGCACCTGTCAAAAAGTTATGTTTTATTTCTTTCACTAATGCCCTGTACACACGATCACTTTTTGTGATGAAATAAAATGACATTTTTAAAAATGTCATTTAAAATGATCGTGTGTGGGCAAAATGTAATTTTATGTCTTCTGAAAAATGACAATTTTTTTTTTCGAAAATGCTTGAATTTTTTATGTCATTTTTTAAAATGACATTTTTTGTGTCATAAAAAATGATCGTGTGTGGGAAAAAATGAAGTTTTAAACCCGCACATGCCCAGAAGCAAGTTATGAGACGGGAGCGCTCGTTCTGGTAAAACTACCATTCATAATGGAGTAAGCACATTCATCACACTGTAACAGACAAAAAAGCACAAATCGTCTTTTACTAACAAGTAACCAGCTAAAAGCAGCCTCAAGACGAATAGAACTTCCCCTTAAGAGTGCTGTCACTTTGATCATCATTTTTCAAAAACGATGGTGTGTGGGCAACATCATTTTTAATGATGAAGTTGGAAAAATTTCATTTTTTTTCATGACAAAAAGTGATCGTGTGTACAGGGCATAATACTTATTTATCATACACTAAATAATGAGATGTCCACAGTGCACAGTGAAATCAGACTTTTCAGCTCTAAAGCAAAGCTGCCCTGGATCATGACCAATAACAAACAATTTGCTTTCTCAATGCGGTTGGTTTACTAAAGCCAAATAGAGCGTTTTGGCTTTGCAAGAGAATTTTCCCCAGAGCTTACTGGATAAGCTGAAGTTTTATTAACTGTTAACTGTATTTTTGGTTGCACATTATTGCAAGATGGAAGTCAGGAGAGCTTCACCTCATTCCCTAAGCTCTGGGGTGACTTCTCTTGTAAAGAGTAACTCCCCTTACAAGGTTAACAGCCTATTTGCCTTTAGTAAATCCACCTCAATGACAAAATAGAAAATTTCTAGAAGGTATGGTTCTAATGACTCGCCGTGGGACCTCAAATCCATTCTGAAAATACACTGGAACAAAGCTAATCCTATCTAATCAAACTAATACTTGTGAAACAAAGAAACTATGTCCCTATATAAAATATAAAAAAACAAAACATACATACTAGTCCATAGAGTCCATCGTTGTCTTCTTTGCAGACAAAGTTCTCCCTTCACCATTCTTCTCTCAGGTCACCATCTTGAATCGAGATCTGACACATGCAAAGACATGTCATGGGGAGATGTGTCTGAGCATGCACCAAATCTTCCTGGTATGTGCAGAAACAGCTTGGGTCTCTGCCAGTAATGTGAGAGACCCCATAGCGTGTCTGAGCATCTCCTAGGATGTGCAACTTAGGCGGGCCATAGACAGTTCAAACCTCGGCCAGTTCAGCAGGAATCCGGCTGAGATTTGAACCATGTATGGGCAGGCTGAATGTACCAAATTGATTGATCGATCAACTTGGGTACAACCAGCCTGACAAATTTTACATGCGATTATCGCTAGCAGATGGTATAGCCCCAAGCAATAATCACTGTCTTGTCCAGGCAGGGACAGCTTCAACCACCCCGCCTGAAGAATACAATGGCTCTGTAGGAGGAATTCCCCTGCCAACACTGTCTGTGTTGATGGGGGGAATCAAGCAAATATGTTTCCTTTCGCTTCATGTATGGCCTGCCTGCCTTTGTCTTTGCATTGCCTTTAGGTGGCAATGCACAGGATCGCATCCATGCACAGACAGACTGTAAGTGATACTAAAGTCTTGTGTTTTTTTTGTTTAAAAATAAGAAACATGTTATACTTACCTGCTCTGTGCAGTGGTTTTGAACAGAGCAGCCCAAATGCCCAAATCCTCGTCTACTTGGGTTCCTTGCCACCTCCCCTGGCCCCTCCCTCCTGCCAAGTGCCCCCTGCAGCAAGCAGATTGCTATGGGGGCATCCAAGCTGAGCTGCTGTTCTATGTGTACATTCAGACACGGAGCCGTGACTTCACTCCACCCTCTCTCTCACCTCATTGGCTTACTGACTTTTATTGACAGCAGCGTAAGCCAATGGCGGCTGCTTTGTGTCTCAGCCAATCAGGAGGGAGAGTCCTTCGACAGCCAAAACTCTTGTGCAACATTGCTGGATCGAAATGGAGCTTAGTTACATATTAGGGGGGCTACTGCACAGATAAAAAACCTTCTGATTTTAGAACCCCTTTAAGAAAAGGAATGAAATTCAGCTTTAGGCTGGATTTACACATGTGCGGTGCAAACAGCTTCGCAGAGAAAAAGCAGCTGTTCAGCGATGCCTCTCCGTTGTATCTGCGGATCAGCTGGGCAGGGAGAGGGGGAAGGTGTAGTGAGGAGGGGGAGAGAATGCCTGTTCACAACAAAACGCATCTGCGAATCAGATGCGTTCCCATAGAAGAATATGTGCCTACAATTCGCACCGCACTGCCTAGAAAATGCACACGTTTTTTGGGCAAAGCGGATTGCGAATGCAATGCACATATGTGAACCAGACTGATTGAAACTAATAGATTTTAAAATAAGCCGCATCCAATTTGCATAGGTGTAAACCCAGCCTTAATGTCTTTAGGAATGTAATGACATGTTACTACATAGAAGCTACTTACTAACACCAACTTTGTATTTCCTAAAACATATATTGAATCTCTTATAAATAGATACTATAGGTTAGTTACATGTTTTTTTGTAAACCCCTTTTGAAATCCAGTAAAAAGTATTGCAACAGAAAGCACAAACACATGCATGTGTTCATACAGTAGGTAAATAGTTTAAGTGGGAAGATTAAGTTAGCAAATATTAATGGCAAATATACTTCATAAATCAGCTGAATGAATTTGTTAGCAAATCTGAAATGAATGTCCTTATAAACAGACTCTAAAGTAAAAAAAAAAAGCTTTAATATCATCATTATTTTGCCTTGAACCTTGTACAAATTGTTCAGAAAGACGTTGTTCCATGTGCACTGAAATCACTAGATAAGAAAGTCAAAGATCATGAATAATGCATATCTCAGGTGTTTATGACACAGTTAGTGGTAATTCCTACACTCGGAAATCATTAACCCTAATAACATTTTATTGTGTTTTCTGAACTTGGAATGGTGTGTGTCACTGAAAGAAATTATGATGACCTATAGCTATTAAATGGCAATTATGCACCCAGCATGACTTTTTTTTGTTAATTACAGGAGAATTTTTTTATTTATAACTAGAAACCAACTCTATCACTTCTCAGAACAATACCCTATACTGATTACGAACTATGAATAAACTAAAGATTTAAATCTGTGGTTAGAAAAAATACTGTAGCATTTTTTCGAGTACACAAGCTCATGGAGAATAACTAGATCCCAAGCAACATTTTTGTTGCACTGTGAGTGAATGAATAACTTGTATAGCGCTACAAATGCGAACTGAATCGCCTCAAGGCGCTTTGCATCCAGTGACGTCCTAATCCTTCAGAATAGGTGGGTCTTAAGTTTTTTCCTGAAGGCCCGATGGTTTTCCTCCATGCTGATGTCCGTGGGTAGAGCGTTCCATAGCCGTGGTCCTTGGACTGCAAATCTATGCTCTCCCTTCGATTTGTAGTGGGACTTGGGGGTGTGGAGAAGGTTTTGGTTGGTTGATCGGATCGCGCGATTGGGGGTGTAGTGTTTTATTTTCTCGCATAAGTATTGAAGAGCGTTTCCTTGTGTGCACTTGTGGGTGAGACAGAGGGTCTTGAATGTGATCCGATCCTTTACGGTTAGCCAATGAAGTGTCCTCAGTAAAGGGGTGATGGATTCCCAGGGTTTTTTCCCTGTTACCAGTCTTGCTGTCGTGTTCTGGACGACTTGTAGGTGTGAAATCTGGTATTTAGGTAGTCCTATCCTATGTAGAGGGAGTTTGCGTAGTCGAGTCGGGAATTGATGATTGTTCCAACTACTACTGCTATTTCCTCTTCTGGGATGAAGGGGACGAGTCTACGCAGCAGGCGGAGGAGATTGTGCGATCCGCTGACTACTGATCCTATTTGTGCATCCATCAACATCTCCGAATCAAAGATGACTCCGAGACTTTTGACTTTGGTGCTCGGGGTAATGGTTTGTCCAAGGATGGTGGGTGGTGTCCATGAAGTCTTAGCTTTTGTCTTTCGGTTTGCATGGAGGAGAAGAAGTTCTGTTTTGGATCCATTGAGTTTAAGGGAGCTCTTAGTCATCCAATCATCGATTAATGCAAGGTAATTTTCCAGTCCGTGAAATTGGTCTTTTTTTCCGGTGATGTGAAAGTAGAGTTGAGTGTCGTCAGCGTATGAGTGGTAGCACAGGTCCTGTTTGCTGATGATTTTAAGGAGTGGGCGGAGGTAGATGTTAAAGGGGTTGTAAAGGAAAAACATTTTTTCCCTAAATAGTTTCCTTTACCTTAGTGCAGTCCTCCTTCACTTACCTCATCCTTCAATTTTGCTTTGAAATGTCCTTATTTCTTCTGAGAAATGCTCACTTCCTGTTCTTCTGTCTGTAACTTACCACCGTAATGCAAGGCTTTCTTTCTGGTGTGGAGAAAGCCTCTTGAGGGGGGAGGGGGTGAGCAGGAGTGTCAGGATGCCCACTAACACACAGCTCTTTTCTCTATCTGCAAAGTAGAGAGTGTCCTGACTTGCCTGCTCGCCCCCTTCCCCCTCAAGAGGCTTTCTCCACACCAGGGTGACAGGGGTGATCCTTGAGGGACTCTGCAAGAAATTGCATGAGTTTTAGAGGTGAAGGCTCTTAGTTTCACTGTCTGGGAACGATTTTCTAGAAAGGATACAAACCAGGGTAGGTCAGAGCCTTGCGACTCCAGCTACTTCTTTAAGGTGAAAGAGTAGGTTTTGTGGTCTACTGTGTCGAACGCTGCACTGAGATGGGAGAGAGCGTCGTGTCAACATCGGAAGAAGAGAAGAGGGAAGAAGACAACGGAGAAGACCGGGCAAGAGCTAGCAAAAGAGCAGAAGATAGCGAGGAGGCCAAGCAGAAGACACCGGACAGCGGGAGAAGAACATGAGAGCGCGGAGAAGAGACCGGAAAGAGCACGGAGAAGTCAGAAGAGACCCCTGAAGTTGGAAGAGACCCCCGGAGCTGCCTAATAAATTACTTTATAAACCTGTGTAGTGTTTTTTTAATTGACACTTTTTTTCAGGTGAATGGGTAGGGGTACAATGTACCCCATTCTCAATCACATAGGGTGGGGGCTGGGATCTGGGGGCCCTCTTATTAAAGGGGGCTCTCAGATTCTGATAAGCCCTTTGCCCGCAGACCCCAACAACCAACAGCCAGGGTTGTCGATAAGAGGCCTTTGTCCTCATCAACATTGGATGTTTTGGATTTTGGATGTAAGTGCCTACTTATTTTTTATAATACATTTTATTGGCATACTGCACCATGAAGCCTCTTCCTTTCATCCTATGACATTCCCACTGGCGGAGATCACCTGGAGAAGGCTGCCTCCGTAGTTGTGAGGAATATATCTTACTGCTGCAGGAAAATTGGATCCCTTCACTGGATAAATTTGAGATGAATTCCCTCAGTGGTTGATTCCTGTCTGAGCGCTTTTGATCTCTATAATTTGAGATCCAACAAATCTGGTAAGCGGCACAAAGTGATTGATTTTATTAAACAGAAGCACTGGGTGAACAAAGAGTATTTATTCACATATTTGCACCTTGTGGAGCACTATATGGACATTTATTTAGATATCTCACCATTGTTAAATTTCACTGTTTTTATCATCATTTACTTCCTTTTATATAAGGTGTTTTTATCTTGGGGATGCACACTTTTTCTTTTATACATATTGTTATTAGCTGAATTATCAGGCTACTTATGTTGCAGCACCAACTTGTCACTTTATAATGTATTGGGTTAGCGCTGATTTGAAACAGGCCTAAAGACAGAGGTTCTGGCTGAAGAGAAAGTAGGAAATGAGACGATTCTGCAGCTAAAAGCCCCCCGCTCGCAGACTCCTACAACCACTGGGCAAGGGTTGTGGGGAAGAAGCCCCTCTCGTTCCCCCCCCCCTTTTCCTGCAGCCTGCCAGGTTGCATGCTCAGATAAGGGTCTGGTATGGATTTTAGGGGGACCGCGCGCCATTTTTTTATACTTTGATCCCCTTACAATCCATACCATACCTGAAGGTCCTGATATGGATTTTTTTTGGGGGGGGGGGGATTTTGACATTTTTTTCCCCTACATATATATAACGACTTAAAAAAAGAGAAATAATATAGAAGGATTGGAAGCTCCAATGGCTCTATATAAGAGAGAGTTAATGGTTATGTTACCACCTTGTACTGTATATGTCTAATTGTGAATTTGTTTTCTTTATTTAAAACATACTAGAAATGTACAGTAATTACACAAATATCATGACATTAAGATATTACCTGTTCAGACCAGCAGTGTCATATGGTCAAAGAAGCATAGGAATGAATGAATCGGCTGAATGATCAATATATTGAATCTCTAGAAAATATGTATGGTCAAATTGCAATTTACAATTGCTTATTTTAAACTAAAAAAGGGATTTTTATAACATCTTACCTGTAAAATCCTTTTCTTGGAGTACACCACTGGACACAGAGCCATTACATAATGGGTTAAGGGTCACCGGCGGTGATGGGACACTGGCACAACCAATTAAAGACAGTTCTCCTCCATATAACCCCTCCCATCAGGGAAGTACCTCAGTTTTGTAGCAAGCAATAAAGGTTCCCATAAGAAGGGGGGGACCTCTGTGTCCCGTGGTGTACTCCAAGAAAGGGATTTTACAGGTAAGCTATTATAAAAATCCCTTTTTCTTTATTGCACACCACGGGACACAGAGCTATTACATAATGGGACGTCCCAGAGCAATGCTCAATATGAATGGTGGGAGACACAGATCAAGCAGGCCGCCTGCAGACAAGAAGCCCTAAACTGCTGTCTGCAGCACACTTTGCCCGAAGGCGGCATTCTCATGTCTTTTCACATCTATTTGATAGAATTTGGAAAATGTGTGGACTGAAGACCAAGTTGCAGCTTTACAGATCTGAGTCATCGAAGCCTGGTGATGCACTGCCCATGAAGCACTTATCGCCCTGGTAGAGTGCGCCTTAACAGAAAAAAGGGGAATCCTGTTCTTTAAACCATAAGCTTGAATAATTACTTTGAAATCATTTAGAAATGGTGGATTTTGATGCCACTTGGCCCTTCTTGGGTCCATCTGGCAAAATAAACAAAACATTTGTCTTACGTATCTGAGCGGTTGCCTGCATATACACCTTTACTGCTCCTACTAGATCCAGAGAGTGCAATAATTTTTCCTCCGCTTTCCGCGGATCCGGAAAAAAAGAAGGCAGAACAATGTCCTGATTTAAATTAAAAGGCGACACCACCTTAGGTAAAAAGGCCGGGTGGGTTCGTAGTACAATTTTGTCTTTGTGACAAATTAAATAAGGCTCTTTACACGAAAGAGCTGCTATTTTTAGATACTCTTCTAGCCGAAGAGATAGCAATCAAAAATGCCAATTTCCTGCCTCAAAGAATCAGTAAATATGCGTCCTTGATGTCTATGGATGCCATGAATTCTCCACCTTGTAGGGAGGCGATCACGGATCGAATAGTTTCCATTCGGAAATGGCGAATGTTCAGATATCGATTTAGAGATCTTAGATCCAGGATGGGTCTGACGTCTCCTTTTGGTTTTGGGACCACAAAGAGGTTTACATAAAAACCTGAACCTTACTCTTTTGGGGGTACTTCTGTGACTACTCCTTGAGGCAGCAAGTGATCCAAACCCTTGAAGAAGGATCCTCTTTTTTGTGAATCTTTGGAGAGTCTTGAACATTGGAACTGAGAAGATGGGATCTCTCGAAATTCCAGTTTGTACCCTAAGGATACTGTGGATACTACCCACTTGTCCTGGATTTCTGTTTGCCATGCCACTGAAAACTGACGCAGCCGTCCCCCCACTCGGTTGAGCGGGGGCGCCCTTCACATTGAGGCTTTTGGGTCTTGCTTGTTAGCTCTTGGACCCCACGGCTTCTTGTTTTTCTGAAAAAATTGTGTGTGTTACCGGCGCCAAGATAATATCAACATTCTTATTAAGTCTTGCTGCAATAAAAAGTGCAACCTCCAAGGTTGGGTTTAGATTTGTGTATTTGTGAAGTGTATTGCGCTAACTTATTAGTATTGCGCTTCTTATTAAGTCTTGCTGCAATAAAAAGTGCAACCTCCAAGGTTGGGTTTAGATTTGTGTATTTGTGAAGTGTATTGCGCTAACTTATATAAACATTTTACCATGACCTGTGAACTTGTTACCCAAAAAACAAAAAGTATGTACATGTATCTATGATTATTAATTAATGTTTAAACAATCAACAAATAGTGTGCAATAAATACCAATACAGTGCCCTGTGCCAAACTATAACATATGAATTTCTCAATCCATCAAAAAAAAATGTGAAATAAATGCAAAAAGATTTCAAATATGCTACTGTTACAATCCACAGCTTGAATGTGCCCCAAGAAAGCAAGAAAAAATTATTTTATACAAAAAAATATATGTATATGTGCTAAGAAAGTCCTTAATAGATAATTTCTTGCAGTGATGCCCAGCTATGTTTCCACCTTCACCGCAAATAGTGCCTACACTGTCACCGGATAAAATGGCCACTCACCAGATGGACCCAGAAATCTGCCTTTGGTTCATATGGATAACCACTCCCTCTCTCAGGTTTATCAGCAATCACTCCCAATGCTTTGGCTGTAGTCTCGTTCTATATCCACTCATATAACATATAAAATACTATCATGGTGTAGTATATCAAAGAATTTATTATGATTAAAACATATATAGTTATTCCACTCACATGTAAAAGTGCCTGGGAGCAGGCACTGAGCTAATCCAGCCGTAAATAGGAGTATACAAATGTACGGGTGTGTCCTGGTCCGCACGTGTGATGCCTCACTTTGTCGCCTGCGTTCCCAGCCTCGTTATACTCAGACTGGACATGACGAGCTGGCAATGGTCCCGCAGCCTCTATGCATTTCGCAACTTAATGCGTCGTCCTGACTGATTGCTGATAAACCTGAGAGAGGGAGTGGTTATCCATATGAACCAAAGGCAGATTTCTGGGTCCATTTGGTGAGTGGCCATTTTATCCGGTGACGGTGTAGGCACTATTTGCGGTGAAGGTGGAAACATAGCTGGGCATCACTGCAAGAAATTATCTATTAGGGACTTTCTTAGCACATATACATATATATTTGTTTTATATTTTTTTGTATAAAATACATTTTTCTTGCTTTCTTGGGGCACATTCAAGCTGTGGATTGTAACAGTAGCATATTTGAAATCTTTTTGGATTTATTTCACATTTTTTTGATGGATTGAGAAATTCAGATGTTATAGTTTGGCACAGGGCACTGTATTGGTATTTTTGGCACACTATTTGGTGATTGTTTGCACAATAATTAATAATCATAGACACATGTACATACTTTTTGTTTTTTGGGTAACAAGTTCACAGGATCAGTTGTGGTAAAATGTTTATATAAGTTAGCGCAATACACTTCACAAATACACAAATCTTGTTTTTCTGAGCCTGATTTTCTTTGGCCTTTGAGGCTGGCTGAAAAGGCCGTCGCCACTGGGTGAAGGCAGGTTTTCCCAGAACTGGGGAAAAAGAACGTTTAAAACAAGGCCTATTGTTTTTCTATTTCTCAGGTAAAAGAGTGTTTTTTCCACTTGATATCTTCTGGATATATTTTTCCAGGTCGTCCCCAAATAGGCGTTCACCATGGAAGGGGAAACTGGCCAAAAGTTTTTTGCATGGAGTCTCTGCTGACCAATGTTTGCACTAACTGGAGTGTAAGGCGCGATGCTTGTGGGATATAATCTCTCATAGCATCTATTGTAAAACATAAGGCTTTAGGTAAATTCTCCCAAAATGTTACCTGTTCTGGAGGCAAATCTTTTAGCCCTTGTTTTATCTGTTGTTTGATGACCTGACACATACCGACTGCTGCTACAGCAGGTTGGGTAACTGAACTGGCCAAAAGAAAAGAGGATTTTAGTAGAGATTCCAATTTTTTTTCAGCTGGATCTTTAAACACCTGTGCATTATCCACCGGGCAGGTCAGGTTCTTATTTATACAAGAAATAGCTGCATCTACCGATGGTAGGCTCCATTTCTTGGAAAACTTTTCCTCCATAGGATAAAGAATGTCACATTTTTTAGGAGGTGAGAAACGCCTGTCTGGATGTTGCCAGTCTGCTTAGATTAGTCCCTCTAGTAACGGGTGCACTGGGAAGGAGCTTGCACCCTGCTGGGCTTTTAATGAACCCAGGGAGGAGACAGGTGATTCAGTTAACCCTGAAGAAGGTAACTTAAATGTGGAACGCACTGTTCCCGCATAACATTGCACCTGCAACTTCAGGATCTGGGATGCAGAGAATGTCTCCTCTGATACTCCTGATTCATCTGACTCCTCATCCTTATCTTCTGTAGGAGATGCATCATCCTCATCCTCAGATATTTCTGAAAGGAGGTCTACCACAGAAGGGGATCTGTTTCGCTTTTTATCCTTTTTTAAGGATTTAGCGATTAACGTAGCGATTCTTCCTTCTAAATTGTCTAGGGCTACTGCTAAAGTGTCTTTGGTGACATACGCAGGCCCAGGCCTCACCGGAGAACCCACTATCCCAGATAGCGGCAATGGCTCATCCTGTACAGGTGCATTGGCTAATACCGGTGAGGAAGGTGCTGAGCCAGCAGTGCTAGAGCCTTCCGCCTCAAGTGGCTTCTTTTTTGTCCTGGTCATATTGCTTATGCAAAGCCAAGGTACTCAAAAGCATATACTACTGTGCTCAGTTTATCAATCTACATAAAGTATGCAACTTTCAAACACACAGTTTCAATGCCCAAGTGAGTGTCTCTCTTTGGTAGTACAAGCCCCAACCACACGGAGTCTCACGTGTCCCTTGTAATGCTGCTGTTCCCTTCAAGGCAAAAGTCTGCTGGGCTTTGTGGTTCCTTTTATGGCGTTTATGAATTTGGCGTCGTTTTTTGCACATGCGCGCGCCGTCTCCGATAAAAGCATGCCCCCGCGTGCGCGCGCCCGGCAATGGCGGCGATCGTTTGTGGTGAGTTTTTTCCCCCCTCCTATGCTTTCCACCTTTAGTGAAGCCTTAAGTACAGTGATGGTTTTTAAAACATGTCCTGTTTGTTTGTTTCCCTCTTACTAACCTCTTGTCGCCTTGTTAGTGCTTAGAGAGGAGGAGGAGGGAGGAGGAGACCTGAAGCCAAACTGCAGCAGGGAAATTTAGTTTTCTTCCTAACATACACACGTGATGAGTCTCTTCACTCCCCCCAGTGGCAGCTTTAGAGAAGACACCTCACTTTAAAGTATAGAAAATATCCTTAAAATAGATTTTTAGGACTCTAACCTCTTACCTTATCCGCGCCGCAGGTTCTTTGATCAGACGGTACCAAACTTTGTCCCTCACGGCGGGCAGTGTGTGCCAACCTTCAGGGATATGAGTTCCTATTTAAAGGATACTTCTCCCCTGGGCCTTGTAAAAGACTCTGACCAGGACTTTTAGCGAAGTAGCGAAAGTGCTGAACCTCAGAGTCCAGTCCTCCGAAGAGAGACATTACAGGCGACGCCTCGTGCATGAGGCCCGGATCCCATCCAGTTTTGACCTACTTTAGGCATCTTGGGTGGGTCCGGAAGCATAGTTCTTTTACCCCCAGAGGGTCTCTTTGGCAGAGCTTTCCTTTTAGCATCCTATCGTGTCCAACACCTTTAGACACTGGCGAAAAAACTGAGGTACTTCCCTGATGGGAAAGGTTATATGGAGGGGAACTGTCTTTAATTGGTTGTGCCAGTGTCCAATCACAGATGGTGACCCTTAACCCATTATGTAATGGCTCTGTGTCCCGTGGTGTACGATAAAGAAAATACGTTTGGTTTTACTATATTTCAGCTATTTGAGCCTCATATTCAAAATAACAATTCATGAAACATAGTAGGAGAGTAAGAAGAGGACAGATTACAGTAATCATCAAAACAATTTGGCACATTTTTCAATTTTGTATTCAATAATTTTCTAAGGATAAATTATGATGAACCATTGCAGCCATTTATGCCTTGGGCTTAAAGTATAAAAAACAAAAAACACAACAACTTTTGTATAATTGTAATCTCTCACACAATACAAACAAGAATATTCATTATCATTTAGTGAGTCATACTGCTCTGACGTAAACCATTAAAACAGACCTTGGAGGTCTGTCTGTTATTTTTCATCTAACAATTCAAGTTTACAAGTATTTGGCAGAAAATACTATTTGTTTTTATGAGGAATTTTAATTAGACCCCTATCTGAGATCTGTGATAATTATGCAAAAAAAGTTCTCATTTAGATCCTTAAAAGTGTTTCTAGATTAAAAGGATATGACCTTTCTATGTAGCACTTCAAAACCTCCCCAGCACCACTTAAAGGAGTTGTAAAGAATTTTTATTTTCACCTTAATGCAATCTATGCATTAAGGTGAAAAAACATTGGATGCTGAAACCACCCCCCCCCCCCCCCCCCCCCCCCCCGAGCCCCCGTTATACTTACCTGACACCTCGAAAGTCACAAGCGGTCCCGAGATCCTCTTCGCCGCTCAGCCTGGCCGCTGATTGGCTAGAGCGGATGGATTGAGAGCAGCAGGAAAACCTGCAAAACTTTTGCAAGCCTGGTGATGAAGACGCAGGGAGTAATACAATCTGGGCCAGATCCTCAAAAGAGATACTCCGACTTAAGTGCTGTTCAGTCTGTGTGTAACTTTGGAAACGATCCTCAAAAGGCTTTTTCCAAAGTTACACAGAAGATCCGGCATGTGTAATTGATTTACACTGCCTAATTTTAGGATGCAGTACCGCATCCGCCGCTGGGGGCATTTCGAGTCGAAATGCCGTTGCTAGTATGCAAATTAGCACTTAAGGCGATCCACAAAGCTTTCTAGCTTCTTTTTTGCGCCGTAAGTGTTATTTTGCAAGTGTAAAATTAGGGCTCGTTTTACAAAGTGTAAAGTTAGTCACACCTTGTAAAGGCCCATTGCAGCGACGGCATTTGGTATGCTTTCCTGAGGGAGAACTCCACGTCAATTTGTAAAAAACAAAACCGGCATGGGTTCCCCCCCAGGAGCATACCAGGCCCTTAGGTCTGGTATGGGTTGTAAGGGGACCCCCCCCACGCCGAAAAATTGACGTAGGGGGTCCCCCTACAATCCATACCAGACCCGTATCCAAAGCACGGTACCCGGCCGGCCAGGAAGGGAGTGGGGACGAGCGAGCGCCCCCCCCCTCCTGAGCCGTGCCAGGCCGCGTGCCCTCAACATGGGGGGGTTGGGTGCTCTGGGGCAGGGGGGCGCACTGCGGGCCCCCCCACCCCAGAGCACCCTGTCCCCATGTTGATGAGGACAGGACCTCTTCCCGACAACCCTTGCCATTGGTTGTCGGGGTCTGCGGGCGGAGGCTTATCGGAATCTGGGAGTCCCCTTTAATAAGGGGGCCCCCAGATACCGGCCCCCCACCCTAAGTGAATGGATATGGGGTACATCGTACCCCTATCCATTCACCTGGAGGCAAAAAGTAAAAGTTAATAAACACACAACACAAGGCTTTTTAAAATATTTTATTATTCTGCTCCGGACGCCCCCCCTGTCTTCGTTATTAGCTCAATTACCAGGGGGGGCTTCTTCTTCCACTCTCCGGGGGTCTTCCGCTCTCCGGGGGGGCTTCTCCGGACTCCGGGGGGCTTCTTCCATCTTCTCCCCTCTTCCGCTCTTGACTCGGCGAACCCCGGTTCTTCTGCAGCTCTCCGGTGCCTTCTTCTTCAGCGCTGGCTGCCTGCTATGTTTGTGTGTTAGCTCGATTTCAAACAGGCAGCCGGCGCGGTCTTCTGTGGCGTCAGGGTCTTCTGGTCTTCTGTTCTTCCGATGTTGCCTCGTCGCCTGTTGTCGCTGTAATGATGGAAGCGCGCCTTGCATCACATTTATATAGGCATCACCGTCCCATCATGCTCCGGTAGGTACCCACGTGGTGGGTGCACGTGGGTAGGCACCCACCACGTGGGTACCTACCGGAGCATGATGGGACGGTGATGCCTATATAAATGTGATGCAAGGCGCGCTTCCATCATTACAGCGACAACAGGCGACGAGGCAACATCGGAAGAACAGAAGACCAGAAGACCCTGACGCCACAGAAGACCGCGCCGGCTGCCTGTTTGAAATCGAGCTAACACACAAACATAGCAGGCAGCCAGCGCTGAAGAAGAAGGCACCGGAGAGCTGCAGAAGAACCGGGGTTCGCCGAGTCAAGAGCGGAAGAGGGGAGAAGATGGAAGAAGCCCCCCCGGAGTCCGGAGAAGCCCCCCCGGAGAGCGGAAGACCCCCGGAGAGCGGAAGAAGAAGCCCCCCCTGGTAATTGAGCTAATAACGAAGACAGGGGGGGCGTCCGGAGCAGAATAATAAAATATTTTAAAAAGCCTTGTGTTGTGTGTTTATTAACTTTTACTTTTTGCCTCCAGGTGAATGGATAGGGGTACGATGTACCCCATATCCATTCACTTAGGGTGGGGGGCCGGTATCTGGGGGCCCCCTTATTAAAGGGGACTCCCAGATTCCGATAAGCCTCCGCCCGCAGACCCCGACAACCAATGGCAAGGGTTGTCGGGAAGAGGTCCTGTCCTCATCAACATGGGGACAGGGTGCTCTGGGGTGGGGGGGCCCGCAGTGCGCCCCCCTGCCCCAGAGCACCCAACCCCCCCATGTTGAGGGCACGCGGCCTGGCACGGCTCAGGAGGGGGGGGGGCGCTCGCTCGTCCCCACTCCCTTCCTGGCCGGCCGGGTACCGTGCTTTGGATACGGGTCTGGTATGGATTGTAGGGGGACCCCCTACGTCAATTTTTCGGCGTGGGGGGGTCTCCTTACAACCCATGCCAGACCTAAGGACCTGGTATGCTCCTGGGGGGGGAACCCATGCCGGTTTTTTCTTTGAAAATTGGCATGGAGTTCTCCCTCAGGAATGCATGCCGCTGTAATTTTTTTTTTCCCCGACGCAACTTTAAGCCGTCGCGATCCTCAAAACTCGGCGTAACGTAACTTCGCGCATGCGCAGTACGGCCGACGCGCATGCGCAGTACGGCCGGCGCGGGAGCGCGCCTCATTTAAATGGGACTCGCCCCATTTGAATAGGAACGCCTTGCGCCGGCGGAATTTTAGTTACACAGCCTGAAATTTCTAGATAAGTGCTTTGTGGATCAGGCACTTAGGTAGAAACTTTAAGCCAGTGTAACTTAAATTGGATTTTTTAAGTTACGTCAGGTTTTTGTGGATCTGGCCCTCTATTTCTAGTTCTAATTCTTAACCATACATTATGTTTCTGTCTATATTATCATTTGTTGTCATAAATTGTTTCTCTCTTTTCATACGAGATTATTATTAATAAAATTATATTGTTTAAAAAATATATATATACAGTAGATTGATCTAATGACATGCAACTTAACATTTATAACTTACCTATATCGCTTTATTCCTGAGACTGTAAGGAGAATGCTTGCCAGTCCTAGAAGACCAGCCACAACCCCAAACACGACAAGCCAAGACTGATTGGAATGACTGGTTACTGGAGCAATTGTAGGCGGTATATCAACAAACTCCAAAGTATTGTCATTTAAAAGAAATGCACTGTTAATCCTGTTCCTTTCAAGCCTGTAAACACATTCACAAAAAATTCTAAATGTTATGTATCCTTTTTATATAACACAAACTCGCAATTAATAATACAAGTGTACTTCAATATAATATAAAAAAAATTTAAAGCTCACCTTTATTAATTTTAGAAGTCCATAAAACTTAATATAAGTGGGATAAGAAAGCATTTCTTGCAATAATGAAATTCGTAACATAAAATTTCCCATGTGAGTCTTATGGACTTGATGTAACCAAAATGTTATTCCTGTTGATAACTCCATATCAGAAAGGATACCACCGGTCATTACAAATTTAAAATTTGATGTCAGGGCTGAAAATTCTCATTCAATTACCTCTGTTTCTCCAGAAAAACACAGTGCCAAGGGAGTCTACTATTGTAAGTGCATAAAAATGGATAATGATGAGATTTTACAGGAATTCCAAACCCATCTAAATAAATGTCTGTCTGTCAATACTGACACTATTTCCCTATAACAAAATTAAGCCAAAACCTTGTTCTGAAGCATATCTTTCCATCTATACCATCCCATTATTTAACCATGTTAGATGCTGATATACTGTTGACTTATTGGAAGTGATAAAAAATCAATTATTTCCCTGTGATCTGCAATTCTACAAAAAAATCTCAGAAACTTCAGCTCTGCACTATTCTTTAACCATAGTTAAAATCATAGTAGTGCTATTTACGGTAAGCCCAACGCAAATCCAATGTGAAATTCAAATATTAACAAAGCCTTCTGGTTTCCTCTACTTATTTTTCTCTCTTTCTTCTGCTACCCCCTTTCCATGCCTCCCACCCCCCCCTCCCCATTTTTTCTCCCATTCAACCACCAGCCTCCACTATGACTACGTGTAAAACAGAGCCTATCTCGTTTCCATCAATATGAAGGGGTTAAACACTCCAGAGAAATGCTCCATGATACTCACTGATCTGAAACATATGAAAGCTCATGTTTGCTTCCTCCAGGAGACACATTTTCGTGCTGATAAACTACCAAAACTCTATGATTGCTCTTTGCCAATGGCACAACACCAGTGCTCTCCTGATTCTAAATCAAAGGGAGTTAGTATTTTGGCCTGCAGCTCGACCCCTTGGCCGTTCAGGGATCAGTGGCGTGATGCAGAGGGATGAGCTATTTTTGTGAAGGGGACCATCGAAGGCTCTTTGGTCACCCTGGTAAACATCTACCTCCCTAACTTGAATCAGTTTGCCAAGTTCTTGCTAAATTAGGTGATTTTGCGGAATGTGTAGTGATCATGGGGGGTGATATGAATTTCACCAAAGGATCTGACCCTGGATGCTTCCAGGAGGGCCTCTCAGGTCTACTATGCCACACTGAAATGCTTAAAGAATTATTTTTATGCCTTCCACCTTGTGGATTTTTGGCATGTTCTACACCCAAATCAACATGATTATAAATTTTCACTCACACCCCCATGATTTCTACACCAGAATTTACCTATTTTTGATGCCTCAATCTCTCTTGTCCAGAGTCACATCCGCCTTTATTGGCTCAATCACTTTCTCGAATCGTGCTCCGTTATTTTTAGACATAGATTTGCTCCCCCATCCCTAAACAGTGGATGTGGAAGTTGAATGAATCATTGATTCAAACCCCGGAAGTCATTGAGGAGGTATCCAGGGAGCTGAGACGCTTTTTGTCTTCTAACGTGAGCCTGGCTAGTGCTCCAATGATGGTATGGGAGGTGCATAAAAGCTATATATGGGGAACCCTTATTAAGATTGTGTCACGGTCCCTACCGTGCCAAGCAGACGGCAAGGTGTGGTCATGCCCCAAGTGGCATTGAACCTGGGACCTCTCTGTTGCTGCTTCGGTTCTTTACCTCTGAGCCACTCCTCAGTTTGGTATTCTGCTTGCTTTCCAGCTAAGGTGGTTCTGAATGATGTGCTGATCTCCTTGCAATTTGCACCTGTCTCTCCTGGTCCAGCTGAGGCAGGTTACCCAATCAACTAGGGTATAAAACACTGCCTCACTCTGAGGGATTTGTCAGTTCATTGTGATTGTCCTGTCATTGCCAAAGGTTCCTGTGTTCCTGTGCTTTGTTTCAGCTACAAGACTGACTCCGGCTTCTGACCCTGGCTATGTTTATCGTGTATCCTGAATTCTGGAATCCCTGACCACGGCTTAACTTTGACCATCCTTTGGCAAATCCCTGTCAAGCCCCTGTGCACAGACTCACAGACCAGGTAGCTTCTTACTTTGTTATCGTTGGCTTTGTGTATTTGTAAGGGTGAGCATACAACTCTGCAATATGGACTCCAGCCAAGGTAACCTCTTACAGATTGCGTCCCGTCACAAAAAGGCCAGAGCTTAGCAAAACTGTGGATCTCTTGGAAAAGATTAGGACCCTGGAGGCCACTCATGAGAAATTGCTGACAGACAGGGCTCTAGCGGACCTTACGGTTCTGAGAAACCAATTGCGTTCTCTGGCTCTGGATAGATTTAAAACCAGGATTGCTAAATGCAGATGCACGTTCTAGGAACATAGTAACAAGTGTGGGAAACTGCTGGCATGTGCTCTTAGAGTCCAGCAAGCTTGCACGTTTGTCTCCGAACTTATTAATGATGGTCAAACCAAGGTCCATACGATAGAGGAGATTGCAGAAATATTCCAAAGGTATTATACCTCTCTTTATAATCTTCCTCAGCCTACTGTACGTCCGATATGGAGAAATCTTCCAAATATAAGGCCATACAGGATTACATTCAGAGGTCAGGACTTCGCTGCCTCTCATATGAGAACTTGGCCACATTAGAAGAGCCTCTTTCGGTACAGGAAGTGGCTATAGCGATAGCACAAATGCAACCGGGCAAAGCCACGGGCCCGGATGGGTACTCCCTCTTACATTACAAGACCTTTGGAGATCTCTGGACTCCATACTTTTATTCGGCATATAATGCTGCAGGGAAGGGGACTACCCCTCCCGGATGATACACAGTGCATATATCACAGAGATTCCAAAGGAGGGAAAAGACCCACTAAACTGCCAAAATGATCGGCCGATCTCTCTTATAAATGTGGAACTTAAATTGATCACCAAAATACTGTTGATACGCTTGATAGAAATGATTCCACAACTAGTTCATACTGATTAAGTGGGGTTTATTTCTATGAGGCCACATCGCATATAAAGTACCTGGATATCATTTTACACAGTAGGATAGAAGATATTTTATTATTAAACTCCTCTGGCAGCCATCAAAAAACATCATCTGTCCTGGCAACACGGCTTATTCTCTTGGTTTGAACGGTGTAGCATAGTGAAAATTAATATTATGCCCCGCCTGCTTTACCACTTTCAGGCCCTCCCCATTCAGGTCCCGTTCTTCTTCCTTAGGGCAGTGAACCAAGCTCTTGTTACTTTCTTATGGGCCCTGAAACCCCCCCCCCCCCACCTGGCACAGTCAATTCTGTGTCTACCAAAGCTACTGGGGGGCATGGCTTTGCCGGATGCCAACCTCTACCATATGGCTTGCCATTTGACACGTGCCCTGGATTGGTGTCACCATGGCCCTCTTAAGCAGTGGGTACAAGTGGAGCAGATCCTAGCAGGGATTTCGCTGGAAGCGCTGCCATGGAGCCAAACAAATTTGCCTAGCCGGATATTAGGCCACCCCACGGTGGGGGAGACATGACAGATATGTCTGAAGGGGTTCCACAACTTCTCTATCGCTCAGAACTCTTCACTGCTTGCCCCCATAGTGGGCAACCCTGCTTTTGGCCCTGGCCCCCATGACTCTAGATTCCAGGAATTAAAAGTGGTAAGGCGATCCCAGGCCATTCATTTCATTGCCAATGGACAATGGATGACCAGACAATGGATGACCAGACAGCGAGTCATTAAGGACCCAGCTTTTGCGGGCCTGTCTTTCTGAGAAAAATTACAATTGGCCCCTCCAGAGACCTTTCAGAGATGCCTTAGTACCTTTGAACCATTCTGTCTGGAACAGTCTCCACTGCGTCACGCGGTCTCTCAGACCTACCAGCTGCTGATAGCTCTGTCACTGGACTTCAGACCTCCTTATATCACCGGGTGGGAACGAGAAGTGGAAAAAATTATTCTATTCTTTCACAAAACTTCTATTTGCACTAAACACCAGGAGGCTGGGTTTAAGGTGCTGACCTCGTAGTATTACATGCCGGTGAAAATTCATAGGATGGTCCACCACATTCCTCAAAAATTCACTGATCGGGAGTTATCGAGGGATCCTGCATTTTTCCTCCTGCATCATCACAAGATTCCAAGTAAGATCCATTCTACCTCTCCTGCTCACAGCAGCGTAGAGCTGCTTCCCATTGTTTTGGAAGCAGACACAGCCACTGACAGTTGCCGTCTGAAAAGAGTGTACGAAATTAATGCGATGGAGGACCTGGTGACCACGAAGAGAGAAGAGAAAATGTTTTAGTCTATGTCTATTCTGAGGAGTGGCGGAGCCTATAATGATGGATCCCCAGGCCTGGAAAAAGTGCCTGGCGGGTGGATGTGTTCCATTGTATACACCAGCAGTGTGGTTTCTGCATTTACCATGTGTTCTCTTTAACCACTTGCTTACTGGGCACATATACCCCCCTCCTGCCCAGGTGAAATTTCAGCTTCCGGCATTGCGTAATTTTAACTGACAATTGCGCGGTCGTGCGACGTGGCTCCCAAACAAAATTGACGTCCTTTTTTCCCCCACAAGTAGAGCTTTCTTTTGGTGGTATTTGATCGCCTGTGCGGTTTTTATTTTTTGCGCTATAAGCCAAAAAGTGTGACAATTTTGAAAAAAAAATACAATATTTTTTACTTGTTGCTATAATAAATAGCCCAATTTAAAAAAAAAAAACACATTTTTTTTTCTCAGTTTAGGCCGATACGTATTCTTCTACATATTTTTGGGGAAAAAAAAATTGCAATAAGCGCAAAAGTTATAGCGCCTACAAAATTGGGGACGGAATTATTATTTTTTATTATTATTTTTTTTACTAGAAATCGCGGCGATCTGCGATTTTTATTGGGATTGCGACATTATGGCGGACACATCGGACACTTTTGACACATTTTTGGCGCCATTCACATTTATACTGCGATCAGTGCTATAAATATTCACTAATTACTGTATAAATGTGACTGGCATTGAATGGGTTAACACTAGGGGGTGAGGAAGGGGTTAAATATGTTCCCTATATAGTGTTCTAACTGTAGGTGGGGGGGGTGACCGATCTGTGTCTCTATGTACAAGGGACACAGATCGGTCTCCTCTCCAGAGACAGGACGCTGTCTCTGTGTGAGCCGGCAATGAGAGATGATCTCATATGTTTACATATGAGATCATCTCTCATTGGCCGCACAGATCGCATCGCAAACGGCCACTCTGATTGGCCGTTTGCGGCGATCTGTAATTGGCTGTGTCCAAGGGACACGGCCAACACAGAAGTTCCCCGCTGCGCGCTCTGGAGCGCGCGCGGGGAACGCCCAAATGGGCGGACGTCAATTGACGGCTAGTTGGATTTTGAGATCCGCGCTGTAGCCGTCACTTGACTATAGCGCGGTCTCAGGAGGTTAAATAAAGTATTGGAAAAAATATATATATCAACAAACATATTGGAACGCAGATTAAACTCCTTCCTTGGATTGATTGTGCATAGAGACCAGGTTGCATTTTTACCCAAAAGACAAGCTAGAAACAATATACATTGTGTTATCCAGTTAATCATTCTTGCCTATGCATATACATTCAAGACTATGGATTTTGGGATTACCTCACATTCACTTTTCAGAAATGGAACTTCTAAAATGAGTTTCTTAAAGGGGTGGTTCCCCTAAAAATAAAGTTTTGACATTGCATTTGCTATAATAATTACAGTTAGAATTGGCTGGTTTTATGTAAAAAATACCTCCGTACGTAGCGTTTGTATTATTCGTTCCCACCGCCACTTCCGGGTACGATGCTGGCGGTGGGCGTTCCTTATTGATGGACAGGCATCCGACCGACGCATCCATCGCGTCACGAGATGCCGAAAGAAGCCGAACGTCGTTGCGCATGCGCCGTATAGAGCGCACCGACGTTCGGCTTCTTTCGGCATCTCGTGACGCGATGGATGCGTCGGTCGGATGCCTGTCCATCAATAAGGAACGCCCACCGCCAGCATCGTACCCGGAAGTGGCGGTGGGAACGAATAATACAAACGCTACGTACGGAGGTATTTTTTACATAAGACCAGCCAATTCTAACTGTAATTATTATAGCAAATGCAATGTCAAAACTTTATTTTTAGGGGAACCACCCCTTTAAGTTAATCTCTGTTCTATATTCACAACCTGAATAACATACCAGGTATGCTACTCCTCAGACTATTTCCAGATTCAATGAGGCACTAGACAAGGATGCCACACTGTGATTATATTTTTTGTTTTAGTACTTGAATCTTTGTCAGTGGATATCAGATCTAATCCAAACATCCAGAGCATAGAGATAGCAGACCAAAAAATGCTATACTTTGCATACAGTCTACATCTCTCCCATCTTCATACCTCATTACCCAGAGTTTCTCCACTGTTTCAGAATTTGTGGGTGTCAGGTTTATGGGTAGACAAGGCAAAGCCTAAAGCAATGAATATCTCGCTGGACACGCACACCCTCCTGAACACTCAAATTAACTAAATTCACAATCACAATGAGCAATTGTTGACTCTCAGATAAGTTCCTACTGGCACCATTAATCTTTTTAGCTATCTGTAAGGGCAATTCTTCCCACTGACCGTCACACTGGTGTATCATGAGTTTGTAGTTATAGTAATTTTTAGCAGGGTTTCCTTGAGACCAGGAAATTATTTTAAGGGTTCTTATATGTTGAAAAAGGCTGATCTAAACTCTTAAAATAATTATCTTTCAAAGCTAAATATATTTCCTAAAAGTTCTCGCATTTCCAAGTAAAAATTTAGCAATGCAAAACCCTTGCATTTATATGGGAACCAATGAGGCCTAGACTAGCTAATCAAATCCTTTACAGACACAAAGGGCCAGATCCACGTAGATAGGTGTAACTTTAAATGGGCGTAGTAACGCTACGCCGCCGCAACTTTGAAAGGCAAGTGCTGAATTCACAAAGCACTTGCCGCTAAAGTTACGGCGGTGTAGCGTAAATCTGCCAGCGTAAGTGCGCCTAAATCAAATGAGGAACAGGGGGGCGTGTTTTATGTAAACTAAGCATGACCCCACGTAAATGACGCTTTTTTCGTAAGGAGCGCATGCGCACGCACGCTCAGTATCACGTCGAATTTTCAAATTAAATTACGCCCTCAATACCTAGATGCCGTGAACGTAATTTACGCAAAGCCCTATTCGCGAACGTTTTACGCAAACGACGTAAATGATGGAAAATTTGACGCTGGCCCGATGTCCATACTTAACATTGCATACGCCTCATAGACCCAGGGGTAACGTTACGCCGAAAAAAGCCTTACGTAAACGATGTAAAAAAATTCGCCGGGCGGACGTACTTTCTGAGAATCGGCGTATCTAGCTAATTTGCATACTCTACACGGAAATCAACGAAAGCGCCACCTAGCGGCCAGCCTAAATATGCACCTAAGATCCCACGGCGTACTAAGACGTACGTCAGTCGGATTGAAACCAAAAATAAGGCGTGTCTTGTTTTGTGGATACAAAACAAAGATACGACTGGGCTTCGTAGAACTTACGCGGCGTATCAATAGATACGCCGGCGTAAGATCTTTGTGGATCTGGCCCAAAGTTTCCAGAGAGCCAGTAGTACCCAACAAAGACAAATATTATGACAATAAACCCAAAAAGGAATCTGCGCTATTAAAATCTCAAAATATTGCATTAAAACCAACTAAAAAAGGTCCATAAATAAAGTCCATAAGTAAACGTAGTAGTCCCACACCATAGATGTGATCTTCTTATTTATGAGGGGTGATCTTCCAATAAGACACCAATTACCACCACCAATGTGAAAAGTGCCCACTCACCGTTGCGCCAGTGACGGTGAGTGGAAAGCCTGAAGACGCAATTTGCAAAATTAGTTGGAGGCCTCACTGGTGTCATCACTTCTGTCTCACTTCTGATGTCAAATCTGACCTGAACTCCAATATTTTGAGGTGGTAATAGCGCCGATTTCTTTTTGGGTTTATTGTCATAATAGTATTTCACTATAGGGAAGGCAGCTTTATTGTTTTATTTCACAGGGGAGCAGACGCCTTTTGTGTTTATGTTTTTTTTTTTAGCCAAATATTAGCAGCATGAATTGCCCCCCTAGCAGCTCTCAGTGTCGCACAAGACCTACCACTTTTTGTAGCTGTTGACTTTTAATAAACACAGAAATGTCTGGAACTCTTCTTTAAGCCTAAGTTACAAACATAAAAGAAGGGACATAACTTACATTTAGTATGACGTGTCCCTTGTGCTGATTCTTCTTTGTTTAGTAGAAATGTTCAATGTTTCTACACCCCCATAATTCGGTGTAGCAGGGGTTAGCACACTAAGGGGTTGTCGGGAGCTCGATACGCCGATTCCCAAACGAATGTGCGTTGCGTACGTAAGCGTAAGGTTACCCCTGCTATATGAGGGGTAACCTTACGCCAGTCCGCCGTATGCCATGTTAAGTATGGCGTCGGGTCCGCGTTGTCTTTTTCCGTCGGTTACGTCGTTTTACTAACTCGTCGGCGAATACGACTTTACATTAATGACGCTCACGTCGGCGTCATTGACGTTTTCCGTCGTGAGCTGGAGCATGCGCACTGGGCTATTTTTCAGCCTGGCGCATGCGCAGTTCAATCGTCGCGGGGGCGCGCTTGATTTGAATACAAGCCGCCCCCTTTGAATTACACGGCCATACGCCGGGCCATTTACACTACGTCGCCGCAAATTACGGAGCAAGTGCTTCGCGAATACGGCACTTGCTCCAGTAAGTTGCAGTGGCGTAGTGTAAATGACTTACACTACGCCAACGCTGTTTCTTAGAGAATCTGGCCCAGAAGCTCCAGATCTGTAATTACAATAGTTTGGCAATGTTACTAAATTATTAAATTTTGCGTATACCTTATAGCATTTTTCACTTTTGTGCTGTCAATAGGTTCTGAACTGTTTGAAGGGGTCGTCACCACAAACCAGAATGAGACTCTCTGAGTTACATTGCAAAGAAGAATATTGGAGATCCTATATACAAAATACAAAATAGCAACACATTATTAGTAGTAATTAACACTTTTCCAACCATCAAGTCACATGTAAATTTATGAAATGTGTTTGCATTATCCATTCAATTATCTGAGCGTGCTGACTGTTTCAATGACAGAAAATGTAAGGCGGTTGAGGTAATACTTCCATTTTGAATTTTACTAGTCTAATTGGAGTACAATGAAGATTGCATCCAAAGTATTACTCATATATGGGATGTTCTATTTATATATTTTATATGGTATGTTATGCTAACGGGAATACTCTATCACTAAAAGGCACTGCAGATTGTCTTATCACATCATTGAGATTGCTCAGGTGATTATAGCAAAAGCTGTCCTTCTCAACTAATTGTTTTATAAAATCCTTGCAATGTATATAGTTCATCTGGTGATGGATTATGTATTTTTCAACAAAAGTAAAAACGTCACTTATAGTGTAACTTACTGAATTGTATTGTTCACATGAGTTCGCATTACAAAGGCCATCACAGCCTTAAAGAAAAATTCTTCATCCGTATTCCAGCTGTACTAAAGAACAGGAGGCACAAATAAGTATCAGACCATATAATATCATCAAAATATCAAGGTAAAAAAGAATGCAGGCCAATGTGATTTAATTATAATGCAATATAAAACAAATGCAAGAAACATTATTTTAATTTCACTGTATTCCTAATAATCAGAGTTCCCACACATTTCTCTTGCTGGAAAGAGATTTAAAAATCGACTCTCTTGAAAAAAATTGTATTTTATTATTAGGTGATTACCCATGAGTTAAATAATCAAAATACACTACTCAACAGAAACCACACACTAGCTTGACTGCTGAATGCGCAGCGTATACGCAAAGTAGACAATTATACCGCTTTAAGGCACACACGGCAGTTTTCTTTGTTCCAGGAGCCCAAGGATGCCCCAGTCTTTCACAATCCTAGCAACACCTTAAAGGAGTTGTAAAGGAGTTTTGCTGAAATGACTGTTTACAGGGTATAGAGACATAATAGTTAACTGATTCCTTTTAAAAATTATTAAAAATAGATAAAAATCAATCATATAATGTACCTGTAGTTTTAGTTTCATTTATGCATCTAGTTTCATGCTTCTGTGAAGTACAGAGACACAGAGCCAATAGAGGGCAGTGATGGTTTGTAAAACGAAAGTGATTGGTTCTGAGGGGTTTAAGACACACAGTAATCACACCTCCTTGATTAGTGCCACAGAGAGAAAGCTCCCATGACTTTTTTCATCAGGAAACAGACTGTTCAGAACAGAGAAGGATTACAGCAACATCATAGCAAAAACAAACAATGAGGACATGAAAACAGGACTGCAGTAAGGTAAAGGAAGCTATTTAGCTAAAAAAAAAAAAAAATTTCTTTAGTGACCCTTTAACTCTGTCTGCTTGTTTCAGATCAGTGACTGAAAGTATTGAGGTCAAGGACAGGCTGGGAACTAGTATGCTTAAGTGGGGGGGGGGGGCAGTAGTAAAAACCCTGGTGATCTTCTTAGTACAGGTGTCATGTGGGACAGTCCCACATCTCTGTCCTCTGTCTTAGGTCTCATGCACATTGGACGTTCTTGCAGCTGCTTCTAGGAGCGTCTGTTTTTTCCTGCATCTAAACTCCCCTGCATGTTAACCTACAGTTGTGTTCAAAATCATTCAACCCCCCAATGCTGTAAAGGGTTTTAGGGAATTTAGTGTACACTTGTAATTGTATTCAGAATGAAATCCTACAAGGACTTCTTAAAGAACCATATGCAACTAAAATGACATCAATTGGTTTTGTAATACAGTAGTAAATGTTTATTTTGTGAATTCTTCATTTACACAATTATTCAACCCCTTAAAGACTACCACTCTGAAGAACAGAGGTTTATTGAAGTGTATTCAATCAGGTATTGAAAACACCTGTGAATGTCAGGGAGCGGCAATAAAGCCCAATAAGCATTAATTAGGCAGCTTTAAAATGACTGTGATACTCAGCTCCTTCTAGACATTTACTGGTGTGGTTACAAACATGGTGAGGTCAAGAGAATGGTCCAGGAAGACAAGAGAAGAGGTGATTACTCTTCACAGGAAGGGCAATGGCTATAAAAAGATTGCAAAGATGTTAAACATACCAAGAGACACCATAGGAAGCATCATTCGCAAATTCAACGCAAAGGGCACGGTTGAAACGCTACCTGGTCATGGCAGAAAGAAGATGCTGACTCCAAAGAATAAGAAGAGTCGACTGCAGTATGCCAAAATTCATGTGGACAAACCACAGAAGTTTTGGGATTGTGTTCTGTGGACTGATTAAACTGTTTGGGCCCATGGATCAATGCTATGTTTGGAGGAGGAAGAACAAGGCCTATGATGAAAAGAACACCTTGCCCACTGTGAAGCATGGCGGGGGTTCAATCATGCTTTGGGGCTGTTTTGCTTCTGCAGGTACAGGGAAGCTTCAGCGTGTGCAAGGTACCATGAATTCTCTTCAGTACCAGGAGATATTGGATGACAATGTGATGCAGTCCGTCACAAACCTGAGGCTTGGGAGACGTTGGACCTTTCAACAGGACAATGATCCCAAGCATACCTCCAAGTCCACTAGAGCATGGTTGCAGATTAAAGGCTGGAACATTTTGGAGTGGCCATCGCAGTCACCAGACTTAAATCCGATTGAGAACCTCTGGTGGGACTTAAAGAAAGCAGTTGCAGTGCGCAAGCCTAAGAATGTGACTGAACTGGAGGCTTTTGCCCATGACGAATGGGCGAAGATACCCGTAGATCGCTGCAAGACACTTGTGTCAAGCTATGCTTCACGTTTAAAAGCTGTTAGAACTGTAAAAGGATGTTGTACTAAGTACTAAGATTGAATGTCACTTGGGGGTTGAATAAAACTGATAATGATGTGAGCACAGAAAAGACATTTGTGGTTATTTCATTATAAATGTTATGTTATATTTGTCTGACCTACACGTGCCTCTTTGATTTAATTGTAAGCAGGATGACTGAATGATCAAAATCAATGTCAAACTGGCCAAAACAATCAATTTCAGTGGGGGTTGAATAATTTTGAATACAACTGTATGTGTCCATGCACACATCCAGGAGCAGCAGAGTTTTGGCAGAAAAAACCCTTGACACTTATAAACACGTGTAAATGCGGTTGAATGCGTGTTGACGCTAGGTGTGTTTAGCACTTGATCGAGGCCTAGCCGTGGCGTGGCTGTTCCCCTTCACCACCACAGGAGAAAGCTCTTTCTCTGATTCGAACACCCTTCCATTCTCTTTCTCTTCCCTGATGTAGTAGCTCTGAGCTTAGAGTTTGAAAGCTTACTCCTGCACTTGGAATCTGGAATCTTGGAAACTGGGACAAAGATGTTGGTTTGTATACATCTTTATATAATTTTCTGGAATTTTTACTTAGCTTAGTGAATGAGAAAATGTACGGTACTTTGCAAAAAATACCTGTGTGCAAGGAAAACAATTTGATATTTACTTGCATATGATTGGATGATCAAAGTCAACAGATCTCACCTCATGCACTACTAAGCTAAGGGAAAACAGGGCTGGACTGGGACAAAAACTTGGCCCTGGACTTCATCCAGACTGGCCCACTTTGACAGGTCTCTCCCATGGCGGCCTGACAACTCCCGTACCTCCCCTGGCCACCCAAGCCCCCTCTCCCCCTTCACTAGCCACTAGCCGTTCTACTTTATTAGAGTAGAATGGCTGGTACTGGTACTCATATAGGCAGTACCAGTGGAGAAGCTAGACATTATTTCACCCGGGGCAAAGAATCAGTTTGGTGCCCCCCCCCCCCCCTTTATGGGACAAGATTAGGCAGAAGTGAGAAACTCCCAGGCCATAGCTGTTGAGTCAGCTGTCTGTCCCCTCCCCCATGCTCCTCTGTCGTCCCCCCTGCTCCTCTGGTCCTCCCCCTGCTTCTTTACTCCCCCCAGGTGAGCTCTGCGGTGAGGGAGAGGAGGTGAGTGCTGTGGGAAGGGAGAGACAGAGGAACGGAGGGGGGGGGGGGCGGTGGTCCGCTGTCACTGAAGCCGGCCCACTGAGCCATCGGCCCACCGGGAAACTCCCTGTAGTCCCAATGGCCAGTCCATCCCTGAGGGAAAACATCCCTGCAGAGGGAAAATTCACTTTGCTAAGTGAACAGTCTGTATGTTTTAGTAAATCAAACCCTATAAAGTAGATTTAGAGTAAACTCCCATGGATAAATTTTTACCTTCAGGTAAGCCTATAATAAGGCTTACCTATAGGTACAGTAAATATCTCGTAAACATGCACTGTTTAGGGGATTTTTACTTTAGATGCAGCCGGTGATGTCACCACCGCATTTGCTCTGAAGGGACGGCATGCCCATGTCGTTCCTTCAGGGTTCTGTGTAGTAAGAGCTCCCTGTAGTTTTGAAGTTTGAGGTACAAATCTCTATATTTAATACAATAATATAATTTCAGAGCAAAAATTACCTGCAATTATAACTCAACAATTTACACTCAACTAGAAATATATTTTTTACCTTTAATATAATTTGCAGCTAATTGTAATGTGTTTTTATTTGATTATTTACAGGGACTCTGTTTTACTTTTCAGTCACTGAGTATACTGCATTCACTGCTCAAAGGTAATGATTTTTCTATTATTTTACTGTGTCAGTTACTGTACTTCACAGTTACACGGCTGTGCACATTTACGGCATAGTGTATGGTTTTCAGGGTCATATAGTGGCAGTGTTTATTTACAGAGGATTTTTAACTACCAAGGAGTTGTTTGCATTTCCCTGAATGAACTGATGCGGATATCCAGCATCCATAAATGTCTTTGTCCCCATAGTTTTCATGATGAATGCGGCTTTATTGATCATAGTATAGCAGTCTCGAGGTGAACATGTCTGAAAGCCAGCAGTCATATTGACATTTTGTCCTGGTCAATAATTGTATTTATTTTAATCGGAAAATAGGATTAAAGCGGAGTTCCATCCAAAAATGGAACTTCCACTTTTCAGAACCCTCCCCCCTCTGGTGTCACAATTGGCACCTTTAAGGGGGGAGGGGTGCAGATACCTGTATACAGGTATCTGCACCCACTCCCGGGGAGAGACTCCCACGGGAGTCACTCCACTTCCTGCCCCCCCCCCCTGTTGCCTTCTGGAAAACACACAGGTCCCAGGAGACAGCGGGGAACACTGGGAAAGCGCCGCGGTACTCACGCACGCGCAGTAGGGAACCGGGCAGTGAAGCCGCAAGGCTTCACTTCCTGATTCCCTCACCGAGGATGGCAACGGGGGGCAGCAGAGAGAGACAAGCGATTGCTTGTCTTCTGCTGCCGACATTGTGGGCACGCTGGACAGGTGAGTGTCCATTTATTAAAAGTCAGCAGCTGCAGTATTTGTAGCTGCTGGCATTTAAAATTTTATTTTTTTTGCGGGACCTCTGCATTTAGTAGCAACCAGTCGATATTGTACTGCTTTTCAATTTTTTTTATTATTTTAGCTACTTAATAGCACTAAAATGTTACATTGCACTATAAACACTACATATGCTGCTCATTCTAATACCTGCCCTCAAAGGAACTTGTAGACCTGTAAAGTAGATACATACACTAATTTAGGTGGAAACTTGTTAACTGACCACAATGTTTCAACTGTGAAAGGAAACCAGAGCACACAGAGGAGATTTACAAGTCCAAACAAGCTATAAGCAGAGCCCTTGGTTGGTGAAAGTCACCAGTACTTTAAAAGTTTGTGTTTACATATTTTATCGTGTCACAAGTTTAATATCAATGTTTGAGGGCCTTACAATGTATTTTAGGTCGGTCATATTGTTGCCATGAGAAAGGGATCCTGCGAGGGCCTGAATCATGGGTAAGGAGGAACATGTGACATGGAGTCTTCAGGTTTCGAAGTGCTGAGTGAAGGATTACTCTGCGGATCTAGTTATCATTTTTAGCTTTTTTAACTCCAGCGTCAATGTCTCTTTTGGCTTCTTAAGGGCTCATTTACACTTGCTGCGGCTTCAATGCACATTAAAGCTCCTACTGCTTCAACAAGCTTTTATGATGTGTTTTTGATGCTTCTGTGGTGCTTCGATGAGGCATCGGTGGTGCTTCGATGAAGCTCCGTGGTGTTCTTTTGAAGCTTTGTTGAAGCTTGCCGGATGCCCTGTGTATGTGTTGATATCTCACACCTGCAATTTCTCCAAAACAAAGCGAAGCTAAAGCTGAATTAAAGCCTCTCAAAAGCTACAGGTGCTTCAAACAAGCTTTAAATCAGCTTTGTCATAGAGCTCTAAGAAATGGAATATATAGAATTTGTAAAATTAAGCTTTATTGATGGCAACCATGACAAATAGACATTTGACAGCTAAGATATGAGCTCTGGTACATAAGGCTAAAAGGTCAGGCATTCCAAAGCATATTTACCAATCACGATATATTGAGAAAGATCTCATGACCAGAGGTCCTCTAATAAAGTCTTCACATGATCCCAAAACGAGGTCCCCTGACCAGCCTATACCCCAAAAGGGGGGCGCACCCCAACCGACCGTGCATGGCTTACAAGGAGTCACACCAGTGAGAGCAGCTCCCCACACATGATTGGTAAATATGCTTTGGAATGCCTACCAATGTTCGCAATATGCTTTTAAATTATATATTTATTGATTAAATGTAATTCCCTCACAGAAAACATATCTTCTGAAGAAGACCTTGACGGGTCGAAACGTGTCAAGATTCATGTACCCACCGACATTGTACTATCCTAATGATGTTGTGTGATACATTGTGTTTGTATCTTATGTATTGACCTTTTAGCCTTATGTACCAGAGCTCATATCATAGCTGTCAAATCCCTTACAGGACTGTAAGCTTTTATTTTATTTAGTGACATGAGCTTTGACTGGCATTAGGAGAACTTTAATAAAGCGTGTCCGAAGTCTTGTTTTGAAGCAAATGTAAACTATCCCTTAGGCCTCATACACACGATAGGTTAACCAGAGGACAACGGTCTGATGGATCTTTTCATCGGTCCAAACCGATCGTGTGTAGGCCCCATAGGTTATTTAACCATAGGTTTAAAAAAAGCCAACTTGATTTTAATTTAACCTATGGATTCCTAACCGATGGGAAAAAAAACGATAGTTAGTAGGCACAACCATCGGTTAAAAATCCACGCATGCTCAGAATCAAGTCGACGCATGCTTGGAAGCATTAAACTTCGTTTTTTTCAGCACGTCGTTGTGTTTTACGTCACCGCGTTCTGACACGATCGTTTTTTTAACCGATGGTGTGTAGGTGTGACGGACCATCAGTCAGCTTCATCGGTTAACCGATGACAACGGTCCTTCAGACCGTTCTCATCGGATGGACTGATCGTGTGTACGAGGCTTTACTGTCAGCTTCAATGTGCCTTTGAGTGTCTAATCTTGTTACTGTGAAATTAAGGCTAGCCTATCAACTTTGGTATGAAGGGAGGAGGGCACAAGCTAGTTTGCTATGGGGGACAGAAAAATATATATATATATATATAGCCCAGATGATGTACTACTATTATAGCCAATGATGTAAGCAAGGAACCTAAAGAGACACCTACCTAAAGGTGTCTCCTTACCATCTGCCATTAAAAACATTGCTCACTGCCACGCTGGAGGCTAGAGACCTTGCATAGCACACAAATCAAAAGGGGTGAAGCATTGTCATTTGAATGGGTGGTTACCTAAGCCAGGGAGGAAGCAAAGGGAAATGTTTTATCTGGGAGTCACCTCCCTTTGATGATGTTTCTGGGAGGCTAGGGTGTGAGAAACAATAGTACTGTACCTTGGGTAACCCTGCCAGTTTAATTATATATATCTATGGCTATTGTGTCCAAGATCAAGTGAAATAAAATTCTAAATGGCTTATAGTTATGTCTTCTGAATGCCCAAGTCTACTTATTTTAATGTAGCTCTGGGACAAATCCACATTCAGGGCTGGATCCTTGGCACCTAATGAGTCAACGAAAAATTGGTGCCAGTTACTTTAATGGATTGTATGTGTTTTTTAGAGATACTCAACAGGAAAATGATGCGGAAGCAATGCTATGCCTCAGGACAATGTATAAACGTTTCTATTGCAGGCCCCAGTGCAAATCTATAGGGTGGCTAGCAGTACAGGATCCTCCAAAGTCACTGTTTCTGGTGTCTGCGTGACTTCGCAATTGCTGGTTATCCAAGAAGGTTCTAGTGTCTGCTTCTTCCTATCGGTCAGTTCAGCTGCACTTCTTCATAGAGCAGCTGCAGGTTTTTCCCTTGGTTGTAGTGGATTTCAACATTTAGGTTGCTTCAGTTTCCAAAACCACGCTCCCAACAGGGAAGAGCTTCTAAGCAGAACTCTCTAGACAGAGACCTAGACAATATCAGCAGAGCTTCCTCTGGACCGGAACCCATAGGAAAAATAACTCAGCACATATTCCACTGAGCAAGAATCCATCAAACATTTACTCCCTGGTCAGAAGCCTAGGGGAAGATGCAAACTCTGGAAGGTTGTCCTGAATATTTATTAATACTTATTTCTGATTCCAGACTCCTTAGTGACTGGCTGGGATGATAAACATTCAAAACACCTTCCGCTTAAACTACTGCCAGCAACTGGCAAAAGCAATTGCCCGAGCTTGAGACCTTTTCAAAAACACACAAAAACTAAAAGTTACTTGCCTGACTACCGCCTTTTTAAAGCAGAAGTAATATACTGTAAGGAGACTACTGCTTGAGTCAGGATTGCTACATATGATTTTTATGATGTTTTTAAATATTAAAAACTTTTTAGGCAGACCAAAGTGCCTTCAACACTCTGCAAAGTAAAGAAAATACCACATATCTGTTAGGACCTGGGCTTGAATCTGGGACCTCTGGTGCGTCTGGTGGTGACGCTGCTTGCTGAGCCACCTGGAATGCTGGTAAGCTCCTTGAACAGTTCCTTGGATATTTCCTTGAATGATCTTGTCTTGAATCTTGTTTGCCTTGAACCCTTTGCTCCTCCCATGAACTTCCTGATTTAAGCCATGTCCCTGCACTTCCTGGTTGCCAGAATATTGTGCCTTCACCAGCCAATATCTTGCTCCTGTCTCTCTTGCTGCTGACCGTATCTTTGCTACCATTCGCTACCGACATTTGGCTTGTCCCCCGACTACACTTCTGCTGAATCCCAACCTGCAACTATTTGTTACTGACTTTTGGCTTGTTCCCCGACTATGCTTCTGCTTGATCCGTACCTGTTATATCTGCTTCCGGACCTCGGCTTGCTCACCTCCTGGTGGGGCTATCCTGAGGACCGCGACCTGGCACTAACACGCAGAAAAGCCCATCTCCACCATCAGGAGCTCTGGTGAATATTGGTTAGTGCTTAGACCCCGCATCTCAAGTGAACCCGTGTCATCAGCCAGGGTGACCTGTGTGAATATCTGCTCTGATGCTATAGCTACTGGCCTCTGAGCCTGACTCCAGACCGTGACAATATCATTGGCATGCACTATTGTTGACTTGTACACACTGGGGGGAAAACATGGTAATGATGAATCAGGAAAAAATCAGGAAGCGATCTAATGCAATACAGATATACAGTACGTTTCTGTCCGCTTTGTTTAGGCTTTGTGTATCAACTTTATGTGCACCAAGCCATATAGTCACAGCGGCTCTAATATAAATTCCTAATGATGCAAGCAATTCATATTTGGCCTTCAACTTTTCCATGTTTGCTTTCCCAAATGGTTATTATTCCAAATGCAAGAGAAGTAGAAGGCAAGCATGGTAATGATTAATAGTAAATTTGTGTGAAACCACTACTAAATTAATATATCACCACACAAGTGTCCCTAGCAGAGAATATTTGATGAGTGAGCAGCTGTAGAAGTAGTTCTTTGTTAACTAGTTTCGGAAGCACCAGAACTGCTGCAGTTTTCACTTTGACCTGTTAATTTCTGGCCCATGGGAGCAGCAGATAGTAAATCAGAAGTTAAACTTTCACATGAATCTACTTCTTTACTTCAAAAGACTCGGGCAGAAAGCGAAAAACTAGTTGTAAATAGTTTATACGGCATGGCATACATGTAAATTGGCCAGGTACAGGATAGTTACAGAAGAATTTCACACTAACTAGGCCTGGGTAGTTTTCTTGTTGCATATTTACTGGTTAAGGGTCTTTATTACTATAACCCTTTTGCTAGACTAGCTTTCATAAAGCAAACTGGTACTGAGAGAATATGGGGACTGCTACTACAAGCCTCAAAAAAGGCATCAAAGCCATTGGAGTAGAATGACAGCCATGCATCTAGCATTTCCATAAGGATAGGTCAGCTATGACATCCTTCATACTCTCTTAGTCCAGGTTTCCGTTAAAGTGACCCTTTACTTTTCCCCTGGAAAGCAGGGTCACTTAATTTTCCCAGTAACACTCACATTTGCTTCATTCCCTCGCTACTTCATTCACGAGGCAGCAGCGAAGTGAAATACCTGGTACAGCTGGGTATGGGGAGCATTAGATTTACTTCCCTTCTCTTATTTGAAAACCTTGCCAGGACAAGGTGCTCTGGTGAGAATGACAAAATGCACCACTTGCGCTGTTTATTTTGACGCAAAAAAAAGCTATGGGAATGGAATGAAGGAGTTACAAAAAAAGGGTCAACAAAAACTTTAACTACAAATTTTATGGTTTACTACAAGTTATATTCTGCGACTTGTCACCTTTATATAAGCGCAAGCATCATGTTTGTGGTACAAAACATTTTTAAAAAAGATTGTTACTAACTGGAGTGAATGCACATTTAAAAATTTTACATACATGCAATTATAAAAAGAGAAAAGGAAAAAGGTACAAAAAATACTGTGTATCTATATACTATATATATATATATATATATATATATATATATATATATATATATATATATATAGGATTTCCTCTCACTTCCTGTTTTGGCTATAGGACGGAAATGAGTGGAAATCTCCCAAATGTGACACTGATTGCAAAAATAAAATTATCAGAGGTTATAGCCCTTCCTTATCATATCCAAAATGAAAAAAAAATGTTGTTTTAATTCCACTTTATTAAATACTAATTAATGTTCACTAAGGGTTAATGGGGGGCTAAATTGTTGTTTTAAAACTAGTTGTAAAATAGTAGCTTTCATTTGTAAATGAATGCAGGACAGGACCTCAGCTGTCACACTGACAGCTCAGTCCTATAGCTTACCCTGGGACAACCACAAACACAGATGGTTACACAGGGAGAGCTGCGCCCCCCAGGTGTAATCTTCAGGACTGAGCTGTCAGCTTGACAGCTCAATCCTGCACATCTCAGGACAAAGCTGGGTGATGCAGGTCCATGAGCAAGTTCCACGCAGTGCAGCGTCAAAGGCGGGTGCCTTTTCTGCCTCTGCCTTGGTGCAACCCTGGTGACAATGCCTGGTGATTGTCCTAGCACTATCAGATAAGGGGTGTCCCTCCTCAGCCTTCTGTAAGCTTAAAAAGCCAATTTGGAGATTGCTCATAGCCGTCTTTTTAATAAAAGTTAGGAAAAGAGAATACATAAAGTTTAGCTCTATTTAATATTTTCTACTATTTTTCAGTCATGTGCAAAGCAAAATCCTGTTTCATTTGCAGAAATAGATCACCAACTTGGAAAATGAGATAGTCTGACGGACCCCACATGTCGTCACCTTGGTTTTGCACTTTTAGCAGCTCTATTACTCAGAACTGCAAAAAATGTAAAAGTGCATTGCAAGCTGATATAATAAGTAAATGATTATGTAACAGACTTCTGTGTTTTTATGCTTGAATACTTAATGCCAAGTTAACAAGGTCAGAAAATGCCAATATTAATGGAACCTGAAATAGTTTTTTTGCAACACAGTGTGGAGTTAAAGCCTAAGTTTACCCATAAAATAATCTCTAAATAGAGATCTCTACATATAATTATAGTGACATAACACTTGTAATCAGGGCCGCTGTTAGAAGTCATGGGGCCCCGTACAGCCTACCTGATGGGGCCCCCTTTAATCCTGCCTTTAACCCCCCCCCCCCCCAGGCCACTACCCTGCCCTCACCTCTGCAGATTTGTCACTGTTTACATATGCACACGCGTTTATTGTGGCTTATCAGTACAGGGGGACAGCAACGGTTTTAAAAAAAAATGTAAAATTTTATTAACAATAATTTTTTACACTGTGTCTTTCATTTTTTTGTATCTCTTTTATTGTAGTGACAGTGACATGTCCCCTTTATGGAGAGATCTCAGGTCTATTAAACCCCATATCTGTCCTCTGGCCTCCAAAGCATCTGATCAAATGTAGATCGGTTTGATCACATGCTTGTTTAAGCCGGTCATTTCTTCTGGTTTCTGACGTCACACAGTGGGAGGAACTACTTCAGTTCCACTCACTGTGTCCCAGGAACTGGATGCCGCTACTTACATCATTAACAGGACCCCTGATTGCATTGGAGAGCCCAGTAAAGGCAGTGGCAGGATGGTGGTGGAACCCCCTTCCACTGACTGCCTGTAAAAGTAATCCAGGGGCTTCTTAGCCACTAAGATTACTTTTACTTTGTGCAGAATCGCTGGGGCTAAAGAATTATATCTTGATCATTGCTGTAGCGATGATCAAGATATCACCCTTACAATCCAGCATTGTACCAATATGTTGCTGGTTAAAGGGGGGTGGTTGGGGGGCACATGTTTACTGCCTCCCAAATACAAGTGTAAAGCAGCATCTCACTTCATCTTCACCAGCATTATGAACAGGCAGCATGTGTTCGTTCTGGATCTGTCAGTGTCAAATGGCTTTTGGGTTCTGACTTTGGCTGTACTGTGTTACAAACATTAACCCAGTACAGCCATAACAAAGTAAGCACCCAACAGCAATATGACACACTGTGACAGATCCATTACAGAGCACATGCTGACTGTGCTCCCTGCAGGAGTATCATAATGCTGATAATCATAAGTTGCCATGCTGTGTGTAAGCGCCCATATACAGTGAGGAGTCTATCCTCTGTGCTCCACTCACTGTGTGTACTGCAGCCACGGTGTCCAAGTTCTTGCTCCCTTGCCAGCCACAGAGGAGCCTGTGCCTCACATCAGTCTCGGCAAGTTGGTAAGTCGTCACATGAGGACGGGAGGTGGAGCGGAGGCATCGTAGCATTACTCCGTCAGTGAAGGCAGTGTGCATCGGCATCTGGGACTAATTAAAAAGCAGAGCGATGTGCGGTGCGGTCTTATGTACATCCGCCCGAAATACAAAAAATAGTCCGACCACTGCGCTCACCTCCTGGGCCCCTCTGATGACCTGATGGGGCCCAGGAAAATGTAATTACACCCCCTTTTCTTAAGAGTACTAGCGGGAGACGGGGTGAAATTTAGAAAGCTCTATTTTTTAATAGCCAGAAATTAACTGTCAAGTTGCCCGGGCCCCCCTGTGGAGCTGCTGGGGGCCGGGCCCGGTACAACAGGGCTGCCTGTACTGCCCTATCAGCGGCCCTGCTTGTAATGAAGAATGTCCCCCATTTGCAGGCAGAACACTTGAGTTCAGGCATACTTTCCTGATTTTTTTCCCCCTAAACACGAGTACCATTTAGAGGTAAATATGTTTTTATTGTACATAAAAAATGTATATTTAGAGCAACAGAGGTAAATCCTATTATCCATCTTACAAGTAATTTTGTACAAATTATATAACAAAGGTAGATACAACATAATCATAGATAACTTAGCAATAGAGGTATGCACTCGTAGCAAATGAGAACATAAACAAAAAACTTTAGAGTTAGGAAAGCCAAAAAACAGAGGTCCGCATTTTTAGGTGTATCAAAGGAGGAGTGGGGAAATTAAAAAGAAGAGAGAAGATAAAAAAGAAAAAAAAAAAGAAAGGAGAGATAAAGGAGAATAGAGAGTAAGAGATCCCGATGAGATCAGGGAAAGAAGGAAAAATAAAGAAAAAAAGAGGTTGAGCGAATCTGATAAACCATGTCTATAAAGAGCGGTCAAGATGTTGACTCCACATCTTGACCGATCTTTATAGACATGGTTTATCAGATTCGCTTGACCTCTTCTTTTGTTTATTTTTCCTTCTTTCCCCGATCTCATCGGGATCTCTTAGGCCGCGTACACACGGTCGTTCCAAACCGATGAGAGTGGTCCGACGGGCCATTTCCATCGGTTCACCGCTGAAGTGGCCTGATGGTCTGATGTGCGTACACACCATCGTTCCAAAAACCGATCGGGTCAGAACGCGGTGACGTCAAACACACGACGTGCTGAATAAAACAAAGTTCAATGCTTCCAAGCATGCGTCGACTTGATTCTGAGCATTGGTTTTGAACCAATGCTTTCTGTACTAACCATCGGTTTGGACCGATCGGGCAGCGGTCCATCGGTTCGATTTTTACCACTTGCCGCCCGCCAATGACAAAGTGACGTCGGCAAAGTGGTTGTAGAATCCTGACCGGACGTCATATGACGTCCTCAGGATTCTGAGCCGCTGCGCGCCCCCGGGGGCGCGCATCGCGGCGATCGTTGTTGCAGGGTGTCAGTCTGACACCCCGCAACGCCGATCTCGTTAAAGAGTCTCTCACGGAGGCTCTTTACCACGTGATCAGCCGTGTCCAACCACGGCTGATCACGATGTAAACAGGAAGAGCCGTTGACGGCTCTTCCTCACTCGTGTCTGACAGACGCGAGTAGGGGAGAGCCGATCGGCAGCTCTCCTGACAGGGGGTTCGTGCTGATTGTTTATCAGCGCAGCCCCCCCTCGGATCGCCAGACTGGACCACCAGAGAAGCCCACCCTGGACCACCAGCGAAGGGCAACAACAAAAAACAAAGTCTCAAAAAAAAAAAAAGTCTAAAAAAAAAAAAAAAACACAACCATTAAAAAATAAAAAAAGATGCCAATCAGTGCCCACAAATGGGCACTGACTGGCAACATAGGAAAAATAAGTGCCGCCCCACAGTGTCCATCAGTGCCACCCCACAGTGCCCATCCATGCCCAGTGCCCACCTATCAGTGCCCATCTGTGCCACCCATAAGTATCCATCAGTGCCACCCATAAGTGCCACCCATGAGTGCCCATCTGTCACGCCTATGAGTGCCCAGTGCTGCCCATGAGTGCCCATCAGTGCCGCCCAACATTTTCAGTCTTTTTTTAGTTGTTGCGCAAAAAAAATCGCAGAGGTGATCAAATACCACCAAAAGAAAGCTCTATTTGTGGGGAAAAAAGGACGCCAATTTTGTTTGGGTACAGTGTAGCATGACCGCGCAATTGCCATTCAAAGTGCGACAGTGCTGAAAGCTGAAAATTGGCTTGGGCGGGAAGGTGCGTAAGTGCCCTGTATGGAAGTGGTTAAAGCATGTTTTAAAATTTTGGACCGAAGGACAACAGACCGGTCGGTTTGGACCGATGAAACTGAACCTCGGTCCATTCTCATCGGTTTTGTCCGACCGTGTGTACGCGGCCTTACTCTCTATTCTCCTTTATCTCTCCTTTCTTTTTCTTTTTTTTTATCTTCTCTCTTCTTTTTAATTTCCCCACTCCCCCTTTCAGTCGTCGGGCAAGAACATATTTTTTAGTGAATATGAAGTGGAAAAGTCCATCCAGATAAGTCATAGGACCTTAAACTTGTCAAGTGTATCATTATCTAAAGCCAGCATTACCTGTTTGGAGTTTGCATGCTCTCCCTGTGCTGGCGCTATATAAGTACCTGAAATAAATAACATAAAAATATGCATATGCCATACGTGTGGTATGAATATATGTGCAAGGTAACAAAGAAAGGTCACAGAATGCCTTGCATTTTTTTCAATGAATGCAAACCATTCTTTGATTGGACAAGGTGGATTGGTGGCATCACAATCTCTATGTCATCCAATCAGAGAACGCCTTGCATTCATTAAGAAAAATGCAGGGCTTTCAGTAATTTCAGTAGTTCCAAAACGCCATTTCTTTTCGTGTAAGGCCATTCCGGCTCTCTACCGGCATGTGGAAAGCAATGTTTTGGCCTCGTTGGGCAGTCAGCAGTAAGGTTCATAATACCGCTGACTCATGGTCCAGCAGTCATGGGCAGGAATGTTAATTCTCCTTCACGGAGCACTGGGAAACTCTGCTGGCAGCTGGGAAGGATGCAGGACAGGGTTCAGTGTTGGAGCTTGTTCTGCCACCACATCTCCAAAAAGCTAGTGGTGATTCTGCCACAACATCTGTATGCTCCCCTCCCTCCTCTTCTTCTTACTCTATGGCCTCTTCTGCAGAATTGTCCTCTGAACCAGCAGTGCTCCCTAAAAACTCAAGGGGCTACCCAAGTAGTCAGGCAAAAAGATGTCATGCAGTGCTTAACTTGGTCTGCCTAGAGGACAGAAAGGCCTGGTATGAACTTGGGGTGAACCCACGCCATTTTTATCAATGATTTTTTAGGTATATTGCCGGGATCTGGCAATACATTACAGCCGTGAGCAATTTTAAATGACATTTTTTCCTAAAGAAATTTCATTTTGCTGCAGTACTGTTCTAAAAATGGGGGAAATGTGCTACTTTACAGGCAGACTAAGGAGACCCCCAGGCACAAGTATGTAAAGGAATATTTCATTTTTATTGTTTCACTTTAAGAATTCTTAAAATCACTGCTCCTGAAAAGAAATATGTTTTTGCATTGATACATGTTCCCTGGGGCAGGACCTTTTTATGGTAAAAACTTGCATATAAGCCTTTAAAATGAGCAATTTTGACTTTGAATCATACTTGCCTAGAATTGGTTCGATGCTGCATCTGTCGCCGGCTCTAACACTGAGAACAGAGCGATCAAACACCACCAATCGCTCAGTTCTCAGATTTCCTAGAGTAGAGAGCTGGTGATTGTCAGTCACCAGCTCTCTCTGACCTTACCCCCCCCCTGCATGCTCATTGGAGTGCTGGGTTGTGGAGAGGGCGGAAGCAGCCGACTCAGACTCGCTGAGAGGCTGAGCCGGGTGCTGATCCAGGCATGTGGGCAGATCCCGACTTCATTTTCATGATCTTGCCTGAACCTGGACCGGCTCTATGACATCAGCAGACAGCGGACTTAATCCTGCTGTTTGCTGAAAAAGGATCGCAGCAGTTCAGAACAAACTGCACTCCTGTGATCCACAGACGTACAGCCAAATGAGGGACCTTACTAAAAGGGGCACTAACACCCAATTACACTTGTACTACCAGTCCCCCTCTCACCAGTCTAAATGCTGCATTACAAGTGGCTAAAATCAAGTTAAATTCACTTGAATTTGGGTATTTCAACCGGTAAAATTTAACATATAGTACTTGTAATGATTTAAAATACCGTATTTATCTTCATATAACACGCCCCGGCGTATAGCGCGCACCCCCAACCTGGAAGGAAAATTCCTGGAAAAAAAAGAAATACTTACAGTTTGGATGCCCCTCGTCGGTGTCCGGTCCGGCGTCCATCGGCGGCCTTGTCCGGTCCAGCGTCCTTCTGCGGCCATCGTGGTGTCCTCCCCGCTGTGTTTTTCAGCCGATCCCTGCTTCCCGCACTGTGTTTGAACCACTCCGCCGACATATACCGAGTGCAGTACACTCGGGTATACTCGGGCAGGCTCAGCTCCTCTCGCGTAAAGGACATACAGGACGCACAGGACGTGACCGCGAGCGGAGCCGAGCCTGCCCGAGTATACCCGAGTGTACTGCGCTCGATATATGTCGGCGGAGTGGTTCAAACACAGTGCAGGGAGTGAGTATCGGCGTATATCGCGCACCCACGATTTTGCCCTGATTTTAAGGGCAAAAAAGTGTGCGGTATACGCCGATAAATACGGTAAGTACATAACTGTATTCAATGTGGTTGTTAACATGTGCATGGAGCTCACTTTTAACATCTTTTGAAATACAATACAATTGAAAACACAAGGGTAGTAATTGCATTTTCAATACATATATTATTGTATAGAGTATTATGTTCTCCAACACTGCAGTTTTGTGTATGTGGTAAGTGGATTAAACTGTAAGTTCATTAGGATAAGGACTTATGTGAATGGGTCAGTGTTCCCTGTGGAGTTCAGTGCAATATATTAAATAATATTGAAATAAATTAAATAAATACATGTGTTTTTTAGCATCCATTTTCTTTTTCTTTGTTTGCGATCATGAAAGTGATTGTAAACACAAAGAAGCAAATAGCAAAATAACACAATACAACTAAACAATAAATACAGTGTTTAAAAACATTGCATTTTAATCTGCTAGCTGACTCAAACAAAAGTGAGGCTGGTGACAGACAAAAAGTATCAGATTGTCCAATTTTTTTTTATTATTGTGGCAAAACTATTGTAGGGAGAGAGGAATGTAAAAGTGGCTTGCTTATGATGGAACAGCGCCACCCAGTGTCTATAATATTAGGATCATAGGAAGAAATGCCAAAGAAGCTTTCATAAGTCAAAAGTCATCTTCTAGCAAAAATTGCTCTTGTCTTTCACTTATATCATCCACAAAAGGTTTGAAAATGTTTCTGAATTTAAAAACATTCTTTCTGCTTGCATCAGTTCCTTTTGGTCAGCTCCCATCATTCTCTGTGTTTTTGTATCACAGATGTGCATACCTCGAAATTTTTTGAGATGGGACAGGGGACACCTATTAGCAAAAGTATGTAGGCATAGGACACACACCCTGCCACCTTCTCTGAACTTTCGACCATCAAGAACGCGGTGATGTACAACACTACGACGAGCCGAGAAAATGAAGTTCAATGCTTCCGTGCATGGAATTGCTACAGACGAATGGAATTTCCGATAGGATTTTTTTCCATCTGAAAATTTGAGAACCTGCTCTCATTCTTTTGTTGGCAGAAATTCCGACAGCAAAAGTCCGATGGAGCATACACACGTTCGTAATTTCGGACCAAAAGCTCACATCGGACTTTTCTTGTCGGAATTTCCGATCGTGTGTACGCGGCATAAGACTTAAAATTTGATTTAGCTTGACTTGGTGAACCTGAACTCTCCTTCTTAACCACTTCCGGACCGCCGCATGTATATGTACGTCCACAGAATGGCACGTACAGGCAAATGGGCGTACAGGTACGTCCTTGCCTTCTAGCGGGTGGGGGGTCCGATCGGGACCCCCCCCGCTACATGCGGCGGTCGGATTCCCACGGGGAGCGATCCGGGACGACGGCGTGGCTATTCGTTTATAGCCGCTCCGTCGCGATCGCTCCCCGGAACTGAAGAACGGGGAGAGCCATATGTAAACACGGCTTCCCCGTGCTTCACTATGGCGCTGCATCGATCGAGTGATCCCTTATATAGGGAGACTCGATCGATGATGTCAGTCCTACAGCCACACCCCCCTACAGTTGTAAACACACACTAGGTGAACCCTAACTCCTACAGCGCCCCCTGTGGTTAACTCCCAAACTGCAACTGTCATTTTCACAATAAACAATGCAATTTAAATGCATTTTTTGCTGTGAAAATAACAATGGTCCCAAAAATGTGTCAAAATTGTCCGAAGTGTCTGCCATAATGTCGCAGTCACGAAAAAAATCACTGATCGCCGCCATTAGTAGTAAAAAAAAAAAAAAATAATAAAAATGCAATAAAACTATACCCTATTTTGTAAAGCTATAAATTTTGCGCAAACAAATCGATAAACGCCTATTGCGATTTTTTTAACCAAAAATAGGTAGAAGAATACGTATTGGCCTAAACTGAGGTAAAAAAAAAAATTATATATGTTTTTGGGGGATATTTATTATAGCAAAAAGTAAAAAATAATATTTTTTTTTCAAAATTGTCGCTCTATTTTTGTTTATAGCGCAAAAAATAAAAACCGCAGAGGTGATCAAATACCACCAAAAGAAAGCTCTATTTGTGGGGGAAAAGGGACGCCAATTTTGTTTGGGAGCCATGTCACACGACCGCGCAATTGTCTGTTAAAGCGACGCAGTGCCGAATCGCAAAACCTGGCCTGGGCATTTAGCTGCCTAAAGGTCCGGGGCTTAAGTGGTTAATAAAAATCTGGTAAAGTGAATGATTGGAGGCAGGAGGGGGTCGCGGAAAGACACTTCCCAATGAAAGCTTGCATATCACTGAGCCCTGTGATTCAGTAACCTAAAGTGATGTGCATGCATAGCTTTGTTGTTAACTTTGGAACAGTTAGGATCAGGGTGGATTTGATTTAAATCACTAGTAAAAAAAGGAATGATTTAAATGAATGTGATTTAAATCATAATTTTTAAAAAGCAACTATCATCTCTGTCCCACAGCGGCTTCTCCTCTGACCCGCTGTTTACTCATGACAGTCCAATTTACTTTAATGGGACAGCTGGTGATGCGGCAGTGACACAACAATGTGAGGGACGTGGCAGCAGCAGGTGAGTGGATGCCCGCTGCCATGATGGATCTGAAATGACAGGTGCTCTTTAAATGTAAGGACTTATTCTCGCTGGTAGTCAGAATCTTTAATGTTTACAAACCAAATGAAGGTTTCCTATGTAGAATATTAAGCTATCAGGTTAGTAAAACAGCGATATCAGAACCGATTCAATCATGCAGTTTGTAGTGTACATAGATTTGCAAAACAATGGGATAAAGGAATATTTCTAAACCTGTTTTATCTTATGGTTACTGTGAAAATGTGTGAATGCATCAATGCAGTGCATGTTATCTCTGCTGCAGAACTTGGATTCATTGAATGAGTTTACCAAAAATTTTAATATTGCAGAATATACAGCCTCATGCTACATAACTAAGCTCCATTTCATGCTGAATAAACAACATTTTCTAATAATATATAAATAGAATGAATAGAACAAAACTATCTTTAGATAGATTTTTACTCCAAAGGCATTTTGGTAAGTAAATTGCATAACAAATCTAAAGAATCCGATTTAATTAAAAAAAAAACTTTGATTTTTATCCACCCTGGTTAAGATCCACCTAAACTCAAATTTAGCAGGCCTCTAGACTTCTCATATGCTGATAATTTGACTATGAATGAACACATGTGGAATTATACATAACAAAAAAGTGTGAAACAACTGAAAATATATTTCATATTCTAGGTTCTTCAAAGTAGCCACCTTCAGCTTCAATTCCCTTACTCTTGGGCAGAACACAGTATTCCATATCTTGGCATTCACCTGTCCAGGAACACTAAATCTCTATTTACACACAATTACATTCCCCTTAAAAAAAGATTACAAATTGATTTATCAAATTTGGGCAAACATGAGTTTTCCTGGTGGGGTAGAATGTCTGCTTTCAAAATGATGCATTTACCTCAGGTACTATACTTGTTTAGATGTTTACCTATACCTATCCCCATCCACTTCTTCAAATCTTTACAATCTATCCTTTCTAAGTTTATTTGGAAGGGAAAGAGGTCAAGATGTGCCCACTATAAATTAATCAAACATAAGATGTGGGGGGGAGCGGGATATGTTGATTTCCGTGATTACTTTCATTCCTCTATATTATCCCAAATGAAGGAATGGTTTCAACACTCTCCAACTACGTCTTGGGGTCAGATTGAGTCCTCCTATTGCTGTCATGGCCCTGCCAATCTATGGCTGTTTGGCGCATACATGGGGATCAAAATCCCTACACAACTTCCTCCCACGATGAAAGTATCCATTAATACATGGCTCACAGTTTTAAAATCGGTAGACTCTTCCGTATCCAATCGTATAGCTAATATACCCTTGAATGTACTACGACTAGTTTTAAAACATGTTCCACTAGATCTTTGGGGAAATCACGGTATTGAGTACGTCCGCGACCTGTACGATGATAAGGGTGTGATTAAATCGTTCCAATCCATACAATCTGAATTTAATCTGCCACTATCCTATCTGGATCACTTCTCTCTCATAACAAACTGTTTGCAAAAATTGACCGTAGAAAATATACATATACAATCTTCAATGTGGTCTTATCTTTCTTCACCTGAACCTAGGAAAAAAGGTATCACCATATTTTATAATTTGTTACAAGAAAAACAGAAATTTTCAAAAACCTCCTCTCATTTACAGTGGGAATCAGATCTAGATCAGTCATATACAGATGACCAATGGCGTATAGCATGCAGATTCAACCAATCATCTACTAAGTGTACTTCCTTATGGGAACTAGCAATTAAAATTACTTTACGGTGGTATTATACCCCGGATATCGTATCTAAATTTAGTGACAAACACTCGGACAAATGTTGGAGGTTATGCGGACTTAAGGGTGACTTGCTCCATACTTTGTGGGGCTGCCCTTTGCTTACAAATTATTGGAAGGAGGTATTTGCAATTATTTCTGTTTTATCGGGCACTCGGATTACCCCTAACCCCGCCTTAGCTTTGCTCTCTTTGGGCATTGAAAACTTTGTATTGAACCTCAGAAATTCCATTGTCCATCTCCTTATGGCTGCCAGGCTTTCAATTACCAGAAAGTGGAAAGATCCGTTTCCACCTTGTATTCTGGATGTTATTGATTTGACTAATTTACATTACACATATGAGAGAATGATGGCAGTACCTTTGCTTACTCTTCCTACACATACTTTATCATGGGCACCTTGGAAAAAATGGTACGAAAACAACATATAAACTTTGGTGCTTGTCCTTTTCTTGATACTGCTGTTGCTTGTGCTTTAATTTACGGATCTTGAGGCCCTAAATCTCTCTTTCAGCTAGGGTAAGACCCAAGATAGCTTAATGTTCTTTTATTGTATTTGTTTCCAACTTCATATTGCATACGTTTGGGGCCTATTGTAATTGAAGTGATGTTGTGAATTTCTTTATCTTGATAGATTTATTTTCACTGATCGCTTGCAAAACCTTTCGTAAGCTCATTTCTGCTGTCCAGACTAAAAGTTGTATAATTTTATGCATGTTTCTTATCTCTACTTACTTCCATCGATACATGTGATTTTTGTAAATGTTTTATTATAATCCAATAAAAATGTATTGAATAAAAAAAGTAGCCACCTTTTGCAGCAGACACATCTCTAGAACTGGTAAGAGGAGACTGTGTGAATCAGGCCTTCATTGTAGAATATCTGCTAGGAAACCACTGCTAAAGAAAGGCAACAAGCAGAAGAGACTTGTTTGGGCTAAAGAACACAAGGAATGGACAATAGACCAGCGGAAATCTGTGCTTTGGTCTGATGAGTCCAAACTTGAGATCTTTGGTTCCAACCCCCGTGTCTTTGTGCGACACAGAAAAGGTGAACGGATGGACTCCACATGCCTGGTTCCCACCGTGAAGCATGGAGGAGGAGGTGTGATGGTGTGGGGGTGCTTTGCTGGTGACACTGTTGGGGATTTATTCAAAATTGAAGGCATACTGAACCAGCATGGCTACCACAGCATCTTGCAGTGGCATGCTATTCCATCCGGTTTGCGTTTAGTTGGACCATCATTTATTTTTCAACACCTCCAGGCTGTGTAAGGGCTATTTGACCAAGAAGGAGAGTGATGGGGTGCTGCGCCAAGTGACTACCTCTTGAAGCTCATCAAGAGAATGCCAAGAGTGTGCCAAGCAGTAATCAAAGCAAAAGGTGGCTACTTTGAAGAACTTAGAATATGAAATATATTTTCAGTTGTTTCACACTTTTTTGTTATGTATAATTCCACATGTGTTAATTCATAGTTTTGATGCCTTCAGTGTGAATCTACAATTTTCATAGTCATGAAAATAAAGAAAACTCTTTGAATGAGAAGGTGTGTCCAAACTTTTGGTCTGTACTGTATATGAAAAACCTTATAAAGGAGCCACTATAGTGGCCATGAAGTGCCAGTGTTAGTAAACATTCAGAAAGTCCAATAAAAGGACCAAAGTAGCAAAACATAAGTTTGAGACCTTTAATAGCAGTGATTCCCAGTGATCATATGCTGTATTATCAAAACGTGAAGAATCTCCACATATACCTACATGCTTTTTTCTGTGTTGCATTTTAGACTTGCTTACAGACACTAATAAATGGTCTATTTTTTCCTTTGCCTTAAAGTGATTGTAAAGCCAACCATTCCTTGCATTAAGGTAACAAATGTTTAGGTGTCAGCATCCCCCCATTTTTACTTCTGTGAGCCCTCATTCGATCCAGCACCGTGCATGTCTGCAGCCAGGGGCGGATTGACAACTCATGGGGCCCCCGGGCAATAGGAGATTATGGGGCCCCCGGGCAATAGGAGATTATGGGGCCCCCGGGCAATAGGAGATAATGGGGCCCCCGGGCAATAGGAGATTATGGGGCCCCCGGGCAATAGGAGATTATGGGGCCCCCGGGCAATAGGAGATAATGGGGCCCCCGGGCAATAGGAGATAATGGGGCCCCCGGGCAATAGGAGATTATGGGGCCCCCGGGCAATAGGAGATTATGGGGCCCCCGGGCAATAGGAGATTATGGGGCCCCCAGGCAATAGGAGATTATGGGGCCCCCGGGCAATAGGAGATTATGGGGCCCCCAGGCAATAGGAGATTATGGGGCCCCCGGGCAATAGGAGATTATGGCGCCACACAGTTTACACACACACACATACAGTATACATACACAGAATACACACACAGACACACAATATACACACACACACAGTATATATACACACGCAGAATACACATACACACACTGAAAAGGTACTAGAGAGCCGGGGCAGCTATAATCTTGGGATTTTTTTAAAAACACAAATTTTTACATACTGTCCCTGGTTTTACTGAGGCTGGCAACCCTGATGGGTCCCCCTAGTGGCATGGGGTCCTCAGGCAGTGCCCGAGTGGTCAGTCCGCCCCTGTCTGCAGCTCTTCTCTCCCCTCCCTTCCAGGTCTCACTGGCTTTGCTGGGGCACCGGGAGCCAATGGCTCCCAGTGCTATCAATTTAAGCCGGTGGCGAGGGGGCAGGGGGTGGGGCCGAGTCCCTCTGTCTGTGTCAATGGACGCAGCAACGGGGCTCAGGAGCGAGCATGTACTAGTGCTCCCATAGGAAGCCGCTTCTCATGGTGGCACTGGACAGAGAGGAAACGCCAGGAGTGCTGGCGGGGGACCTGAAATGAAGAGGTCCAATAGGAGCAATTCCATTGTACAGAGCAGGTAAGTATAGACATGTTTGTTACTATTTTATTTTTATTTACCTTTACAATTGCTTTAAAAAAACACACTAACATAGCAGCCCTTTAAAACTTTTCTTTTATCCTGACTTTTCAAAAAGCTGGACACTATTTTGGTGGATGTTTTTTTTTTTTTCCACACTGATGGCGAAAACTGACATAAAGTGCCTATTGAACCCAAAAAACAAACATTTACAGGGATACTTTCACACCGAGCAGCCCCGGCGCACATCATCGCTATTTTTAGCAGCGCTTTACCATAGTTTTTGCAGCGATTTTCACCTTCACCCTTTTAACCTGCGCTAACGGCCGAAAGATAGTGAAAAGCGCCCGCAAAGCACCGCATTGGCGGCGCTGCCCATTGACTTTAATGGGCAGGGGCGCTTTAGGAGTGATGTATACACCGCTCCTACATCGCCCTTAAAGATGCCGCTTACAGGACTTTTTTGAGCGTCCTGCCAGCGCACCGCTCCAGTGTGAAAGCCCTCGGGCTTTCACATTGGAGTGAAAGGAGAGGCGCTTTACAGCCACTATTTTTAGCGCTATAGCGCCTGAAAAAGCATCTCAGTGTGAAAGGGGTCTAAATTGCAGCTTACAAATTCTTAGATGTGATGGCAGCATTCGATTACTTTATTTTTAACTGTGATATGGCCAGTAAGTCTGTTGTTTTTAAACAAAACAAGATGTCCTGCAGCTGTAGCAGTTACAGGTTTGAAGCGCCTAGAAGCGATTCAGTTCGCATGTGCCGCGCTATATAAGTTTTTCATTCATTCATTCATTCACAGGGGTGCTTACAATGATTAGCTTTTATTTATTTATTTACCCCGGAAGAAAAAAACCTGTTTGTTGTAACTGCCTAAAGCTGGAGTTTGGCTTCAGTTTGTTAGTGTATCTAAACCTGCTAGTACATTTAACACGTCCCTCCCCCCAGGTTAACAAAGAAAACAAATGCAGCCACCAGATCTAAGGATTGGTAAACAATTCCAGTTCAATTCCACTTTAATGACAATCTAGCAATGCGGCTTTATTCAGACCATATCCACACTGGCCCAGATTCAGGTAGATCCGAGCAATATTTGCGTGGGCAAAGAGCAAATATTTTTCTCTGCGCCCACGCAAATATTGCGTTTTGCCCGCGATTCACGGAGCAGTTGCTCCGTAAATTGCGCGGGCGATATGCTAAACAGCCGGGCGTAAGGCTGCCTAATGTAAATGATCCCGCCGGGGGCGGGAATTATTTAAATTAGGCGCGCTCCCGCGCCGAGCGAACAGCGCATGCTCCGTCGGGAAACTTTCCCGACGTGCATTGCGGCAAATGACGTCGCAAGGACGTCATTTGCTCCTAAGTGAACGTGAATGGCGTCCAGCGCCATTCACGGTTCACTTACGTAAACGACGTGAAATTTAAATTTCACGAGCAGGAGGCGCAGCTATACTTTAGCATTGGCTGCCCCTGCTACAGCAGGAGCAACCTTATGCTAAAGTCGCCGTACGGAAACTCCGTACCTTGCGTGCTCAGGGCCCGCGCAACTTTTGTGAATCGGTGGTAGTATGCAATTTGCATACTATACACAGATCACAATGGCCGCGCCACCTAGCGGCCAACGCAAGAATGCAGCCAAAGATATGAAGGCATAAGGAGGCTTATGCCTGTCATATCTTAGGCTGCAGTCGGTGTAACGAGGTTCCTGAATCAGGAGCACTCGTTACACCGGAGCAAGTAAGCCCTTGCGCCGCGCAACCTATGGTTGCGCGGGCGCAAGTGCTTCTTGAATCTGGGCCACTCTATATTCTATAGGGCAACACATGACAGGGAACAATATGATCAAACAGGTTTCCTAGTGCCACAATGATCTCTGCATGATCCCTCTTCCCTATATTGCTTGAAAAAAAGGAGTATCTATGGGAACAGAGTGCCCCTCTTTAGGGCAGAAATTGTCCCAGGAAACATTGTAAGGCAGTCAGATTGTGCATGGACATTTTATTGTTCTTTAACATAGCTTTATGGATTAGGCAGCTGTTTACCTCATTCTCTATGTGCTGCATGTTAAACATTTATAAATTCTGCACTTTGATCATTCTAACACATTTCTTGTACTGGCCATATACAGCTTCTACATGTACTTTGGTCATTTAAGCGATTGTCTAATGGCAGGTTAGGTTATTGCCCAAAACATGGCCACTAACACTTCCAGAGGGCCAGCGGCGGTGCTTCCATAAAGAGCGCAGGAGCGCCGCCCCCCTCTCCTGGCACCGCTCTAATTGCCATAAATAGATTCATGCATTGCATGAATCTATCTATGGTGGCTGCTGACACCCCCTATTCAGGTGTTCGGCCCCTTTTCGGTGTCAGTAATGCAATAACAAGCTCCAGCATTGATGTCAGGGACCTCAATAATAGCCCCCAGCATTGGTGCCAGTGCCGCAATAATGACATCCAGCATTGGTGGCAGGGACCACAATAATAACCCCCAGCATTAGAGTCAGTGTCTGCAGTAATAACCCCTAGCTCTGTTGTCAATAACTGCAAAAATATCCCTCAACATTGGTATCAGTAACACAAAAATAAACTCCAGCATCGATATCAGGGACTGCAAATATCCCCCTCAGCAAGTACTGGTTTCAGTGATTTGAATAATAACCCCCAGCATTGGTGTCAGTGGCTGAAATAGTAACCCCCAGAATTGGTGTTACTGCCCACAGTAGTTGCCCCCAAATTGGTGCACAGTGGCATTGCCTTTTCAAACCTCCTTCACTGGTAGTCAGTGGCAATGCTGTTAACTCCAACCTGGCTTGATAGTCAATGGCAGCGCTCTTACATCCCACCCCCTGCATAGTCTGTATTGGTGGTCAGTGGTAGTGCTGTTATCACCCCCACTGGCGGAAGGTGGCAATGGCACACACTCCTACACTGCTCTCTCTCTCTCTGATGACATCAGGCCCAGGTTTTTCGACACCCTAGGAGAAACCTAATTTTGCTGCCTCCATTGGCTCCACCCCTGACTCCCCCTCCTTTAACCTACCCATGTGACAGTAGGCAGCCCTATACAGGAAGCATCGGCTTCCTCTAGCGCTGGTTTCAGTTCTGCGATGCACCTCTAATTACACCACCAGTGGGATGGAGCAGCTGCCTGGGACTGAGTTAGCTACATGCTGCAGCCTGCAGAGCATGCAGACGCGGAGAGAAACCAGTGTTTGGGTGCCCCTAGGCAGCAGTGCTCCCTAGGCGGCTGCCTAGTTTGCCTAGTGGTAGCACCGGCCCTGATCAGGCCAGGACTTGCTTCTATTGTCCTGCAGAGATCACTCCACCTGACCCTAATAGCTTCATATTAGCGGGTATGGGAACACAGAGAGCTTCCCAGTGCCCAGAATCCTGCTACCATTTTGCACTGGTGCCCAAAGTGGCTGACCCTACCCAGGATGCTGTGGGCCTTATAGAGAGAACCTGCAGGCCGCAATCGTGCCAAAGGCTGCATGATGGGCACCAACAGAGTTGGAAATGTTTAACACAATTTTATTACTCAGTTGCTGCATGTACATAAAGTAGTTCTAACTCTCAAAAGACCCCAGCTTCACAGCAGTATTGCCAACGAGGTAAGCTACTGTTGTCTGAAATCTGAAAATTTAAGCCCAGTTCCAGCTAAAGCAGTAGTACTTTTGGTTTGTGCCCCCCCACTGAGGAGATTTTCTCAGTGACAACTGTTCCCCTCTTCAGCTGTCATAGAAAGAACAAGTTAAGTGAAACCTCCTTAACAAAAGTTATGGACAGCAATAGTGGTAGTGCTGTTATCACCCCCACTGGCGGAAGGTGGCAATGGCACACACTCCTACACTGCTCTCTCTCTCTCTGATGACATCAGGCCCAGGTTTTTCGACACCCTAGGAGAAACCTAATTTTGCTGCCTCCATTGGCTCCACCCCTGACTCCCCCTCCTTTAACCTACCCATGTGACAGTAGGCAGCCCTATACAGGAAGCATCGGCTTCCTCTAGCGCTGGTTTCAGTTCTGCGATGCACCTCTAATTACACCACCAGTGGGATGGAGCAGCTGCCTGGGACTGAGTTAGCTACATGCTGCAGCCTGAAGAGCATGCAGACGCGGAGAGAAACCAGTGTTTGGGTGCCCCTAGGCAGCAGTGCTCCCTAGGCGGCTGCCTAGTTTGCCTAGTGGTAGCACCGGCCCTGATCAGGCCAGGACTTGCTTCTATTGTCCTGCAGAGATCACTCCACCTGACCCTAATAGCTTCATATTAGCGGGTATGGGAACACAGAGAGCTTCCCAGCGCCCAGAATCCTGCTACCATTTTGCACTGGTGCCCAAAGTGGCTGACCCTACCCAGGATGCTGTGGGCCTTATAGAGAGAACCTGCAGGCCGCAATCGTGCCAAAGGCTGCATGATGGGCACCAACAGAGTTGGAAATGTTTAACACAATTTTATTACTCAGTTGCTGCATGTACATAAAGTAGTTCTAACTCTCAAAAGACCACAGCTTCACAGCAGTATTGCCAACGAGGTAAGCTACTGTTGTCTGAAATCTGAAAATTTAAGCCCAGTTCCAGCTAAAGCAGTAGTACTTTTGGTTTGTGCCCCCCCACTGAGGAGATTTTCTCAGTGACAACTGTTCCCCTCTTCAGCTGTCATAGAAAGAACAAGTTAAGTGAAACCTCCTTAACAAAAGTTATGGACAGCAATAAAAACTTAACAGAAGTATTTATGGTTCCCAAGAATACGCAAAAAATAGGCTTGGCTGGAGCATAACATCTTATACAACAGCTGTTTAAATTATAATCACACATTGCAAAATAACAAAAAAAAAAAATACGAAAAATATATATAACTGAAATATATTCCAATATTTTAATTTTTACAATAGTACTTATCCAATACATAGGAACAATGATTTGATATTTTAAGAAATATGTACTTACTGCATTGTCCCCCAGAGCTTTCTTGATACTAAGTCGAACTTTAAAGGCATCTGGTGCATCTGAAGAATAATAAAACTCTAATTAATATTTACCATCACATTATGCATTGATTATAAAGTTCCTAGTACCATACTTACTGTATCATGTCTCCATGGGGTATACAACTTGGTGTAAAACATACACTCTAGGGTCAATTTGTTCAGAGGGCAGTTGGCTTACCAATATGTTCTTGTAGCTTAAAGGGGTTGTAAAGCTTTGTGTTTTTTCACCTTAATGCATCCTATACATTAAGGTAGAAAAACAGCTTGCAGTCACCGCCCCCCCCCCCCCTCCCGATCCCCCGTTTTACTTACTTGAGACCCGAATCCCCTTGGGCGCAATCCCGAATTGCTTTCACCGAGCTCTAGTCAGCTCTTCATTGGATGATTGATAGCAATGCAGCCATTGGTTCCCGCTGCTGTCAATCAAATCAATGGTGCGGTGCGCGGGGGGGGGGCAGGGCCGAGTCATACACCCCCTCGGGGGAGAGCTTCCCAGAGGACGGTTAGCTCTTGCGGGGAGGAGCCGCGAGAGCTGCCGTGGGTCTCCATAAGAGGACGTTCAGGGCCACGCTGTGCAAAACGAACTGCACAGTGGAGGTAAGTTTGACATGTTTGTTTTAAAAAATAAAATAAAAACGAACCCATAGTATCCCTTTAAGCAAATTAACTCTACACAGCACAGTCCTCTGTTTCATAAAACATCCAAATGTGTGAAAAAAAATACATCAACAAAACTAGATAGATAGATAGATAGATAGATAGATAGATAGATAGATAGATAGATAGATAGATAGATAGATAGATAGATAGATAGATAGATAGATAGATAGATAGATAGATATACAGTACAGACCAAAAGTTTGGACACACCTTCTCATTCAAAGAGTTTTCTTTATTTTCATGACTATGAAAATTGTAGATTCACACGGAAGGCATCAAAACTATGAATTAACACATGTGGAATTATACATAACAAAAAAGTGTAAAACAACTGAAAATTTATTTCATATTCTAGGTTCTTCAAAGTAGCCACCTTTTGCTTTGATTACTGCTTGGCACACCCTTGGCATTCTCTTGATGAGCTTCAAGAGGTAGTCACCTGGCACAGCACCCCATCACCCTCCTTCTTGGTCAAATAGCCCTTACACAGCCTGGAGGTGTGTTTGGGGTCATTGTCCTGTTGAAAAATAAATGATGGTCCAACTAAACGCAAACCGGATGGAATAGCATGCCGCTGCAAGATGCTGTGGTAGCCATGCTGGTTCAGTATACCTTCAGTTTTGAATAAATCCCCAACAGTGTCACCAGCAAAGCACCCCCACACCATCACACCTCCTCCTCCATGCTTCACGGTGGGAACCAGGCATGTAGAGTCCATCCGTTCACCTTTTCTGCGTCGCACAAAGACACGGGGGTTGGAACCAAAGATCTTACGTTTGGACTCATCAGACCAAAGCACAGATTTCCACTGGTCTAATGTCCATTCCTTGTGTTCTTTAGCCCAAAACAAGTCTCTTCTGCGTGTTGCCTTTCTTTAGCAGTGGTTTCCTAGCAGATATTCTACCATGAAGGCCTGATTCACACAGTCTCCTCTTACCAGTTCTAGAGATGTGTCTGCTGCAAAAGGTGGCTACTTTGAAGAACCTAGAATATGAAATCTATTTTCAGTTGTTTCACACTTTTTTGTTATGTATAATTCCACATGTGTTAATTCATAGTTTTGATGCCTTCAGTGTGAATCTACAATTTTCATAGTCATGAAAATTAAGAAAACTCTTTGAATGAGAAGGTGTGTCCAAACTTTTGGTCTGTACTGTGTATATATATATATATATATATATATATATATATATATATATATATATATATATATATATATATATATGATCGAAGCCTTTTAACACCATCCTCAAGTGCATATATAAAACGTTATCTCTTTTAAAAAAAAAAGTCCCATCAGCCAGTAGGGTGCACAAGTGTCTTTGCATGAAACATTGATGCCCCGTACACACGATCGGGATTCCCGGCGGTAAAAAGTCCACCGGGAATCCCGGGGGAAAAACCGAGAACCTGCTCGGTTACTTTCCCTGTGTACTCACCAGAGGTTTTCCTGTCGGAAAAACTGCAGTTAGGGCCTTGGACGAGAATCCCGTCATTGTGTATGCTCCACCGCAGTGTTTCCCATAGGGAAACTGACGGGAAAAAGACCGCCAGGAATCGCGGCAGGAAAAAAAGAGAACATTTTTCATTTTTCCTGCCGTGATTCCCGGCGGTTTTCCTGTCAAGAAAACTACCATTTAGCATACACACGGCCAATTTTCCTGGCCAAAAGCTGTCATGGGAAAACTGGTCGTGTGTACGAGGCAAGAGAAGTATTGCAGTGGTAAGGTGTTTTACTGAATAAGATCACTTCATACTGGCTGATGGGACTTTTTTGAAAGAGATTAACTTTTATATATGCACTTGAGGATGACTTGAGTAAAACGGTTAACGAGCATTTTAAAAGACGAGCAACTCTTTAAAAAAAAATTCGGACTCGATTTGCGAGTGTTGTCTCGCGAAACGAGCAGAATTCCAGCTAATGGGGTGTGCAGTACCGCATTTGGCCTGAGGTGCAGGAGTGCCAAAGCTGAGCAGAGTCGATCAGAGACGTTCAGAAATACTCAGTACCTGGGTGTTTCCAAGCCTTTCCGAGGTCAGCCAAGCTGTCCCTGGGTCTTTCCGTGGTTCTCTGGCGTCCCCCATCTCTGGCCACATGCGGTATTGCATGCCATTAAAGTCAATGCAAAAGGAATTATTTTTGTTTCTATTGACTTCTATGGGGAAACTCACTTTGATATAACTTGCATGGGTTACTGGTGAGCAGTGGCAGTCATATACATGTACACAGGGAGTGGGATATGAGGATAGAACAGCCCAGTAACACTAATAGGTAGAGGGACACATGGACTAAGTACAGAATACAATATAAACACAATCAAGATTAACACAAACCAAATTCAAGTATGAACTGTATTCCTAGCGGCGGTATCAGTCTGCCAGCTAGATCAGATAGAGTTGCAACTTGCAAGTACTCTCCGTTCTGATTCGTTTCCACACAACTGTCATATACTGGGAATTGGAGAATCATTTGTGTGGAAACGCATGAGTTCGGAGAGTATTTGCAACGCTATCTGAGCTAGCTGGCAGGCTGATACCGCCGCTAGGAATACAGTTCATGCTTGAATTTTTTACCTCAATGTAGGTGTAACAGATATTTTTTAATAAAAAGTTGGCTTATTTACACTGAGGCTTCTCCTTTTCCGTATATGATCCTTGAATACATGGAGTTCATCCCTGCAAGCATATCAAGACATGCTGTTTTAAACCTCCACACCTGTGATTATCCCTACACAAGCTCGTTTGATCTCCGTAATAGGGATCCATCAAATCTGGTAAGAGGCCATCCTCTTTTCTTATGGACAGAACACTGTTAATTTTTTCTGAACACTGGCAGTCACGGAGTGAAAAGATATATTCTCACATTTATTTGTCATATTTTCTATCAAGTTTGTGGACTTGTTTATGGACTTGAGTTTAATACTATTAATCCCTTTTTGGCAAATTGCACCTTTTTTTTATTGCATCACTAATATATATATATATATATATATATATATATATATATATTCCTATACATTTTTCTTTGAGCACTCAGAAGTGATTGCATCAATTCACTCATATTGTGTGTTAATTTAGTTTTTCATCACATGAGTCCACTAATTTAAAGGAACAGCGCACCATTAGTTATTTGTGTTTATGTTATCCCTTCCAAGCCGAGATTAGTGTTGCAGCAGTTCCATACCAGACCAGGGCAGATATATATATATATATATATATATATATATATATATATATATATATATATATATATATATATATATATATATATATATATATATGTAAAAATAAATATACAGTTATAAAAGCTTGTGTTTTTCATATAACTTATGAACTCCTATAAACCACAGCTATTGACCATTTCACCAAGAATAGACCTAAGATCAACTGTTTTCAATCAAACTGAAATGAACATCCACTGGATAGTGTATGCCAGACTATAGAGTTGTATTGCTAGAGATCAATATGGATTGCCATATTTGCATTGGCAAGTCCCTAGCTGTTAGTCCGGTGTTCCAGTAGCCATAACCTACCGGCTGTGGTCACCTTTTGCAAATATGCAGTCCGATTATTGCATGGTTGAGTTGTTATAATTCAAATCATGTAACAAGTTCACCCTCCATCCATATTATTTATAACTCTAACTTGATGTAAATGTTAATACTTTAAATTAGTATGATAAAATATAATGCATAAAAAGTAAGACAATGGTATTTGTTTCCAAGCCAATCAGATTACAGCACATATTGTTCCAATTCTGGTTAGAAAAATTAAAGCAGGCATTACAAAGACAACACACGTCCCCCAAAATTTGTGTAACAATAAAATACAATGTACATTTTCCAAGCACTAAGATACTTCTCCACTTCTCATGTACCACTATGAGATCAGGGTTGTACATTTCATATACAACACTGTCCTGTAAATGTAATTATTTGGTTTTACCTGGTCTGCATAGATTAGAATTTCCGAAGTGGAACAGAAAGAAAAAAAGAATTAGAGTTTTTCCCAACATCCTTGTAGAATGAAAATCCATGAGAAAAAAAAGAATTCTGGGTCACTGAGAAGCCGTCTTAAAAACTTAGCCTGTGAAAAGGGCTTAATTATTAATCTCTCGGTCTTGAGCCAAATGATCTGAAATGGCCATGTTATTCTAGCAATTTGTCACCAGTATAAGACAGTAATTATAAAAAATTATTTGCGTTTCCTAATGATTTCCAGATACAACCACCAATGTTTGCTGGGAAGGGCATTATAGAAGTTTCCAAGTAGAAAATTGTATACAATTAATATATTTTTGTATAATATTGCTCTTGTTAAAATACTGCTCTGTTGTAGGACAACAAGAAGGCAATATGAGAAATAGTATATAAGCTTTACAGGATGTAGAGACTTAGACACTGTATAGGTAGCCATGTATATAAGCCATTATCTTGGTCATCTCAATGATCATTGAGTCATTGACATTTGGATTTATCTTCTTTAATACATTTACATTTAAAATAAAACACCATTAATGAACTTCTTTGAAAAATTGTGGTCATTTGGCTATCTGATTCCTTTCGTATTGTATTGTAACTGTAATGTCTGCCCAGATGTTGTTAATGCTGCGCACACTGTTGGCACTATATAAATCTTGTATAATAATAATAATAATAAGCTGATCTGGTACTATTGCAAACATTTCTGATTGCCTGCACAGGTCTAGGGGAGTAATGCTGCCTTGACACCTCTGTGTTTTAGCGTGATGTGTAAAAAAAAAAAACTGCTAGCTGAAACTTTGGCTTGGCTTACATACAATAAGCATATAAAATTCATGACCTTTACAAAATACATCTGAAATACACAGCACTGCAACGGCACTATATGGAATGTGAATGTATCATGATAGGCTATCAAGGCAACACAAGCACCTTACATCCTCCTGTTATACTTCCTGTGTCCTTCATGCATCCTTCCTGCAATACTACCTTCATCCTTTTTTTGTTATACTTCCTGTATTCTTCCCACTATGTGTCCTGCATCCTTTCTGATATACTTTTAGCATCCTTCCTCCTATACTTGTCTGCTCTACTTCCTGCATCCTTTCTGCTGTACTTCCTGTATCCTTCCTGCTGTACTGTACTTTCAGTCTCCTTCCTGCTTTACCTCCTGTATCCTTCCTGCTGTGCTTGTCACATCCTTCCAGCTATAGTTCCTACATCCTCCTGCTGTACTTCCAGTCTCCTTCCTTCTATACCTCCTGCATCCTTCCTGCTGTACTTGACACATCATTCATAGTTCCTGCACCCTTCTGCTGTACATTCTGCATCCTGCTAGTTGTCCTTCTTACATCCTTCCTGTCATACTTACTGCTTTATCTACTGTGTCCTCCCTACTATACTTAATGCAGCCTTCGCTTTACTTCTTACATCCTTTATGTTATAATTTCTACACCCTTTCTGCTATATGTTTTGGATACTTCCTGCTGCACATACTGTATGTTTCCTTCTGTACTTCCTGCATCTTTCTTGCTGTACCTTTTAAATTCTTCCTGCTACATATCATGGCCACACCCACCATTCGCTGCGGCACGCTATGCGCACCTCATTACTACTCTCCTTGGGGCACCCAAAGTTGTCCCAGACAGCTAAAGTGTTCGGGTTTGGCTTGAAGAAAAGGTGGCAACCCCACAACACCCCTCCCCCTAAACACCCTCCAAATCACATAAAATTTCACGAAAACAGTAGGAGGGTCTAAAAGGGGCATTAAATACCAGGATTGCATTACATACAGAGTGCAGAGTTGTCACTTGTAAACACAGACACCGGACTTCTGTTTACAAACTGAGTTCCACCAAGTTCCCCCTGAAAAAAATGCCCTGTGTGTGTGTGTATGTATGTATATATATATATATATATATATATATATATATATATATATATATACATACTGTATAGAAACATACATTGTATTTTTAATCAACATTATTTATTTAGTTTGTATGAGAAGAAAGTTCCAACAACAAGGTAACAGAAAGAGATTTGACATTGACAGAGTGGTAGAATGCATAAACAGTTGATAAGTAGAATTAAAAAAAGATCATAAGGGTATAACAAAATGATGGGCTATTGCAGTCTATAGATGGAGGTCATAGTCACAATCTTTACAGCATAACGAAAACATTTCTTAGCCAGGTTGTATTTATGAGCTTACCAATAAGCTCTGCTTATTACAGCCCATGATTGCTGCCTTCACTTCTTAAAAGTGCAATCACTCCAGAATCAGTGAACTTCTATAAGTTGAAAAAGAAGTTCTGTAAGCTGAAGAAAATATTAAGTGAAAAAACTATGAGAGGAAAAGAGTTTCTTAGTACAAATACACAGGACCGGACTGGGAATAAAAACCAGCCCTGGAAAAAATTTCATACCAGCCCCACAGCATTATTATACCAGCGTAACAGCATAGTGTCATTATTTTCTTGTTCATGAAAAACCATCATTTTAAAGCACATTTGTAGAGTGTATTATATATAGATAAGACAGATATAAAATCACATAGGGCTTTATATATAAATAAAAGCAAATTCCAGTTAAAAGTGGTCAATCATCAAGGGGGACCCCAGGAACTCAGAACGTGGGGGGGGCCACCTTCCGCAGAAAGAATACACTAAGGTAAGGGGGTGGGTTACTGATATAAGGGGGAAACTTTTATATCAGTGCCCCCTTACATTATCGTATTTACTTCCCCCTTACATCAGTGACCCCTCTCAGACTGGCCTAGCGGTGCTGTCACTGACCTCCTCTCAGGTGCACCGTGCAGGGCTCAGTCAATCGGCTCCAGCTCGGTGGCCCTGGTTTTATCCTATAGTCTGTGCCCATCAAATGCAGCATCACTGTGCCCATCAAATGCAGCCTTACTGTGCCCACCATTGCAGCCTCACTGTGCTCATCGAATGCAGCCTCACTGTGCTCATCAAATGCAGCCTCACTATGCCCATCATTGCAGCCTCACTGTACCCATCATTGCAGCCTCACTGTGCCCACCATTGTAGCCTCACTGTGTCCACCATTGCAGCCTCGCTGTGCCAATCAAATGCAGCTTTACTGTGTCCATGAATGCAGTCTTGCTGTGCCCACAAATGCAGCCTCACTGTGCCCATAATTGCAGCCCCTCCTATGCACCATGTCCCAGTTTGAAGTCCCTGTCTGTGGGAAGGTGTGTTGTTGATGCTCGGTACGGTACCTTCCATGCCAGCAGGATATCCATGATCGCCATCAGCAGGCAGGGTCTGTTCTCGTTTTGGATGGAGACAGTGCTCCTTCCAGAGGATCTGTTTGCTGTGAGATGGAGTGGTCCCTGGCCACCTTGCACCTTTAGCCTTCCTCATTTCCTGCCCCCAGTCAGCCTGTCCTCTGTTCCTGGGAAAGTGAGAGCACTCGGTGGGAGCTGGAGAGAAGGGAGAGCGGAGAGCACTGCCGGGGTTGGACAGCACATGGGTGGGGGCAAAAAGCAGGGGGGAGTGGAGATCACACAGGTGGGGAGCGGAGAGCGCTGGGGGGGGGGGCTTAAGAGCACTGAGGGGAGTCAAAAAGAACAGGGATGGAGAGCACGGGAGGCTGAGCGGGGAGGCTGCAGAGCACTAAGTGGGCTAAGAGTGTGAGGGTAAAGAGCACTGGGGGGCAGAAAGAACAGGAATTAAGAGCACGGGGACTGGAGAGTACAAAGATCAGGGGGGAATGGAGAGCACTGGGGAGTGGAGAGCAATGGGGGAGCTTGAGAGCGCCAGTGGGGGCCAGAAAAAACAGGGGTGGAACGGGGGGCTGGAGCGCACTATGGCGGGCGGAGAGCACTGGCGGGGTTGGAGAGAACATGGGTGGGGACAAAATTCAGGGGGATCGGAGTCCACTGGCAGAGTTGGAGAGTACATGGGTGGGGGCAAAATGCAGGGGGGAGTGGAGAGTACAGGGGTAGGGAGCGGAGAGTGCTGGGGGGGAGCCAAAAAGAACAGGGGTGGAGAGCACTAGAGGGCTGGAGAGTGATGGGTGGAGCTTGAGAGCACTGGGGGGCAGAAAGAACAGGGATGGGGAGCACTGGGGATGGAACAGGGGTGGAGAGCATGGGGGGCAGGGGTGGAGAGCACTGGGGGGACGGGACAAGGGTGGAGAGCACTGGGGGGGCAGGGGTGGAGACCATGGGGGGCAGGGAACAGGGTTGGAGAGCACTGGGGGGGGGTACGGGGGTGGAGAGCACTGGGGGGAACGGGGTGGAGAGCAGTTGGGGGGGACAGGGGTGGAGAGTACTGGGGGGCAGAACAGGGGTGGAGAGCACTGAGGGGGGAGAACAGGGGTGGAGAGCACTGGGGGGGGGAGAACAGGGGTGGAGAGCACTGGGGGGGGGTACGGGGGTGGAGAGCACTGGGGGGAACGGGGTGGAGGACAGTTGGGGGGGGACAGGGGTGGAGAACTCTGGGGGGAGAACAGGGGTGGAGAGCACTGGGGGGGATAACAGGGGTGGAGAGTACTGGGGGGGGGACAGCGGCGGAGAGCACTGGGATGGTGGCTGAAGGATGGGGAGAGCTGGAGATCAGGGGGGCAGAAAAAACAGGGGTGGTGAGAACTGTGGGGGGGCTGGAGAGTGTGGTGGGGGAGGAGAACACTGGGGGGGGAGTTCAAGAATAACTGGATAGGAGAAGCAGGGTGGCTGCATATAGAGGAAATGAGCTTCCTATATTCCTCCATACAGGCGCGGAATGCTTGATTCTCCTCATCTCCCTCCTGCGAGCATTCAGCGTCTGTATGGAGGAATATAGAAAGCTAATTTCCTCTGTATGCCGCCCACCTGCCGAATCCGATCCTCCTATTGGACACATAGGGCAGACTGTGCGGCGGCCATGAGCTCCTGTGTATCATCAATGAGCTGGCTGGCTGCCTGGGTCTATGTTTGTCGGTGACGCTGTGGCGCGGTCCCGCCTCCCTAGACCGGCTTGTGTGATAGGCTGAACGCTGATTCTATCTACTATCACATGAGCTGGTCTAGGGGGGCAGGACCGTGCCACAGCGTCATCGCCGAATACAGACCCAGGCAGCCAGCTCCGTGGTGATACACAGGAGCGAGGGGACAGGGAGCACTGCAGCACCACAGCTGAAACTGGCCGCAGGACAGGCAGCCTAGCGGGAGATCTCCCGATCTCCCGGTAGGCCAGTCCGGCCCTGCAAATACACACCAAAAAAATTATTTACATTGTGTTTGTTAATGTATATATTAAAAAAACATCAATGGCTCTTTACACCTGTGTTGGGAGGGTGGTAAAATCCTGTGGTTGTGCCGTGTTTTTACTGTCCCTCAACCATTCCCCCCTGTAGCTTCAGAAGCAGTGGTCAGTGTACACGTGCCACAGCCGCAATGATTTGTTTGGCAGCAGCATTAGGATTTAGGAATCAGGATCCACTGCCATGCAGGCACTACCACCCACCAAATGCGAATGATTCAGGTAAATGGGGCCACGCTGCAATCGATCCATAACTGTGCACAACACAAGCATTTGTGGCTCAGTAGTCCGATATTTAGGGGATTAAAACAGGCAGTCAGGAGGTGATACAATGTCTCCTTACTGCCTGTCAAACACTCTCTGAAGAGGGATCTGAATGGGGATTGTTCTTCAGGCAGCAAAGCAAGTGTAAATAAGTCCTTAAAGCGGAAGTAAACTCATCCATAAAACCATCTCATTTCTGGCACGTGCCGGAAATGTAACACTCCCATTGGTTGCGCTCTCAACCAAACTGTCAAACCATCCAATGTCTGGCAGTTGTAGATTAAACATAGGCAAAGATAACAGCTTCCTTGGCTGAAAACAATAGGGGGGTTACTTACACTTTAAGGGCCAGTTCACACCACACCAGACGCAGTTCTGTTCAGTTCCGTGTGCTTTTTTTCAGCACAAAATGCATGCACAGTTCACACCATGCAGTCAGTTTCTGCACCGGAAACTGACTGCATAGTGTGAACTAGAGCCAACTAGACCCCGACAAAATTCCCCCCAAAATGGGCCTGCTGGCTACACTTTACGGAATCAACACATTATGGAATCAACAGACTTCCATAAACTCCTAAACAATTTGTAATAACTTGACCTTGGGGATACCCATAAAACATTGTTTGCCATTACACAAAATACAAGTACGAGCTGACACCCCACCTGCCCTTCTTTTTACCCTCCCCTGAATCATGACGAAAGCTTCTCAGTTGGGCTTATAATCATTTAAAACGATCTACATATTGCTGCAGTTCGAAATAGTGTTTGGGGATCACACCTAAATGCCCATCCCCAATGAGGAATTTGATACGAATACCTTGTTTTCCTGAAAATAAGACCTAGCGCTATTTTCCAGCAGGGATGGAATATGAGCCATACCCCGAAAAAAAAACCTAGTTTGAAATGCTTGTAAAATCCTATAATCCTCTCTATTACAGTAGCATATAATGTACAATGTGTGTGTTTCTGTAATATAATTGTGAGGAAGAGAGCTCCGGCGGGTGACAGAGGAGCAGAGCGGCACTATAACAAAGATATTTGGTACGATTATATTACAGAAACACACACGTTGTACATTATATAATACTGTAAAAGAGTGGATTAGAGGATTTTACAAGCATTTTAACTCAGTTCACACTGGGGATTCCTGTCAGGCAGGGAGGGAGAAGGGGAGAGAAGACGGCACATTACATGGTAAGACCTACCCCGAAAATAAGCCCTACTGTGTCTTTTACTGCCAAAATTAATATAAGACTCAGGCTTGTTTTCAGGGAAACACGCCAGAACACCACATGAACAGAGGGACTAAACTAATCCTCTCAGTAAACCGGTAAGGTAGAAAGACAAATATCAGTTTTCAAAGCCCCAACCCAACCACAGTTAGTTTCCCCATAGGAGTGTTTGGGTGCCATGGTAGCATGCCTGGTTTACCTATAACTACTTTACAGAATCCCTTGAATGTACCACCCCAATCCTCCACAGATTGGACATTTATAGAGTTGCAACTATACAATCTCTGAAGTCCTGTTTACTTTGACATGCATTATCAATATCTTGTTGTCATTCATATTTTCTCATTGATTTTACTTGTAACTGCTTCACTGTTTTTAGCTGAAAACATTAGTAAAATCATTGACTGCATGCAGGACTTTTAAAAATGCAACACACACAGCGCACAGATAGGTATATAAAAATTTCAAGGAAAATACGTTTTGATATGCCCTTTGTCACACCCAAACAGCAAAAATGCATAGGTGTGAAAGAGCCCTCAATCTTCTTTCTTCTCAGGATAATACCTTTTTAATTTTGATGATTTTCGAACAGGGTCATTTTAATCTTTTATCAAAATAGATACAGTAAAACCTTGGATTGCGAGCATAATTCATTCCGGAAGCATGCTTGTAATCCAAAGCACTTGTATATTAAAGCAAATTTCCCCTTAAGTAATAATGGAAAGTCAAATGATTCGTTCCACAACCATTTATTCATAAATCCTTCAGTTTAGAGTCCATATAAAAAGATTATAGCAATGTGATAGGTTGTGTAACCATTAAATGTTCATCCACAAATGGAAGCCTCCACAATGGATTTAGAAGCAAAATCTAGCAGGAGCTACAGAGTATAAAAAATAAGAGGGGCGCCTCCAAGTGTAGCAATATGGTTACATTTAATGAAGGTACAACATTTAGTAACTCACATGGCTGATGTTTAAAGGCGGCACATCCAAATATGCAGGCATCCGGGGTAAAGCTGTCTGAAATCATGACCGGGAAGACTACCCTGCAGTAGAGCGATCTGAAAGTGAGACTTGAACCGCTCGTGGAGCACAACGTGGAGGGGACGACGTCAATGGCAGTGTAGGGGATGGTCTATGTGAACATCTTTTATTTCCGGATGCCTGCATACTTAGTTGTGCCTGTTTTAATCATCAACCATGTGAGTTTCTAAATGTTGTACCTTCATTAACCGCTTAAGGACCGCCTCCTGCACATATACGTCGGCAGAATGGCACGGCTGGGCACAAGCACGTACAGGTACGTCCTCTTTAAGTGCCCAGCCGAAGCTCCGCGGACCCGATCGCCACTGGAGTCCCGCGATCGGTCCCCGGAGCTGAAGAACGGGGAGAGCTGTGTGTAAACACAGCTTCCCCGTTCTTCACTGTGGCGCCGTCATCGATCGTGTGTTCTCTTTTATAGGGAAACACAATCAATGACGTCACACCTACAGCCACACCCCCCTACAGTTTAGAAACACACATGAGGTCACACATAACTCCTTCAGCGCCCCCTTGTGGTTAACTCCCAAACTGCAATTGTCATTTTCACAGTAAACAATGCATTTTTAATGCATTTTTTGCTGTGAAAATGACAATGGTCCCAAAAATGTGTCAAAATTGTCCGAAGTGTCCGCCATAATGTCGCAGTCACAAAAAAAATCGCTCATCGCCGCCATTAGTAGTAAAAAAAAAAAATAATAAAAATGCAATAAAACTATCCCCTATTTTGGAAAATATATGCAGCGCTAGTAAAAAAACACTTATAAGGAATATATAAATGAAAACCATGCATCGATGTGATAGGATCACAGTGACCTGTGAATATGTGTCCATAAAAATGAAAAAAACACACAAACAAAAATCCATTAATACGAAGTATATGGCCACATCCTCATGATAGGAAAGACTTTCTGCACGGTGAAGACAGGAGTAGATGGAATACTCTTACCGGATAGCGTGGATCTGCTTGTCAGCGACAACAGATCGTAAACGCATGGAAGGACTCCACTCGAATCTGCTCGGCTGGACGATGGCCCAATAGTAGACTCCACACAGGATATCCAGATGGATGGCTGTAAGCCTGGACTGGAACCTCCCCGTGGGTGTACTGGCTCCAACTCAGATTCGTAGACAGAAACAGAAGGTCAGCTTGTTCAAAGCGACAAACGATGGTGTAGACAGTGGTATCCACTGAAGAAAGGTGAGGACAATCGTGGAGTGTAAAAAACTTTGTGTCCAAGAAAGTCATGCAGGAGAAAGAAAAAGACAATGCTCCGGATGGTGCAGATAAAAGAGGATAGGTTTTATTGTAATAAAACCAAATTACATAAAAGTGATCACTTCAGCATAAAATTGGATAAAAGCAATATGGGGTGCAGGTATAGCAAGCCCGACGCGTTTCGTCCAAGTGGACTTCAACTGGGGCATCCACTTGGACGAAACGCGTCGGGCTTGCTATACCTGCACCCCATATTGCTTTTATCCAATTTTATGCTGAAGTGATCACTTTTATGTAATTTGGTTTTATTACAATAAAACCTATCCTCTTTTATCTGCACCATCCGGAGCATTGTCTTTTTCTTTCTCCTGCATGACTTGCTTGGACACAAAGTTTTTTACACTCCACGATTGTGCTCACCTTTCTTCAGTGGATACCACTGTCTACACCATCGTTTGTCGCTTTGAACAAGCTGACCTTCTGTTTCTGTCTACGAATCTGAGTTGGAGCCAGTACACCCACGGTGAGGTTCCAGTCCAGGCTTACAGCCATCCATCTGGATATCCTGTGTGGAGTCTACTATTGGGCCATCGTCCAGCCGAGCAGATTCGAGTGGAGTCCTTCCATGCGTTTACGATCTGTTGTCGCTGACAAGCAGATCCACGCTATCCGGTAAGAGTATTCCATCTACTCCTGTCTTGACCGTGCAGAAAGTCTTTCCTATCATGAGGATGTGGCCATATACTTCGTATTAATGGATTTTTGTTTGTGTGTTTTTTTCATTTTTATGGACACATATTCACAGGTCACTGTGATCCTATCACATCGATGCATGGTTTTCATTTATATATTCCTTTTAAGTGTTTTTTACTAGCGCTGCATATATTTTCCACTGTTTCTATTCAATTTTTGTCATATTGCTTGTGCAGCTGCTCACCATATATATATTTCTTAGATTAGCGCAGTTTTTTCCTTTCCACATATCCCCTATTTTGTAAACGCTATAAATTTTGCGCAAACCAATTGATAAACGCTTATTGCGATTTTTTTTACCAAAAATAGGTAGAAGAATACGTATCGGCCTAAACTGAGGAAAACATTTTTTTTATATATATATTTTTGGGGGATATTTATTATAGCAAAGGGTAAAAAATATTGATTTTTTTTCAAAATTGTCGCTCTATTTTTGTTTATAGCGCAAAAACTAAAAACCGCAGAGGTGATCAAATACCACCAAAAGAAACCTCTATTTGTGGGGAAAAAAAGGACGCCAATTTTGTTTGGGAGCCACGTCGCACGACCGCGCAATTGTCAGTTAAAGCGACGCAGTGCCGAATCGCAAAAACTGGTCAGGTCCTTTAGCTGCCTAAAGGTTCTGGTCTTAAGTGGTTAAATGTAACTGTATTGCTACACTTAGAGACGCCTCTCTTCTCTTTTATACTCAGTCGTGACATGACGCTACATGTATATCAAGACCTTGCTTGAATATGAAGTCACAATTTATGAAAAAATTTAGCTTGTCTTCCAAACGCTCTCAAACCAAGTTACTCTCAAACCAAGGTTTTACTGTAAAAATAAAAAACAACTTTAAAATAATTTAAATTCTCTTGCTTAACATCTACAGACTACACCTTTCCTGTTCACAAATCATCACTTAAAAATAACAGAGTTGTTTAAGCTGGCAGAGACCTTTTTTACAACCTGTTAATAATCAGCCTGGAATGTGCTGAGTATTGTATACTTTATAGGTGATAAGTTACCAAAATAAGGAAAGACAGTAATTGTATACCAATAGCAGATAAAGATTAACTTTACTTTTTGTTTTACATAGTATTGTATTTTTATGACAGCTGTAGCACCTTCTTCAAGTAATTTCCCAAAAGATGGCAATAGAAACGTACCAAAGGCGCCAACAATTCCACCCTATTCACAACAATATAACGTGTTTTGTCTGTAGCTAGGATTTATTGAAACCGGGGCAACCTGAAAACATACGTCTATCAACATTGCAAGGAAAAATCAACAGACAAGCCTACATACAAAAGATAAAAAAAAGCAGCATATTCATGGTGAGGGGTTGTAATTGATTATGGGATTTTTTTTTTTAACCTTTAACTCTTCTCTTCTGTACATCTCAGCCTGATGATTTAACCCCTTATCTTCATCCTCCCACTGTATGTGACCTGTATATTAACCTCTTCACCTCTGTGTCGGAGCACCTGGCACTCCATCTGGGTGCTGCCAAGACTTGCACCCAGGAACTAGTCGACAATAGCTTAGGTGTAAACTGGAACTGTATAAAGCAGATGGTGTAGCGTTAATAACATTCCTTAAATATAAATAAACACAGTCTGTGAGGTCTTTAGTGCTATAACAATAGGGACATGCAAGTGACTCTGCGTGTGCGATTAACCTCCACCAGTAGTAAAAGTGGCCGCTCACCTCACATAGGGGACCCTTTGATTACGGAGGGTCACATACAAATTCACCAGCCGACACTGAAGAGGATCCAAATACAATCAGGAACCAGAGGAGAGCCAGAGGAGAAGCTGAAAATGAAATATTCCTGCATACCCAGAACCAAATGACTGGTCAAATGGAACAAAACAGATTATAGCGCACACATGCAAAAATGACATTTATCCTGCAAGGTTAGTTAAAAACACCTGAACATATTAAAAAATACGGGGGTTTGGTCACACTACATGGTCATATAGTGCTAAGCCTACTTACTGCGACAAAGTACCCCGAATTAGTGGGTCCTACCCTGTTAATAGAATGAAAGAAGGACCACTCTATTAACAGGGTAGGACCCATTAATTCGGGGTACTTTGTCGCAGTAAGTGGGCTTAGCACTATATGACCATGTAGTGTGACCAAACCCCCCTATTTTTGAATATGTTCAGGTGTTTTTAACTAGCCTTGCAGGATAAATGTCATTTTTGCATGTGTGCGCTATAATCTGTTTTGTACTGTTTTTGGTCTTATAGCAGCACCATCTTAAATGTATAGCATTTTTTAGGGTTTCCCCCCCCAAGTATGTTTTTGTATGGTCAAGTGGAACGACTCTGTATAGTAGTTTTTCATTGAGAGTGAGAGAGGCAATAGCAGCGAATAGCCAGCAGTCCCCAAGATCACCTTGACAGACATCTGTTCTTGAAGCACCACCTAATATAAACTCTGGATCCTTTACAATTTCCTTTAACAGAAAAACTGCTTATGCAGCTAAGGCACATCTGCAGATAAAAACAAACTGTGCAGCAAGGGACCCCCTTCTCCCCTGGAAACAGGGACCCTCTGGGCCACTCACCTGGGGACAGGAACTCATTCTCCCTTGGGGACAGGGATCCTATCTCAGCTGGGGGCAGAAACTCTATCTCCCATGGCAACGGGGACTTGATCTCACCTAGGGACCCCATCTTCCCTGGGGGGGTTCAGGACCCCACCTCCTCTAAGAACAGAAACCTGATCACCCTGTGTGTGCCAACCTCACTGCCCTGCCTGCCATGTGTCCTGTGTGAGGGCCCTCATGTGACAGCTCTTAACAGGACTTCATCCCTCTGTTTGCTCCCCCTACCTGTCTGCATACTCTGACCACCACCTGTACCATTTCCACATCCTCTGACTGCCTCCTGTATCCTGTCCGCCATCCTCTGACCACCTCCTCTATCCTGTCCACATGTTTTGACCAACCACCTGTACCATGTCTTTAGCCTCTAACTACCTCCTGTATCCTGTCTGCAGCCTCTAACCATCTCTTGTATCCTGTCTGCAATCTCTAACTTTCTCTTGTCTTTTATCCTGTCTGCAGTCTCTTAGGGGTACTCTGGAGAGTTATCAAGAGTGAGAGCATCGCCGGGATTGAGATGACGGGAGGAGTCAGATATTTATGGACCGTGGAGAAGAGACTATAGAATAAAACCCAGAGCCACCAACCTGGAGCCGTCTAACTAAAGCTGCACCGAGGGGGGGTCAGTGACAGCGCCGTCAGGCCAAACTGAGAGGGGGTGGCTGATGTAAGGGGGGAGTGAATACAATTTTGTAAGGGGGCACTGATAATAAAGTTTCCCCTTATCTGAGTAACACCCCCTGCCCTCTTACCTTAATGTATTCCCTCTGCGGTAAGTGGTCTCTGGTCACCAGAGTCTCCCCCCCCCCCATCACATTACCCAGCATTCCCCTTTACATCAGAGGAGGCAGGATTCCCTCCTTACAGTGCAAGGGAATTTAGATGTAAAGGAAAATGCTGCAGAGCATGATCTAAGGAGGAACTCTGATGTAAGGGGTGCTCTGGTCACCAGAGACCACCTTATATCAGAGTCCACTGCATTCCCATTTACATCAGAGTTCTCACTTACATCAGGGTCTGCAGCATTGCCCTTTACATCAGGGTTCGCAGAGTTCCCCCCTGTAAAATTAGAAGGGATGGAGGCCCAGAGACATGCCCAGGGTACACAGAGGATACATGAGTTAGATGTGATGGAGGCCCGGAGACATGTCTAGGTTACACAAAGGATACATGGGATAGATTAGAAGGGATGGAGGCCTGGAGACATGTCCAGAGAACACAGGGTTAGATTAGATGGGATGGAGGCCCAGAAACATGTCCAGAGAACATAGAGGATTCATGGAATCACCAACTATTGCTGTCCCAGGCATTTGATATCACTCCGCCTATGACAGGAGTTGGTGCTTTACAGGAAGCATCGGCTTATGCGACTCTGCATGGGATTAGAAAAAATTCTGGACTGCCGCACTCTGTTAAACGATGTAGTACTTCACAACACTGATGCTCTGGGATGGTGGGTCGACAACCCACAAATTGGGCTTGCCAACCTGCAATCCCAGAGCAGGAGGCCGTGGGCCACATGTGCCCCCCGGGCCACTGGTTGGGCAACCCTGCACTAAAGTCTGTTGTTTCACCCTCCAGCAATATAATTTGTGAGCTGGATAGGAACGTGGACCAATTCTGCTACTTTCTTTTATGTTATAGATATCCAGGAGCCTATTACAGCAGCAAACAGGAACCATTTTGGAGCTTGTTATTGATTTGGGGGTTCCGTGAGCGCTATTTTCCTTAGTGCTAAGCTTTTATCGGGAATTTCATCCTATCTTTTAATTATCAAGAACGTGTTAGATGTGCCTCAACGTCCCATCTTACCCTTTCTCCCTCCCCCACTTCTCAGTGGATTTCACCAGATACCAAGGGTGATTGCTAAGCCAGCAATATATTCTTTTGTCCTCCCCTCCCTCCTCAAATTTTGGCATTCCCTGTTGTAACGGTCACCACCGTTTATGATATTCCATTCCATCGCCCCACGACAGCTTATCCGACAGACATCAGACACGATCCATCCCATTTCCCAGAATAAAGAGACTTCCACACAGCTCGGTTACTGGTTCCAAAATGTATGAATGAATTTTAATGGTACACTCTCAGCTTTTTATGCAGTTACAGGCATGTTACAGTAATCAAAGGAACAAAGACACACTCCACCCACACATCACACAATGGGCTTCATACACATTCAGGTGAGTTAATTACTACTCATTACCCAGACGGTCTGGCTCTGCGACAAGTTCCCCTCACCTGTTACACAAAACACATTCCTTTACTAAACATAATTGACATGCTAATTCCCTACCCCTGAAAGGAGACATCTGACCTTTCAGACTTAATTAGTACAATAGACACAGAATGTAATCACAGCAAGATACTTTAACATCCCATAATAGCCAGCCAGGCTGACTCTCAGTTTCAATCCACATCACCACAGTAGCAGACTTAGTTAGTGTCTCAACAGCCTAGGTTAAGCATTGAAGGAGACATCCTATTGACCTGTTGTGGACAGCAATAACCAAACTGTAATATTCCAAGATATCCTGCAAAACATGAATTATCATTTATCAGTCACCCTATGCCCAAAAGGGGCACAGGGTGATCCTAGACCCAAGAGTCATTAGTGATGCTGGCACAGGAGTACCCCACATCCTTCAAAAGTCTCTGGGTGTCACAGGTCATTCCGTTACACCTGTCTACTCTTTGCCCCCGACCCTTTGATTTATTACCCTGTTACTGTTCATTCTTCTCTGCTCTTTGTGGCTTCATACTGGATCAGTGGAGGTTGGATATCGTTGCACAACAGGGTACTCTTAGGACTTGTATCTACCAGTTCCAAATTTATACTGGGGTTCGGATTGATGCCTCTGTGTATTCCCATCTCCACAACTTGTTCTCACTGTTTGGTTTTTTCATATGGAACTGCTCGCATTGGTATATAGCACATGCACTGTGTAGAGCCACACTGCAAACTGCAAAGCGATATACAGTTGCCTGATGTCATGTTTGCAATCTTCTGTGATGTATCTTTTTATTATTGTTTAAGAGTAAAGAATTTTGACCATACTCACCCCTGCCCGTTACCCCCCCCGATGAAGGTTGTAGACTGGAAACGCGTCGGGTACCAGGGATCATCATCTATAGGATAGTTGTAGTGTCATACTGTTGTGGTGTTGTTTTTTGCTATATATTTTGTATATGTTTGCAACGTTACACACTTGAATTCCATTCACCTCAGTGCATGTTTTTAAACGTTTGTACGCATGTCTGTTGACATTTTCCATGAAATAAATATTGTTTCTACAACAATAGTGTCTGGCTTTCAAAGTCCCACCCTGGGGGGGGGGGGGGGGACAACTGTTTGTTCTGTACTATAGGGATGTGGCCAGTACACTGGATTCAATGATATGGTGATTACCCCTCTTCTTTCAAATAATTTGTGAGCTCAGACGCCATCTTTGGTTGGTCTGGTGTAACCGACAAGAGATCGGTAGACAAAGGCCAACCCTTCCCTACTCCATCCAAAACTAAAACACATTTTAGCTAAAACACTTTAACCACTTCCAGCCCAAGAACATCATATGACTTTCAGCGGGGATATCTGAATGATGCCTCCTCCCCCCCCCCCCCGCCACCATCCAGGCTCTCCCGTGCCATGGAGGACCCGGAGAAAGAATCAGCCAGCCCCTGGATGACGATGATAGAGATTTCATCCCAATGACCGTCGGAGGTCATCCGGGTTCCCGGATGTAAACAAAGCCGCGACCGCGGCTGTCAGCATGAGATCGGTGATTTTTTTTTCTCTCGATCTCATGCTTTTCCAGCCTGGAGGAGAGATGCAGGGGTCTTATTGAACCTGCATCTCTCCATAAAGAAGACCTGTCACAATAGATTCCTATTACAAGGGATGTTTACGTTCCTTCTAATAGAAATAAAAGTGATCAAAAAATTAAAATGTAAGAAAAGAAAAAAAAATATATATTTTAAAAATACCCCTGTAGCTCATGCTCAGAAGCGAACACACATGCAAGACCCCCCACATATGTTAGCGCCGTTCAGACCACACATGTGAGGTATCGCCTCTAACTCGAAACTGGTAACCTGTAAAAAAAAAAATGGAGATTTTTACTTATCGAAGTTTGGCACCATTCCATGAGTGTGTGCAATTTTAAAGCGTAACATGTTGGGTATCTATTTACTTGGCGTAACATCATCTTTCACATTATACACAAATATTGGGCTAACTTTACTGTTTTGTTATTTTTTAATTCAGGAAATCGTTTTTTTCCAAAAAAAGGCATTTGAAAAATTGCTTTAATACCGTGCTAGATAAAAAAAAAACTTGCAATGACCACCATTTTATTCCCTAGGGCAGGGATATGTAATTAGTGGACCTCCAGCTGTTGCAGAACTTCAAGTCCCATGAGACATAGCAAGACTCTGACAGCCACAAGCATGACATGCAGAGGCATGATGGGACTTGTAGTTTTGCAACAGCTGGAGGTCCGCTAATTGCTCATCCCTGCCCTAGGGTGTCTGCTAAAAAAAAACATGTTTGGGGGTGCTGAGTAATTTTCTAGCAAAAAAAAATATGATTTTTACATGTAGGAGAAGAGTGCCAGAATAGGCCCGGTATGGAAGTGGTTAAGGACCAAGCCTCTTTCTGAGTATTGGTGTTTACAAGTTAAAGTTTTTATTTTGGTAGAAAATTACTTAGAACACCCAAACATTATACATTTTTAACACCCTAGACCAGGCATGTCCAAAGTCCAGCCCGCGGGCCAATTGCGGCCCACTTTCAGGTTTAATGTGGCCCCCCTGGTAATTTGTATATATATCTTTTGTAAATCTGTTGTCGCTGTAATCTACTGGCGCTCGTCCTGCCCCCTCAGAGGCTGCAGATGGCCATCGATGAGGCTGCATTCATGGTAATGTTGAGGCTGCATTCAGGCAATGGTGAGGCTGCAGATGGGCATCGATTAGATTGCATTGATAGGCACTGACCCTTATTTTGCTTCACAGTTATTTAAAATTTTAGTTTTTTCATGAAACTTCCCTCTTAAAGGGAAGGTGCGTTTTATACGCCGATAAATACGGCACATCCAAATATCATGCACAAGCTCGTCTCTTCAGCACACACAGCAACAAAGGCAAGATATTTCTTGTGGGGCAGTGTATTAATGTTTGGACGGACACACTTGAACCAAATTTTAACAGTTCAAAGAATGTCAGGCAAAATGGCCAGCCCTCACCAATGTTCACTTCATCAAATCTGGCTCTCTATGAAAAAAGTTTGGACACCCCTGCCCTAGAGAATAAAATGGCGGTCGTTGCAATACTTTCTGTCACACTGTATTTGCGCAACAGTCTTCCAAAACGCACTTTTTGGGGGGAAGAAATACACTTTAATAAAAATAAAAAATAAAACACAACAGTAAAGTTAGCCCAATTTTTTTTTCATACTGTGAAAGATGATGTTATGCCGAGTAAATCGATACCCAACATGTTACGCTTCAAAATTGCACCCGCTCGTGGAATGGCGACAAGCTTTCACCCTTAAAAATCTCCATAGGCGACTAAAAAAAAAAAAATCTACAGGTTGCATGTTTTGCATTACAGAGGTCTAGGGCTAGAATTATTGCTCTTGCTCCAACGATCGCAGCAATACCTCACGTTTGGTTTGAACTCAGTTTTCATATAAAGACACTGCTCACGTATGCGTTCGCTTCTGCGTGCGAGCTCGGGGCGCGTTTACATATTTTTTTCTTATTTGACCTTTTATTTTTACACTGTTCTTTAAAAAAAAAAAAATTGCCACTTTTATTCCTATTACAAGGAATGTAAACATCCCTTGTAACAAAGGGGAAAAAAAGCCTGACAGGATCTCTTATATACGAGATCTGGGGGCCAAACAGATCTCATATTTACATAAAAAAAAATATATATATATATATATATATATATATATATATATATATATATATAGCGCCTTTTAAGAGCTTTAGGCGGAAGTGACGTTTTGACGTCGCTTCCGTCCTGCAATTATATGGAGACGGGTGGGGGCCATCTTCCCCTCACTCGTCTCCATACCAAGCAGGAAGAAGGATCAGATAGCCTCCGCCACTACCAACGGCTCCAATAGCAGTGGAGGGCACCAGAATCCGCCGCAGAGACCACCATTATGGGAATCCAGCCCTCTCACCAAAGAGGATACCAGGGTAATGGTAGCTAGCTGCTGCCATAATAAAGATATCTCTCTTCAAAATAGCAACGTATATCGGCGTGAGTCGGTCCGGAAATGGTTAAAGTGGGCAATTATTTAGATAGCATTGATGCTGACCACCCCTTGAAGTTGCCTTGCTTTTTTTTGTTTAATAAACGAATGTGGCCCCTTGCACTCTACATTTCATTATAAGACCCCTTTCACACTGAGGCGCTTTTATAGGCTTTTTTTGCGCTAAAAAAAATAGCGCCTGTAAAGTGCCTCTTCTGCAGCCCCAGTGTGAAAGAATGCTTTCACACTGGGGCAGTGCACTTGCGGGGGGAGAGAGATAGTCCTGCAAGCAGCATCTTTGGGGCAGTGGTATACACCACTCCTGCCAATTGAAATGAATGGGTGCCTGCTTAGCGGCACTAAGCAGGCACTTTTAACACCTTCTGGGGCTTTACCGCTCACACCGCCCCAGTGTGAAAGGAGTATAGACGGTTGCCAACTCTATGGTACAGTAGTGAGCAAAGACCTCAGTCAGTGTACTTACATGGGGAAATGGCTGGTGTTTGAGGTACTTTTGCAGGGGCCCCAATCATGTTTCTATGCCAATTAAAGTGGACCTTCATCTCAAACCCCTAGGTGGGATCGACTTTGTGCTCCTGGTGCCTCATTTGCTCTCTTCCCACATGGGTACAGATGTACCAAAGGGCTCTACCTGGCCTTCCAAGACCTGGCATCAACCTTCGGCACATCTGTATATGCGTTTTTCCCCATGCCAGGATGCGGTAGTTATGGAGATCATGGATCTCGTGGGAAACCGGGTTCTAAAGGCCAGGTAGAGCCCTTCAGAAAATCTGTTGGATTTTCAAAGATGACAGCACGTGCATTATGGGAAAGGAAGTTCCTCTTTAAGCAGTTTATTAGGCACTTTATACTAGTACTGGGCAGGGCAGTTTCTTTTAGAACCAGCTTCAGTTCTTTAATGTGTTGTATACATACTGAGATGAGGTTCTGGTCACCCTATGTGTAGGGATTATTACCTGTAGCTTTTCTGGTAGTTCACACCAAGCTGGTGATTCTTCTCTCTTCACAAGACATTTCCATCAACACAGGATTCCTGATATTGGACTGATACAACATTCTGCGAAAACTCTAGAGTAGTCGTCTTCAAACTGTGGCCCTCTGGTAGCCTATATATAGCCCTTGGGGCACCATTTCTCCCACTGGACATCAATTAGGGGGGGGCACCATTCCTCCCACTGGACACCAATGAGGGGGGCACCATTCCTCCCACTGGACACCAATGAGGGGGGCACCATTCCTCCCACTGGACACCAATGGGGGGGGGGGCACCATTCCTCCCACTGGACACCAATGGGGGGGGGGGGCACCATTCCTCCCACTGGACACCAATGGGGGGGGGGCACCATTCCTCCCACTGGACACCAATGGGGGGGGGGCACCATTCCTCCCACTGGACACCAATGATGGGGGGCACCATTCCTTCCGTGGACACAGGAAACTGGCCCTTTGTTTAGAAAGTCTGGTTAAACTTTAAGCCCATGTTCACATTAGACCAATATGGAATGCGATTGACATGCCATGCAGCTATTGCCAGAAATAGCACAGTCCAAATCAGTCTGGCAGTGCACCGATTCCCAAAAGTAATTCCTGCACTACTTTTGGCGTCTTCGGGAGGCGGTTTGAATAGACACCTATGCATGAACCTGCACATTTGTCTGTCAAATGGTCCCTGAAGTCGAATTGCATTGTGGGTTTGAAAACGGGCGAGTTCAGCTGAACTAGCACAGTTTCTAACCCGCATCAGTGTGAACCTGGACTCAATATCATGACTGCTTAGTTTATCTTAGAATACCTCTAGTACAGTGATGGTGAACCTTGGCACCCCCATATGTTAGGTACTATATTTCCCCAATGATGCTCAACTACACTGCAGAGTGCATGAGCATCATGGGAAATGTAGTTCCAAAACATCTGGGGTGCCAAGGTTTGCATCACTGCTCTAGGACGCTAAAACAACCAGAAACCGTCCCCTTTCAAGCCAAACACTTAATGGGGCGAGTAGGTCACTGCAATACTAAGCTAAAGTCTGCAACTCCAAAATTTTATAATAAAGAGAGAAGGGGGGGAAAAAAAATAAAACATGGACCAATAAACTGGAAACTGCTTTATTTGTGGTATTTATAATGTCAATCATAAACAAGTTTTACAAAATGCAAATTTTCATTAATCCTGATAAGTATCAGGTAGTACATTGAGCTTTACTAAATCCAAATATATTCTGCATTGTTATCCTAATAGCAATGATCTCCGCAGGAGATTTTTTTTTATTACAGACAGATATAGATATAGAGGGGTTGGTTGCAAAATCTGGTGCATCTGTGCATGGTAGCCAATCAGCGTTTAACCTCAGCTTGTTCAATTAAGGCCATACATTATACAATTTTCTTGTACAAATTTCCTTTAGATTTACCAAAACCATATAATAGGAGGTCAAATATAAACACTAAATTAGTAGGCAATCAGGCAGGCCCTTGTACTACATAGTTGAAGGTAAATCTAAAGAAAATTAAATAAGAATTGTATGGTGTACGGCCAGCTTAAGCTTTGACAAAACCTGGAAGCCAATTGGTTACCATACTCACCAGCTGTACCAGATTTTTGCACTCTCCAGAGTGCAAAATCTGGTGCAGCTGTGCATAGTAACCAATCAGCTTGCAGGTTTAAGGGCCCTTTCACACGGGCGGACGAACGGTCCATTTTTTACAAGTCAGTTTACGGACTTGTGTTGCTTCCCTATGGGATCCGCCAACGTCTGCAAAGATCCGCCTCCGCAAATATCCGCTTTTTTAGACGGAAGAAAACCCTATTTTTCTTCCGTCTGGCGGAACGGATCGGATGAATACGGACACACGGTCCATATTCATCCGATTCCCCATAGGGGAGAGCGGAGGAAAGACCGGGCGGTCTCTGCACAGTGTGCGGTGACTGCCCTGTCCGTCGACAGCTCAGTGGGGATTTACGGATGATCCCCGCTGAGCAGACGAACACACACGGGGCAGATCAATACGGATCCGCTCCGTGTGAAAGAACCCTTATTGTCAAAGCTTAATTAAAGCTGAACGAGCTAAAGTCAGAAGCGGATTGGTTATCATGCACAGCTGCACCAGATTTTGCGCTCTAGTTTTGGCAAACCAACCCCAAACTTTTCTAGTAATTTTTCCATGGCCCCCTCCTGCCAGACCTGTGCTTTTTGTGAATAGAGAGGGAGGCAGAGGCATGATACCAAGGACGATGGCTTAATGGTTGTGCAGCAGGGAGAACAGAACATTTCAAACAGTAAAGGAACCTTTCAAACAGAAGAAAGGCACCATAAAACTACTACAGCACTAAAAGGTGAACAAACACCCCTTGAAGATTCAAAAACAAACCTGTATCAGGAGGAATAAGATGAAGTCCCCTCCTGAATAAGAGGCTCTCTGCTAGCACCAGCGTACTCCACAAATAAGCCGATGTGCTGTGTATAGAGTGAGGCGTCATCCTAGAACACAGCTGGACCCCCCGATTTGTCAGATGGGGAAGGCCCCTAATCCCATGTAACCTCTACCCTGCATTCAGTTCAGCATTCCTATCAGATGTCTTTTTGATACAAGATCCATAAATGGTTCCCATTACTCAGATCCCCCATCGTACCCCTCTGGATCCAGGTTCATTTTACATCCTAGAAACAAAAGCTTTCATTTTTTATGAAGTGTGGCATTTTACTGCCCCAACCACCAACCCTGTGTTATAGCCTCAAACATGTGATTACATCTAATAATTTGGTGTCTTGATTCATTAACAGTGAACATTTTTCAGAAGCAAAGTAAAAAAGTGTAAAGAACGGTATTTTAGCTTTAAGTGAGAAGATTGTCCTAAACCACAATTCTCTTGCATAGGGGACATCAAACGTGCTCGGTCGGTGCATTCAATGTGGTAACCTACTGTACACCCCTTCTTGTGATCAATAAACAAACAACAAATGAAATAAACAAACAATGAAATCAAATTGAATAAGAAAAACACAAAAATATTTACAAAAGCAGAGGAAAAGTCTGAACCAGATAAGGAAGTGAACAATTCTATGTAATAAGGTGCACTCAACGTTTTGTAGGAATGTGTTACCCAAGGTGAGGGCAGGGTAGGTAGGTATCCTTTTTTAATGCAATTGGTTTTGCTGGTGCTTAAAGTGGTTATAAACCCTCAATGCATTGAGGTGAAAAAGCTCCTGTAATGCTGCAGCCCCCCTTTCTGTGTTAATAGACGCAGGACAAGGGAGCACGCCCGCACGGGTGTCCCGAAGGAGAGCATGTCTCTGATGGGGCACTCGAGAAGGAGGAGCACCGCTGAGGAATCCGAGAAGAGGAGGATTGGGGCCACTCTGTGCAAAACCAACTGCACAGAGGTGGCAAGTTTGTCACTTAAAAAAAAACTAAAGCTTTACAACCCCTTCAAGACAAGTGAGAGATTGGGGTGGGGGTTAAATAATAATAATAAAAAAAAAAAACACATTCTTCCCTATGTGAATCAGATGCTGCATCTGTCCCCTGCCGCCTCTATGTGCCCTTTCACACTGCTCTGTAGCACACACCAAAAAAAAAAAAGGGGGGGGGGGGCCTTTGCTGCGTTTTAGATGCATTTCCTGTGCGTTTTTTGGTTGTCGGCACCTGTGAAAAATGGACACGACAAAAAAAAAAAAAAGCACCAAATATGCATAACACAATTTTCATTCATTTCAATAGGAAGCTGCATTTTTGGCAACAAAGATGCAGCATGTAGGACTTTTTAAATGCATCGGACCTGTAAACATAGTGGTGTGAAGTGTCCCATAGGGTTTAAAGGGGAAACATTTTCCTTGCAAGGTAAAAACGCATTAGTGTGAAAGGGCCCCAAGACCAAGAACGAAGCGATCATATAACTGCTGATCGATCAGAGAGCCGGTGACGGTATATAAAGTGAGGCTCATCTGAATGTCAGCTGCTCGCCAAATCTTTAAGGGCTAGTTCCCCTTTAATGACAAAAAACATCCCTATGCATTACAGCGTCTGCGATACATTAATATGCTGTGCAACCTTTTGTAAAATGCTTACTTTACAAGAGGCTTATTCCAATGCCCTCCCTGTCCTGTAGATGGCAGGACATTGGATGCACGGCCTTGCCAACTCATGAACAAGCGCATGGTTTTGTTAATTATCCACTCACGCTCAGATCACCCTTACAGAGTGCTGAGCTACGACAAAGTGTGCTTATTAATAAATTGTCAGTGCCGTACATCGCCGCTTTCTACGTCCTGTCATCTGCAGGATGGGGAAAGCCTTGAAATGAGCATCTTGAAAAGTATTCTTTTGCAAAACTGGGCTCCAGTACATAAAATGTACTGGAGTCATAACTGATCACCATGGCAACTGCAAATTAATTGGAGGCCAAGATGGCAGCTTCCTTGGCTGCAAGAGGCAGGAGGGTTTAGTGCCATTACCTAGGGAGATTTGTTGGCAGATTTCATTAAACGTGAACTACTCCTTTAACCCCCTTCCTGCGGTCGCTTGGTGTGAAGTCCACATGCCGAGAAGCCGCAAATACATGTGTGCGGCTGGGCGTGAAGAGGTTACATTTTCCAGAGCCACAGAAGGGAAGGCCAGGATTTCATGGAAAGGGCTGCTTTACATAAATATTTGCAAGTTCAGTGGGGCTGGGGGCCTACATCAAAGACGCTTAGCCCATACATATGGCAGTGGTGGTGCGCCATCCAACCAGTCTACCACACGCAGAAGCCCAGCCATCCCCTGTTGGATCAGATATAGCTCCAGGAGCAGAATGTAGAATGCTGGCCAGGCAGTCCTGCTGTCATTGACATGGGGCTGGGACAAATGCAACAGTCAGCCTCTAGGCAGGGATATGCAATTAGCGGACCTCCAGATGTTTCAAAACTACAAATCCCATCATGCCTCTGCCCCTGGGTGTCATTCTCGTGGCTGTCAGAGCCTTGCTATGCCTCATGGGATTTGTAGTTCTGCAACAGCTGGAGGTCCGCTAATTGCATATCCCCGCTCTAGGGTGAAGCACAACCCCATTAAAAATGTTTTTAAATGAACATTTCTTACTTTACAGATTCCTAATCATTAACTAGGGCTTGACAAATCCCAGGTACCCATTTACTGCTGCAGGGAGGTACAAATTGTATCACCTGATGCCCGAGACATGCAGTTCCAGGTGTCGGGCAGGTAAATGTTTTATTTTTTTACATTTAGCCCTGCTGTGAGTAAGCAACAGAGCTCTGCTGCTACCCAATTGCTTCCTCACACGCGGGGAAAAATGCCTTCCCCCTGCCATGTATCCCGGGCTCCACTTGCCCATCTGCGGGCCTGGGACTGGTCTAGCAGGTGCCGCCCAGTAAATGGGAAGGCGATCGAGCAGACACATGTCCACTCTCCTCATCTTGTTCCTTCAACAGCTTCCCTAGCCAGCATGGCCGGCAAACAATATACCGCAGTGTGATCTGCACTCAATTACATTAAGTGGAGCACAGGGGAAACATTGGGGGGTCTTTTAGACACTGCAGGTCTCATTAAAGAGAACCAGTCTCCAAAAAAAAAAAAAAGTGTAAAAAAAAATGCAAGTTACATTCAAGCACATAGACTCCCCCCCACCCCAAAAATAAGATTGAGTGCCCACCACATGCAAACAAATGCAGGAGTTTGGGCATCTACGTTGATTGCGACACAAGTTACATATCGCCATTCACAACCTGGCTTCTAGAAGCCCTGCATTAAACACTTCATAATCAGTGTCTACCTCCCTCAACCTTCCTCCTCGGAGTATCACACATACCACCAAAAGACGAGTGTACCTATATCAGGCAGCAAGATGCCCAGAATGGATTCCGGGCCAGGAACAACTTGTTTCCATCTTTACCCAAACTGTCATTACAAATACCAATCTGAGGCAATTTTTAACACAATCTTTATCAAAACCCATGAACTATTAAATCGAGGATCTATAAGTTCTTCCTATGAACAATTGCATCTAAAAGGCTGAATTGCAGGGTCTCTAGAGCTCCAGCATAGCTGCCCCCCCCCCCCATGTGCACACTTCGGGGACTACACCTGGTACAGGAAGCACCGACAGCTGTGCTGCTTTGCCCACCAGCTCCTGGACCGACAGCTGTGCTGCTTTGCCCACCAGCTCCTGGACCGACAGCTGTGCTGCTTTGCCCACCAGCTCCTGGACCGACAGCTGTGCTGCTGTAATCAGCTCTTACGTGCGATTTTCACAATAACCTCCCTACATGGGGATGCAGCCAGAGAGTGAACACAATGGCAGCCAACTTGTAACCCCTTCCCACCTGCCCCAATGTCCCTTTAGTACCCAACCTTTTGACACAAAGTTCTGAATGCTCAGCTGGTCAGGAAGGATCGGCGATCATGCAACCACTACGATTGGCTGTCAGAGTGGTCACTATGATTGGGATCCGGTCCCGCAAATTGTTAGTGGGGGCTGAAAACTGTTTGACAGCTTGGCCCATTTCTGACCGCAAGTTCTCCGTACAGAACCAGGGCCACCCGGTGCTGCATACATGTGGACATTACAGCTCGCCCCTTTTGTTACGTGGGTGGCAATAGGTTTAAAAGATTTTTGAACAAAAAAAACAAAAACAAAAAAAACACGATTAAAATGGACTTAGAGGGGAAGATGAAATAAAAGCGGAGGTTTTAATACAACTTTAACTTATAACTGGATGTGCCATCGCTTTCAGCAAGGCACAGATCCAATGTATGTACAAAAGGAATATTTTTTACAATTCACACTCTATAAAACCAGATTCAACTTCCTCTCTCAATCACAACATTATCAAACCAACACGAGGAAATTCCCCTTTAGCAGCAAATAAAACCTCTAAAAACAGGCAAAGTGCAACCAAGTCATTCTGCAATAACTTCTCTCTCCAGTAATAAAAATATACAAACTCAAACAAACTAAAAAAAACTCTCTAACTCAGGAAGTTGTAGACCAGGAAGTCGGGGACTTTGCAGTAGGTGCTGGCGAAGAGCTTGCCGTCCGGCGTTGGATCTGAGAAGGCGATTTCCTCCATTGTCAGGTGAGAGCCAAAGATGAAGGAGCTCCTGAAATGGAACAACATGAAATGAAGCGCAAGCTTAAAGTTAACTTGTCATGAGCAAAAGTATTGTGACAGGGGGCTTGGTCTGCAATTTCCATCCTGAAAATGCTAGTCTGACTTTTTATTACAAACCTGCTTTGTCAGACTTCCTTTTCTCTAAAATGGTCACAGGTCAGCAACTCTCAGGGGCTCAGCTGCACAATGGTCAAAAGTCACATGACCAGCTCCCTAGCAATCTTAGAGCTCCCTTCTAAGAGTCCATGGGGCTCTGCCAGCTTTGCATTTTATGAATGGCTCATAAATACAGGCCACTGCTTAAAATCAATATAATTAGTGTCATAAGATTGGGCACCAAATAGAAAATTCATCAGCTTGACAAGTAGAGAACATTAAGAAAGGGTCCAGCAATACTAATCTACAGAATTCTCTTTGGAAGAATTTTTAACTTCTTCATGCTAGCTCTTCTCAGCTCATTAAGAAGTTAAGAATGCCGGGAGGCGAAGCAGGGTTTAAGATCACGTTACTGCTGTGATTGGTTGTCACATGATCCAAAACTCTCGATTAGGCGCAGGCAACCATGCCCGGGAGCGCTCTCTCTGAGAGACCGGAGAGCTGCGGACATCATGCACATCGTTGGATCGAAAAGGTAAGTATAAGGGATGGGCACTGCACCCAATTTTTATTTTTTTACCTTATTGAATAGAAAAGAATCAGTTTAATAATCATTTGAATACCTAAAGCGATGGCAAAGCTTTGATAAAAAAAAAAAAAAAAAAAAAAAAACACCACGCACGCGTTATACTTGCCTAAACTGTGCAATGTTTTTACACAGAGCAGCCCGGATCCTGTTCTTCTCGGGTCCCTCGCTGGTGCTCCTTGCTCCTCCTCTTCAGCGAGTACCACCATAGACTGGGGCCCGCCCATGCGTTAGCGATAAAGCAGAGCTTTAATGCTGTTTAAGCAGCGCTTTTCAGCCGCTAGTGGGGCACTTTTAAACCCCCGCTAGCGGCCGAAGAAAGGGTTAAAAACACCCGTGTTGCAGCACTTCCGTAGCACATTTCAGGCCCTTCGGAAGTGCTGCCCATCATTTCAATGCATTAAGGTACAAAACCCCGCATGCAGCCCCCCCCCCCCCGATCTTGATGCAGTGATGTGCATGAGAGCCGAGCGCCTCTCTCTCTCCTCATTAGACAGAGGCAGAAGTGCCATTGGTTCCTGCTGCTATCAATCACAGCCAGTAAACACACACCCCAAGCTGCTTGATTACGGGGGGTTACTCGGCTGGAGGGAGGGTCCAAGTGGGGGACCTGAGAAAGGGAGGATCAGGGTTGCTCTGTGCAAAACTATTACACAGAGCAGATTAAAGACAACATTTCAGCATTGTATTGGCGCTCTAGTTACTAGAAAAAAAAAATTCTTTGATTTATTTACAGAATAAGTGGTCATCAATGAACCTGACAGATGTAACCCGTTGTCTTTAGGAAAAAATGTGGCTCTATGATTTGACACATCAGACCTCCTCACCTCATTGAATCCACTAGGCGGCTGGCGATGGCCTTTCTGCGCATCAGTGCAAAGACCCAGATTCTACTGATCCCACAGATGGCCGGCTCTGGGTCAGAAGAACATCGCCAAGCTCTGTGTCGCTCCAAAGCGTCATCGTGGGCAGACTTCACCTCCGGGACGGGCTCGGGCAGGACTCGAAATGCCTGGGAAAAAAGTCGGCAATTAAATGAAAGTGGGCAATGACCATTTAAAATGACATGATAGTAAAAACACTGCCAGGCCCCAACCTCTCCCTCACTTGAGGTCATAAATAAACATACAGAAATTATTTATCAACTCTTATTTTATATATTATTTAATATAAATTATAAAAATTGCAGTCTAGCCTAGTAAATATATTTATAAGCCACCATTTAGACACCCCTCCCACAAAATAGGATTCCTGTATTTAATTTTTTTGGGCGTACATTGAGGGACACAGGAAGTCTAAACTTTCAATGTTATACTGCTGCCCAGGTCGCCCCTCCAACGCTTGGTCGCCTGCGCCGGACCCCCAATGCTCGATCACCTGTATTGCCCAACCCCCCCCACCCCCCATGCTTGACCACCTGCAATACCCCCCCCGCCATTCTTTATAACCTGAAATGCCCCCCCAATGCTTGCTTGATCACCTGCAACACCCCCCCCCCCACATGCTTGATCACCTGTATTGCCCAACCCCCCCCACCCCCCATGCTTGACCACCTGCAATACCCCCCCCCCCCATTCTTTATAACCTGAAATGCCCCCCCAATGCTTGCTTGATCACCTGCAACAACCCCCCCCCCCACATGCTTGATCACCTGTAATCCCCTCTCCCCCCCCCCCCCCAACCATTTTAACACCCAGGATTTCTAGCTATTAGAAGAGAATAGAAAAACTCCCAATCTACAAGTCTTGTCCTTCACTCCGCAGCCGACACAAGAAGCCAGTTCATCCTGCACTAAAAATTCTAGCTTTATCGCTCTTTTCATTGTGAACAACAGGTACAGACTGGGAGGAGTCATTCATACCTCTCAGGCCACACCCACCTGTTTGATTGGCTCTGCGATCAGACACCCAACAATCGTCTTGTCATTGGACACAAACAGATAGGTCCTGGCTTTGCTTGGGAAAATCAGATTTGTCTGCTGGAAGCCGAGCTCCGAGTCCACCAGCTCCCGCACTTCTTCCGCCTAGTCAGAGGATGAAAACATGAGCATCAAAGCCGACATTTACAGTGAATGTAAAAACACAATTTTTGTTTCTAAAACATAAAAAACATGCCATACTTACCTGCTCTGTGCAATGGTTTAGCATAGAGAATCTCCAATCTCCCGCCGGTGGTCCTGCCCCCCCCCCCCTTAGCAAGCTGTTTGCCATGGGGACACTTATGGATGCTCGCTCCCGAGCTGGCTCTGTGCAGCTTGGCCTTGCCCACCACTCCCTCCTCGCTGGCTGTGATTGGCAGCAGAGGGAGCCAATGGCATTATTAATATTTGCCATTAAAAATGATAGGTAGATGTCAGTTGGGAGGAGTTGACATATCTAGGCAGGTTGCAATTGCATGTAGATCAAACTAGGTAATGCCCGTATGTGATGCTGATCCTTCATGACTGAAAGAAATAAAATCTAACCCATGAAAGGGACAGTCATCCAGGGGGAAGAGCTAGATGATGCTGGATGTCCTCCAGCCAGGAAATTAGGTGGGCTCCATCTAAACTTGCTGCAGCTTCTAATGCACATTGTGAGAAGCCGACAGTGTGCAGTGAAAATCGGAGTAAGCCATTTCAGTCCAGAAGAGGAGCCGGTACCACCGTGCAGGGCCTGGGGTCAGATTTAATAGCACCTGCTATGGTAATGATCTACAACATGGCCCAGCAATGTTCACGCCAAACCCAACTTGCGAATTGCATGGCTTGGTCTCCATATAAATGAACATTTTATGGGACACATCACCCCATCCCCCGTTCACCTTTCTGAGGGCGTATTTCGGATCATCCGGGCAAATCATCAGAATTTTTCCATCCCAGAATTCCGCCACAACCCGCTCCTTCTTCCAGCCCTGGAACAGGAAATGGACAATTCAATTTAAAGCAATAAAAAATTCAAAAGTGATACATGATATTTAAGAAGAATGTTATAAAAACAGGAATAAAGCCGAGTGGAATCAGAAATCAGAAGTTTAAAACCAAGTTCCACTTGTTTATAAGTTTATCAAAAGTCAGCAGCTGCAAAAAAACTATGTGCTGACTTTACACTCGCCTGTCCCACGGTCCAGCGATTCGGTTGCCCAAAGCTGCGCTCCCTCCTCTCCGCGGCGTCGGCATTGCATGTGTGGGCACTTGGCTGTGACAGCTTGCACCTTCACAGCCGGGTGCGCATGCGTGGGTCGTGCAGCGCTCTTAGTGGTCAGGCAATATTCTGGGACCTGTGACATGTCCCATAAGATTGCAGAGAGAGGGGGGGAAGGAGTCGCCGCCTAAAGCAAGAAGCTAGAGCTGTGTACCTGTCAAAACAAGGTACCCGCTCCCCTCCAAAAAAAAATTGCCAATGTGGTGACGACTCCGCTTTAAATTGTTGGTTACCCCAACACTTCATATTCCTGATATGTGCCTGCTGTACCGTGTACTTGTATGAGAAAGGCTCCTGTTCTTTGTATTGCTTCCTTGTATGTGAAGTCCCTGGTGTTCTTGCCAGTCACTTTGCTTTCCTATTAAAAACTGACCACACCAAGCAGGAGAGCACAGAGTGGTCAGTTCTCTAGCTATGCTGGGAACTCCGTGTACACTCCTCCAATTATCAGACTTGTCCTGACACACTTCATTAACTCATTAACTGGGAAGCTTAGTCTGCTGTTTCTCCTCCTTAGAGCTCTTATGCAGCTGAGAACAGAGGGGATGTGATCACACACAAAAAAAAAAAAAAAAAAAAAATTGGGATAAAAATTATATATATATATATATATATATATATATATATATATATATATATATATATATATAAGCACTTGCATATCAAAGCGAGTCTCCCCATAGAAGTCAATGTAAACGAAGATAAGTTGTTCCAGATTGACTTCTATTGTATGCAGTACCGCATGTGGCCATAGGTGGGGGGGCGCCGTAGAGACCCGGAAACCGCTCGGATGCACTCGGGAACAAAGTATTTTCTGAACGGCTCCGAGTGTCAGCGGCCCCTACGCACCTCTGGCCAAACGTGGTACTGCACACCGCAGAGGCTTGAATCCTGCAGGTCAGGATTTTAAAAAATATACAAAAAAGCAGCAGCCGTTTAGAGGTTGTGAAAGTACTTTAATAATCTATCACCAAGGCCGTGACAAGAGGCTCCTGCAGACTCTCAGCGTAGCTTTCTGCTTGTATGGTTAAACAGTTACCTGAGAGAAAAGCCATCAGCTGCAATAGCTGGCAGTAACTTGTAGGCATTCATTCACAGAAAACTGATTAAATTAATGAATGACAGGGCCTTGTGGGCAGAGTCCGGCGCGGCCATACAGGTTTTTTAAATTGTGACAGCGGGTGTGCGGCGAAGGTCCCCTGCCTGCAGTCACCATAAAAATGGGTGGTACAAGTAACATGTTCCAAAGGTGAACTTATACTTTAGGGCAGGTGTAACGGCTACCCATGTAGTGAGGGGTATCGGCCGTTGGAGACGTCCTTTTCCCTGGCAAGCTGCGATATGCAGGTACCGCCGGTATATCCCATCGAACGCCCTTCCAAGAAACGAGACGGACTACGTTTGCAGAGTCAAGCAGGACTGACCTTTAATGCCACATTTTTCCTCCTTATATCTGGTTACAACTGTACAGAAACAAATGACACTCCCCCCCCCCCCCCACCCAGGGGGCCTTCAATACACATACTTTGAAAGAATGACATTCCCTTGAGCCAATCAGCCGCTAGCCGTTTCGGCTCCTCAACTTAACTTGATCAGACAATAGAATTCAATTAACCTTTAAAACAATTATCACTCACACATAATCCCCATCAGCATACACCTCACAGGGGGGCTGTTACCTCCACAAAAGAGTTCATTAGCTATGCGAAGGGAACATTAGCATTCAGCAATGAAAGAGACTTGTCCAATTAACCCTTTGAGCTCAGAATACAATGTGGTACATCCCATTGCGACAAGCCGTGCAGTTCCTTGTAGTCCTCATGAAGATCATAACTGTCCCGGCAGCATAGTCCATGATCCGTTACAGCAGGGGTCTCCAAACTGTGGCCCAAGGGCCAGGTGTAGCCCTTCAATAGCCTTTATCTGGCCCTTGAGGCACGATTCCTCCCACTGACACCAACAATGGAGCACCATTTCTTCCACCAATACCAATGATGGGATACTATTCCTCTTAGTAAAAAAGGGCACTACTACTCCTCCTATTGACCACCAACACTGAGTCCATATTTATTCTCACTGATGCCAGGCCCAGCACACTTTCTGCCCCCCACTGAGCACAATCCGGCCCTCCTAAAGTCAAAAGGAAAATAAGCTGGCCCTTTGTTTGGGGACCCCTGTTTTAGGGGAACATCTGCTGAAGCTGACTGAGCACAGGCTATTGCTTGATTAGCTTATTTCCCCGATATTGACAGCTCTGAATCAGGGAGTGATCACAGCTGAGCGTTTCCAGGTTCATACTGCCCAGGAGAGATCAGCAAACGGATGTCCCACCATTTCTGCTTGACTTCTGCATCCAAGAACCCGGACACCCAGGAGGGACAGGTGAGCTCAGGACACCGGTGTGATAAGACATTTAGAGATCACTAGAGTTGATCAGGCAGCTGTAAAATCAATTCTACAAGAAAGCCAGCAAGCAGTCAGATGTAAAAAAGGTAAACCATACTCCTGACTGCTAAAGCAATTACTGCAGCCACCCTAATAGTTGCATCAGCAGCAGTGAAAGGATTAAAGAAGAGACACATTGCCTCAGTTATCCAAGGTTAGGAGGACTGCACCTTTGTGATAAAAAAAATGAAATGTTATATCGGAGAAATGATCTCCAGCATCAGTTTATTTATACGCTCCTCAGGCAAACCCCCTGCATCTAAATCATACGAAAGATTGTTTAGAAGGTGTTTCCAAGCAGATCCCTGCCATCCAATCATACAGTAGCTTGAGTGGGAGGAGTTCCCAAGCTGATCCCTGCCATCCAATCATACAATAGCTTGAGTGGGAGGAGTTCCCAAGCTGATCCCTGCCATCCAATCATACAATAGCTTGAGTGGGAGGGGTTCCCAAGCTGACCCCTGCCATCCAATCGTACAATAGCTTGAGTGGGAGGGGTTCCCAAGCTGATCCCTGCAATCCAATCATACAATAGCTTGAGTGGGAGGGGTTCCCAAGCTGATCCCGGCCATCCAATCATACAATAGCTTGAGTGGGAGGGGTTCCCAAGCTGATCCCGGCCATCCAATCATACTTGTGTGGGAGGTGTTCCCAAGCTGATACCCGACATCCAATCATGTGGTAGATTGAGTGGCAGGCATTCCTAAGCTGACCCCCAGCACCCAACAACACAGTACATTGTGCGGGAGGTGTTCCCTGCTACCCAATAGCGTGTGGGAGGTGTTCCCAAGCGGATCCTTGCCATCCAATCATACTAAGCTGATCCCCAGCACATTGTGCGGGAGGTGTTCCCTGCTACCCAATAGCGTGTGGGAAGTGTTCCCAAGCGGATCATCGCCATCCAATCATACAGTAGCTTGTGTGGGAGAGGTTCCCAAGCTGATCTCTGCCATCCAATCACATAGTGGCCTTTGTGGTAGATTTTCCAAAGCCAATCTCTGCCATCCAATCATATTTCTGTGGGAGGGGTTCCCAAGCTGATCACTGCCACTCAATCATGTGGTAGATTGAGTGGCAGTTATTCCTAAGCTGATCCCTGACAACACATTGTGTAGGTGGGTGCTCCCTTACCACATAGTGGATGCTTTCCAGTAGACGTTGGTGATACTGTGCATGCTGAGTCTCGTCCTCCAGGCTGGCTGCTGAATAGATCATACCGCAGGTGCTGCACACCACAGTACCAAAATGCTTCTGCCCGGCGTCCTAATCAGAGACAACAAAGAGCGTTGGTAAATTTGTTATAGTGTATGCAGGGCACAAAACATTTTTACAGAAGGGTTAAAACTTAATTGATAAAAGGAAGCCATTCTATTTAATAATAGGAGAGCTAGAAAGCTCCGTTCCCATCTTGGAGGTCATGAATCGGGTGCAATTGTCTCGATTCAAAGTGACAGCAAATCGCGGGGCGCCCGTCACTTCCAAAGGCACCCCTATTGCGGCATGATTTTGCCGTGATTCATCGGGCAACAATGTAAAAATCGCGCCATCAGAATCGCAGGGCGCCTAACGTCCAAAAGAAGTACAAGCAGTGAATCTTTAGGCTGTCAGCAGATCGGCACAGTGTCAAAAACGAGAGAGCAACTGAGCATGTGCAGAGCAGGAGGAGACAGCGTATTACTTGTTTTTAAACCGTATAGTCAGTTCGGCTCCAGAGCAATTTTTGGGTTTTTTTTTCCCGCATAAACGTAAAAAGTTTATATTTTAGCAATAAAATGACAAACCCCCAGAACATTATATATTTTCTGAAAGCAGAGGTACTGTAGAATAAAAAGCCGATGGCCGCAATTTTTTTTTTTTTCACATGATATTTGCGCAACTGTTTATTAAAACGCAAATTTTCTGAAAAAAAAAAAAAATGTTAGTGCAAAAATCACACCAATTTTTGGGTTAAAAGATGAGGCTGCATTAAGTAAATAGATACCAAATACTCCACGTCTTAAAATGGCTTGAGCCCGCGATATCGCCAAAAACGATGGTGTCCAAAAATTTCCATAGGTGACGCTATAAAAGCCTTTACAGCTCATCAGTTTAAAGTTAACTGGGAGCCATTGGGCTAGAATTATTGTTCTCGCCAACATTCATGATGATATGTCACATGTGTAGTGCAACTGCGCTTTACATGCGCGTGTACACCCTGGGTTGGCGTAAAAAGGAGGTTTTTTTGGCAAGGTTTTTTTTATTACAATTTTTTTTTAACTTTTTATTTTTATATTTGATTTCCATCACAAGGGGGTTAATAAACCCCTATGTGATAGCATTGGGTAAGTGACAGGTATTCATTATGGAGACATTAGGGGTCATCACTTGCATGCGAGATCTAGATTTGCCTCAATCTCACTGCAATCTCTCCCCCAGCCAGCAGATGTGTTCCCGGGCGCAGAACAGCCTGGGAACCATGGGAGGAAGGGGTGCCATCAGAAGGTGGGAAGGGCCTCCAGGGTAAGGTGGGGAGGAGCACCGCGCAGCCAGCTGTGTTGGCAGCTATGGAGCTGATGCATCACTTTCACTTTGAAGCCAGATGCACAAAACCCACAAAAGGCTGCATCTTGTGATTAAAGGTTCTCTCTTTGAGCGTACTACGTGCGTCCAAAGAGCGGAATTGGTTAACCGATTGAGAACACCACCCCCCCCCCCCCCCCAACGTACATATATTGCAGCAGGGCAGCCTTTACGTGCAAAATCACATAGCTGCAAGTCAGTGGTTCTTCTTAACTCCTATCCTCAGGACCCACCAACAGGCCAGGTTTGCAAGTAACAAATACATTACAGGTGATATAATTTGCTGCTCAGTGATCGCAGTATTCTAGTCTGCATCTCACCAAGGTAATACTTAAAATCTGGCCTGTTAGTGGGTCCCGAGGACAGGAGTTGAGAACCACTGCTGCAGCTCCGTTTGGACATAGCAGGTCCCACGGAAACCCGGCGATCGTTCCAAGAGAGGCAGAACAGCGGTCTGCCTATGTAAGCAAGGCAGATCGCTGTTCTGCTAGTAAGGAAGTTAGATTTTGCGTTTCTGCCAAGCAGGAACACTGATCTCTGCCTTCCTACAGTTAAACCATCCCCCACAAAGTAAACACTCCCAGGGAACACATTTAACCCTTTATCGGCCCTGATGTTAACCAGTGACTGCTTTTTTTAACCACTGATCATTGTATTGGTGTCACTGGTCCCCAACGTGTCAGTTAGGTGTCCTATGTCTGCCACAATCCCGCAAATAATAATAAAAAAAAAGTTCATAAATCTATACCATAGTTTGTAGACGCTACAACTTTTGTGAAAATCACTCTATGTTTATTGCGATTTTTTTTTATACCAAAAATATGTAACAGAATACATATTGGCTTAAACTGATGAAATTCGATTTTTTTTATTATTGGGTGTGCTTAAAATAGCAGGAAATATATATATATATATTTTTTAAATTGTCTTTTTGTTTCTAGCGCAAAAAATAAAAACTGCAGTGGTGATCAAATACTACCAAAAGAAAGCTGTGTGTGTGTGTGTGTAAGGGGGGGGGGGCAAATATATTTTGTTTAGGTACAGCGCCGCACTACCACGCAATTGTTAAAGCAACGCAGTGTCTTATCGCAAAATATGGCCTTGTCATTCTGGGGGGGGGGTTAAAGGTTTCGGAGCTGAAGAGGTTAAACACTTATTTTTAATATTTTACATAGCTATACCTGCAAAAGGGACCACTTTAAACTTACAATAATCAGCTGGTCCTCCTCTGCCTTGCTGGAGTCTCTCTTCTTGCTGGATTTGGGGATTTTGTTTAAGTGTGCCAGGGTCCCTACAGGGGTGCTGGCACAAACAGGGGACGCCATCTCTGCCCGCAAGTCAAACGGCCTTTATACAAAAAAACAAAAACAAATGCGTAAATCCACTGCAGGTAAGTTTCTTTGTTGGTACTACAAAGGTTTGTAATGGAAATGCTACTACTCACCTTTTCTTTGCGGCAGACGGTGTACTGAAGATGGGATAAATGGAGGATCCTAAAACTAAACAAAAAAATAAAAAATGCAATTACTTGATCACACATTTCATTTATTTGATTTAGATGCAACTGTTTGATATATCAGTTTGTAAAAGGGATTAGCTATATCTACTACCTTTCTTGTCTGATGATTTCAGGATTGAGTCGTCCACATCAAACATACTGTGGAGATGACTTTCAGCTTCCTGTAAAGAGAACACAGAAATTAAACGCGCACCACATACAAGTGTCCACAGGAGGGCAGTAGCACTCAATGTACGCAGTAAAGTTACTGAAGGTTTGATTTGTCATTAACTACTTGCTCTTGGCCCGTCCTAGCTTGAAAGGAATACTGACAATGCTAATCAGTTCCAATTAAAGGAACTAGAACCCCTGTAAAGTTTTTTTAATGCTATTCAGTGTTCTAAAAATTACTCTTTAAAAGCAGAGTTCCAGCCTGTAAAAAAGTCAGAAGCTACAAATAATGTAGCTGCTGATTTTTAATACAAGGACACTTAACTGTCCAGGTATCCCGCAATGTTGGCACCCCAAGCCGATCCGTCCATCGGACGTGGGTGCAGGCTCCGGCTTCTTCACTGAAGGAGTGGAGTGCGAACAAGTGGAGCTTCCCTTTTGGGTGGAGCTCTGCTTTAATTCCTGCCCCAGTGACAATTAACTAGACAAGAGTGAGGAAAATTTGCAACAGGAACAGACTAAAAAAAGTGTTCTTGGTACAGATGTTTGCTCTCTGCTGATGTGGTCGTCAACAATGCCAAGTCAAGGGAAATTCTCTCCCATTGCAGGACAAAGGGAGTTATTCACCATCATGTTATACTGCCACCTACAGGAGAATTGAACACTGGCTAAATAAAAAAAAAAAACTGTAGGTCAGCCCAGGATAACCTACTACCGGTGTGAATCAGTTTTTTGCTAAAGTCCCAGATCAATGGATGTCTTTTCATTAAATCTGCTGTGCAAAAGATTGACGCCTAACCCCAAATTTTAAAGTGTAAGTTCACCTTTACAGAAAAACCTGGAAGGTGAACTTACACAGGCAGGTCCCACCCCTTGCCCCCTGGTCCCGCTGACACGGGCCGTCGCAATCTCCGGTATATCCGCGCCAGGAGAAATCCTCTCTCCATCCACATCTTCTGTATAGCCGTCAGGACGGGCTATGCGGCTAGCGATTGGTCGGCACCACCCATGTGATGGCGCTGACCAATTATAATGCTCCAAACCGCCCCCCCCCCCCCCCCCCGACGAGGGACATTTTGGACATTCAGCTGAGGGGATGAGGAGGGGGACCTTTGTAAGTTTACCATACAGAGTTTTCTGTAAAGGTAAACTTACCCTTTGTCCCTTTAACCACTTGCTGACTGTCTACTGCGGCAGGGCGGCTGGATGCAAATCAGCGGGTCCGACGGACTCAATGTCCGCCGACCACCTGCGATCATTCCAAAGAGAGGCTGAACGGTGATCTGCCCATGTAAACATCGTTGTTCTGACGGGGAGAAGATGGAGATCTTGTATTTGTGCTGGGCAGTAACACCGATCTCTGTCTTCACCCAGTCAGACCATCCCCCACACAGTTAGCAAGCACACTTAACCCTATGATTGCCCCTGGTGTTAACCCCCTCCTCAGCCAGTGTCATTAGTACAGCAACAGTGCATATCTTTTAGCACTGATCACTGTATTCGTGTCACTGGTCTCCAGTGTCAAAAATGTCAGTTAGGTGTCCCATTTGTCTGTTGCAATCCTGCTAAAAATCGCTGATCACCATTACGAATAGTAAAAAAAAAAAAAAAAAAAGCCATAAAAATATCCCATAGTTTGTAAACAGCCCCATACCGTATACCAGTGTTGAACTCCAGTCATCAAGGCGCCACAACAGGTCATGTTTTCAGACATTTTGCACAGGCGATTTGATCAGTTTTTACTGTCTTCGTAATTACCACAGCGTTTCATCTGGGAGAAATCCTGAATACATGACCTGTTGGGGGCGCCTTGAGGACTGGAGTTGAGAAACACTGCAGTATACAGCGCTGTATTCTGGCAGCAGGACGGGGAACCAAATATAGCCAGGCTCCGAGCTACTCAGTCATTCATGGGAAGATTTGTATCTTATGAATGAATACAAAGCTTCCTCTGATTGACTGAGGCAGAGATCACCATCATGTCATCCACCTGCAACAGCCAATGAGAGGATTGTATTTTTTCAGAGACTACAAAGCTTCCAGTTAATGTGTGAGCAGCTCATTCTGGAAGTTGGACAGGTAGTCCCAGTGTCACTGCTGAACACAGCACTGTATATTTTATGGAGCCGAGGCAACACACAGATTATAGAGTGCGCCCAGCCAAGTGCACCTGTTACGGCAGTAAACCGTATAAAAACAAACATTGATGGCCAGTTTACACCAGAATATGGTACAGGAAACCCGCATTCCATGCCGCCCAAAACACAGGTCGCAAATGCAGGGTTTGCTTGCACTAGCCCACATAGTGATCTGGCGAATCGGCCACGAGACTAAGAAGAGGAGCCCTTATCCATGTGTCTCCCTGACTGATGCTGACTGTAGTGTACATGGTTCAGACGATTATCCCCTGTTCAATGCTGGTTATACATTATGTTCTGGTGAGTGCATACCCTTAAGGCAGTGGTTCTCAACCTGTCTAGTGCCGCGACCCCTTGATAAAATTTCCCAAGTTGTAGGGACCCCCAATGGTAAAATTATTTTCCTATGGTGGGTTTTTGGCACCCAAGGCAAGACAAGTAATTTGCGCCCCTAACCTACAGGCATTTAGCGCTCCCTGAGTCCCTTCCACTCATACAATATTAAAACCCCTTATAATACATTTTAGGATGTACCCCTCTCTCTCTTTGTTCTCCTTTCTTTCACTTTTACCTCTCTCTATCTTAATTCCTTGTTTGTTATCCCCATCCCTCTCTAGGCGTCTTTCTTGTTCTTTCTCTTATTCTTTCTCTCCCTTTTGCTTTGTTCCTCCCCCTCTTTTCCTCTCCCTTCCATATATTCTCTATTTTTATTCCTTCTCTTACTCCCTGGTGGGGAGTATGGGATCAGTGGCAGTGCTGGCGGGGAGTTGGGATCAGCCAACTTAGGTGCTCTTGATTAAGGTAATCGGGTGATCTGAGAACTGTAGTGGGGACTTTTAAAGGCAACTCTAATCACAGGTAGTGTTACTCACTGTGTCTCCGACTTTGTGGTTTCTCGTAGCAGTGACACCTATGCTGAAATCAGAAGATGGGGTCTCCTCCAGCCCCTCCCACTTCAAATTCCTCACCAGTCAGCTGACCTCTTGTCTCTGCCTCCCAGCTATGCTGTGAACTGAATGGGTGGCTGTGAAGAGGTTGAGTGGGCGGCCGCAGGCTTCAGAAACAGCCCAGGTTTTGGGGACCCCTGGCAAATCCTCATTTGACCCTCAGGTTGAAAACCACTGCCTTAAGGGGAATGGGTTCTTACGTCGTGGATTTGGAGAGTTCGGTGGAAGGTGCACACTGTAATGACTTTAGGATCACCGCTTGGCTTATCTGTTTAAAGACTTTCTTGTGGAGTTGGCCACACAATATTTTTACTCAACATCAGCGCTGTTTGTAGTATATGACCAACACAGATTTCTATTGTTCTTATGTGTTTTTTTTTATACTATTTCTATAGATTATAATTTATGTTTTGGGGGCTCTAAGAACTTTTATAGCATAAAAATACTGATTGTTACATGTAAACAAAGCGTGACAGAAAAGGCCTGGCGCTGAAGTGGTTTATGCACTGCAGCTGAGCTGTGGCAACCAATGAAGACTTCAGGTGCGAGATATACAACAATTGTTTTCTATGAGGCCTAGTGGTGAGCCTCACCAGACATGGCTTTAAAAAAGACCTCTCTATTCGGGGCAGAAGAACCATGAATGCTCCTGACCAATTACATTGAGCTCTAGATTGCAAATTTTAAAGCGGACAGCAACTAAAAAAAAATAAAAAAATGAAACCAAAAATAAATAAAGCCATTGAAACCCATACCTGTGCCTCCGTATCATCCTGCCTGGAAGGTTGGGGTGGTTTTGTGACTTTTGGTTGTTGAGGAACCCGGATTCCTCCACTTTTTGGTTTCCCATCCTTCAGGTCACTAGTTTTGACGATTTCAGCGCTCTTCTTTTCCCTTGACATACTCTCCAGACCAGCGCTCTTCTTCACCTTCTCATCAGAACTGGGAAGTGGACCTGTACTTTGAGTGCTGCTCTGCTGTGAGGGTTTTGGCTTGGAAGACAAAGGGAACTTGATGTGAGCGGGAAGTTTCCGTGATGAATAGGGCCGTTTACTGGTAGCAAAAAATGCTGCTCCCATTGTGAGTTTGGGCCTCTGTTTCACTTTTAACCCCAAGATGGCGCTCTTTTGGGGACTGGGGGCATGGATTTCTGTGGCCACTGGTGCGGTGGTCTCCTTTCCCTCCACTTTCTTCACCGTTTTGGGGGATGGTACCTCTCGACTAGGAGCCCTCTTTTTCTGACTTGGTGGCCTTTTGTTTTTTTTTAATTTCAAAGAATCTTTCGCCTTGGGACTCTTTATTTTGTTGCTGGCCGAAGGCGAGGGGATCACACCACCATTAGACTTGGTTTCCTTGATCAGTTTTCTCTCCAACAGGCCAACGTACAAAGCACCTTTCTTATAAAAAGACTTGGTCGGCACCATGGCCTTCTGTGCAGAGGTGGGCGACTTCAGCGGTGGAAAGGCGTAGGCATCATTCTCCATATCGTCCTCTGCTGGAGGAGAGACAAGAAGCTTCCTGGCCACGCTGGACTTGACAGGAGACGCCTCAAAATTCTCCTTCTCCTTGGGGTCTTCCATAGTGGTGTAGGCCGGCGTGGGCACACGTTTTACGACGTGGCTCTTATTGGAGTTCCTGGGTTGGAGGGGTGTTAGGACGACGCTGCAGTCCACTATCAACTTCTTGATAGGGGTCCCAAATGACGAACAACTTCTAATGACAGGAAACAAAAAAGAAATTTGTTGGTGGAACAAGTATATAACCCAAATGTATAGCTACAAATACTGTAGCTGCTCACTTACATACAATACAGACACTTGCCTATCCAGGGCACCCGCGATGTCCTCACCCGAAGACGACCCGTCCCTCGGCTCCGGGTGGAGGCACTAACATTTTCAGTAAGGGAATCGGGAAGTGAAGCCTTGCAGCTTCACAGCCCGGTTCCCTAGTGCGCATGGTCGAGTCGCACGTTCCAAGTGGTCCCTGCTGTTTTCTGGGACCTGTGTGTCTCCCAGAAGGCAGCAGGGGGGCGACGACAACAACTTAAACATGGCGTAGATCACTGTGGAGATCTTTTTCCGGAAGTGGGAGCAAATACCTGCATTAGACAGTTATCTGCCCCCCCCCTGAAAGGTGCCAAATGTGAAAACTGTGTGTGTGTGGGGGGGGGGGGGGTGTAATCCGGACAGCGGAAGTTCCATTTCTGGGTGGAACTCCACTTCAAAAATCGACGACTTTTTCTACATACACAAAAAAGCACATTTCTCTCAAAATTGTTCACAAATATGTCCAAAACTGTTAGTGAGCACTTCTCCTTTCCCGAGATAATCCATCCAACTCACAGGAGTGACATATGAAGATGCTGATTATTACTCGGGTGTGCCCTGGGCCGGTCACAACAAAAGGGGGAAGCTCCGAAAACCAGTCAGTATCTGGTGTGACCACCATTTGCCGCACCACATCTCCTTCGCTCATGTCTTTATGGACCTTGCTTTGTGCACTGGTCCAAATCATTTGGTGGAGGAGGGGGGATTATGGTGTGGGGGTTGTTTTCCAGGGGTTGGACTTGGCTTCTTAGTTCCAGTGAAGGAAACTCTTAAAACGTCAGCATACCAAGACATTTGGACAATTTCATGCTCCCAACTTTGTGGGAACAGTTTGGGGATGACCTCGTCCTGTTCCAACATGACTGCACAAACAAGGTCCATAAAGACAGACGAGCGAGTTTGGGGTGGAGGAACTTGACTGGCCTGCACAGAGTCCTGACCTCAACCCGATAGAACACCATGGGAATTAATTGGAAAACTGCGATCAAGGCCTTCTCGTCCAACATCAGTGCCTGACCTCACAAATGCAATTCAGGAAGAATGGTCAAACATTCCCATAAACACACTCCTAAACCTTGTGGACAGCCTTCCCAAAAGAGTTGAAGCTGTTATAGCTGCAAAGGGTGGGGCAACTCAAGCGCCACAAAAAGCATTTGATCCTCTGATTATATTTTTTTATATTTGCCCACTGACAAAGAAATGATCGGTCTAATTTAAATGGTAGGTTTATTTTAACAACGAGAGACAGAACAAAAATATCCAGAAAATTGCAATGTAAAAAAAAAGTTATAAATTGATTTGCATTTTAATGTGTGAAATAAGTATTTGATCCCCTATCAAATCATCGAGATTTCTGTCTCCCAGGTGTCTTCTATGCAGGTAACAAGCTGAGATTAGGAGCATTCTCTTAAAGGGAGTGTTCCTAATCTCAGCTTGTTACCTGTATAAAAAACACTTGTCCATAGAAGCAATCAGATTCCAATCTCTCCACCATGGCCAAGACCAAAGAGCTGTCCGATGATATCAGGGACAAGACTGTAGCCCTACACAAGGCTGGAATGGGCTACAAGACCATTGGCAAGCAGCTTGGTAAGAGGGTGACATCAGTTGGTGCGATTATTTTCACATTAAATAAACACAAAATAACTGTCCATCTCCCTCTGTCTGGGGCTCCATGGAGGATCTCACCTCATGGAATTTCAATGATCATGAGAACGGTGGAGGAACCAATTCAGAACTACACGGGAGAACCTTGTCCATGATCTCAAGGCAGCTGAGACCAGTCACCAAGAAAACAATTGGTAACACTACACTGTGAAAGACAAATCCTGCAGCGCCCACAAGGTCCCCCTGCTCAAGAAAGCTCATGTACAGGCCCGTCTTTGGGAAAAGGTTGGCTTTGCAATACCTTCGTCCTATAACATTCCTCACTGGCTGCGATACCGAGGCGACACTTTGGAGTTGATTTACTAAAACTGGAGAAGAAGTACACGGTAGCCAATCTAACGTCAACTTGTTCAATTAACCACTTAAGGCAGGGTTTGACAAATTTGCTTGGAATCTAGGAGCCAGATAAAAAAGTTAGGAGCCAGAAAACGCGCCCTGTCGAGCTCGAGCACAGAAGCGAACGCATACGTGAGTATCGCCCGCATATGTAAACGGTATTCAAACCGCACAAGTGAGGTATCGCCGCGATTGGTAGAGCGAGAGCAATAATTCGAGCCCTAGACCTCCTCTAACTCAAAACATGCAACCTGTAGATTTTTTTTAAACGTCGCCTATGGAGATTTTAAAGGGTAAAAGTTTGTCGCCATTCCACGAGCGCGACCTGGCGCCCGGATTTTGTCGACCCCTGACTTAAGGACCAAGCCTCTCTGAGATTTGGCATTTACAAGGTAAAAACAGTTTTATGCTAGAAAATGACTTGGAACCCCTAAACATTATATACAGTGAAGTCTCGGTTTGTGAGTAACAAGGTTAACAAACTTTTTGCAAATCAAGCAATTCATTTTTTTTTTAATCCTGACGAGCAGGATTCAAGCCACAGCGATGTGCAGTACCACATTTGGCCAGAGGTGCGGGGGCGCCGATCGGAAATACTCAGTTCCCGAGCCTTTCAGAGTTCAGCCGAGGTGTCTGAGTATTTCTGAGGCTCTCCGGTGCCCCCCCCCCCCCACGGCCACATGTGGTATTGCATGCAATAGAAGTCAATACAGAACTAATTATTTTTGTTTCCATTGACTTCTATGGGGAGACTTCCTTTGATATGCTAGTGCTTTGGATTACGAGCATTCTCCTGGAACAGATTATTCTTGTAATCCAAGGTTCCGCTGTATTTTTTTTCTAACACCCTAGAGAATAAAATGGCGGTCATTGAAATACTTTGTCACACTGTATTAGGGCTGGGGAGAAAATTGATTTAAAATCTGAATCGAGTTGCAAGGGCAAATCGATTCAGATTTTGATCGAATCGATTTTTTTTTCCATAGGACCGGCGCTCCGTGGACTAGGCCGAAGCCTCGCCTAAAAAATCCTGCCCGCAGCTTGCTGCGATCCTGGAAAAAGGCCAGACGCCGCGGACTAGGCCGAAGCCGCGGCCTTTTTCTCAGGATCACGGCGAGCAGGATTTTTTAGGCGAGGCTGCCGCCTTTTTCCAGTATCGCGGCAGACTAGGCCGAAGCCTCGCCTGAAAAATCCTGCTCGCCGTGATCCTGAGAAAAAGGCCGCGGCTTCGACCTAGTCCGCGGCGTCTGGCCTTTTTCCAGGATCGCAGCAAGCTGCGGGCAGGATTTTCTAGGCGAGGCTTCGGCCTAGTCCGCGGAGCGCCGGTCCTATGGAAAAAAAAATTGATTCGATCAAAATCTGAATCGCTTTGCCCTTTTTAGGGCCTCGCCTAAAAAATCCTGCCGGTGCAGTGTCCATCAGGAAAAATAAAAAAAACTCAATTTGAATTGTGAATCAAGTTTTTTTTTTGGCCAAAATCGCTCCCCGCCCTACACCGTATTTGTGCAGCGGTCTTACAAGTGCACTTTGGCGGGGGGGGGGGGAATACACTTTTTTTTTTATAAAAAAATAATTAATAAAATAACAGTTAAGTTAGCCCAAATCTTTTTTAAACTGTGAAAGATAATGTTACGCTGAATAAATTGATACCAAACATGTCACGCTTCAAAATTGTGCCCGCTCGGGGAACGGCGACAAACTTTTCCCCTAAAAAATATCCATAGGCGACGTTAAAACATTTTTTTTTTAAAAAGCGCTAAAAATAATTAAAAAAATAAAGATTTCACATGCTCCAGCTTGAGGCCTGGTTCACACCTATGCAAGGTTGCAGTTTGCATATTCCGGGTGCATTTTGCCTTTTTCAATACACTTTTTTTGATCCATTGCAGAATAAAATCTCTGGCCCTTTCCATAAAATGCACAGATGTGAACTACATCCATAGGAAACCATCTTATATGGAACGTAGTGCGTTTCTACAAAACTGAAAATGCACAAAAAAAGAAAAAAATGCCTGGATGTGAAGCAGGCCTTAGTAAATCTCTCCCTTTGCATCTCCTCTGATCACCATAACGATATAGAGACGAGCGTCCCTTCTGCGCCCGATGTAAACATGGGTCATATACTGTGCAAATCTGATTGTACAATTCCCCTTCAGATCGACAATTAGTGGGGGTCTGCCCGACTGCATAAAATTCCCTGTATACTTTAGTCACGTCTTTAGATGACATTTTGGTAAATTTAAAGAAGTTTGTATAGAGATTGTACAATCCAGTTGTAGTGTATGGACGGCTTTAGTTTTCCTATACACCAGTGGAAGCACATGGGCCCTGACTGCAAGATACAATGCTGCCCCCCCCCCCCCCCCAGACTTACATCCTGATCTATGGTGCACATTGCCTGTAAAGACAACTCTACACTACCAGACTCTTGCATGCCACCTACCCACCAGCCTGTATACAACCTACCCACCAGCCTGTATACAACCTACCCACCAGCCTGTATACAACCTACCCACCAGCCTGTATACAACCTACCCACCAGCCTGTGAGACGTGTGTAGTGCTCCTCTCCCCCTCTGCACTCACCAGCCTGCAGAAGTCAAAGCATGGGAAGGGGGAGGGGATGGCTGGGCCTAGTAAAACAAAAAAAAAAGGGGAGAAAACCTTCAAACACAGGGATTCTGGGAGTTGTAGTTCCACCTGCTATGCTCAACACACAGTCATGTGAGAGCTGAACTACAATTCCCAGAGTTCCCTGCCAGAGAATGCTTGTGTGAGGTGTATACTGCCAACCCCAGAGGCCCCACACAGTCTATGTGATAGGTGGATGATGGGACTCAATAACAGCAAATGACCACCCAAAGTATTGACCGCCCCAAAACTACCAACCCCCCCCCCCCCCCCCCCCCCCATAGTGTAAAGCACAATGATGAGAACCATGTTACCTGCTGACCAACAGAGACAGGCCTATGAAAAGCTGCATGAAGGTGCTGGTTTTGGGGGGCGGAGGTGTCCTCATTCACACAAGTGTTAGGCTGGGATCACACTAGTGCAATGCCAGACATTGAATGCGATTCGCACCGCACTGCTGTTCACATCACATGCGATGTCCGTACAATGCGATTTCAGCCATACAGATACTATGGCTGATATCGCATTCGGACCAAACTCGCATAGGACCCTTTTTTGGTCCGCAGTAGAATCGGATCGCATGGGTATTCACACCTATGTGATACGATTCATGTCCGAACTGTCAGTTCCCAGTGCGATATGCAAGCTGAAATGGGGGGGGGTGTCTTTAACATTGTATGACACTCCCCAGCAGTTCGCATAGTGCAGTGTGAACTGCCGTGTGAGTCAGGTGCGATGCGGGAACCCACAGCAGATTCGCAGGGTTCTCGCATCGCACTGGTGTGAACCCAGCCTATAGGACTTTTATGCACTTTTACACAATGCATAAAAAAAAAAAGATGCAAACCCAAACACGAGAAAAAAAAAAAAAAGTCGTAGCAACTCCGCAAAAGGTTCCAGCACTACTTTTTTGTGATTTGCATTGACTTGGAAATTAGAGGCCCAAAGCGCACTGATCTGCAGCTTTGAATGCTCACTGAAGTAGTACGATTTCAAGGTCGCACTGGGGAGAACTAGGGCTAAACCTTTTTTGCTGTCAGAGCCTATTTTGTGATTTTTGCACAAGTGTCATTTTAGGCCTGAAGATTATTTAACCCCTCTGGTGTATTACTGACGCATTCCGAGGCCCTCTGGTGTGTTAGTGATGCCTAAATACACTGTACTTTTGATGTATTTATGTGTATATTTGATGCTCTCTGGTGTATTTCTTATACATTTAGATGCACTTTGGTGTATTTTTGATGCGTTTGGATGCTCTTTAGTGTATATTTGAAGCGTTCAGATATGCCGTCATTAAATGGCAGCCTGCAGGACACTTCTGCCCGGTCCGCCAGTGTAATACCAGTCATTGGTTTGCTGGGATCACGGGTTTCCCAGCAACCAATGACGTTGTGTGTGTGCCCCGCTTCCTGTATCTCACAGCGGCTCACGGCCGGGCGTGACGTTACGCACTGATGTAGGGGACATCAGGCAGTTTGACAGCCAGCTGGGGAATATGCGGTCATATCTGCATTAAAAACCAAAATAAAGTGGGCGCTGTATGATTGGTTAGCAGCTAGCACACACTGAATATACAATCAACTACCCAGGGCCATCTCCTCCTCCCCCAACCACCTTGGGGGCCCTCTCCTCCAAACACCCAGGGGCCCTCTCCAGATGGCCACCCAGGGGCTCTCTCCTTCTCCAGATGGCCCTCTCCTCCTCCAGATGGCCACCCAGGGGTCCTCTCCCTTAGCCACCCAAGGGTCCGCTCCTTCCCCCCCTGCCACCCAGGGGGTACGCTCCTCCTCTCCCTGCCACCCAGGGGGTACGCTCCTCGTCTCCCTGCCACCCAGGGGGTACGCTCCTCGTCTCCCTGCCACCCAGGGGGTACGCTCCTCCTCTCCCTGCCACCCAGAGGGTCCGCTCCTTCTCCCCCTGCGCAGCTTACTACTGATATGGGGACACATCCACCGCCCGAATCCTCCACATCCTCAGTGTCCTAGCTGTGGCCCCCTCATGTGACTCTGCCACTTCACCCGGCTCTCCTCTGGTCATCCTCAATGGTCATACCTGACTGTGAAATCCGCGGCTGCCCTAAACATTTCCGGTGTCTTGGCTCTGCTCTCCTCCCTTGAGCTCCTTGCTCCACAAGCCCAGTCGCAGCGCCAGCATGGACAGGCGGGATGCCCTTCAGCCCTGGCCCTCCATGTTCCCGCACAGAATGGCTCCCGCTTCTCGCGGCCATTACAATAAATTTGACAAGGGGGAGCAGTCGCGATGATGTCAGCGAACATCATGATTCGGGTGCTTTCTGCATCGATGCAAAATCGTGCAAGGCCGAATCGCGATGCATCGATGCACCCCTAATCACAACATCATATCCAGTTTACTCAGTTGCCAATGGCGCAGTTAAAAAAAAAAAAAAAAAAAAAGTGACAGTATTCAGAATGGCTGTTTTTGGCGCTCAGAATACTTTGAAGTGTAAAGGAGGAATTTGGGGTCTAAAAGACCCCCGATCCCTCCAACAGTACCTGTCACCATATATTACTGTCACATAGGATGTTTACATTCCTTGTGACAGCAATAAAAGTAATAACATTTTTATTTATTTGTATAAAGTAACAAATATAAAATAAATTAGAAAAAAAAGCGAGCTTGCGCAGCAAAGAACACACCCACATACGCAAGTCGCCTGCATATGCAAGCGGTGATCAAATCACACATGTGAGGTATTGCCGCGATCGTCGGAGCGGGAGCAGTAATTCTAGCCCTAGACCTCCTCTGTAACTAACCTGGTTAATGTATTTTTTTAAGCGCCGCCTATGGAGATTTTTAGGTACCGCAGTTTGTCATCATTCCACGAGTGTGTGCAATTGGGTATCTATTTACTTGGCGTAACATCTTTCACATTATACAAAAAAATATTGGGCTAATTTTAATGTTTTTTTTTTATTAATTCATAAAAGTGTATTTTTTCCTAAAAAAAATTGCCTTTGAAAGACCACTGCACAAATAAAGTGTGACATAAAATATTGCAACAATCGCCATTTTATTCTCTAGATTCTCTGCCAAAAAAATTATATTGTTTGGGCGTTCCAAGTAATTTTCTAACAAATACAGATTTTAACTTGCAAGCAACAAAATTTCAGAAATAGGCTTAGTCATGAAATGGCTAATGAACTATTAAAGCAGAGTTCCACCCAAAAATGGAACTTCCGCTTTTTGGAATCCCGCCCCCCCCGTGTCACATTTGGCACCTTTCAGGGGGGAGGAGGGAGCAGGTACTTGTGTAATACAGGTATTTCCTCCCACTTCCGGGCACAGATCACCACGGTGACCACGTCTGGCACCTACTTCGTCCCCCCCTGCTGTCTTCTGGGAGACACACAGGTACCAGAGGACAGCAGGGATCAGTGGGAATGTGCAGCGTGAGTCGCCCATGCGCAGTAGGGAACCAGAAAGTGAAGCCGCAAGGCAAGGCTTTATTTCATGGGTGCTCAACCTGTGGCCCTCCAGCTGTTGCGGAACTACAAGTCCCATGATGCATTGCAAGGCTGACTGTTACAAGCATGACTTCCAAATGCTGAGGCATGATGGGATTTGTAGTTCTGCAGCAGCTGGAGGGCCACAGGTTGAACACCCATGCTTTACTTCCTAATTCCCTTTCCGAAGATGGCAGCGGCAGCACCAGAGAGCCGAGGTAGAGATCGGCTTCGGGTGCCAACATCACGGGCGCCCAGGACAGGTAAGTGTCCTAAAATTAAAAGTCAGCAGCTGCAGTATTTGTAGCTGCTGACTTAATTTTTATTTTTGGCGGCACTCCACTTTAAGGTTTATATACACTTATGTGTAGAGGCTGCTGGCAGCTACTGTAACCTGTGACACGTGTACAACACTACCACCTATGGTCACCTTGAGAACTGCAGACCATAGATCATTCACCGTGTAGGGTGCTGTTACCGTAACCAAAAAAGCAAATGTCACAAACAGTGGCCTGGCAAGAGACACCAGGAAAGGGCTACTTTTGACAACAGGAATCTGATCATAATAGAGTTTTCATAAAAATAATAATTTAAAAAAAATAAAAAAAAACATCGAATTTTTCCTATATTACAAAAGTTTTGGAACAATCTAAGGCCACGATTAGAAAAGTACAGCGTCACTATAGCTGGCCTATAGCGAGTCACAATAATAAAGAAATAACCACACAGATAGAAGAAAATACATATAACAATTACAAAAGAAATATTAAGGCTTACCTGTAGCTACCAGATATCCCCTGCATGCGCCAATGTTATCGTCATATGCGCACTCATGCGCAGTAAACTGAAGCAATGGCACGTATGTCAGTGTGCCATTACCGGAGTGACATCATCGCGACTCTGGCCAATTACAGTATCAGAGCCCACGATACCCAAAGTCACTCCGGGAGAGATGTCGCTGGCCTGGGGGGGGGGGGGGGGGGGGGTACGAGGACCGCTATGGGGGCTTCAAACTCAGGTAATTCATAAAGGGGTAGTATGCATACTAGCTCATTATGACTTTGACTTGCAGGATTTTTTAAATAGGGTTTACAACCACTTTAAATAAACATACCACTACTGACAGCTATTGTAATCAGCTGTGTATAACACCGCCACCTATGGTCCCCCAGAGAACTGCAGTCCATTACTATTACATAACTATAGCACTAGTGACAGCTATTGTAATCAGCTGTGTACAACACCGCCACCTAGGGTCACCCCTGATAACTGCAGTCCATTACTATTACATAACTATAGCACGAGTGACAGCTATTGTAATCAGCTGTGTACAACGCCGCCACCTATGGTCACCCCTGGGAACTGCAGTCCATTACAAAACAACCATGAGAACACAAAAAAATTAAAAAAAAAAAAATATATATATATATATAAAAAAATAATAATAATAATCCTCCACGGATCCTCTGGGCACGCTGGGCATTGTAGTAACTGAACATGCTAGCGATGTACAACCAGCGGACAGAGTATGTGTGTGTGTATGTATATATATATATATATTTTCACACACACCGAAGATAACAATGTAACCCCCCCCATCTCTCTCACCCGTCTCCAGTGGTGAAGCTGTACTTCCTCTTGCGGTGTGTCCGGGCAGCCATGGCGGGAAGAGATCGGTCCGAGCACACAAACACTGAACACGGCGATTACCGCTCACTATCTCCCGCCAGAGACTTCAAACCTCAGTACCCGGCATCCTTTGCGAGTAGGAGAGGCGGGGGCGCGCGCGCGCACTTCCTATTCCATTCTATGATCTCGGGATCACATGATTCCGCACTGACGTCTCACTAGACAGGCTGACATTCGGCTTCCGTAGTTGCTGTGCGCTGCTGGGAGCTAAACAAAGATGGCGGCCCCCGGTGTGTTGGCCACTGAAGAGGATCGGGTGAGGTAAGAGCGCGGAGTGTGTATATTCGATAGAAATGAAGCGTGTATGACATTATGTATACGAGTATGTATGAGAGGTGGGAGAATCATACGAAGGAGTAGCAGGGTGTATGAGGACATCAGACAGGAGAGAGCTGTGAGCCGGGTGAAGGCCCCGACCTGTATACACAACAAGCCTACAAGTCTTCTTCTACACATGCTGCTGTCATATTGTGTGCGGGGATAGAGCAGGTGGCAGAGTACTCCATTGTAATAGGAAATATTCCATATGTGGAGGAAGGCTGCTGCTTCATGGCAGGCCCTAGTGACCAAACCGTGGCCCTCAGGGCCCCCTACAGACACTACTCTGGGGTTTCCCTATTGCAGTGTCATGTGTCTTCATTCAATTACAGTCTCTTGAGGCATGTTTTCTGTCTCAGACAGTCCCTGACACTGTTCTGCAGCCTCTGAGCGGCTCTTGCGGGGCAGCGGCAGCCTCTGAGCGGCCCTTGCGGGGCGGCGGCAGCCTCTGAGCGGCTCCTGCGGGTTGGCGGCAGCCTCTGAGCGTCTCCTGCGGGTTGGCGGCAGCCTCTGAGCGGCTCCTGCGGGTTGGCGGCAGCCTCTGAGCGGCTCCTGCGGGTTGGCGGCAGCCTCTGAGCGGCTCCTGCGGGTTGGCGGCAGCCTCTGAGCGGCTCCTGCGGGTTGGCGGCAGCCTCTGAGCGGCTCCTGCGGCTTGGCGGCAGCCTCTGAGCGGCTCCTGCGGCTTGGCGGCAGCCTCTGAGCGGCTCCTGCGGGTTGGCGGCAGCCTCTGAGCGGCTCCTGCGGCTTGGCGGCAGCCTCTGAGCGGCTCCTGCGGGTTGGCGGCAGCCTCTGAGCGGCTCCTGCGGGTTGGCGGCAGCCTCTGAGCGGCTCCTGCGGGTTGGCGGCAGCCTCTGAGCGGCTCCTGCGGGTTGGCGGCAGCCTCTGAGCGGCTCCTGCGGCTTGGCGGCAGCCTCTGAGCGGCCCTTGCGGGGCGGCGGCAGCCTCTGAGCGGCTCCTGCGGGTTGGCGGCAGCCTCTGAGCGTCTCCTGCGGGTTGGCGGCAGCCTCTGAGCGTCTCCTGCGGGTTGGCGGCAGCCTCTGAGCGGCTCCTGCGGGTTGGCGGCAGCCTCTGAGCGGCTCCTGCGGGTTGGCGGCAGCCTCTGAGCGGCTCCTGCGGGTTGGCGGCAGCCTCTGAGCGGCTCCTGCGGGTTGGCGGCAGCCTCTGAGCGGCTCCTGCGGCTTGGCGGCAGCCTCTGAGCGGCTCCTGCGGGTTGGCGGCAGCCTCTGAGCGGCTCCTGCGGGTTGGCGGCAGCCTCTGAGCGGCTCCTGCGGCTTGGCGGCAGCCTCTGAGCGGCTCCTGCGGCTTGGCGGCAGCCTCTGAGCGGCTCCTGCGGGTTGGCGGCAGCCTCTGAGCGGCTCCTGCGGGTTGGCGGCAGCCTCTGAGCGGCTCCTGCGGGTTGGCGGCAGCCTCTGAGCGGCTCCTGCGGGTTGGCGGCAGCCTCTGAGCGGCTCCTGCGGGTTGGCGGCAGCCTCTGAGCGGCTCCTGCGGCTTGGCGGCAGCCTCTGAGCGGCTCCTGCGGGTTGGCGGCAGCCTCTGAGCGGCTCCTGCGGGTTGGCGGCAGCCTCTGAGCGGCTCCTGCGGGTTGGCGGCAGCCTCTGAGCGGCTCCTGCGGGTTGGCGGCAGCCTCTGAGCGGCTCCTGCGGGTTGGCGGCAGCCTCTGAGCGGCTCCTGCGGCTTGGCGGCAGCCTCTGAGCGGCTCCTGCGGCTTGGCGGCAGCCTCTGAGCGGCTCCTGCGGCTTGGCGGCAGCCTCTGAGCGGCTCCTGCGGGGCGGCGGCAGCCTCTGAGCGGCTCCTGCGGGGCGGCGGCAGCCTCTGAGCGGCTCCTGCGGGGCGGCGGCAGCCTCTGAGCGGCTTTTGCGGGGCGGCGGCAGCCTCTGACTATATTCTGCAATTTAAAAACAGACTGGGGGGGGGAGGGGCACACACCCTTAAAATGTGTTTACATTCAAGATGGTGCTGCTATAAGACCGTAAACAGAACAAAATAGATCACAGAGCACACATACTAAACTGACATTAAATCTTGCAAGACTATTTAAAGCGCCCGAACCCGGGGATTTGGTTACACCATGTGGATATATAGTGCTAAGCCTGGTAGTGGGTCCTACACTGTTCATAGAATGAAAGATCTTGCTTCTCAAACATGGGAGACAATCTCCTCTTTATAGTGCAGCATGTCTGCAGTCTCTGACGATCTCTTGTACCATGCTTGTAGTCTCTTACTATAGTCTGTTGTGTGTCTGCAGTCTCTGAGACTGAATATTTACGGGTCCACACCTGGCGAAGCTCAAACCTGCTCCCACCCCCATTCTAAGCCATATACTGACTACCCTGTGAAGGAAGATATCAATATTTACCTAATCTAAGGGCGCTTTGGTCTGGTCATGTGATCTCCCCAGCGGCTGGCCTCAGGGAGGAGGAGAGATCGCAGACAATGGCTGCAAAGCCTGGCCGATGTCACCTGTAGACTTACTATGGGGCATCCATTGTCTGCTGTCCTATGTTGAAGCTGGGAAGATCACCTGACCCGACCAAAGCACCCTTAGATTAGGTCAGTATACACATCTTTCCTTTACACCCAACCCCCTGGCCACCGGTACTGGTCCGTGGGCTGCTAGGAACTAGTTTGCTGTATGTTCACTATGTGATCACGAAAATAACGCTTTGGACCCTTTTGAGGATCCTTGGTGTGCTGATGACATTTCGTCACTCTGCTAGGAACTGGGTCACACAGCAGTAGGCTTGATCTGAATTAGGGAATTCACATTGGAATGGAGAGCTGTCAGAGTTCTTTACCACTGCAGTAGTGGGCGGTGTTCAGCAATTCAGTGCATCACATGGCTCCCCCCCCCTTTTTTTTTTTACCCCCTATTTCGTACAAATTTTATTTGAAGTGTACAAAATGTACACTCCTATCATGGCAATGTACAGTAGTGTGATTCAGCAAGGTGCACTGCTTTAAAATGTCTGCATTTAATCACAGCACGGTGCAGCATAACAATAGGCTGTGTTGCAGTGTGAATGGGACACATAGAAAACAATTGTTTCCTGTGTGTCCTTGCAGTGACATCTGTTCTACAGTGCAACTTCTGTCTCCACACAGTGTGTGAATTAGCCCTACACAGCCACTCGCGTTACTACCTAAGCTCCGCCTAATGTCAGATCAGTGGCGGTATTCGATATTCATAGACGCGCAAACCCTATTGTAAACTTTGCATGCTTCGTATGAGAATCTAATGCCTGAAGATCTGAGGTGGAGCTGAGATGGTGATGTTAGCGCTCCTTAGCACAGAGACTACCATGAAAATCCTATTGGTAATTGGCAAGTCACTACATCTAGTGGCTATATCAAAACTGCTACTGGCCTTTGGGGTTCCATTGCAGTTGACATAAGGGCAAGGTCTAAGAAGACCTAAGGGCAATTTTTTTATTTTTTTTGCTGTCTGTATCTCATTGAGGTGCTTTCCCTTCACTTCCTGTCCCACAGCCAAAACAGGAAGTGAGAGGAAATCCCTCCAAAGTGAGGGAATTCCTGGTTGTTACCAGGGACCTTAGAACTAGTGTCCCCATTGGGATATTACCCATTTATTTCTACTCCAGGTCTTTGCTCTGGGATTTTCTTTAACTTTTAGTGATAAAGGCAACAAAAGAACCCGAGAGTGTGAATCCCCCTAAGGGGGAAACGGAGAGCAATAAAAACCTGACAGGTTTTCTAATCCCTCTCCACTGTTTCCAAAATAAAAAGTTTATACTAGAAATAATGGCACTGCAAGTATGAAGCACATTTGACGCGTTTACAAAACATGTTTCCACTAGTGGTGCGCCGAATTTTTGGCTGGCAAAACATGTCGGACAAAAACTGTTTTCGGGATGTGGCTGAAAGAAGAAACGGTGCCGATAATGGCACCAAAAAGAGGACGAGGTCCGCCCCAGGTGCCACACATTGCGGGGGTGTCAGCCATCGTCGCAGAGCGGCGATCTCCCGGTGTCACAGAGCTGAATTGTTGAATCGGTGTGACATTACACAGGAGGCGGGACATTGTTACTGTAGCCGAGAAATTCAAATCCAGCCCTGTGACACAGCAGGAGATTATATAATAAACAGTGCAGCGCAATAAAACAAAAATAAATATATAAATAAAGTGAAAAGATACATAATGCTAGTGTATATAATAAGAAAAACAGTGTCCATGTGAGGAAAAACCATAAATAAATAAATCCACAGTCAGTCCAACGAAAATAAATTCCAGAGTGAAAAGTGAAGGGATGACACCATATAATATCCACCACCAGTGAAAGATGGCCTCTCACCTCAGAGCTTAGACCCTTGCGGATCGCAAAGCATATCTGTTTGTATTAACAGCTGACAGCCTCCATAGGAAACGGATGGATGGGATTTAGCACCACAGATCCAAACCCAATGACTTTCCAACAGGGATACCACCATATAATTGAAAAGAAAGGGGAAAATCTAGTGCTCTCCGATTGGATTTCTTTTATTAAAAACGGAACAATAAAAAAGTTGCACTCGCATGTAAGGACACTCGGTGTGCCGAGTGTCAGCATAACAGCATACATCAGTATGTAAAACCATCTGTCTGCAATCTGCGGCGGTCGTGGGTGACGTTCTGCGTAGCTCCTACCCTCTGTACGCGTTACATCCCATGAGCGGGACTTCCTCAGCATGGGTTAAGGGAGCACACAGCAGGAGATTGCCACTCTGATCCGGGCACTGGCTGGCTACATCTGACTAGTGGTGCAACGGATCGTCATTGACCCCTGATCCGAACGGGTCACCATATTCGGATCGGCACACCATGCGATCAACGGATTGAGCTCCACTGCCCTGGCCATAGGAAAGGCCGCGGCTTCGGCCTAGGTGAGCTCCCCTAGAGCGGCACGCTGACATCATCATCACCCGCCTCAACTGCTCGTGGATCTGCCTGCTTATGTGGTTCTATTCTGTAGTGGTAAGGCTAAGCAAGCAGACAATCGTATATACAGTGGGGGGGGGGGGGGGATGTGGACATTACAGTGGGGACTATATATGGTGGTGATCCGTGACTCTGATCTGAGGAATGATAAGAACTGCACGTTTTTTGATCCGTTGCACTTGTACATCTTACAGGCACTGGTGAGGCTGCATTGATCTCTTGTGTCATGTGTACAGTCTGACCATCTCCTGTAACATGTCTGCTAGAGGTGCACCAAAATATATTTTTTAAATTGTGCATCCCGGGGAAAAGGTACTTTATACTTGCAGCTCCAGACCCTCTGTGAGGTTTTTATTGCTCTGGATTTACCCTTTTATTTATCATGATAATCATTGCCGATGAGAAAGAAGGTAAAGGGAAAATCCAAGATTTTAGCTTCCTCCCCAGAAGAAGTAGTGGAGGAAAAATGTCTAATGGGGACAGCTGTATCAGTGACAACTAAGAAGGAAATTCCTCTCCCATTTTGTTTTTTGTAACTTCCTGTTGCACTTCTGGGACAGGAAGTGAGCAGAAATGTAGACAGGCAGCAGAAAATGACATGGCAGGGGTTTTAACCCTTTACCCCTCTACCCAAAATGAATAAAAATAGTTTTGTCTATACATACACATAACGTTAAAATATTTCAAACATTTTGAGATCTGCCTATGGCTCCAAAAGTTGTGTAGCTATGTTAGAATTCAGAAAAAGAGCAATATGGCTGTTCCTTCACATTATGTGGCAGCGCACCCTTTGATGACAGATGGTGTTCCAGCCCAATTAGTACCATGTTATACAGATTTTATTCATAGCCCCATCATTTAAGTGTTCATGGACATTTAATAAACACAGGGACTGAGTTTATTTTTACTTAATTTTATTTTAATAATTTCTCTTTATTTCAGCCACAAACAAAGCAGAGCTCTTCTAAAGAAGGAAAAGCGAAGGAAGAAAAGACAGGCTCTTGCTAAATTAAGAGAAGCAGGTTTGTAATTTGAAAGCTTTGTACTTCTAATGAAAATTTTAATTTCCACTAATTTAAAGAGGAGTTCCACCTTAAAATTGAACTTCCTCTTATCCCACTCCTCGCCCCCTTACATGCCACATAATTTTTTTGGGGGGGGGCGAGTGGGGGCTTCAGGAGAAGGGGACTTCCTGTCCCACTTCCTCCTTCCGCTGAGGGGCTGCAAAGGCGATTAAGCTTAATCGCCTTTTGGCAGCTCCTCCCTGTAGGCGATCGCCTAGGACATGTGACAGGTCCTAGGCGATCGCCTGTCCAATCAAACAGCGCCGGGCTGCGCCGCGCATGCGCAGTGGGTGCCCGGCCGTAAAGCCAATAGCTGTCACGGCCGGGTGCCCACAGTGACAATGAAGACGCCGGCCGGGGAGGGGGGGGAGAGGAGCGGAGCCCCGGCCGCCGCGTCGCTGGAACGCTGGAGCAGGTAAGTGTCAGTTTATTAAAAGCCAGCAGCTACACTTTTTGTAGCTGCTGACTTTTAATAAACTTAAAAAATGGGTGGAAAACCCCTTTAAAGGTGAACTAAAGTATAACATTAACAAACTGTGAGCAGGCAGCCTTTTCTTTGCGTGCCCCCTAGTGGCTCTGAAAAACTAGGACGTCATATGACGTCCTCTCAGAACAAGAGAAGTATCGTGCCACCTTGACGGCGGCCGGTAGTGAGAAGGTTAAAGTGAACTTAATCTTTAAGACAAGATCTGGAGATGCAGTGTGTGGATTTTGCCACGTTTTTTTTTTTTTGATAGATCTCGAGAGAGGAGCCGGATTACCTGTTTGTACGGCTCCTCTCGCATGGCTGCAGGTGTAGTCGAGCGCACAATACGCTCGGCTCTAGGCTGCGGTGCTCAGCGTCTAATTAAAAAAACAAACACTGCTGCAACAGTATCGGCGTATATCGTGCACCCACGATTTCCCCCTGATTTTAAGGAGAAAAAAAGTGCGCGTTATACGCCGATAAATACAGTATTTTTTTCCTCAGTTTAGGCCGATACGTATTCTTCTACATATTTTTCGTAAAAAAAAAATATCAATAAGCGTTTGGTTTGTGCAAAAGTTATAGCGTTTACAAAATGGGGGGTAGTTTTATGGCATTTTTATAAAAAAAAAAAATTATTTACTAGTAATGGCGGCGATCAGCGGTTTTTTTTTTTTTTTTTTTTTTTTTTTTTTTCGGTACTGCGACATTATAGCGGACACTTTTGACACATTTTTGGGACCGATGTCATTTTTATAGCGATCAGTGCTATAAAAATGCATTGGATTACTATAAAAATGCCACTGACAGGGAAGGGGTAAAGTATGTTCCCTGGGTGTGTTCTAACTGTAGGCGGGGTGGGACTGACTTGGGGAAATTACTGATCGCTGTTCATACATTGTATGAACAGACGGTCAGGCATTTCTCCCCTGAAAGGCCTGGGAGCTGTATGTATGTATGTATTAGGGTTGTCCCGATACCACTTTTTTAGGACCGAGTACAAGTACCGATACTTTTTTTCAAGTAGTCGCCGATACCGAATACCGATACTTTTTTTAAATGTGTCCCCAAATGCAGCCATGTCCCCCCCATATGCAGCCATGTCCCCCACAGATGCAGCCATGTCCCTCACATATGCAGCCATGTCCCTCACATATGCAGCCATGTCCCTCTAGCCATGTCCCTCACATATGCAGCCATGTCCCTCACATATGCAGCCATGTTCCTCTAGCCATGTCCCTCACATATGCAGCAATGTCCCTCTAGCCATGTCCCTCACATATGCAGCAATGTCCCTCTAGCCATGTCCCTCACATATGCAGCAATGTCCCTCCTAGCCATGTCCCTCACATATGCAGCCATGTCCCTCTAGCCATGTCCCTCACATATGCAGCAATGTCCCTCCTAGCCATGTCCCTCACATATGCAGCCATGTCCCTCTAGCCATGTCCCTCACATATGCAGCCATGTCCCTCACATATGCAGCAATGTCCCTCTAGCCATGTCCCTCACATATGCAGCCATGTCCCTCTAGCCATGTCCCTCACATATGCAGCCATGTCCCTCACATATGCAGCAATGTCCCTCTAGCCATGTCCCTCACATATGCAGCAATGTCCCTCCTAGCCATGTCCCTCACATATGCAGCAATGTCCCTCTAGCCATGTCCCTCACATATGCAGCCATGTCCCTCTAGCCATGTCCCTCACATATGCAGCCATGTCCCTCACATATGCAGCAATGTCCCTCTAGCCATGTCCCTCGATGCGGCAGCGCGATGCAGCGGCGGGGGGGGGAAAGGGGGGGGAAAGTATTCTATTTAGGTATCGGGGGTATTAGTACGAGTACTCCCGCAAATACTCGGTATCGATACCGATACCGATACTGGTATCGGTATCTGGACAACCCTAGTATGTATGTATATTATTTATTTAGCAGACACCCTAGGGAATAAAATGGCGGTCATTGCAACTTTTTTTTCTCACACAGTATTTGCGCAATAATTTTTCAAACACTTTTTGGGGGAAAAAAAACGGTTTCATGAATTAAAAAAATAACAAAACAATAAAGTTAGCCCAATTTTTTTTTTTTGTATAATGTGAAAGATGATGTTACGCAGAGTAAATAGATACCTAACATTGAAAATGGGGAGGGTAGTGCTGCGCTAATCAGTGGTGAATGGATAAGTGAATAAACAGGTGGGGGAGGGGAATGAAAGTAGGTGTAATTGAAATGAGGAGCAATATAGCCCAAATGGCATCAGCATAAAAATAAATATAAATGATCAGTGAACAATAACAGTAATGGTGCAAATCATATAACTACACAGGTTCCTCTTAATGTGATGAAATACACTATAAGTAATGGTGCAAAAAAAATTTTCAGGTAACTGTGCTAAGTGACACTCCTATACTGGTGATAAACAGTCCATCAACAGAGTTTGAAAAATATTAGCAAAAAATATAAGTAAAATTTCAAAAGTCCAAGAAAGCAAAAGTGCAAGTGTAGGTCCGCAATATGGAGTGAGAGGGAAATGGGTATCCAGTGATCCTTTTAGGGTAAGTAAGGATGTCCCCTTACCTTACTGCTGTAAGGTAACAGCATATAGATCCAACCACATTAGATGGTTCACTCGATGGGCTCTGATCCAACAACGGCAGGTCCTCCTTGGGGTTCTCGTCCCAGATTGGTCAGTTTCTCGCCCCAAAGAAATAAAGCATCGATGGTGTGATACCGTTTTAAAAATTTTAATTCTCAAAGAAAATAGACAGGGGTACTCACATAATCCAAAATACAATTGAGCATGTAAAAAAGAGGGGCAATCTGTCGCCAACGTCACCTCCGATACCTCTCAGTGGACTCATGCGCATTCGTCACTATCATGTGACTTCCTCAGGAGGAAGTCACATGATAGTGACGAATGCGCATGAGTCCACTGAGAGGTATCGGAGGTGACGTTGGCGACAGATTGCCCCTCTTTTTTACATGCTCAATTGTATTTTGGATTATGTGAGTACCCCTGTCTATTTTCTTTGAGAATTAAAATTTTTAAAACGGTATCACACCATCGATGCTTTATTTCTTTGGGGCGAGAAACTGACCAATCTGGGACGAGAACCCCAAGGAGGACCTGCCGTTGTTGGATCAGAGCCCATCGAGTGAACCATCTAATGTGGTTGGATCTATATGCTGTTACCTTACAGCAGTAAGGTAAGGGGACATCCTTACTTACCCTAAAAGGATCACTGGATACCCATTTCCCTCTCACTCCATATTGCGGACCTACACTTGCACTTTTGCTTTCTTGGACTTTTGAAATTTTACTTATATTTTTTGCTAATATTTTTCAAACTCTGTTGATGGACTGTTTATCACCAGTATAGGAGTGTCACTTAGCACAGTTACCTGAAAATTTTTTTTGCACCATTACTTATAGTGTATTTCATCACATTAAGAGGAACCTGTGTAGTTATATGATTTGCACCATTACTGTTATTGTTCACTGATCATTTATATTTATTTTTATGCTGATGCCATTTGGGCTATATTGCTCCTCATTTCAATTACACCTACTTTCATTCCCCTCCCCCACCTGTTTATTCACTTATCCATTCACCACTGATTAGCGCAGCACTACCCTCCCCATTTTCAATTGCTTATGGTTTGATACACCTTCCAGTGCCGCAGCTGTACCTCCACTTCTCATCACTTTCATTTCCCCTCCCCCTTTCTTCCCCTCTCTGTTTCCCCTCCTTTGATAAGCGCGGTAATATCCATTTTTCCACTAGATACCTAACATGTCATGCTTTTAAAATTGCGCACACTCATGGAATGGCGCCAAACTTTGGTACTTAAAAATCTCCATAGACGACGATTTTAATTTTTTTACAGGTTACTGTTTTCGAGTTACAGAGGAGGTCTAGTGCTAGAATTGTTGCACGCGCTCTAACACACGCGACGATGCCTCACATGTGGGGTTTAAACGGCGTTTACATATGTGGGCTGGACTTGCATGCGTGTTCGCTTCTAAACGTGAGCTACAGGGTGTTTTTATTTTACTTCATTTTTTTTTTAATTTTTACACTTTTTTTTTTTTTTTTCACTTTTATTCCTATTACAAGGGATGTAAACATCCCTTGTAATAGGAATCACTGTGACAGGTCCTCTTTATGGAGAGATGTGGGATCAATAAGACCCCACATCTCTCCTCCAGGCTTACAAGCATGAGATTGTGAAAAAAAATTCACCCATCTCATGACTGACAGCCGCGATTGCGGCTTTGTTTACTTCCGGGTTCCGGGCGTGACGTTATAACCATCTGGTCACCAGTCATCTCTATGTATCCCAGCCAGCGCCGGCCGATTCGCTCTCCGGGAACCCGATGGCACGGGAGAGCTTGGAGAAGCACCGGATGGGGACGTCCCCTCCCGCTGCCTATAAGAACGATCAAGCGGCGGAACTGCCACTATGATCATTCTTATCGTGCAGAGAATTGGCAGCTAAAGACGGTGATATCTGAATGATACCTGTAGCTGCAGGCATCATTCAGGTATCACCGCACAAAGTCGAGGACGTCCATGAACGTCCTCGGTCGTCAAGTGGTTAAAGCAGGACTCCCAGCTTTTAGACCTAATTTAAACAGGAATAAAGATCCTAAAGTTCTATAACATGATACATTTCTGTTTGGCAGAAGAGAAGAAAGAAGGTCATGTCTCTGCTGAAGAAGATAATGAGTATAATGAAGAGTATGATGAAGAGTTTGATTACACCCAGTATGTGATTGAAAGGTCTGTGACATTATATCAAACATATGTGTTCTAAATTGTTGTTTTATTTGGCAGTTACTATTTTTAGATGAGCTCCAAATAACTTGCTAACTAGCTGTGTCCTCACGATTAACCGTAAATGTTTGGTGTGTTAACTGTAACTGTTGTGGCTTGATTTTATTGCGCATACAGGCAGAGGTTGCATGAAGAATGGCTTCTTCGAGAGCAGAAAGCTCAAGAAGAATTCAGATTGAGAAAAGAAAAGGAGGAAGCAGCCAGGAAACGGGAAGAAGAGGAGGTAAATAATTGTATGATTTTTCCTTCTTGGCCAATATGGTATAGAGCAACCTAACTTTTAAAGTACAAAAAAAAGTTGTAACATTCATGTTGTCAGATCACCATCCCTTACACCACATGCCCTGGGCTCCATTGGCCTGTGTTGTTGAATGCAACGAGAACTGATTGTTTCCAATAAGCTCTGTTGAGTTGTGATGGTGTGAAGTGGACCTTAGTGTGAGTTCTTTTATCTGGAATAGTGCCCCTTTCTCAGCTAGCTAAATCAACCCTGCCCCTCTCGGTGCAACTCAGGGGATTGGCCTTACCCTTACCCAATTTCTAAGTGTACTACTGAGCTGCGGTGTTGGTGACTGATGGTTTGAGGGCTCGCGCTCTAATGCTGCGGTCGGTGTTGAGGCTGCCTATATGGGCTCCTTATCACACTTAGAAAACCTAGTGTATAGAGGAGGAAGAGCATACAATGATGTACCGGGGCCAACTAGGCCAACGTTGTGAGTTTGGGAGGCTGCTCGGGATTGGTTCCTGCGTAGGGAATGCTGGTCAACTGTATCTATAAGGTAACCCTAGGTTTTCGATCGGTTCCAAACCCTTAAGTCTGGGCAAGATATCTTGTAAGAACACTCTGGGACATTATGCCTGGGCACGCTACAGACCTTTACCCAGCTGGCTCAGTGTTCCAATTTCCAGGTTGGATGTTTTTTTCCGATATGCCCAGTTGAGGCATGCTGCCAGAGCACAATTCCCTGCTCAGCCTCTCCTACAGTTGCATTCAGTTGAGCTACCATCCCTGAGGGTTTTAGAGAAGCCACTCTCTGCATTATATGGGACCTTACTTGTTACTGATTCTCCTAAAATTGAGAGACTATAGGATACATGGAAACGGGATATACCCAACGTAGACTGGGAGGATTGCCTTAAAAAAAATTGCCCCAGGTTGGTGATGTCCTCCTGATTCAAACACAATTTTTGCACCGTGTATACTTTACCCCAATAAGGTTACAAAGGATATATCCTGACTGGGACCCCCAATGCCACCGTTGTTGGACGCAGCTGGGTACTTTCTTCCATACAGTTTGTTCTGGGAGTGCCCTAAGAACATCGTTTTTTGGTCTGATATTTTTGAGCTTGTCAATACTCAACTCCAGGTAGAGATCCCTGTGCCCCCGATACTGACCCTGCTGGGCACTCCTGATGATGCTCAGATCTCAACACAGCAAACTGTTAATCTCCTACTTTGCCCAAAAAAAGATACTTTGTAACTAGTCATCTCCCACATTGTTGTCCTATGAAGCCATGATTGATGCTTTGCTAACTCTTTACATACTAATATACATTAGTTGTGGCTGTCCTTGGAAGTATGACAAGGTGTGGCAGCCGTGAACTTTCCAATGAGTGCACCCTGACAGGTGGATGGTGATGTCCTACTGACTCGCCCTGACTTTAGTCCCCCCCCCCTTCTTACATTGTCCCTCGCTCCCCTTCTAGAGTACAGTAATCTTACTTTATTCTGAGGGCACTGTGGTAGGATTTCCCTATTACTATGTTGTTTACACCTCTCTCTCTCTGGAATGCAACTGGATGTTTTACTTTATACCTTTAATGTGTATCTCCTTAATGCAGGGGTTGACAAATTTGCTTGGAATCTAGGAGCCAGATAAAAAACTTAGGAGCCAGAAAACGCACCCCGTCCCGACGAGCTTGCGCGCAGAAGCGAACACATACGCGAGCAGTGCCCGCATATGTAAACTGTGTTCAAACCACACATGTGAGGTATCGCCGCGATTGGTAGAGCGAGAGCAATAATTCTAGCCCTAGACCTCCTCTGTAACTCAAAACATGCAACCTGTAGATTTTTTTTAAACGTCACCTACGAAGAATTTAAAGGGTAAAAGTTTGTCGGCATTTCACGAGCGGACGCAATTTTGAAGCGTGACATGTTGGGTATGAATTTACTCGGCATAACATTATCTTTCATAATATAAAAAAAAAAAAAATGGGGATAACTTTACTGTTGTCTTATTTTTTAATTAAAAAAAAGTGTAATTTTTTCACAAAAAAAGTGCGCTTGTAAGACCGCTGCGCAAATACGGCGTGACAGAGTATTGCAACGATCGCCATTTTATTCTCTAGGGTGTTAAGATAAAAAATATATATAATGTTTGGGGGTTCTAATTAGAGGGAAGAAGATGGCAGTGAAAATAGTGAAAAATAACATTAGAATTGCTGTTTAAAGGGGTGGTTCCACCTAAAACTAATTTCTAACAATATATTCGTAAGACCCGTTACACTGCGGGTAGGCTGGCTTCTTTTTTTTTTTTTCCCCGTACATACCGAGATCTCGGGGTCTCGTCCCTAGGCGGTGGGCGTTCCTATTTGATTGACGTTCCTCGGACGGGCGCATACGTGACGTCACGACTTTCCGAAAGAAGCCGAACGTCGCCGCGCAGGCGCCGTATAGAGTCGGCTCTATACGGCACCTGCGCGGGCGACGTTCGGCTTCTTTCGGAAAGTCGTGACGTCACGTATGCGCCCGTCCGAGGAACGTCAATCAAATAGGAACGCCCACCGCCTAGGGACGAGACCCCGAGATCTCGGTATGTACGGGGGAAAAAAAAAAAAGAAGCCAGCCTACCCGCAGTGTAACGGGTCTTACGAATATATTGTTAGAAATGAGTTTTAGGTGGAACCACCCCTTTAACTTGTAATGCTTAACTTGTAATACCAACGGCCACCACCAGATGGCGCCAGCTTACACATCTGGTGGTAATAACTTATAATACCAACGACTCACCACCAGATGGCGCCACCTCACAAAGCCAAGTCGCCAGGACTCTATTTCTAGTCGCCATGGCGACCTGGATTTGTCGAGCCCTGCCTTAATGCTATGATACCATGTCACCTGGTTGTTATTTGTTCTGATCATTACAATTTTTTTTTTTTTTTTGTATTCTGATAACTTGACTACAAAGCAATCCTGATTGTAAATAAAAAAAAAAGTTGTAACGGTGTGCATTGGATGAAACTGGAACACGTTGCCTTCACATGCAACACATTGCATTTTGTCACAGCATACTGCAACAAATGTTCAGGAAAATAAAATGAAAATGTATTTTTGGCTTCCGCTTTTAACAAAAATAAAAAACCTGCAAATCAATGCAACCCATTGAAAAAATGCACATCAGTGCAATGTGTTGAAATACCGATGTGAACCTAGGTAAGCTCAAGTGCATTTAGCCAGTGTGAATCCAGCCTAAGACCCAGAAGCTTATTAAAACAATGTGATTAGATGTGAGGATCACTGCAGTCATTTGGTCCAGTGTAAGTGATGTGTTTTTTTTT